>NC_089044.1:15510000-16197500 GCF_034140825.1 Oryza sativa Japonica Group | reverse complement strand
ACTCCATGGTGCCCGGGCTTCAAGGTATAAAACACACAAATTCTCTCAAATTTTTAAAATTTTTTAAATTGTGAGTATATACCTAGGTATATGAATTTGATTCATACTAATACCTAACAGCAAAATAACTCAAACTCAACTTTATTTCACAATTCATTATTACATACCTAACGAATTATATGTTTGGATGCTATATACCTAGAACCAAAATCTAACCAAAAAAATTCAAACTCAGTTCAAACTTGTTTGAACTTGTTAGTAAAGAAGTTAATGTTCATACCTAAATATTTAAAAAAAATTCATACTCATTCAAATTGCGTATATACTCAATTTGAATTTTGGAGCCAATACTTCATGTAGCAACAGTTAATTTATATATATATATATATATATATATATATATATATATATATATATATATATATATATATATATATATATATATATAGATATACACACATATACATATACATATCCTATCTTACTATAAAGTTATCCCCCACTAACTTCTTAAGCTTGACATGCAAAGATGCCACATCATCATCCACTAACAATCATCACATTTAAACATCATGCAAATGATGAGGACATCCACGTCCCCCCATGTACAGCATGATGGTCCTATTACCCGCGCTCGTGCACGTCAACTAAATTATCAGGTGAGTTCTTTCTTGAGTTCATATTCCTCGTCTTTATACCCCGGAAACGCGTGCACTCGTGTTTTACTCAGGAACGATGGAGAGGATCCAAAGGGAAGAGGATTCGCGCGGGGTGGATTCGGACTGCAGGGCAGCGCCAACTTCTGACGGCCGCCACGACTTCATGCGAACTCCGATTTGGGCGTGCAAGTACTTCATGGAAAGCTTATCAAGTCTACTTTCAAATGGATCCAGCCACATGTCCATATCTGTTCTGGAGCGGCCGCAATTGTCATTTTACTCCCGACTGTTTTCTGTCCATGGTGCTGCGTCACCTCTTTTGGCCCAATGGGCTGTGTATCCAAGTTGGGCCCATTAGGGGCGCGTCCTAGGGTTGGAGCACGACCCTATGGTCGTTCTTCCCCTCTTCTTATACCTCTAGTCGCCGCCAAGAACAGGCGGGTTTTGATGATAGAGATAGTTTCTTGCTACCGGCTCGCAGCGCGCGTGTTGGCTAAACCGCCCGTCTGCCTGTAATCGGAACCCCACCATATTGTGTTTGATAGTGAAACTTTCATCTTTATCTAGCAATTTCAGTGCTTGTCCTACTTGTTCTTGCTTGTTCTTCGATTGCTTGCAGGACGAGTGCCCTCGTGGCCGGGTTGACGCGCACCACAAGTTCGCGGCGACCATTGGAGACGGTGTATCGGTTGCTAAGGCGCAGTGTCTTTGGACAGTTGTAGTCGGGCCGTGAACGTCGTCTTCATCCAATCGAGTTATCCCTTACCTCTCATCGAAAGATCGGGCCACAAACCCTAGCGGGTTCGCATCAGCAAACATGCTATATCTTTATAGTTTTTATAATTTAAGAGTTTTTCAAATACAAACATGTTAAATTATCATCCAACATAATTCACATAATGTTTCAATGTATATCTTTAATATATTTTATGATATTCTATATACTTATATAGTTCATCCTCACTTAGTTAGTGCTTAAATGATTAATTTATAGTCCAAATTATCTTTCTCCTTTTTCCCTCTAATTAAGTCATATCACATCAATTGTTTTTAGCCTTAAGATGATTAATCTACAATCCAAATTATCTCCCTACTTTTCTTCTTCTATAAAGTCATACCAGCTTACTTTTTACATTTGAATCACCATTCTATATACTATTTAAATTTAAATTATCATAAACCACATTAATTTACTTAATCTGATATTATCTAACTATTTTACACGTTATTTTTTTATTCTTATCATACTTAAATTTCCGCAGCACGTAAGAACGCCATTTGCCCCCATCTCCAGACACGCACGAACGCCTTCCCGGCGCCACCGATGTTCTCATCCAAACACATCACCTCCATCTCCACCGGCACGCATGCCGACTCCTGTTATAAATGATCACTGGCCTCCATTCCAATCACCTCGGCGAGATCAGTCCAAAGAAATTAAGAATTCGCAGATGAAGGTGCTTGTGGCGGTGGACGACAGGTCGACAGCAGTGGCAGCCACCGCGCGCTGGCCTGGGTGCTCGACCACCTCTTCTTCCCCCGCCACCGGCGACGGCGGCGAGGAGGAGCAGGTGCCTCGGCCTGACCATGAGGCGGCGGCGCCGGAGCTAGTGCTTGTCCACGCCATGGAGCCGCTCCACCACGTCATGTTCCCCGTCGGCCCAGGCCAGTCAGTCAGTCGAGACGGGGAAGCCAATGCTCGGCTTTCTCAACGGTGGGGGTGTGACTGCTTACGGGTGTTCGCGCAGGGTCGGCGGTGTACGGCGCGGCGTCGATGATGGAAGCGGTGCGGGCGGCGCAGGCGGAGAACGCGCGGAACCTGCTCGTCAGGGCGAAGCTGGTCTGCGAGCGGCGAGGGGTGGCCGCGGCGACGGTGGCGGTGGAGGGGGAGCCCCGGGAGGCGCTGTGCCGCGCCGCCGAGGACGCCGGCGCCGGCCTGCTCGTCGTCGGCAGCCGCGGCCTCGGCGCCATCAAGAGGTACGCACACGCACACGCACACGCACACACCACCTCCTAGCTGTTCGTGTCAGTGTCAGTGTCAGTGACCCTCCTCTTCCTCGGCGTACGTCGCGCAGGGCGTTCCTGGGCAGCGTGAGCGACTACTGCGCCGCGCGCACCGCGCGAGCTGCCCGATCATGGTCGTCAAGCCTTCTTCCAACGCCGGCGACGAAGACGACGGCGGCCACCGCACGAGCAACTGTACTGATGATGGATCGCCATTACATCCGGAAGACCAGCTTTCGAGGGCGAAAGAGATCAAGAGAGAGAGACTTTTTTACCATTGTTGCTCCTGCTGAGTGCTGAATTTGTGCTTCCAAAGTTTCAACCCTGAAGCGCCGTCAATAAACATTTTTACTGTGTGCTGCCCTGCCTCTCATCTGTGCTTTTGCTATACCGTTGCACTTGTTTCTTAATTTTGAAAAAAGTTAGTTTTGAAACACAGTACAAACGACGCACAGACGAAGTCTATCACAGGCAACTTGCTGTGATGGGCACGTCGCCTACAACTGAAGAAACAATTAGCCGTAAAGGCACTTTGTTATCGACGTGTGTATCATTTATCACTAGAAGAATAATTAATCGTAAATACGAGCATCCATATCAAATCTAGAATTTAGATCAGGACGGATTAGTTTCATCACAAAGAACCTAATCAGTTGAGCTATACTCACTTCACATAAAACTCTAAAACTAATCGGTGGTGAAATTGTAGTCCTAATTAACTGCTCCCTCGGTTTATAACTGATTTAAAGTTAAACTGTTTTAAGGTTGACTAATTTTATATAGATAAATTTAAAGTCAAATCGTTTTAAGTTTGACTAATTATATATATATATATATATATATAAATACAGTAACATTTACATTACTAAATTAGTTTTATTAAATTAATAGTTAAATATATTTTTATAATAAATTTATCTTGGATAAAAATATTATTATTTTTTTATAAATTTAGTTAAATTTAAAGCAGTTTAACTTTGACCAACATCAAAACATCTTATAGAAACGAAGGAAGTATCAGGTACGGGGTCAGATTCTTTACCGGAAAAATAAACAGTGACCGCAAAACCAACGTTTTTATTGTACTCATTCAAGAAAATAAAATGAGTACAACGTCGCTCTGTCTGTATTGAACTATTGATAGAGTAGTAGGGAGTTTACATCTTTCACGTTTATTTTTTTTTATCATTGAAATAGGTGTCGCTCGAGAAAGCATAATTTTGTCGTCTTCATCTTCTTCTTCCTCCTGAAGTATGTTTGGATAATGAAAAATAGGGGATTGGATTAGGATTAGAAAATAAATGAAGGGTTGGATAATGGGAAATAGGGAGTAGGATTGGGATTAGAAAATGAATGAAAGGTTAGAATTAAATGGAATAGAGAGAATGAATGGTTAGGATTTAAAGATGGGTGGAAAATTATTTTCCTTTGCCATTTGCCAAATACTGCTCTAGCGCATAGTAGTATCTTAGAGTTACTCACACAGTGGGACGAACTCTCTCGACGTGGGCAAGCGACACGAGCTTGGATATGTTGATGTCTGCAGTTTATCACTCATTTTTTAATGCTTGCCGTATGAAGTTTAATTATCATGAATACTTTCAACAAAAAAATAGAGTAAAGTAATATGATCTTATTCATTTCTCTTCTTCTGCCTCTTAATTTTCAAAAGGACCAGTCTCGATGATAGTAAATTCTTCATCTTGGACCTTCGTGACCTTCGTACGTGACTCTATTTCTAGCCGCAAATTCCTAGGTAAACATGAAAGCAGATTCGTCTCCAACTTAACTTCCATCATGTTGTGGAGGGGTACATTGGTTAGCCCATCCTCTTCACTACTGGCACAATTCCAATTTTTACTAGCATTCTCTAACCTTGCCGATGACCACCTGACCTAACTCTCGAGCTCTATTTATCAATATCGATTTCTTACTGATGAAATTGATTTGTGATAACCTCTACTGGCATTTTCCTAGTACTTTTCCAAAGGATAGAAAAGAAATTTATTTTCTAATTTCTAGATCGGTAAAGTTGTCACTAACGAAAAGAAAAATATTTAGAAAAGAAATTTATTTTCTAATTTCTAAATCGGTAAAGTTGTCAGAAAGAAGAATAAAAGCGCAAAACTGAGGGATAAGCAAGCAGCAATGTGCAACAATACCCAGACCATAACCACTGCACTACCAATGGCATATCATCCTGTTCGACCGATGATGTTCTCATCCCCCGTCTATATATTTTGCGACAACTAACGTTTCGTTTGGTTAGCGAGGTGGTACTAAAATATCCTCCCGGAAATAAAAATACGAAGTATGAGGCGGTCATGGCCATTCAGCCCATATATGGCCCATGAGGCCTAACAACGGCAACAAAGCCTGCCATGGTGCCGTTCATGCGTTGCCTGGCGCTTGCACGTAGGGGTGGAAAAATAAGCTCCATCGTGAGCTCAGCTCGAGCTTGCTTAGCTCGGCTCGGCTTGAATGCCAAACGAGCTAAGCCCAAGCTTTCTTTTCAGCTCGGTTCTGAAACGAGCCGAGCTGGCTCGCGAGCCGCTTGATTTAGTTCGTGAGTCTAGACCATCATGTATTTATATGGGTGATTTTATTTTTTAATGAAGTTATTATTTGTCAATATATAATTTATCATCTATACTTTGATGAATTCAATATATAAAGTTATTTTAATTTTACATGTTGATGATTTTATTATTACTTTTCTTAATGATTACAAAGTATATAACAAAGTATATAGCTTCAACGGAAGGCTCGCAAGCTAGCTCAAGCTGGCTCGAGCCAGGAAACGAGCCGAGCCGAGCTCATGTTTTAGCTCGTTTCCCTAACCGAGCCGAGCCAAGCTAGGCTTAGCTTGTTGCAAGCCATTGCAAGCCAAGCCGAGCCATCGGCTCGGCTCGTTTCCACCCCTACTTGCACGGGCACACAGAGCAACGGCAATGAGAAAAAAAAATGACAATGTTACCTAATTACGAGTGTGTTAGGGATTAAACACGGGGTTAAAGCCACACACCCATTGCCACTGTACTTAATTCTTCGCAATGGCAATGTTACGTAGTAGCTCGTGGCATCATGCATGCTCTGCTTGCCAATGCTACCAGGCAGCGACCTCCATGGTGAGCGTTCCGAGACTCCGACCACAAACCCCTGTCAAGCTGAAGGAGACGTCAGCCCCTCGCTCTCCCTTTGTACCGAAAGAAACAAATCTAGTATTGGATGTGATATATTTTAGTACAATGAATCTGAACAGAAGTATGTCCCGATTCGTTGTACTAGGATGTGTTACATCCGGTATTAGGTTGGTTTTTTATGGGACGGAGGGAGTACATATGATGCGCTCGGCTCCGTATGCGAGGCGAGAGATAAGATCCCAGCCAGAAACGATACGTTTGCGTGGGTAGGTGCTAGGTGAGGCCGTCGCCCCAGAATTGGAGAGACTGAGACAGAACTTGAATGCCTTCGCGGCGCGCTTCCTCTCGCGCCCCATCACCGAATGCCTGATTCTTGCTCGCCTGCAACGCATGCTTGAACATCGCCTGAAAACAATTTCAGAGAGCTGAGTATCCTAACCAGCTAGCCCACGCGAAGGGCCCTGCTAAGTGCAAATTCTTTCTCTGGTTTGCATTTCAGTAGCACTGTTGGACAACTGATCGCCTTCAGAAGCGTGGCATTGATAGCCACTCGGGCTACCCCTTTTGTGCTCAAGAGCTTGAGACGGCGAACCACATCCTCCTCGACTGCGTGTTCGCTCGTCAGGTCTGGTTACGGGTGCTGTCGCCTCCTGGCTGGACTGCCCTCTCTCCCCTCCGTGGCAGCTGGCTACAGGACTGATGGCCATCTTCTAGGGCCTGTTTACCTGATCATCTTCGTGCCAGCTTCGACTCTCTGGTCCTCCTAGTCTCAAAGCAACTGTGGAAGGAACGTAACTCCAGGGTCTTTGATTCTGTGCTTTCTTCGGTCTCAGTGGTCCTAGAGTCCATTCTTTTGGAGGGCCGGTTGTGGTCATTAGCGGCCATCGCTTCCTTTGGGGAATTGTTGGGAGCGTAGAGTGGCTCTGCCCCTTCTCGCTGTTTGGAGTAGAGTTATCATCGTCACGACTTTTTCCTTTTCTTCCTTTTTTTTATCTTTGTTTTCTTCCATCCTTAGCATAGGCTGGTCTGGTTGAGTGCGTCGTGTAACATAAACTCTATTCTTCTAATATATTGACGTGCAATCTTTTTGTGCGTTCGCGAAAAAAAAACAATTTCAGAGAGCCCTCCTATGGTGAACAAAAAGATTAACCCCACAAGTGTAGCACTAACTGAAATTAGTTTTCTTGAAGGTAATTTTTACCAGTTTTTCCCCCCCCCCCCGCCCCCCCCCAAGAGAAGAATCTAACCGTCTCACTATTTCCATCCGACGGTTGAGATTTGACGTGCTACCTGGCCCCACGTGTCAGTGAGATATTGTTAAAGCATAACGAATTAGACCTCGTCATTTCTCCCTTTATATAACGGGTCCTCGTCCTCGAGCGTTCGAAGCCTCACGTAGAACTAGCTAGTTAAGTGCGTTACAACACCAATGGCCGAAAAAAAAAGAGTAAACAGTTCATCACTGATGATTTGCCAGAAATTTGACGTCCAGCTGGTCAGAATCAGCTAAGCAATTCGCCAAAAAGAATTAAAAATTCCAGTGGTCAATCAGTACGCAGGGTGTGAGACTGAGAGACGCTCACGTGCACCGGCGGCGCGCATTGCCGTCGTCATCCTTGAACAAGAACGCCAGGTGATTCTTCGTATCCGTAAAGCAGCTGGTCCAGTTCGTCGCCTCCCGGTCCCGGGACGTCGATGCACTGCGGCGGCGGCGGCGGTGGCGCCAACCAGATAGTCTCGCCGATGCGCACGCCCAGCCCAACGGCAGCTGCAGTTGCCGAAGACTTTCCACTGGCCGCTCTGAGCCGCGCGCTCCGACCGCATCTTGTTCGTGCCCGTCTTCCGGTGCCGCCATGCCCTCGTTCGAACACAACGGGGTTCTTGCCGCCGTCGAACACGCGTTCTTCTGGCCGACGGCGACGCCGCGCGTCAACTTTCTTGCAGGAGCCTGGGCTCTTCCACCGGCCGCCCCGCGCCGCGCGCACCAGCTCCTACACCTTGTCGGCTGCCCTGACGCGCGCGGGTGACGACGGTACACGCGCGGCGGCTCCGGAGCTTGTCGTTGAGGATGTCGAGGAGCTCCAGCCTCCTCCAGGTCGTCGGGCACGAAGCCACGAAGCGGAAGACGCGCGGGAACCCGTGCTTGTTCATCCCGTTCTTCTTCTCTCCCCCGATCGATCTCCCGAGGCAGGCGCGCCGCGCGCCATGCCCTCGCCCCCCGATCAACGGGCCTCGGAGGACGGGAGGAAGTCGGTACGCGTCGGGTGGCGAGCGCGGCGGCGCCGCCAACCGAGATGATCGGCGGGGTTGGCGCCGATTGGGGCCGGGACGCGGCGAGACGAGAACTCGTGTCGAGTTCGCGGGCGCGCTTGCGTGTGCTTGTCGTCGAGGATGTCGAGGAGACCCAGGTCTTCGGGCACGAGCCCGTGCTTGTTCGTCCCGGTCTTCTCCTCTTCCCCCCGATCTCCCGGTGCCGGCGCCGTCGGCCATGCCCTCGCCCCCTCTATCAGCCGGGCTCGGAGGAGCGGGTGGTGCGCTCGGCGGACGGCGGCGACCGAGACCGAGCTACTCGTCGGGCCGGGGTTGGCCTGGTCGCGGCGCGGCGAGACGAGAGGTCGTGTGAGGTCGGCAAGGTGGAGGTGGAGGTGGCGACGAGGGGAAGGGATGGCGCCGGTGGCGATGGTGGTGGCGGCGCGGGGAAAGGCAAGGCGGAGGTTGTGGGGGAATGGGAGGACGAGTCGCCGGTGTTCACGCGGGCGCATGGCCGCTTTTGCAAGAAATCGGCGGCGGCGCCACCGCCACGTAGGCAAGATGACTGTATCATCCAAGTCTATCTTTGTATGACATGTGGGCCCAACCAAGGCCATTAACCCGCCCCACAAGTGTAACACTGACTGAAATTAGTTTTCTTCAAGGTAATTTTTACCAGTTTGCCCCCCCGAGAAGAATCTAACCGTCTCACTATTTCCATCCGACGGTTGAGCTTTGACGTGCTACCTGGTCCCACGTGTCAGTGAGTTTCGTCATTTCTCCCTTTATATAACGGGTCCTCGTCCTCGAGCGTTCGAAGCCTCTTCCTCCCGCTTCCTCGCCACGCCAAGAACACCCTCCTCCCCTCCCCTCCGCTCCACGCCTCCACCATTTCGAGAAATGAATCGGATAGGAATCGGTGCGGGCGCTTCACTGCCCGTCGATGGACGCGGGCGCGGCAAGGGCAGAGCACCTCGGCCTTCCTCGGTGCGGTTCCCCCTCAAACGGGAGTTCGCCGGGGAAACCACTCTCCGTATTGCTCGTGCACGCGTTCCCCCGCTCGCGATAGAAGCACGGCGAGTTCGGGTGACGGCGAGCGATCCGCCCATCGAGGATCCTCTCGAAGGCGTCCGTGAGCTCTTCGCGGAGGTCGACGATCCCAACACCACCGCGCCTCCCGGAGGCAACGGCTCCGACAAGCCCGAGGACGCGGCCCCCGTTGAAGACGTCGTCGACAAGACCCTCGGCGCGCGAGCGGGAGCGGGACGCCACATCCTCTCGGATGAGGATGCCGTCAACTTTGTCTTCGAGGTCCCCTGCCCCCCCGCGCCCACCAGATCAGCCGTCCTCGGGATGGAGCTGCTCGCCGAGGGATCGGGACTTGGAGGCGGCGGAGGCGGCAGCGGCAGCGGCGGCGGCGGCGGCGGCGTTGGGGGCGTTGGGGGCGGCTCCGCCGACGACGAGCACCGGCACCGCCTCCCCAGCTTTTTCCCTCAGCAAGACAGGCGTCGCGGCTGGATACATTCATCATCTTCGGTGAAGTTGTCCGGCGGAGTCATGGGGTGCTCTCTGCAGCACGCCCATGTTCCTGCCCTGGAGGCGAGTCAGGCGACGCCACCGTCAGCGATGGCCACGGAGGTACTCCTCCTCGGCGACGCTCGTGCTGGAGAAGAAGCAGTCGACGACGACGAGGGCCTCGTGGAGGAGCCCCAGGCGGCGGAGAATGTCGGCGCGGCCGCGCCTGCGGCACCTTAGTTATCGTCAACCTCAAGCCTGATGGAGATGGTTAGAGCAGCATAGTCTTTGTTCTGAGTTCTGACCTGGTTGATTTTTTTTTTCTTTTCTCTTTTGTGCGATTCATTTGGACGAAAGCATGAGTGTTCGTCCCGTTTGCCTTTTACTCCGTTTCGCGCGAAGTGAAGGGAAGTAGCCCTCGTTCTGTCTCCTATTTCGCCGCCACCGCCGCGCCCGGATCCCCCTCTTCCTCTCCGCCTCCACCGAGCCCAGAATCCCTGCTCCTAGCCCCGTCGTCCGCGCGGGCGGCGAGACGAGTTTAGGGTTTAGGAGGGCGGCCCCCTGGGGCTCCGCCGCGACCTCCTTCGACGACGGGTGCCGGTCCGACGCCGGCGCGGCCGACCCCGTTAGCCTCCGCCTCGGCCGTGCGCGTGGGGGCGAGGGCCGAGGGCCGCGCTCCCCACGGTCGGCCCCGCGGAGCCGGCGGGGGGCGACGCGACCGCGACCACGGCGAGGGCCGCTCCTGGCGGCTGATTCCAGGGTCTGCGCCGCGCTGAATCCGAGCAGGGTTCTCCGCTATTCTTGCGAGAAGATGATAGGGTTTTCCTCTTTTGCGCCTCTCTGGATTGTGATGCAGTAAGTTTTTTCACTTCCTGCTGTTTTGAGTTTCTTTTTTTTTTGACGCTGAATTTTGAGTTTCTATTGATTCAAGCTGAGGGATCATGGGATGAGCAAACTACAAACTCGGGCACGAAAGGGATCGATAGGATGAGGATCAGCTCAAGAATGAGGTATGCCTATGCCGATTCAGCCCGATTCAGCATTCTGGTTCACTGCTGATCATGTTCATTATCTGTCAATTCACCAGTATCATGTCAGTTGAGTCAGAATCAGTGGACTGGCAACTTGTGAAGTTGTGACCTGGCCATTGTCGATTTGTTAGAATTGCATCCCCCGTTCTGTTTGTAGTGACAATCTCTTAGCATTGTTCAACCTATCTATGTAAGGCAACTAAACAATACAGAGTGGAGAGATTTCAACCCAGAGAGTTATTTTATGGTTATGTTCTCAATCCGGATCAAGAACTCTATTTTTTTATCACATAGGCAAGCATCGTAGATATTTGTAAGAATCCATACATTTCCAGAAATATTTGATGTTAGAGCAACTGGGAGAGAGGAGAAGTCATTAAAATATGTCTGTTCCCTTCTAACTGTACTTCTGACCAGACAATCAGTAAACCTCCCAAATTTCCTTGAGATGGTAAGAACACGAACTTGTTCAACTGAGCTGGGCAGAAACTTTTAGTATATGTTGCCTCAATTGATTTTCTTTGTTTCTTGAAGGCAGATGATGTTATAATTAGAATCACTGATCCTTTTTTCTGATTGCATTCCACTTATCAGCAGAATGAATGCATCTAACATTTCAACATGGAATATTGAAATTTTTTGTTCATTGTCAATGCTTGTTGTTCAGAATTAAAATTTCTGATATCTTAAAAAAGACCAGAAGTGAGCAGATTTTTGACAGCCAGTGTGTTTTCCACAATTATGCATATAGGAGTGGACCAGAAGAAATAACATTGATGTTATGATGGATTCTCTGGATCTTGTACCTGTGGTAACAGATGCTGGAGATACTGCATTTCAGATTCACTGCTTGGAGCGATCAGCATATGCTTCTGTGTTAGGAGTTTTGTTCATTCCATATTATCTTTCTTTTGTGCAGTTATAGTTATTATATACTCTTATGGAATTGTTTTGATTTATTATACTGCATTGCTTCGTCTGTATATTCTGTTGTTTTTACCTTACAATTACAGGCCAAGCTTCTCACTAAACTTTCTTTTTTTTTACGCAGAAGGTAGAGAGGCTCTACCTTATTACCATTGTATTAATGGTGGTCAATGGTTTACATGGCCAAGTGGCCAATTACAAAAGGAAAGGAAGAGAGAAAATACAGAGGTAAAGGGGAACGAGCGAAGAAGATAGAAGAGAAAAAAGAAAGAAGAAAGAAGAAATAAGAAAAAAAAATGAAAGAGGGAAAGAGTAGCATATGAATACAATTGTCTGAATATTCTGGGTGAGCAGCACTGTGATCATCTAGTTCAGTTTTGTTATCCAGCCTTGAATTTGCGCTCGATCTGCTGTTTTGACACGGTTCTCCCATAAGTTCAGACAGTTTCTTGTTGTCTGCAGGAGGTTGGAAATGCTTGTGTTAGCTCAGTTGAATACCGCATCATTCCTTGCCTTCCATAGGTTGTGAGCACATCAGCACAGGCAGCGAAGCATATCGGCCATCCCAGCTTGAGGTGGCCCTGAGAAGAACCTAGGACTTCATCGATGAATTGGAGGATGTCAGTACATTGGATTGCTATGGAATTGAGGCTGAGTTTTGTCCAGAGGACCTCAGCCAGTTTGCAACGCAACACAATGTGGTCTGCTGATTCAATTGCTGGGCAGATGTTGCAGTGTGGGTCAGACGACCACCTTTTGTGTGTTCTGTTGTTGTTGGAGAAACCTGTCTTTGAAGGCTAGCCAGAGGAAGATTCTGCAAGTATTTGGGATGGCTTTGAGCCATATGAAGTCAGCCGGCTTCCCTGATATGCTGCGGAAGGTGAGGAGTCTGTAAAATGCTGCGGTTGTTATTCCGTTGAGGGATTGAAGGCGTGATCTTGTATCTGGTGCATCTGCATATGGTTGAATAGTTGCCAAAGTGTTCATGAGGAGGTTGAGTTCTGTCTGTGCCTGGTTCGATAACACTGGGTGGAGATTAATCGCCCAGGTGTTTTGTGTGAATTGTGAGGCGACTGTACAGTTGATGTTGGTTGCGAATGATGCCAGTGCCGTGTTGAAGAAGCAGCCATCGTCCGTCCAATGGCCTTTCCAGAATTGCACCGAAAGGCTGCTTCCCAGCAAAACTTTGGTTGATGCTATTGTTGGCTCCAATGCTCCACAGATCATCTTCCAAACCGGTGTATCAGTTGGTCTTGCTAGGATAAATCTCGTTCTGCAGGTGCTGTGCTCTGAGCCAGTGGAAGCATGGCTCCGGGGAGCCAGATAGCAGCTTGCTTGCAAGTTTCATTAGTAGCGACAGGTTGTGAGCTTTGAGATCTCGTATGCCCAGTCCTCCCTCTTCTTTTGACATGGTGACAGTATCCCAGGCGACAAGGCAATGACCTCCTACTAAACTGAGAAATAAACTAAAAATTTCGGATGCTGAGCGTAGAGAAGTTTCCATGAATATCACTTCAAATGAGTATAGTTACTTCGAATGAGTATATCACGCCTTTGCGGTGAGCATATCTACTTGTTGCCTCTCAGGAAACAAAAATCATGCTGATTAATCAGATGTCAATTACTTCTTTGCAGTACAGGAAATGTTGTTTGGCAAATAACTCTGTTCTTTAGGATCCTGCTTTTGGTGCACATGCCATGGTTCCAGATAAGATTGTCAAAGACGGACAAGCTTCACCTCATTCACAAACTGTATCAGTTTGGCTCAGGAATCACAAATACCTTCACGTTCAATGCCATCCATGAGGTGACTGTATCTTCTTTATTATTTCACATAAGATTGTTCGGAAATCAAGTAACTGTTGGATTTTCAGCTAGCTGACCAATTTTGGACTTATGAAACAGGAGTGTCGACATATTATGGACCATGCAGTAATCTAAGAAGTTGAAATCTGGAAATGGGTGTGCATTATCATACTTAAAAATCTTCTCCTGAACAATTGCCAGTTGCGGGATTCCTCTGTGCAGGTGGTATTTATTGTTTTGTTTTTTTAAGTTAAGATCGAACTATAATATGTGTGCTTTTCTCAATGAAATGGTTTATTTTGTTCTTCTTTTTCCTACTAATAATTATTAGGGGCTATTGCATTTTTACTCCTACTTTGAAGTTCAATTGTAATTTTACCCTCGTTTTTTAGGGTTTGCCCCTGCTTTTTTGAAATGAAGCAGAGATTTGCCCCTAGTTTGGACGGATAGTTTGACGGTGTTAAGTCGAGCGCGAAAAGACATATACACCCTTACTTACTTATTGCATATTTACCCCTACTTGTAGATATCACCCACATTTTGCACATAAAAAGTTGGAACCGTTTTGAACTTAAAATTTATGAAATAATTTAAACTTTAGCTTATTTTTGATAAACTTTGACAAATATGATAATTTTGATAGAATTTGATTATAGTTTTGGCAGAATTTTGACGCACTAGCACTCACTTGGTGGTTAGTCAAAGATTAATCTCTTTCTCTGTAATCGCCTCGATCAGCAGTGATGAATTTACATGCATGTCAGCAATGAAGAGATAGAGCACCATCCTGGAAGACCCCTCGTCTTCCTTTCACGCTGTGCTGGTCCGCACTAGTCAACAGGGCAATCGAAGGAGGAATCAACATCGGCAAACCTCCTGCCGAGCTGCCACGCCGAGGAAGCGCCGCCACCGCCGCACGGCCTGCTGCTCACGCCGCCGCATCGGAAGCGACCTGCTGCTCGCGTCGCTCGCGTCGAGTAGAGATGCCGCCGCATCAAGGAGTCGTCGCCGCAACCTGCTGCTCGCATCGAGTAGCCGCCGCCGCCACCTGGTGCTCGTGACGCCGTGCGCTTTGGCCGGAGGCACCGTCGCCGCCTGCTATATCTCTCCCTAGGATTTTGGAATGGGAATGATGGGGTCTTGGGGGGGGTAGAAGAGTAATACCATATTTCTTAAACTATTTTTCCTTTCTCTATTCTGTTTTTTTAACTCAATACTGTGGGACCGATCTAACTGCCATCCATAGTAAGGGCAAACGGTGACTTCATTTGAAAAAAAACAGGGGTAAATTCACAAACCCTAAAAACTGAGGGTAAAATCACAATTGAGATTGAAAGTTGGGGCATAAACACAATTCTCCCTAATTATTATTTCTGGATGATGAGCTGAATATCATAAAAATAAATCCAAAGTATTCAGAA
This sequence comes from Oryza sativa Japonica Group, assembly GCF_034140825.1. Lineage (NCBI taxonomy): Eukaryota > Viridiplantae > Streptophyta > Magnoliopsida > Poales > Poaceae > Oryza > Oryza sativa. The sequence continues at coordinate 16,182,744 of NC_089044.1, read as the reverse complement.
GGAAAACATCATTGCTAATTGGTAATATGACCATTCAAACTATTGTGGTTATGTGGAACTGTAAATTATGAAAGGCATTTTTTTAATGCCTCTGCGGTTTACTGAACAGTTTTGCCACTTCTTTACCTATTTTTTTACAGTAAAAATATCAGTTAAAGCTGATTTTAAATAAATCAGTTAGCAGTGCTGAAGGTTTATTGATAATAATCTAGCATACTAGCCTTATGTGCTGATAGTTTTTGACAGAAACATAGGCATGTAGCACAAATGATTTGCTTGATACTAAGAAATTACCTTGTGAAGTGAAGAGTGGTTGCCCTCTTGTCTCCCATCCAATTAAAGTACAGTCAAGCAAATTATGGCCATGTTTCTTGGTCCATTCATCAAGACATGAAAGCATCAATGAAAAGGAGAACTGAAGTTCCATGAGTGACTGGATCCAAGAGGCTGGCAATCTGGCATAACTTACCTGGGTCTGCCGCTTTACCAAGCAGGAACAGCAGCCTCTGCTAGATAAGTTCTCTAAGAAGGTTGTCGGGTGTAAGCCAAAAGATGCTGCCGTCAGGAGGAAGACTGACACAAATCAAGACAGTGCTAATGGTGTTACTAGTACACCTAAGTGATGGTAATTGAACTGCCACAATGGGCAATTAAAGAGGTAGAGAGGAAATGCCGAAGCTTTCTGTGATTAGTGTCAGTGGTGGACATTGTCTGGTGGCTTGGAGCCAAGTCTGCTCGCCTGATGAGTATGGTGGTCTTGGAATCAAGGATTTACATCCTGTTCGGTCGAGCACTGCGTATGAAGTGGCTGGCACTGACGGTACAGCAAAATGATCGCGCCCATGGACAATGCTGAAGAAACAAGAACACAAGACTCTGGAAAACATCTTCTTCGCAGCAAAAAGGGTTGAGGTAGGAAACGTCGTCAACATTGATTTCTGGAGGTCCAATTGGTTGCCCAGCATCAGCTCCTCGATGCCATGCCTGTCCTGCTTTGTGTGCCAAGATGGTCTCTTGGTAACTGAGGGTCTGACAAACTGTCGACGGGTGAAGGATATTGTGGGTGCACCATCGTGTAGAACTTTGAGCTAATACTTTCAGGTATGGGACTTAGTAGAAGAGAAGAAACTGAACCAGCGAGAAGAAGATGTGTTTTTCTGGACAACGGCGAGGGGTGGTAACTTCTCAGTCGACTCGGGTGTACAACATGTTCTTCCTGGCCAGAACGAGATGGTCTTGGGACAGGATGGTCTGAGAGACAAGAGCACCATCCAAGATCAAGTTATTCATGTGGCTTACCTCAAAGGGAGATGCCTCACGGCAGACAATCTACAAAAGAGAGGCTGGCCCCATCATCAACACTGCCACCTCTGTTCTTTAGCGAGTGAGGATTGTACCCACCTGTTTGCTGCCTGCAACTTCACTAATGCAGTTTGGGATATGTTGAGGAACTGGCTCAACATTGGTTTTCAGCTACCACGGGATCAGGCCCTCGATCTTGGTGAGTGGTGGCTTCAGTCAAGAGTGTGTTGTCGTGCTGCTCACAGGAAATCCTTTGATTCCTTTTTTTCATGGTATGCTGGTTCATATGGAAGGAGAGGAATGCAGGGGTCTCCGAGAACAGAGCAAGCACGCCTAGTAGTGTATATGGAGCAATTAAGGATGAAATCTTGGTCTGGAGGGCTGCGGGTTTGTTCAAAAGAGATTAGTCCCTAGTTCAACCCAAACCTTTTTTCGCCAGGACGATCTCCTGTTTTGTTTTTTTGGCTACCCAGCATGGTGGGTGCCACCGGTTTCAACAGCCTACTGTCATTGTAATATCTGCATTTCCCCTTCAATTTTAATGGAATTCGATCGGCCTCTTCTTTGGCTGATCCAGCTAAAAAAAAGGGCCTGACTGTCATGTTGTTTTTTTGAAGCAAAATGACTGTCATGTTGTCAACCACTGAAAATGTAGAACAAGGTTTTGGCATCATCAAACTTGACATAACTGCCAGCCTTCTGAGCAAGGTACATGTATCATCCTTTTGATTACATATTGTACTTGGCTCTAAATTATGATATCTGACTGCTTTCCAACTCTTGTAAATATTTTCTCCAATGAAATTTCTTGGAAAATAAACTTTCGTTATCATTACTGCTTTCTGTGTAGCACTTTCTCCTCTTTGTGATGTTCTGCCTGCATATTTTAGTTATATCTAGCATGCTATTTGATTAAGGTGTGGCTTTGTTCCATTATTTTTGTCTTTTCCCATCTCTTTCGTGTGTACCATTTTGACCTTGTTTGATTTCAATGTTTGCTACTTGAAGAAAGAAGATAAGGAGGAGCTCTTTGTATTACAATGAGCTTTAGACTCGCATCTTCTTCAAGAAAGAAATGCAATACTCAAGGTATGAACCCTCTTCAGTTAGTTAATTCAGTATGACGGCATTATATTTTTTAATCCACTCTCTTATTCTAAGCATTATGTACTTCAGTGACATTTTAAACTTGAACCAGGTACAAGAAAGGTCCTTTTATATGCACTCCTTAAGCTTTCTGAAGTATCATATGCTGGTAAAATCGCTTTGTACTAACTTATTTCTTTTCGCCGTAGCTTAGCTTGTTAGTTTGTTTAAATGGTTATGTAGCCATCTTAAATTATCATTTTAATACGTCAACTACACTACTTAAGGGGGCTCTTCACACTTTTTCTTTCTTTTTTCTTAAAACAAAAACTATTGCACAACCATGGCACTATCCTAACATTTGCCTACCAATCAACTACTGTATCAATTCTCTTAGATCTCACAAAAACTCTTTAGATATAGAGGGATATGGAGTTCTTGTGGTCCATATTTAGCATACTAGCATATGCTACAAAATTTTCATCGTGAATTGCAAATATGAAAGTATTTTTTTACCTGAAGATGTTGAGTTCGATGCTTAATCCTTATACAGAATACATCAATCCCCTCTAAAAATATTGAACTCACCATTTCTTTTTGCTGTTTTCATCATTATCTAGCACCGATTCAATACTTTTCTATTTCCTCCCAACTGGAACTGATATTCTCTCCACCTTTTACTCTGTAGAGGAGTTTCTCAGACCATCAGTACCAACTGCCAGCCGGACGAGTTCACCCAGCACGATTAGTGTGAGGGCCTGCGACGGCGATCAAGATGCGAGAAGTCTGTGACCACGAACGACGGCGAGATGGCACTAACACCGGCGACCAGTTGGAATTGGATTCTAACACTTGTCCTACGAGAAGCAGGCGTCCCGTCTGGTAGTAGCTTGCTAGAAATCAAATCTTTTCTCTTTTCCCAGCAACCAGTTGGAATTGGATTCTAACACTGGTCCTACAAGAAGCAGGCGTGCAGTCTGGTAGTAGCTAGGAAATCAAATCTTTTCCGCAAGAGATCGGTCTACCAACACAAGACTGGAAAAGAGATCGGTCTACCAACACAAGACCGCAGGCATGGCGACAACGACGACGTCCACCGTCACGACCATCGCGGCGCAGGCTTATCACGTACTGAAGATCAACGGGTACTCCAACACCTTGAAAGCCGGCCGCCACCACCCCCTCAGCTCCTGTCCGTTCAGCGCAGGAGGCCACACCTGGCATGTCAGCTACTACCCACACGGATGCCGCGACAGCAACAAGGACTGCATCTCCATCTTCCTCGTGCTTGAGGACATCGTCACCGACGAGGACGTGATGGCAAAAGCTACATTCAGCCTGCTCGATCGATACGGGAACCCGGTGCCCTCGTACACCTATCACACCAAATTACGTAACTTTTCAACATCTTCTGGTAGGGCAAGGGGGTTCGAAAACTTTATTAGGAGGGACGAATTAGAGCGATCGGAATATCTCAATGATGACTACTTTGCCGTTGCTGCCCATGTAATCATCCCAAAGAAAAAGCCATCTGTCGTCGTACCACCGTCGAACATGCATCTGTATTTTGGTGATCTCCTCGTAAGCAAAGAAGGCACCGATGTCAAGTTCCTGGTCGGCGGCGAGATGTTTGCGGCGCACCGGTTGGTGCTGGCGGCACGGTCACCGGTCTTCAAGGCAGAGCTTTTCGGGCCGACGAAGAAAGGCACCATAGATGCGATACAGATTGACAATATGGAAGCACGAGTGTTCAAGGCTCTGCTTGAGTTCATCTACACAGACATTTGGTCAGAGATAGGTCATGGAAAAGACAATGTAGCTATGGCTCAACAGTTGCTTGCTGCTGCAGACAGGTATGGCTTACAGAGGTTAAAGTTTGTCTACGAAGATAAGTTGTGCAACCATATTGATACATGCTCAGTGTCAACCATGTTGGTGCTAGCGGAGAAGCACCATTGTTGCAAACTCAAGGAGGCATGCTCTACGTTCCTTAGTTTCATGAGCCCTCCTATTGTTGAAGATCTAAATTCCAGCATATTTGGCAGTGAATTGGAGAAGACGGTTTCTTCTTCAGAGAACCATGGAAGTCAAATTAACCGTACAGATATTAGGATTCAACCGTGGCAAAATGCAGATGTCTAGGAACGTTATTTCCAGTGCTATAAAATTTGTTTACTTTGTTTCTAATAATTATGTAGATTGACTTTGGACTTGAGTTTTTACAAGATGGTGTATCCTTATATATGTTGTCAATCATTTTTTTTAAAAAAATAGAACTACTGATATTTGAGAAATGAGAAGCGGGCCCACACGTATCTAGGATGTAATAGTGGAGGTTCACAAATCTCCTGACAACAATTGCCCTTCCCGGGCTCGATCGGTCACGTTAATTTCTATGGCAGTAGGCGAAAAAAAATTTTCACCACTTATTTTTTTTACCAATTTTGTTTTTTAAGTTTATATACATAAAATATTAGAGAATGCCCAATCGCCCGCTTATCAGCCCTCCCCAATTGGTACATGTTATGCTCGGCTGACGACAATGTGTTTCTTGACAAGTGCTCCTGGCCTCAGTTTATAAAGGAGTGAAACTTATGTTTGGTAAGCGAGGTGGGACTAAGTGTGCACTAGCGCAGTGGCTGCACCGTTTGGGCCTCTAAATTCGGCAAGAGAAAGGACCCGCAGCTCATATGTGCCGTGCTCGGGCCTCATCGTCCTGCTGGCTGCTGCTTCTACGATGCCACCGGCCAGCGGAACGCGTTGGCGTTCTGGAAGGTGCGGTTCGGGCGCGAGGACACGTCGTACGTGTGATCGATGCTGATCACGACAGTGGACGCGGCGGTTGGTTTTCTCGATCGAGGTGGCACGGCAGAAGGTCGCGAAACATTCAGGATGAGATCAATGTTGAGATCGTCGGCTTGAGACGCCATGTATGCTGCCGCTCACCCCTCGTCACCGGTACAGATCTTTCTTTCTGTGACGGCCTCTAACATGTCTATAAATAGCAGGCCGTCACAAGGAAGTCATCTCAATCGGACCGAAAAAGTATCCGATTGAGATATGGTCACAGATATGTTAGATGGGCATAAAACTTAAGCCCGTCACGAATGACACCTATCAGGGACGGACCGTAGTTTAGACCCGATTGAGATAACATTCCATATCTCAAACGAGCCTCATGTTAGGGCCTATTACAGATGATCATTATTTGTGACGCGCACCAATTTGAGACCCGATTGAGATAACAACTAGGCCCGTCACAGATGAATCATCAGTGACGGGCTATATACTAATGCCCGATTGAGATGACTTAATCTCTATCGGGCATTAACTAAAGCCCGTCACCGATGAGTATTTTTTTATTTTTCATATGAAATGTTTATATTTGTAAGTTGAACTATAGCAGAATAATTAACTATAGTATAATAATTCATTTTATGAGTCAAAATAATTTTACGGATAGTAAATGATTTCAAATGAAAAAATTATCGATAACAAAGTTGTATAATTTATCAAGATTTATAACTTTTAGTTTGGTCATTTTTCTATATAACACTTTTATCAAAATTCATATATGTCTTATAGTTTATAAAACCAGATAAGAGATATGTCAATTTTGTGAATAATGTTACTATCACTTTATCGGATAAAGAAATGGCCAAAATAATAGTTTTAGATCTTGATAAGTTATTCAACTTTGTTTTTGATAACTTTTTCAGTTAAAATCATTTAGTATTTGAAAATGTTATTTGAAGTTGTTATATTTTTAAATTTAAATTCAAACGGTTAAAAAAATGTTATATAGAAAAATGGACAAAATAAAAGTTATAGACCTTGATGAGTTATACAACTTTGTTGTTGATGACTTTTTCAGTTGAAGTCGTTCACTGATCTAAAATTCTATTTGAATTTCTCAAACTTTGAATTTCAAATTTCAAATTGTTTAAACAGAGTCAGATGGAGAAATGACCAAAATAAAATTTTGCACCTCGATGAGTTCTACAATTTTGGTTTTGGTGACTTTTCCATTTGAAATCATTTATTAATCCCAATTTTTATTCGAAGTTATCAAATTTTGAAATTCAAAATTTGAATTGTTCAAATGAACTTATTTGTACAAAGGACCGATACAATAGTTGTAATAGTTGTAGATCTCGATGAGTTATACAATTATGTTGTTTATGATTTTTGCATTTGACACACAAAAATCGAACTAAAATTAAATTTAAAGTTCTTGAGAACCAGCGAGTAGAATTATCTCTCAAACACCAATGGAAGTTGCGGTGCGAGAGATTTCTACGATTTACTGGTTCGAGAACTAGCGAGTAGAATTATCTCTCGAGCACCGATGGAAGTTGTGGTGCGAGAGATTGCTACGATTTACTGGTTCGAGAACCAGCGAGTAGAATTATCTCTCGAGCACCGATGAAAGTTGGGGTGCGAGAGATTGCTACGATTTACTGGTTCGAGAACCAGCGAGTAGAATTATCTCTCGAGCACCGATGGAAGTTGCGGTGAGAGAGATTGCTACGATTTACTGGTTCGAGAACCAGCGAGTAGAATTATCTCTCGGGCACCGATGGAAGTTGCGGAGAGATTGCTACGATTTACTGGTTCGAGAACCAGCGACTAGAATCATCTCTCGAGCACCGATGGAAGTTGCAGTGCGAGAGATTGCTACGATTTACTGGTTCAAGAACTAGCGACTTGAATCATCTCTCGAGCACCGATGGAAGTTGCGGTGCGAGAGATTGCTACGATTTACTGGTTGGAGGCGCTAGAGTTGGTTTGTTACATGTGCATCTCATGTGGCCAGCATGACTCACATACCCAACTTATAGCATATCCGGATGTCCGTCCGCAATCATGTCGGGTGATCAAGCCGACATCGTTCGCGAACAATTATCCGTTAACAACCTTTTCTCGAATAGCTTAGCCATAGCTGGCACTATGAGATAGGTCGTCGGTCTTCATTGATAGGTTGGGTGCGACAACTCCGCATTTGTCGAGAATGTTCTCGATAATGGGGTGTACTCGACCACAACCTACTCAAGTGCTCAATTGTTCCTGAAAAATATTTTCTAGAAGGCAAGACATGTAGCAGAGAATATCGAGTATGTACTCAAAAAACTGCATGAATCTTCTAGTATTATCAGGATATAACGAGCAGATCTAAATGTTAGGCATCATGTAAACCGTAAACACACATGATTTATACAAAAGAAAATACAGCAAGCCCCCAGCATTAGACCGTAGTCGGCTTAACATCGGGAACACTCGCACAATAGATATTGTATAAAGACATGCTCTAGGTAAATATAATAAATTATTGATCTGACAATGTTGTGTGATCTTGAAAATAGGTACGATAAATTGCATATAAAATATTGCGTACCTTTGTAGATACATACCGGATGTATCTACGAAATTAGTAGATCAATTTGAAAAACCGATTTACCAATTACCTTATTGTGTACTCGTTCGACATCATATGATCTGACATCTTTTGGTACGCCGTGTATCTTGAAGCTTGGATGATCTCGATAGACCAAGTTGTCGATGACGATGATGGTTCCGATCTTGTCGGGGCACGTACTCTGGTTGGGTTTGACTTCCCAGATCCAAAGTAGTTGAAGTATCCCTAGTCAAAAAATCCATAGTGACGATGACTTGGCAAAGCTTGATGAAGATCCCGATCCGCCGGAGAACGTACTTCGTTCGGGTCATATCACCCAGCATACGAAGTCGTTGAGTAGTTTGCTGGCGAAGAATCCATCTCTTGAACCCATCTCGTCAAAATCCTGAAGCACCAAAATCCCCCTACCTGGCGCGCCACTGTCGACGTTTGATGTCGCGATTCCGGTATTTGCATAGTATGGGGATCGTTGGTACTAGGATATATGCGAGATTGTAGTAAAAGAGATGAAGACGATGATTTTTATACAGGTACGGGCCCCTTATCTGACAGGTAATAGTCCTACATCCTGTTGGCCGAAACCGGTCGTTGCTCTTATTCACCATAATCACACCAGTACAATATTTGGGTTAGCCTATCTAACTGTTGTCGACTTGGCAGCCATAAAACCATCCCGTAGTCAACAACAGGGTAGCCTTCCTCCTCGAATCCGCATCCGGTGAGATCAAAGACAGCGCTAGATCTCTACAGCCAGCCTCCATAGGTACCGGATATGGTCCTTCTAGGCATATCTCTGATGTTGATATCCGGCGTCTTGTCTTAGCGTATGTTGGCTTGCATGTTGATCTATTGTCTTGATCTATTGTTCCGCGCCCCCTCTCTTCCTAGGGGGTCTTGTGTTTATACCCATAGATGTCCCCTTGTCCAAGTAGAACTAGGGAAATCAATATGGATACAATCTGAGTAGTCCTTGTCGTTTCCATGTAGAACTATATCCATCCTTCCTTATGCGGAACCCGCCCTATATCCGAAAGTTGTTTCCGTATAAGACATGGTATGTGGTGGGTCCTGCCGAGATTTAGTCAACTACTATTAGGTATGTGGTATCCATAACCTCGACACTTTATTTTTGACAGATCTCAATGAGTTCTACAACTTTGTTTTTGACAGCTTTTTCATATGAGTTTATTTAGTATTATAAAATTCAATTCGAAATTCATTTTTCCTAGAAGTCGATTTGCCTCCTCTTCATGATAATACTTGCTAAATATATATTTGATCCAATTAACTCGGTTTTGCAAGTGAAATATGTGAATGGATATGAAATATGTGATCAAAATGGATGTTATGTGAATGTGGTTGTGCTAAATATATTGATGGTTGTGTATGTGAATGAATGTATATGAATGGGGGATGTTGAGGTGTGATATCCTGGCCTAGGGCTTAATAGGATTAATAGAATACTCATACCAACAAAGTTACAACTACTTTTCCGGAGCTTGGCCTGGAGCAATTTTGGGATGGGTGACCGACCGGGAAGTTCTTCCTGGGTGCACACGAGTCAGGACAAAAAAAGAACATGGCCTGGGAGAGGCAGAACGACATGGCATGGCTACCAAAGGCCTTTGGCTAGCCAAAAAATAAAATTTATTTATTTAGATTATACTCATCTGTGACGGGCATTAACTTAGACCCGATTGAGATGAGGGTTTAATGCCCGTCACAGATAAGGGTCATCTGTGATGGGCGCTAGTTGTGGCCCGATTGAGATAGGTCATCCGTGACGGGCTATAGTTTGACTGGTCGTCTGGGTCAAAGCTATCGGTGACGGGCTTTAATTAAGGCCCGATTAAGATAGCTTTATCCGTGACGGCCGTTTGCTCGATTGAGATAACTTTTCACATCTGCTAGAAGCTGCCCCAAACAGTCCATAGCTTCTGAGAATATGTAGTTACAAATTCTGAAAAATAAACTAAGAAGCCAGAAGCTGGAGAAGCTGGGTTTTAGAGCTTTTCCAGATTCTCGGAAGCTGGCTACCAAATAACTGCTTCTCAGAATTTAAAGCTCCCCCAAACAAACCCCTAGGCTGTGATGAACATTGTATCCGATTGAAATGGGGGTTGCCGCCCGATTGAGATGGTGGTTACCGTTTTAGTGCGTCGTCGTCGAGAATCATATCGGCCACGCACCGGCTCTGCTGGCTGGCCACGTACCTCGAGGGCGCGTACGACGTATTACTTACGCGCCGACAAATTTACGTACGCGCGAGCGACACAAGCCCCATGGCGAGGCAGCTGCACTGCCTCCCGCCAATTGGCGCACAGGGGCTCGCACCGACGACAAAGAATGTCGACGGCCAGGGCACCATGCACCGGCGCGTACTGCGTTGCCATGTACGCGGGCAGAAGTCTCGTCGACTCGTTGCTGTCCGCGGTGGAAATGAGCGGTACACCTGGGAGCTGGAATTCGAACAGTTGCACGACAACGGTCCGGCCGCAAATTCATAGAATTGAGTTTTGAGAAGACACACTTTCGCCTGAGCGCCGTGCACAGATACAGTAGTCGTTCATTGATCAGATCCATTGGAAGCTTGGCGATGGTGACAAGGGTTTTTGCTAGGGTTTTCTGGTGCTCGCGAGGTTGGAAACAAAAGGGAGGAAGTGTGACTGAGGCACAAATGGAACCTAGATGAATCTCATAAATAGATTTTATAAGTCATGTATGATGGTTTGTATTTCAAGAAAGAGGGAGAAATCACCGGTGGAATATTTGCAGAATTTTATACGATGGTTGTTTTTCTGACCTCATTACAAATTCAAAAGATGGTCATGTTCATTGTAGAAAATTTTGTGCCTACTCGGTTTTCTGCGAATAGCTAGGTAATTCCGACAAAGATATATCTCCAGGTTATATTGTCAAGAACGTTAATCCAATCATTTGCATTGAGGTTGAGAACTATTGTCAGTGTTATGGATAAGATATATCTCCTATATGTAGATTCATGATATACGGAAATACCACATACATGATATTATATGGGAAAGTATGGAAATAAAGCTAGCCAGAAAGGAAACTGTTTTCATGGGAACAGAAGACATCAGAGTCCGTCCAGAAGAAGACAAGGTTTCCTCGGCCTGTATCTTTCAAGGGGTTATTTGAGTTCTACTTGAAGAGAAGGGTGTATACATGTATAAATACAGGGCTCCCTATGAGGGGGAGGGCATTGAATCATAACCCATATCTAGAGCCACATTGAGAGACAATCCAGAGGAAGTCAGAGCTCTAGTCACCGATATCTACTCGGCATATTCTAGTCGGTGGATTAGATTAGCTAACTAACTCCCCTTTTGTAAAATCCAGAGGAAGTCAGAGCTCTAGTCACCGATATCTACTCGGTATAAGTCGGTGGATTAGATTAGCTAACTAACTTCGGTGGATTAGATTAGCTAACTAACTCCCCTTTTGTAATCCGTGTGGTACTTTCCACAAGATATACATATAAACTAGAGTAGGTTGTTACTCATGGTCCAAATCAGTATAAACCCATGTCTTCTTGTTACAATCTAGTATATACCTAGGTACCAATGATCCATATGCTCTATAAGTACTGTTGTCGGGTATAGTCCATTGACAAAAATCACTATCTTTTTCTATAAATAACTTGATCAAATTTGAAAAAAAAACCCTCAAAACGTCTAATAATATAACACAGAAGAGTATAATGCACGTCGTTTTCTTATAACTATGTTAGTACTTTATATTGCAAATTGATTTTCCTTGTAAATATGCTTGCTGGAAGGCGCTAAAAAACTGAAGCATATGTAGGTGAACTCATTCCATGAAAGAAACCTTTAGTTTTCTCAACAGTTGAATTTTGTCTTGGATGAATCCTAATGACTACACTGATAATTTAATTTCCAATTGATGAGTAACGATGTTGTAAATTAAATCCTTCAACATAGTAGGACAGCCCTGGATTAAACACCGGAAATTATCTGCTTTCATGGCCAAAGACAATGCTCTCGAAGAGGCAAGGAAATTGAAGCACACCTTCTTGAGACCATGGCATTGGTACTTGTCTGCTAGCATCAGCATGGTAACCACTGAACTTGTATCAATATAGCTGCACAACCTATCTTCGCACATTATCTTCAGTCTTGATAGGCTATACTTATTGGCTGCAACGAGTAGTTGAACCATAGTCGTCTCATCTTGATCTATCTCTGGCCAAGTGTCCGTGTAGATAAAAACAAGCAGAGCTTTAAACACTTGTGCATCCATGTTATCAATTTTTATGACATCCGTGGTGCCTCCCTCCATTGGTCTGAATAGCTCCGCCTTGAACACCAGCGACCGTGCCGCTAGCACCAACCTGTGTGCGGCAAATGTCTCGCCGCGAACCACAAACTCGATATCGGTGCCCTCTTTGCTTGATAGAAGATCACCATAATCTAGGTGCATGTTCGATGGGGGCACCGTGAAGGATGATGGTTCCTCCGTGATGACCAGACGAACCGCGATAGCGAAGCAGTCGTCATTGAGATATTCCGATCGTTGTAACTCGTCCCTTCTAATGAAGTTTTCGAACCCAAGCGCGCTACTATTAGGCACCGAGAAGTTATATAATGTGGTGGTGATAGTGTGTGACCGCACTGGATTCCTGTGTCGGTCGAGCAAGCTGAACGTAACCTGCGCCATGACATCGTCATTGACCGTGTCATCGTCAAGATGGATGAAGAAAGAGATGCAGTGCTTGTTGGTTTCTCGCCCTCCGTTTGGGTAGTAGCTGATATACCAGGTGCGACCTCCCGCACTGAACGGAGAGGTACGGAGGGCCTGGCCATGACCGACTTTCAAGGTGCTGGAGTACCCCGGGATCTTGATTATGTGGTAGGTTCGTTCCGCTGTGATGGTGGTGGTGGACCTCGACGGCGGAGGACCGGCACAGACGCTGGACGTGATCGTCGTCGTCGTCATGCCTGCGTACTCCAGCCCGACGTCCGACGGAGATGTAGGAGCTGAGGCCTGCGTTTTTCTGTTGGTTGGCAGCGCGCCGCTGTGCACAGGATTCTGATTTCTAAGCTACCTCTTCCTAGCCTCTTGTAGGAGAGCTAAAGAGAAGTGTTGGTATCCAACTCCAATTGCTTGGTATGCTATAGCTAGGAGTTAACAGGAAGAAGCAGGGTTTGATCTGATTCGGGATTGACTGCTTCCCCGGTTCCTCAACGGTAATTAGTCAGAAACCCGATGTACGCCGTCCCGTAGCACGTCATCAGTTGCACATCCACACTGTCATCGTGCATGGGAAACTGTTTTCAAGCCTCGAGAGAATGTCTCCTCTCATTTGTGCATATATGAATAATTTTTAAAAAAAATATTCATATCACAAATATACCACTCCACAAAATCTCTGGTTCATACTCCATTTTCCCATTCACATATAATAAAGAAAAACAAATTCAACTGATCATACTAGCGATACTATTTATACCCGAATTCATTTTTTTTCTTAATGTGTAGATAAAATTTAAACTTGATAGAGTGTTGGCTCTGTTTGAATCTCCTGAAGATGGAGATGAAGATGAAAAATAAGTGTTTTACGTAAAACGAGGTGGTAATAACTTGTGATTAATTGAGTTTTATTTTTACAAACTTAAAAAATAGATTAATATGATATTTTAGAACAACTTTCATATAAAAAATTTTCGCACGAAACACACCGTTTAGCAATTTAAAAAGCGTGCCAAAAAAATCCAAAAATTAATTTCGCCTGTGTTGGGTTCTCGAACAGGACCTGATGTCACTATACTCCGCATTATCATTTTTTAAGAAAAAAATATAACTATTTGCATCAAGTTTGCTAGAAAAAGATACACAAGTGAATATTCCCCAGAGGAACTAAAATGTATTTCCGTGCATTCGTGATGCTTGTAGAAACCACTTCCTAGAAAAGTTTAACTTGTGGTGCTTATACAAACAGCCGCCGGCCCTGACGGGGCTGAGAAATGCAGTCGCACTGGTCCCCCAACTCGTAGGAGCTCCCACCTACCCCCACGCCATAGTAGCAAATAGCGGTGCCACGTCATTCCTAATTGGTTGATTCCATAACATGATCAAGTGGGCGAGAAGAGGCAAGTAGCGATTGCATCTGCAATCAACTGTCAATGCTTGCCCCCAACTAATACCGTTCCCCACCTAGCCACTTTGTTCAAACGGTTGCCGCATCTGAAGATACATTAACTACTTGCCAATCTGCTCATCTGCTTGTGAAATATCCCCTTCATTTTAAAATATATGACGTTGTTGATTCTTTTTATAACATTTCGCCATTCATCTTATTAAAAAGTGATATAAATATTATTTATTTTATTGTGACTTATTTTATCATCAAATAAATTACAATCTTAACTTAGGGCTGTTTGGGGGAGTTTCTACCTGCTGCAGCTTCTCCCAGAATCATAAGCTCCCCCCACAGTTCAGCTTTTAGTTTAGATTCTGAGAAACTGTAGTTGTAGAATCCAGAAAATAAACTAACAGTCAAAAGTTGGAAAACTCAGTTTTTCCATTTTCAGAAGTTGGCTACCAACCGACTGCTTCTCATAATCTTAAGCTCCCCCAAACAGGCCCTTATACTCTTACATATTTACATTAAAATTTTAAATAAAACGAATAATTAAACGTTGTGTGAAAAGTCAAGGGCGTCATACATTTTGAAAAGAAGGTGCTAGGAGGTAAGCAGCAGCAACAGCTCGCACATAAAAATATGGAAAAATTTGCTACAGGACATCGCAATTGTGTGGTTTTAGCTCAAGGACACCGCGAAAGTAAAGTTTTAGGGGAAAATATTCTATAATCGTGGATATTTGCCGATGGACACCGCGCCGTCTAAAGGAAACTTGCCGTATTGACGTGGCGGACGGGAGGCTGTTTTTTGACGCGGTCGGACGTAAATGCCCCTGCGCCTTATGAGTCCTAGCTTGGCTCAGGAGCAGAGAGCCGACGACGAGCAAAGAGCCAACGACGCCGCTGCCACCGAGCGTGTGCGAGGTGTCGAACGCGGTGGCCGTGCAGCCAAATGCCGCGCGCAGCGAGGCCCTTGACGGGAAAGACAACGCACCCTTCCACCGCGCGCAGTGAGGCTAACGTTGTGGTGGAATCGCAGCTTGCTCGCCGGCCATAGCAATGCCCTCGCTGGCACCTGTCGCGCTCTCAGCTCGAACAGTAGCGGCCCTGTCACCGCCACCGGTGGCCACGGCACGGCGAGCAAGAGGAGGAGGAGGAGTAGGAGGCAAACCGGCAACGCGCGAGGAGGGGCCATGGCGATGGTTGCGCGCATGTGAGTGGGAGGCAGATGGATGGACAGCGGCGTGAGGAGGCTGGCAGCGGTGGCGCCGGCGGCGCGGGGAAGAGGTCGTGGATGGCGGTGGCCGCGCCGGTGGCGCGCTCCCTGGTGCACTCTGCGAGCGCGGCGGTGAAGGGGTCGGAGTGTGGTGCATTGGTGGTGGTGGCATCGGCGGTAGTGGTGGCGGTGAGACGACGGATGAGTGGCCGGCGCGCGGGGGTGGATGAGAGGAGGCGGTGCGAGAGGCAGCGGCGTGGGTGGCCGTGGGTGGCGGCGTCCCTCCCTCCCCTCCCTGTCGCTGGTTTACCCGGGAGCGACAACTAGATCTGGCACCCCCCCAAGCTTGGCGCGTGTGGATCCCTCCCTCCAAAACAAGCACTACGCCGTTCCTCTCTCTAGCTCGGCCGGAGTGGCCGTCCCGAGTCTGGGATGCGCCGACGCCGGGCCATCTTTTCACCGCGAACAAACGAGCCTCTTAGGCGCAGTGGCATTTAGGTCCGACCACGTCAAAAAACAGCCTACCGTCCGCCACGTCAGCACAGCAAGTTTCCTTTAGACGGCGCGGTGTTCATCGGCAAATATCCACGATTATGAGATGTCTTCCCTCAAGACTTTACTTACGCGGTATCCCTGAGGTAAAACTACATAATTACAATGTCATGTAGTAAAATTTGCCTATAAATATTCGAATTAAAAAAACAAACTTACTGTCCGTAAACTTTCCATTAGTCATTTAGGGGCAGGGACAAACTTTCTACTATTAGTAAATGGACGATGGCCAAGGAGTGTGGACGAGCCCTTTTCGGACACGTTTGTTCGATTAGTAGAGAATCAAACGAATCAAAGTACTAGACCAATCCGAGAAGCTACAAATCAAAAATCGCCCGGAATCCTTTCTTTCTCTCTTCATCACGAATTTAAGCAAGCAATTGGAGAGTCAGATATCAACACTTCGATCTCTCCGTGTCTTAGTTGGATATGCCAGCTTCTTTTTTCCGTATAAGAACACATGTGTTCAATTTGTTCGGACTTAAATCTTCTACGGACAATGGCCATAAATTAAACAGGCAACGAACCCCGCGTGGTGTCCGACACCAGCGACTTAAAAAAAAACACGAATATTAGGGAAGAACCTAATATTAAATAATTAGAAGGGGTGAAGTTTCGAACCCAAGTCGTCTAGCCCACCACCTTGTGAAGCTAGCCAGAAGACCCCTGAGTGTTTCTCTCCGACGCCAGCGACAGCCCAGCGGAAGGCATGTCGACGGCGACCCCCGTGCCCAACATCGTCGATGGCGAGTGCGGCGTCACCCCGCCATCACGGTCAGCCTCCACCATCATCGCTGCACGAACCCTCCATGTGCTCACTATTGATGGCTACTCCAACACCTTGAAATCCAACGACCCTAGCCAGCACTTGTTCCTTTCCTCACCATTCAGCGCCGGAGGACACACCTGGTGCATCCACTACTGCCCAATAGGGTGCACCAAGGAAAGCAAAGGACTTCATCTCCATCTACCTCGTTCTCTAGGACACCACCGCCGACATAGTGTCGGCAAAGGTTACGTTTAGCTTGCTCGATCAAAAGGGGAACCCGATGCCATCTCACACCCTCACAACCCCACTACTTAAATTCTCTCTTTATGGCACTCTACCTAAGACCCTGGGGTATAATAGCTGGTATAATAGCTTCATCAGAAGAGACGACTTAGAGCGATCAGGACATCTCAAGGACGATTGCTTTGCCATCGGGGTCCATGTGGTCGTCACCAAGGAAGCAATACCGTCGTCCATCACCGTGCCACCACTACAAGATAATTGAGCTATTGCTACCAAATTATTACAACAAAAAATAATTCGTAACAATATATTGTACTATTGCAATGATAATTTTTCTATGGCAAATAATTATATTTTATTGCAACGATCTATAATCGTTGTTTTATTTAGTACTTTTATTGCAATAGAAAATGAGATATCGCCACAAAAAATCATACTGTTGCAAAAAAAAACATGTTCTATCGCCACAATTTTAATTTTTGTGGCAATTTACATAGTCCATGGTACTTTTCACTATTTTTTGTTGCCACGATCAACAAATTCGTTGCAATAAAAAAATTGGCGTCTCATAATTTAACTTAATTTTTTTCATATGGACACGGATAGAGACAAATTTTATATGGAAATTATAGCTCTCGACGAGATCTACAATTTTATAGGTGATAACTTTTTCATTTGAAATCTTTTAGATATTCAAATCTATGATTCAAATCTCAGTTAGGTAGGCTTAAATGGAACGATATGCATTTTCCAATAGAATTGATGCGTAGGTGAGTTGGTAAAGGAGAGCACGCGTGAAGGATAGGTCTTAGGTTCAAATCCTAGCCAAGACACGATATCAAAAAAAATAAATAGATAGGATGATAGATTAATATTTGAATTTTTAATTTGGTACGTAAAACTAATGCTACATATGGAGTGGTGGCGATAATTTTTATTACAACGATGTGAAGTGTTGCAATATGACTTTTTGCCACATCCATTCCGTGGCAACATCTAAATTTATTACTACTAAATAAAAATCGTCGCAATAACCTATTACCATGCCATTTATTACCACGGCTAGCAACGATTTTAAAATTGTGGCAACATGTATCTATTGCCACAATTTTAGTATTGATGCCACGATTTTTTTTCTATCAACAAATGATTTTTCTAGTAGCACCATCGGACATGCACCTGCATTATGGCGATCTTCTCTCGAGCGAAGAACGGTACGTCACCGATGTTGAGTTCCTAGTTGGCGGCGAGACCTTCACCGCGCATCAATTGGTGCTCGCAGCATGATCGCCTGTCTTCATGACGGAGCTTTTTGGGCTGATAAAGGAGGGTACTACTGTAAACAAGATACCGATATTTGATATGGAGGCGCAAGTGTCAGGGCTTTACTTATGTTTATCTACACAGACATGTTGCCGGAGATGGATCAAGAAGATGAGGCCGCAATGGCTCAACATCTACTTGCTGCAGCAGACAAGTATGGCCTGCATAGGTTGAAGATGATCTGCTTAGAAATATTAAGTAGCCATATTGATGCCAACTCCGTGGCAACCATCTTGGTGCTAGCTGAGAAGCACTATTGCTATGGTCTCAAGGAGGCATGCTTTGAGTTCCTTAACTCCTTAGCAGTATTGTCCGCGATTGTAAGTACAAGTGATTTTCAGTATTTGATCCAGAGCTGTGCTGATATTTTGGAGGACATAAGTTTCAACATTGTTGCTCGTCAACTGGAGAGAGCAATTTTCCTATCAAAAAACCAAGAAGGCCAAATCAACAGCGTAGAAATCGGAATTTGGTATCAGACATACTTTAGTTAAAGATTTCCAATTATATGTTCCAATCAGTTTTTGTCGCCCGTACTTACGAGCTAGCTGCATGTGCTTTTTAAACTTAATTATATATTATATATCAACATTAAGTCCTCCATCGTACATATATCTATATCTATACTCCTCTGAAAACAAAGTTGTGGTGAATCTGCCACCACTCTCACCACCAACTCTTTACCCTTTTGAAGTGAAGAAAAGACATGTGAGGCCAGGGAACCACATACCAACTACCCCCACAACCATATCTACTTTTTGTAAGTAGAAAAAAATAATATTGTATGATCATAGAACACATATATTAATTACAAATATATGTAGAATCTGAGAGAAAATGTATACAGAAAATCATGATAATAGCAGGTTAATAATCATTTTCATCAATCAAAATCTCGTTGCAATACAATATGCTAGTATATATGATATGTATTTCCGGTGGCGACGACATGCAAGGCAGCAAGAGGCAAGGAGAGTGTGGGTGCGACGGCCGACGCCGGGGTGCGGGGGAATGCAGAGAACATGCAAGTTGCAAGGGATCAAGGCACTTTATTGATTAATGATTAGCATATCGATTAACATCGTCTGCCTATAGCTCACTCGTTACAAGGCAACCAAGTCTTTTATCCCTGTTCTCTACTCCTGCCGAAGCTAAAACTTTCTATGTTTTAGGGTAGAGGGGGCATTATTTTTTAACTGAATTATCACAAGTGTGCTATGCAGGCTAAAAATCGTTCCAGATTATTTTAGGAAAGTTATTCATCTGGTTTGAAAAGTTTGGTGCGTAGAATGTTCGGTTATATAGTTTACAAGTAACCCGAGCTATCACAATAATTCAGAGAGGTAATTTGGACTCTTTTATATAACAAATCCAAGATCGAGCTATAGCACTTCATGGAATGATGTATATCAGTGTATCTATCGACGATCTGATCAATGCACGACACTGACACGAGCAAATATTTGATCAGTGTGCCACGTCATACAAATTAAGTTTAATCAAGTTTATAAATAAAAGTATACCAATATTTTCAACATAAAATAAATATATCATAAAGATAACTCAATGATAGATTTAGTGAAACTTATTTTTAAAAAAAAACGTTGCTATATTTTTTATAGACTTAATCAATTACTCAAATAACTCAAAGCAGCTTAATTATAATAATATGAAACGAACTGAGTATATAACTCCAGCTCTAGCTGTATTGTTGGACAAGCAGCACGAAGGAGTACAGGAATACAACTTGGTATCCGAGAAGCTCCAAACAGTACAACTTAAAATCGGGATCCTTCTTTCTCTTCTCCGGCCGGGCAACCAATTAATTGGAGTCGGACATCAACATCAACACTTCTCTCCCGGGCCGTGTCATATATAGGCAAGCACAAGAGAACGCAGGTGTTTAATTAGCAAACGTACCTTTTTACGCGACGGCCAAGCCAACAGAGGACGCGTAGTACATACATACCCCTGCCTCCGCCCATCCAACATCCTATTCCTACCATGGCGACGGCGAGCATCGCGTCCAATGTCGCCGGCGGCGGCTGTCCCACCCCGTCTCGGTCAGCCGCCGCCTCCACCGTCGTCACAACGCAAGCCTATCACGTGCTCAAGATCGATGGCTACTCCCGCACCTTACAAGTCCACTGTTACAGATCTCTCAGTTCCTTCCCGTTCAACGCGGGAGACCGCACTTGGTACATCTGCTACTACCCACACGGAAAGAACGACATTAGCAAGGACTTCATCTCTATCTACCTCGTTCTCTATGACGCCATCGCCGAGGCTGTCATGGTGCAGGCTACCTTCAGCCTGCTCGACCAGCACGGGAAACCAGTGCCGTCTCACACCCACGCCACCCGACTGTTGAGCACTTCGAACCAAGACGACATGGCTAACAACCTAGGGTTTGAAACCTTCATTGCAAAGGGCGACTTGGAAAAATCGGGACATGTCCAAGACGATTGCTTCGCTATCGGGGTCCATGTGGTAATCACCAAGGAAACGCCGCCACCCATCATCGCGGTGCCACCGTCGTCGGACATGCACCTGCATTACGGCGATCTTCTCTCAAGTAAACGGTGCGCCGATGTAGAGTTCCTAGTTGGCGGCGAGACCTTCGCCGCGCACAGATTGGTGCTCGCGGTGCGCTCGCCTGTCTTTGTGGCGGAGCACTTTGGGCCAATGAAGGAGGGTGTAAACGTAAACGACGTGATAGAGATAAATGACATGGATGCACAAGTGTTCAAAGCTCTACTTAACTTCATCTACACGGATACGTTGCTAGAGATGGATCAAGAAGAAGATGCGACAATGGCTCAGCATCTACTTGTTGCTGCGGACAAATATGGCCTAGAAAGGCTAAAGGTTAAATGCGAAGAAAGGTTGAGTAACCACATCGATGCTGACTCTGTAGCAACCCTCTTGGTGCTAACCGACAAGCACAATTGTCGTGGTCTGAACAAGGCGTGCATCGAGTTCTTTAGCTCCCCAACAGCACTGGCTAAGATCATAGAAACAGATGAATTTCAGTATTTAACCCAAAGCCATCCTAATATTTTGGAGGATATAATTTCTAACATTGTTGCTTCTCAGTTGGAGAAGGCAATTTTCTCTCCGGAAAATGAGGGAGGCAAAATTAACAAGGTAGACATTAGGATTCAGCCATGGCAAAATTCAAATGCCCGATGTGGTTAGCTAAAGATTTTCAATGTAATGAAAACATGCATATATTTTGATTCTTTATTTGCTTGGTGTTGAAAATGTTTCTATATTTGTCTATGAACTTGGATAATATTAAAGAAGTCTGATTTAGAAAAAAGTCAAAACGTTTCATAGCATAAAACAGAGGAAGTAATTATTAGGTTATATAAATATTAATTTCAACCATGTGTACCCCTTCGTCTCATAAAAAACCAATCCTAACTACGAATTTAGATATATGCGTGTTCAAGTTTATACTAGGATTGATTTTTTTAAGGCGGAGTAGTATCTCATATGGAAAATATAACAGAGGAAAATGAGCCATGTGTTGCAAACTTCACCGTTGCATCCAATCTTGACGTCTAGGATAAGCTAGGCGGCGCAAGCCGTTTATCCATCTGGGCCGTAGCTTACTTTCTCCACAAGATCTGGGCTTACATGAGGCCCAAGTTTCAGAGGCGCTCCAGTTGAGCCTATTAAGGAAATTCGATCGAGTTGATGACAAAATCATGCACTCACTCACATTTCATGAAATTCTAGGATTTTGTAACTACTACCATTACTTTTGGATCTCTCCGTAGAGTCTTTTTAGTTGTTTCTGTAACCAATATCATCCTATCATGAGTTCATGACGAGTTCAAGCTAGCTGATAATTTGGAAAAAGTGCACCCAAGGTCCCTCAACTTGTCATCCATATACAAAATCGTTCTCAAACCGCAAAACCAGATATCCCGTATCCCTTAGCTAATCAAAACCGGTCACAAAAGGTCCCTCAGCGGTTTTGACCCCGGTTTTAGGATACGTGGAGGCTGAGTCAGCGTGGGACCTACATGAGACCCACATGTCAGCGTAATCCACGTCATCACCCTTCCTCTTTCTCCTCTTCTCTCTTTCTGGGCGAGGCAAAGCGGCGGGTGCAGACTGCAGAGGCCGGCAGGCGAGGCGGGAGAGAGGAGGGCGGCGGCGCGACCTTGCGGCGGAGCGCGAGGACGTCGATACCGCAGATGTCGACGCCGTCGAGGAGCACAGCACCCGGCGCAGGCTCCCAGAGGCGGTTGAGCGCGCGGAGCAGCGTGGACTTGCCGCTGCCGCTGGGCCCGATGACACCGACGACCACCCCTCGCGGCACGTCCAGGTCGACGCTCTGCAGGATCTCCTCGCCGCTCGCCTCCGACCGCCGCGTCAGCCCCAGCACCCGTCTCTTCGCCCCTCCTGTTGGTATTTCTTACGATCACAGATAAATCCGCAAGCGCACGGAATACCGCTGTAGCACTTTACCTTCGGGTGACCCCAAAAGGATATCGAACTCAGGGAACGTGTGAAATCTACCTAAGGCTAAGACAATCCAAGGACAACAACTATAGGTAGGTTAGGCTAGAGAGGACTTTCTATGTGCTTTAATTATCTAAGCTAAGCAAAGGTAATTTCCTATCTGTTGCTTCGTGCATCGACCCCTGCTGGTCTGCCAGCGTGGTTCCGGCTATAGCTCTATGATGTATCCGAACGTGGAGGATTACTGGGACGGAATTCAGGGCTATCACCACCTGCCGCCTACCTCTAACAAATCCGTGGGATACAAAACAAATAAAGGTAATCTCTAACCTAGACACCACGTCTAAGCTATTAATTACTACTCTAATACTTGTACAGGAACTTCATTCTCTATCTAGAGTCCTAGTACTAGAGCACTTAGTACAAATACTAAACAATGAACCCGCAAAGATGAAAATATATCTTACTCAGACTAAGTAATTAAATAACATAAGAAAGGAACACGAATGCTTACTTAATAGAAGAAGTTCTCCGAACCCAGAGTAGAGTGTACCGACAGCTCCGGTACTCCTCCAGAATTCCTCCTAGGAAGCTACACTCGTCGAGGTAGAAGTCGGATGAGCGCCAAACTTCCGGGCACTCCTCCAGAGCTTCCCCTCACTCTCTATCTTATTCTAATGTATAAAAGATACAATAGAGCCTCTTGTAATTCAGCTCAAAGTTGTGTGTCTTGGAATGAGAGTGAGCTCCTCCTTTTATAGGCGGGTATGACGGTTACAGCCTATGCGAAATGTCCAAAATTCTCCGGAACCGCCATTGGGAAGTGATCAGGAGCGTACACGTGTAATCTGCCGATGAACGGCCGCAGAACAGGTTCGGCCGAAGTGTCCTCCCGGCCTCTCCTTCGGCCGGGAGGTTGCTTAGTGGGCCCCCAATAACCTGGGCTATGTTTTGGCTCAATTCTAAATGGTTTTTATTGACTTATTGGGCCTCTAATCCGTGTAAACGCGTTCTGAATGCGCGGAGGTGCATTTTGTCACATGACGGATGTGTTTTCTCCTCAAATTACCTGCATACACACATTTCACCAACACTAGTGGAAATGATTAGTAGTAATACCTACCACTAAGTTGGATACCATGTTTTACTTCATTATATGCAGGTATTGACGGTCAGATATTATGATTTAAGGACCGTCAACACCCCCCCCCCCCCCCGCCACCACCGTCGTCCCTTCTTCCCCGACGCCGTCCACGACCAGGAGGTGCTCCCTGACATCATGCTCTTCAATTCAATCGTTGATCGCACATGTCAGCAGCACGTACACTGGAACACAAAGCTGACGCAGAAGAGACGAGGTGTACTCGCTCACCTGAAGCTGAGCCCATCGGAGAGACAGCGGAGAAGAAGCAAGCAGGAGAGCGGAGAGGAGAGGAAGACGAAGGTGAAGGGGGGATCGAAGTGGGAATCCGAGCACGTCGGATCGATGGATGAGCATCGATCATGCTCCAAATCCAACCCCCCCTCTTCACCCTCTTCTTCGGTGCGGCGGCGATGACACCGGAGGCGCCGACCCTCCCTTGGCGTGCCGCCGTCGCGACGCTGACCTCCTCCTCTCCTCCTCGTCGGCGTCGTCGTCCCCCTCGTCCCCGCCGGATCCCGCCGCGGCACGCATGCCCGGGTCGGCACGCACGGCGCCCCTTCTCCCCGCCGGTGGGCACCCTTCCTGCTTTTGATGTGGCGGCAGAGGAGGACGCCGGCCTACGAGAGAAGAGTGCGAGAAAGAGAGAGAGGGGAGAAGGGAAAGAAGAGGGGGAAAGGGGAGTTGACGTGGCACGCTGACATATGGGGCCCATGTGGGTCCCACGCGCCACGTAGGCCACATGGGACTATCAAAATATATTCAATATTAGATTTAATAAAACTAATTTAATGCTATAAATGTCACTATATTTTTTATAAATTCAGTCAAACTTTAAAGAAGTTTGACTTTAAAAAACTTAAAGCGACTTATAATATAAAATGGATGGAGTATCATGAAACTACATGCATGAAGGCTTAACACATAGGGGAAACTCTATTCATCCCTTGAAGGGATGTCCTCCTGTTTTTCATGTCGTTTAAGAAGTAATAAAAAATATAAAAATTTATTAAGACATGTCAATATATGATATGCCACTCCATAAACATGTTGTTTAAATTTAACTTATATAAGTAGAAAAAAAATAACAAATTTAACAGTGAACAGAACATGTGATTCGCAGTCAAATTTGTTGTTTTTGTTTCTAATGTATAAGTCAAATTTAAATTTGCATGTTTTTAGAATGACATCACATATTGATATATCTTTAAAAAAATGATGACTTTTAAACGTCATGCACAAATGAGGGGATGTCCTCCAAATGACAAAAATCCTTCTCCAACACTTAGCTAGTTAGCAACTGTAAATTCAAGCGCTTCCTCTACTCCAGCCAATGCATGTGGTAAAAATGATCGTTCATCTATCAAACATTTAACCCAAATCAAGTGACATTTATATAGGGCCAATTCATGCAGGCCAAAAGACAATATATATAATTTTACTCATGAGTGAATATGCGAGTAAATTTTTACTCGTGATGATGTTGATGAACATCTATTTTTCGATCCAAAAGTAGTTTTCATGTTTTCACCACATATGTAGTTTTCACCATATATTTTCCCTTGTTGGGGTCTCTCATAAACTTATCATGTAAAAAAATTACTGCGCATTTTCACTTTATCATTCCCAGTGGGCATAGTAAGATTTTTGTTGACATAAAAAAAGACATGGCCTAGTAATTTTTTAACTCCGCTGGGATGAATCACGTGCATGTAGTGATCTTGATACACTTATACACACGGTGGGAAAAAAAAAAGGAACAAAAAAAGAACATGGACACGGGGTGAGGAAATAAATATGGGTTGCTCTCGATGATGTCTAGATAGAAAAAACGGAAATAGCGGGCGTCGACTGTTCAATCGTCGTCCTCCTTTCTGCTCCTTCCGCCGGTGAAGATGAACGAGGCATCGACGCCTCAGAGAAAAACCCCCACCACACAGAGCATCCAGGCAGCACTGATAGGAAGAGGCCTGGCTGGAGCTCGACAGCCGACGATGAAGACCTGCAGCCGTAGTCCCGTAGATCCAAGCGCCGTCATCTCGTCTGCAGCCTCCACCGACGGACCGGAGGCCATCCCAGATTCCCAGTGGTGCTGGGACCACCATAGGGAGTTGCTTGGAAGGAGGGTAGAAGGCCCAATGGGCGGTAGCGGCGCATCCGCGCATGGTGGATGTTTGTTGCCGTCGTAGCCCGTCGATGACACTTGCTTGTGTCGGCGGTGCCACCGCCTCCTCTTGTTGCTGCTGTCCCTCCCGCCGTCATCTTCCACAGTGATGGCGGTGGTGAGGAAGCGGCCATGGATGTGACGCCATCAGGCCTGGCCTGCCACTGCAATGGAAGGCGATGGGAGAAGGGATGATGCTGCGGCTGCTCCTGGTCGTGACGGCCATCGGTGGCCACAAATCCGATGGCGTCCCTGCCGACGACCACCACGCCACCGCTGCTCCACCCCACCAGGTCGCCCAGTCACCGGCCACCGCTCGGGATGGCCTCGCCCGCATGGCTGCCACCGCCGCACCGTCGCCAGATCCGCGTAAATCGGGGTAGCCTCCTTGCTGCTGTAAAAAATACAAAAAGAAAATAAAAAAGTTACAGAAAAACAAAATCTCACTCCCGAGGGAGAAGACCATCGGCACCACCGCACTGACGAGTCCATGCTGTCGGAGATGTCACCGCCAACGCTCCTCCGCCGGCTATGAAGAAGAACAGGGCGTCAATCCCCCCAGATCCGCCTCGATAGTTGAGGGATGTTAGGATCTCCTCACATATGTCTCGTCATCGATCTGAAAAATCAGGATCGTATGAGAAATTAAAGAATGAGAATGGTGGGTACAGGCGTACAGCTGTATCAACACCTAATATAAATAGACGTTTAACTTTTGCAAAAACATAATTAATTAGAAGAACAATAATAATAACAAAAAAAGAAAATTAAGGCATGAGAAAAAAAAGTTTCCTTGAGTTAATAAATAACTCAATACGGTAAGTCTGGTTTTTTATAGTTGTTGAATCAGACATAGTTAAAAATTAACTGACTTGTTCAATGTGAGCGAAAAAAAGAATATTTGATTCATAAAAAAAATAAAAAAACATAGACTTTAATTTTTGCAAAAACATAATGAAACAGAAGAGAAATAATAATTACAAAAAAAAATTAAGGCATGAGTAAAAAAAGATTCCTTTAGTTAATAAATAACTCAATATGCTAAGTCACGTTTATTATAGTTGCTGAATCACACATAGTTAAGATTTAACTGACTAAACGTGGATATATATGGTAGGCTATGTAGCAGTAAAAATTTAACTCATGAATCAAAGTGGGTGGAGTCGGGAGGGGAGTGGGGTGGTGAGGAGTGGGTGGGTCAGGTCACTGTGACACCGGTGCCGTTTAATACGTAGCACCTTAAAATTAAAATGCCATATAATAGTTATATATAGTTATATAATATATATTCATAATAAATTTGTCTTGGGTTGAAAATATTACTATTTTTTTCTACAAACTTAATCAAACTTAAAGTAGTTTGACTTTGAACAAAGTCAAAACATCTTATAACCTAAAACGGAGAGAGTAGTATAAAGCCAATAAATAGCTTAGAAAAAGTTATCCAAGCTATACCGGTTAAGAAGATTTTTAGACAAATCTTAATTTTGAAATGTAGCACGAATACTCCTGTTGATGGTATACAAGTATCCCAAGTGAACCCTAGATACATACCCGTGTATTTGTACGGGCTACCTTTCTAATTAGAACTACAAATAAATAAAAGTACAAAAGTAGTCAGTCGCACGGCTCACCGTGCACACGACGCAGCTTGTTATGCTGTTTTCAGGCCAGGAGAATTTTTGCCGGGGGTGGCTAATGATCGATAGATCGCCGATCCCCATCGCCCCACTATACACTACTCTCCTCTCTTCCTCATCCCCTTCTTCTCTTCCTACTACACCATAAATTTTAAAAAATTTCCTACTACACCATAAATTTTAAAAAATTAAAAAAACAAAGTTAGAAAAATTTATATATAGAAATACTATATATATAAAATATTTGAATTTAAATTCAAATTTGAAACGGGTATACAAACTTTTGGCTTATAAACTTTGGGTCTATAAACTAATATTTGAATTCAAATTTAAATTTGAATCGGGTATGTAAATTTTTGACTTATAAACTTTGGGTCTATAAACTTTAGATGTATAGAAATACTATATATAAAAATATTTGAATTCAAATTTAAATTTGAATCGGATATAATTCAAATTCAAACTTGAATGAATCGGGTATGTAAACTTTTGACTTATAAACTTTGTGTTCATAAACTTTAGATGTATAAACTTTAGATGTATAGAAATACTATGTATAAAAAAATTTTGAATTCAAATTCAAATTTAAATTTGAATCGGATATAATTCAAAATCAAATTTGAATCGGGTATATAAACTTTTGACTTATAAACTTTAGGTCTATAAACTTTAGATGTATATAAATACTATATATAAAAAATATTTGAATTCAAATTCAAATTTGAATCGAATATATAAACTTTTGATTTATAAACTTTAAGTCTCAAAACTTTAGATGTGTAAACTTGAGGTGTACAAACTTTAGGTGTATAAATTTAATAAAATAGAAAAGTAATACGGTGCCAAAAATAATGTGGGGGAGAGGAGGCGACCTGATCGCTACCCGATCGCTAGGGCGATGGATCGCCCATTAGAAGTTTCGATTTTTGCCAGCCCGTTTACCTTTCCTGTTTTTGATAATATATGTACACTTTGCTCATTTCTATCATATGGGCTTAGTCCGTTTACCCTCCTTTTTAAAGGTAAAACACATGTTTAATTTGGACCATTTTCTCCATTTTCATCACGTGAGCTTGGCCCGCTTTAATAAAAGTTTGTACTATACATATAAACTTTATATTTATTATTTACTTATAGGGGCTGAACTGAACGCATGTATACACTTTATATTTATTATTTACGTATAGGGGCTGAACTGACCGCGCACCTGCCCCCGCGCGCGGTCAGCTGCCCACCAGGAGTTTTGTTAATCGATAAGCTAATCATTAATCAATAATGTGCCTTGCTCCCTTGCAACTTGCCTGTTCTCTGCATGCCCCCGCACCCCGCCGTCCGTCGTCGCACCCACACTCTCCTTGCCTCTTGCTGCCTTGCATGTCGTTGCCACCCGAAGTACAGGTCATATATACTACCCCTCCATCCCATTTTGATCATCACCTAAACAAATAATGCGGAGACCAAAGATAATGAAATATTCATCATTCTGTAATTAATTCTCATTGGGATAAAAATTAAGGTGCTACTCCCTCCATTCTAAATTGATCTATATATAGTTTTTTTTAAGTTTATTTATAAACGATCTACATATTTGTGTTCATTTATTAGGTCTATTCGTTATTTGTGCATTGGAGTAAATGAACATTGATGCATGCATCCATGCACACATGTATTTATAACCCACATGCAATATATTGATTTGCTATTGGCTACGAAATAGTGAGGATGGTGCATGCATTGAGTTTGTTGCTAGAGTAAATATAGTATGAGAGGGTTATTAGTTTTTCTTGGTCTTGAAGTACCTATGAAAGATGTAGATCAATTTGAAACGGAGGGAGTACATCGCTTCGTGTTCCGTGGATTGCATCAAGTTTTAAATATTGCATGTATTTGAATCAATAAAAATTAATCTTGGTTGGTTGCATGCAATGATACTCATTTACTATTGGCACAAATAAGCAAAGATGCACTTGTTAGGATGATCATTTTGTGAACACCTTAAAAACCATATGTGATGATCAAACTGGGATAGAGTGAGTAGCATATTGTCCGTGCATTGCAACAGGATTTCAATTGATGAAAATGATTATTAACCAGCTATTATCATGATTTTCTATATACATTTTCTCTCAAATTCTACATATATTTGTAATTAATAATGTGTCCTATGGTCTCACAATATCCTTTTTTTCTATTCACAAAAAGTAGAGATGGTGGTGGGTAGGGGTGAAAACGGTATAGAAACTTTCCGGATTCTGGACCTATTTTCGAAAACGAAATCTGTCGGTCGGAATTTTTTGGAAACGGAAACGAATTCGGTAGTATTTTCTCGGAAACGGAATCGAAAATGAAGGGCAGTTTCCGTCGAAGCTCAGAATCGGTCGGAAACTTTCAAGAAATTTTCTCGGAATTTCGGGAAATTTTGTGACTGAAATACCCTGGATTCTTTTTTTAAGCACTGAATAGTGAATACCACGATATTTGACTGTTATTTTTTAAAAAATATGTGTTATGCAAATCTGAAGTTACATAAGAATCTTTTTTTTTTCATGCATTGGGATTTATCAACAACGTTACTCTCTTAAATATAGATAATTTATTCTATAGGTTGTGTTTTGTGATGTACTATTGAGATTAACAATTGGACTTATATGATTGTTTTAACAGTGAAATATGGTAAGCCCCAAAGTCATCATCGGCCTAGAGTCAGTATCGGCTTCAGAGTCTTGAAATCGGCCGATGGGAGTCGTCAAATCGTCAGCAGTTGTGTTCTTGATGGAGTCGGATCAATTAAAGGAAATTTATCCAGAAGAGTCCGAGTTCAAGGAGGATGCGGCATGGTAAGTGTATCTATTAATTAGGAATAGTTTGTTAGTTCCTTTTATCTTTAGGAAAGTGTGTTTAGTGTCCTATAAGAACTATTATCTACCCATGAGTATAAATATGTACACTCAGGGTCATTGTAATATAATCTCTCGATCAATACAACTACTCTTGGCGCATCGCCACCCTCTTTCCCGAGGTTTTACTTATCAACTGGCGGAATTTGGCACCTGACGCGGGGCTACATCGGTTCAGTTCGATCTTCGGCGAAGGGGTAAGTCCTACGTTCCGTCGGCCCTGGTTAATCTATCGGCTACGTTGGTGTTGTTCAAGGCTGCATTGCTTCGATCTCTTGGATCGCTCTGGTTTGGTCGATATATTTGCCTACCTGATATCTCAATTCTATTCCTAATTGCATTGTGTTTAGAGACGCATCGGTTTAGTTGGGACTATCTCGGTTAGGTCTGATCTTCCCTCTTAGCCGATATATCTCTACAATCACAATGCTGTTATAGATAGATTTGTTATGTCCATCACATTAGACAGATCTATCGGTTCATCGAGTATTAGATTATCACATACAATCTCATACTGCATCGGTTAGGTTCAACCTACTAGATAGTTGGTGATAATATAAATCTTGTTAAGCCGATAGGTTCATGCTAGTGTTTTATCGGAATGATAGCCGATAAGTTATCTGGACGTTGCATCGGCTTATATTAGCCGATGACAACAAAGGTTTCATTGATTTATCTAATCTTGTGGATTTTATAACATCGGATCTCCAGCCGATGTATGCTTTAACCTTCGGATAGATACTTGTTCTATTATATCATGTTGTTAGCCGATTGGTTTCTACTGGATTATATTATTGTTATATTTATTATTATCAGCCGATTGTCTTTATATCATTATCTACATTGGACATATAGCCGATTGCTCAAAACCTTATCGACATCGGCAGGTATCGGCATCGCCTAGCATTGGCTATCAGCTGGAACTACTCCATCGGCTTATCAGCCGATCGGCTGTTTGATCTACTGTTTACATATCTTGTCAGTTGTAGGATCAAATTGACTGGCACGCCCGCACCTCACCAAGATTTGGACCTGCACTGGAGCTAAGCAGATCTCCCAGGCCAGTGTGTGTTTTTCGCATCAACAGATTGTGTTTTATGATGAATTGTCGACCGTTGAGACTTGAGAATTGGATTTATCAGTTTGTGGGGTTTTTGTATTCCGATAAATTTTCGTTACTGTATTCGCGCCGATTCGTTTTCGCTCCGTTTTCGGTTTCGATAATATTCGATTCTGTTTTCGTATCCGGAGTTTCCAATTCCGATTCTAAAAAAATATAAAAAGGAAAACGATAAAGATGGTTTTCGTCTGTTACCGTACCGTTTTCATCCCTAGTGGTGGGGTAGTTGACATGTGGTTCCCATGGCCTCACATGTCATTTCTTCACCTCGAAACGGTAAAGAGTTGGTGGTGAGAACGGTGGCAGATTCACCACCAACTATCATCACTACTTTGTTTTTAAAGGAGTAGAGATATAGATATATGTACAATGGAGGATTTAAAGTTGATATATAATTAAGTTTAAGAAGCACATGCAGCTAGCTCGTGAGTACGGGAGACAAAAACTGATTTGAACATATAATATTGAAAATATTTAGCTAAAGTACTTCTAGATACCTCAATTTGTCATTTTGTCAATTTGTCATGACCGAATTAATTCTGATTTCTACGCTGTTGATTTGGCCTTCTTGGTTTTCTGATAGGAAAATTGCTCTCTCCAATTGACGAGCAACGATGTTGAAACTTATGTCCTCCAAAACATCAGGGCAGCTTTGGATCAAATACAGAAAGTCACTTGTATTTACAATCGCGGACAATATTGCTGAGGAGTTAAGGAACTCAAAGCATGCCTCCTTGAGACCATAGCAATAGTGCTTCTCAGCTAGCACCAAGATGGTTGCCACGGAGTAGGCATCAATATGGTTACTTAATATTTCTACACAGATCATCTTCAGCCTATGCAAGCCATACTTATCCGCTGCAACAAGTAGATGTTGAACCATTGCGGTCTCATCTTCTTGATCCATCTCCGGCAACATGTCTGTGTAGATAAACTTAAGTAAAGCCCTGAATACTTGCGCCTCCATATCAAATATATGTATCTTGTTTACAGTAGTACCCTCCTTCATCGGCCCAAAAAGCTCCACCATGAAGACAGGTGATCGTGCTGCGAGCACCAATCGATGCGCGGTGAAGGTCTCGCCGCCAACTAGGAACTCAACATCGGTGGCGTACCGTTCTTCACTCGAGAGAAGATCGCCATAATGCAGGTGCATGTCCGATGGTGGCACGGTGATGGATGACGGTTCTGCTTCCTTGGTGACAACCACATGGACCCCAATGGCAAAGCAATCGTCCTTGAGATGTCCAGATCGCTCTAAGTCGTCTCTTCTGATGAAGCTGTTATACCCCAGGGCCTTAGGTAGAGTGCCTTGAAGAGAGAATTTAAGCAGTGGGGTTGTGAGGGTGTGAGATGGCATCGGGTTCCCCTGTTGGTCGAGCAAGCTGAACGTAACCTGTGCCGATACTACGTCGGTGATGGTGTCCTCGAGAACGAGGTAGATGGAGATGAAGTCCTTGCTTTCCTCAGTGCACCCGATTGGGCAGTAGCGGATGCACCAGGTGTGTCCTCCAGCGCTGAACGGAGAGGAAAGGAGCAGGTGCTGGCTAGGGTCGACGTTGGATTTCAAGGTGTCGGAGTAGCCATGAATCGTGAGCACATGGAGGGTTCGTGCCGCGATGATGGTGGAGGCTGACCGTGACGGCGGGGTGCCGCCGCAGTCGCCGTCGACGACGTTGGGCGTGGGGGTCGCCGTCGACATGCCTTCCGCTGGACACGTACTCGTCACCTGTTTAATTTATGGCCGTTGTGCGTAGAAGATTTGAGTCCGAACTAATTGAACACATGTGTTCTTATACGAAAAAAGAAGCTGGCCTATTCAGCTAAGACACGGAGAGATCGTTAAGTACGTGTTGATATCTGACTCTCCAATTGCTTGCTTATAAATTCGTGATGAAGAGAAAGAAAGGATTCCGGGCGATTTTTGATTTGCAGCTTAATTCTCGAATTGGTTTAGTATTTTGAATGGACGTGACTATATAGCTAGTGTCTAAATCAGCTACCACTCTATCTATAAGAGACCCTATCTATCTATACTTCAAATAAAATTTTCTCTTAAACTACTCATCCGATTTACGATCCGATTACACCGTTGTGTTCGTAACAATTAAATCTTTATAACAAGATCTCACATGTTTATATTTTGATGAAAAATTATAAATTACTTTATAATATATCTAAATTACTTTTAGATTTCACTAAATTACTTCTTCGATATATAAAAGTAAATTCAATAAAGCTTAAAAGTAATTTACATATATTATAGAATTATTATATAAGTAACTTATAACAAAAAGAAAGTAACTTTAATGCATGTCTTTTTTTATTGGACGTGACTGCTGGTTTGTACTCCAATAGTATATATCTTTTTAATCTCTTTAATAACTTATATCTTTTAAATCACATATTGTTTTTAAGATCTATTTGCATCATTGTACTCCACTCAAAATATGTGACAAAATGATATTCATATTGAATATATTCTCATTTTATTAATTTAAAAGTAATTTATTACATGTTAGAAAGTAACTTACATGTTATCAGGAAGTAACTATTACATCTTATACATGGTTAATTCTTATTGTTTATTCCATTAGTGTTATTTACAATTCATCAAAGGTTTTATCTTCTTTTCTCATTCCACATGAAAAACAAAAATGAAAGGAAAAAAATCGGTGATTAAACAGATGTATAGAGAGTTACTTCCAATTAACATTGAAGTTACTTTTAAAAATTGTTAAACTTACATGTGTTGATCTGTGCTGATTAAATTTAATATCTAGATAAAGTATATTTTTATCCCTACAACGAATTTACTTCTAATGTCGTAACAAAATTACTTCCGTTTTGTTTTAAGATACTTTTATAATATATGTAAATTATTTTTAGACTTTATTGAATTTACTTTTATATGTCTAAGAAGTAACTTAGTCAAATCTAAAAGTAACTTTTATATATATATACATATATATATATATATATATGTGTGTGTATATATATATATATATATATGATAAAAGTAACTTACGTATATGTTGACGAAAAAATCGAACACACCGGCCTGGGAGATCTGTTAGCTCCAGTGCAGCTCCAAAGATTGATGAGATGCGGGCGTGCCAGTCAATTGATCCTACAACTGACAAGATATGCAAATAGTAGATCAAACAGCCGATCGGCTGACAAGCCGATGAAGTAGTTCCAGCCGATAGCCGATAATAGCCAATGCCGATACCAGCCGATAGCGATATAGTTTAAGCAATCGGCTATATGTCCAATGTAGATAATGATATAAAGGCAATCGGCTGATGATGAGGTAATAAAATAACAATATAATTCAATATAAACCAATCAGCAAATAATGATATGATAAATAAGCATCGATCCGAAGGTTAAAGCATACATCGGCTGGAGGTCCGATGTCATAAAATCCACAAGATTAGATTAAATAGTGAAACCTTTGTTGCAATCGGCTAAATCCAATTTATATGTATATGTAATCCTTATAAGCCGATGCAACGTCCAAATAACTTATCGGCTAGCACCCCGATAAAACATTAGCATGAACCTATCGGCTTAACAAGACTTATATTATCAACAACAATCTAGTAGATCGAACCTAACCGATGCAGTACGAGATTGTATATGATAATCTAATACTCGATGAGCCGATAGATCTGTCTAATGTGATGGATATAACAAATTTATTTATAACAGCATTGTGATTGTAGAGATATATTGGCTAAGATAGGAGATCAGACCTAACCGAGACAGTCCCAACTAAACCGACGCGTCTCTAAACACAATGCAACTAGAGATAGAATTGAGATATCAGGTAGGCAAATATATCAACCAAATCAGAGCGATCCAAGAGATCGAATCGATGCAGCCTTGAACAACACCAACGTAGCCAACAGATTCACCAGGGCCCGATAGAACGTAGGACTTAACCCTTCGCTGGAGATCGAAAGCTGATGCAGCCCCGCGTCAGGTGCCCAAATTCCGCCGGAAGATAAGTAAAAACCTCAGGGAAGAGGGTGGCGATGCGCCGAGAGTATTATTGATCGATAGATTGATAGATTACAATGACCCCGAGTGTACATATTTATACCCATAGGGAGTTACTAGTCCTTGTCAGACAAGAAAGAAACTAAAAAGGAAAAGATAAAGTCCTTATCGGACACTAAACACACTTTCCTAAAGATAAAAGGAAACTAACAAACTATGCCTAATTAATAGATAAACTGTCATATCGCATCCTTCTTGAACTCGGACTCTTCTAGATAAGTTTCCTTTCATTGATCCGACTCCACCAAGAACATGACATCGTGGCGACTTGACTCCCATCGGCTGATTCTAGAACTTTGAACCCGATACTGACTCTAAGCCGATGGTAACTTTGGGCTTACCAAATTTCACTATTAACGGTATATAATAAAAGTAATTTACAAATATAAATATTTTTTCATCGTAATATAATCATGTAAGATCTTGTTGTGAAGATTTAATTGTAACGAACGCAATGGTGTAATCGGATTGTAGATCGGATAAGTAATTTGTGAGAAAACTTTATAAGAAGGAACAAAAAAGACATGCATGTCTAAGAGAAAAAATAGCATGCACGTCAGCACGTGTAGCAGCATTTCTTCTCACAATTGTTCCGTCGCTAGTTAACACTAAACCGAGAGTTGCCTTGTTGGATTAGTAGAGAAACAAATGAATCGAAATGGCAAAATCTAAACCGACAAGCCTCTCGGTTTAGTATCAACCAGCGACGAAACAATTGTGAGAAGAAGTGCTGCTACACGTGCTGATGTGCATGTTGTTTTTCCTCTTAGACATGCATGTCTTTTTCTTCGTTCTTATAAAGTTTTCTCTCAAATTACTTATCCGATCTACAATCCAATTACACCATTGTGTTTGTTACAATTAAATCTTCACAACAAGATCTTACGTGATTATATTACGATGAAAAAATATTTATATTTGTAAATTACTTTTATTATATACATGTCAGGATAATAGATACCACATACCTAATAGTAGTTGACTAAATCTCGGCAGGACCCACCACATACCATGTCTTATACGGAAACTGACTTCGGATATGGAGGGAGTTCCAGATAAGGAAAGACAACCAGAGTTCTACATGGAAACGACAAAGACTACTCGGATTGTATCCATATTGGTTTCCCTAGTTCTACTTGGACAAGGGGACACCTATGGGTATAAATACAAGGCCCCCTAGGAGGAGAGGGGGGAGGACACAACCAACACAATCAACACCGACCACAATCTACGGAATAATAGAAGCCACAACGTACAAGCCTACATACGCCAAGACAAGACGCCGGATATCGACATCAGAGATATACCTGGATCAACCCTATCCGGTACCTTCAGAGGCCGGCCGTATGGATCCAGCGCTGTCTCTGATCTCGCCGGGCACGAGCTCGAGGAGGAAGGCTACCCTGTTGACGACTACGAGTCAGATCTTCAGACCGCCATGTCGACAACAGTTAGATAGGCTACCCCAAATATTGTACTGGTGTGATTATGGTGAATAAAGAGCAACATCGGCTTCGGCCAACAGGATGTAGGGTTATTACCTTCTGAGGGGCCCGAACCTGTATAAAAATCCCAGTCTCCATCTCTTTTACCTCAGTCTCGCGTATATCCTAGCACCAACGATCCCCATACTGTCCAAATACTATAGTCGAGACATCAAACGTCGACAATGGAGCGCCAGGTAAGGGGATTTTGGTGCTTCAGGATTTCGACGAGATGGGTTCAAAAGATGGATTCTCCAACAACAAGCTACTCGATGACTTCGGCTGTGGAGATCTAACCCGACCGAAGTATATCTTCCGACGAGATCGGAACCATCATCATCGACAATTCAATCTACTTCATCAATCGGAGTATCTGCTCTGACCGTGGAGGCGACGTCACAAATCGATCTGGCATCGAGCAGGGAGGATACGGAGCAAGCATCGACGGGCATCCTGATGAGTTCAAATCGAAGACGGCATCTCCTCCAAATCCAACATTAAAAACACACGTGCCATGTCTGGCTAGTTCGGATACGTGTACAACAGTGAGATGGAAGGGAGATCAACGTGCCATGTCTGGCTACAGAGTACAGAAGCCAAGACCGATGCTACTCATATACAGGCGCTTGATTAAGGAGTTGATTAATGGCTTTGATTAGTCACATAACCATCCAAGGACATCTCGACGTGACACACAGGTCATTCAAGGTAATTAGTAGATTAATTAATTTAATTGATCTACTAATTTCGTAGATATATCCGGCATATATCTACAAAGGTACGCAATATTTTATATATAATTTATCGTACCTATTCAGATCATACAGCATTGTCAGATCAATAATTTATTATGTTTACCTACAGCATGTTTTCTGTACAATATCTATTGCGCGAATGTCCCTGATGTTAAATCGACTACGATCTAACGTTAGGGGCTCACTCTGTTTTCTTCCGTATAAATCATGCTTGCTTATGGTTTACATAACGCCTGATATTTACATCTGCTCGTCATGTCCTAATAATGCTAGAAGATCTATGCAGTTTTTTTTGTACATACTCGATATTCTCTGCTATATATCTTGCCTTCTAAAAAATATTTTTCAGGAACAATTGAGCATTTGAGTAGGTTGTGGTCGAGTACACCGCATTATCGAGAACGATCTCGACAAATGCAGAGTTGTCGCGCCCAACCTACCAACAAAGACCGACGACCTATCTCATAGCACCGGCCATGGCTGGACTACTCGAGAAAAGGTTGTTAACGGATAATTCCTCGCGAACGTCATCGGCTTAATCACCCGACATGATTGCGAACGGACATCCGGATATGCTACAGGTTGGGTGTGTGAGTCATGCTGGCCACATGATGTGCACATATAATAAACCAACTCTAGCACTCCCATTGGTGTTTCGAGAGATAATTCAACTCGTTGGTTCCCGAATGTCACGCCCGGAATTTCTATCCAAAATTCCAAACGCTTACATGTGTGTGAACTCTCGTCCAGGAATCAGCCGAGGCACACAATAACAAATTGATAATAGAGTACAACTATTACTCTAATTAATAAGCAAATAAAATGTCATTACAGAGGTAGATAGTTCCTCTCAATCAATAAAGATCTAAGCAGCGGAAAAAAAAATAAGATAAACGGCGCAGACGACTCCACTCCACAGGCAGCTTGACCAGGGTTACACTTAATCCTCCATACCATCAGCATCACTGTAGAACTCCTCCTCTGATGAATGATTGCAAGGTGAGTATATGACATACTCAGCAAGTCACGCAGCAAATATGCAAGTGCACAGGATAACAAAGGATGGCATAGTAGGGTTTCATTTGCATAAACAGCATTTAATAAACATTTCAGAATTTAATAAAACAGTTAAGTAATAATTAAACAATATTAACCCAACGCTATACAACATACCCTGTTGCATAGGCCCAACCATTCTGAACAACCATCCCGGCTGCACAGTTCTATCTCCAAACCAAGAATATACCATTCCAAACCAGGAGCTAATCAAATTATTACCAGTTATAGCATCTTTTATTATGATGAGAAGTGTGAGACTAATCACGAAAGACATTGTTAGACCCGCCCATAACCGCGAGCACGGCTATTCGAATAATTTTACTCTGGCCAGAGGTGTACCACTGTACCCACAAGACACAGCCCCACAACATGTCACCATGCGCCTCAATACCACCACGGTACCTCGGAAAGGAGCTGTGACAGTACCCCTCGCACAACACAATCCACCACAGTGCACCGTTCCTGGATCATAATCACCCCCTTATAAACAAGGCATGGACTCCCCAGCGACCCCCGTGGGCTTATCTCCGCCACTTCTCAGTCTGGTGCTCCGCAATGAACCATGCTATACAAAAGGTAAAGCCGTTGCCCATGCTGGCTTGTGGTTGGCACGGTTAATGTTTCACAACCGAAACTCGTGAACCGGTCCTTAATTGTCATGAGCACAACCATCAAAACCATGTGCTCACAACCCACCATTATCAAGTTTTAGTTGGTAATTTAATTAATTAACCAATCACGATTGACCATCGTGAGCTATCATTAAGCCATCATTAAATAATAGTGAATTATAAGTTATCCCAATAGTGTGCTAAAGTTTCTAAGCATGGCTAAGCAATCATATCTAATATCTAGCTGAACCAATATATAAAGCTCAACTAGTCAATTTATAATAACCCAAGATATCAAGGAATAAAGTAATCAAGAACAAAAGGGCTATAACAAACAATAGGTTAATTCCACCCAATGACATTCGAAAATAAATGCAATAGTTGAATAGAAACAATAGTTTTAAACGGGATCAACATGCTCAAAGGGTTGTTTGGGATCTGTGTGACTTGCCTTGCTGGCCTTGGAACTCTTCAAATTCTTCTCCTGCAAAAACGGACTCTCCGGAAACGTCGGAATCTAAACAGAAAGGAGCAAAACACCAAAAAATCACATAAACAAGCATGAACAATACATGTGGATATTTTTAACATGTAGATCTCAATTTTAGAAAAATTTAGCGACTTGAACCAACTAAATCCGAGCTAAGATGAATTAGTTATAAATTTTTAAAGATTAAATCAGATTAAAACACTTATATATATTTTAATTGAATTATGACGCAATAATGAATTATTTTTGAAAAGGAAAAGGGAATTATTGCGTCAGCGGCTAGGGTTCGCGGTGAAGCGGGTGCACGGCGGCGGCTCACGGAAACGAACGGTCGAGATCGATTCATCCAAAACGGACGGCCAAGATCCATCGGTCCACGACCGGGTCATGGGGAATGACGACCACGACGTCAGCGGTGACGTCACCATCGGCGGCGGCTCGGGCGTGCATGCTCGCCGGCGAACGACGGCACGACAGCTGAACGGAGGGAACCAACACGTAGAGGGCGACGCGGCGAACTCACCGGTGACCAAAACAACGGCGGAAGATCAACGGACGGCGACGGCGTCGAGGAAGAAGCGGCGGCGACCTTCGGCCTGACGACGGCAACGGTGTTCCGGTGATCGTCAGCGACGGCGGAGGGGCGGACGAGGTCGGCGACGGCTTAGCGATCACGACGGCGGCCTTCCCAAGCGACGACGACGACGACTGGAGCGGCGGCGGCACACGGCTGGACGAACGGCGGCGACGGCGGCACTAGGCTACACGGTGCTAGGGCTCTACCGGCGACGAGAGGCGAAGGCGAGGGCGGCGGCGGGTAGCGGAGACACCGGGGGTCCTTTTATAGGGGCTAGGAGGCGGCGGCGAAGGCCCACGGCGACCCGCGACGCGAAGGAAAGTCTAGGGTTAGGAGGAGAGAGACGAATCCGATTCGAGATCGAATCCACGGATTTCCAAACTAAATTAGCCGACGATTCCATAAGAGAAAAGATAGAGGGGATCTCGGGGATCATTTCCCCTCTATTAATTTCATCGGAAACGGAAAGGGGCGGCCGGATTTGGAAGGAGATGGCGGCGGCGTGGCGCTAGGGCTCGGGTGGCGGGCGGCCGGAGGTAGACGACGACCTGACAGGCGGGCCCCACCTGTCAGAGTCCAAAGGCGCGCGCACGCGGCTGCTGCGGGCGGACTGGGCCGGCTTGGGCCGGGGAGAGAGAGAGAAGGTTTTGGGCCAACTTTCGGCCCAAAGCCAAAAGGGGATTTTAAAAAACTTTTTCAATTTAAATTATTCATTAAATGCAATTCCATTTATTAAAAATACTTCCTTAGCTCAAATAAATCCCAGAAAAATCTAGGAATTATAGAATTAAGCAAAGTATTTATTGAAATTTTATCTGGCCCCATTTTATATTGGAATTTATTAATTAAAACTAGATCTTCTCTTCTAGGCTTTTAAAATAAATTCTAATAATTCCAATTTAGACAACAATTTATATATTTGGGATTTTTAGGGTGTGACACCGAACCAATCGGTAGCAGCAATCTCTCG
The DNA here is from genome assembly GCF_034140825.1 of Oryza sativa Japonica Group. Lineage (NCBI taxonomy): Eukaryota > Viridiplantae > Streptophyta > Magnoliopsida > Poales > Poaceae > Oryza > Oryza sativa. The sequence goes on along the minus strand of NC_089044.1, from coordinate 16,141,265 downwards.
CACCGTAACTTCCATTGGTGTTTCGAGAGATAATTCAACTCGCTGGTTTCCGAACCAGTCGACAGCAGCAATCTCTCGCACCGTAACTCCCATTGGTGTCCGAGAGATAATTCTACACGTTCGCTGGTCCTCAAACCAGTACGTAGCAATCTCTCGCACCGCAACTCCCATTGGTGTTTCGAGAGATAATTCAACTCGCTGGTTCCCGAACCAGTCGACAGCAACAACTCTTGCACCGCAACTTCCATTGGCATTCGAGAGATAATTCTATTCGCTCACTGGTTCTCAAACCAGTAAATTGTAGCAATCTTTCGCGCCTTAACTTCAGATGGCCGAGGTATGACTACGACTGGTCTTCGACCGGTAGCAGAGTAGCGGTCCTCGCACCACGACTTCAGATGACTTCAGATGGTCGAGGTACGACTATGACTGGTCTTCGACCGGCAGCAGAGTAGCGCTCCTCGCACCACGACTTCAGACGACTTCAGATGGTCGAGGTACGACTACGACTGGTCTTCGACCGGCAGCAGAGTAGCGGTCCTCGCACCACGACTTCAGACGACTTCAAATGATCGAGAGACACCTACTCACTGGTTCTCAACCAGTCAATCATAGCGATCTCTCGTATAATTACTCCAAGTGATCGAGTTACGACTACTACCTTGTCCTCGACCAGAGGTGTAGTGATTCTCCCATTACCCCTGCTTCAACGAAGTTGATATCAGGTACACAAGATCGCCAAGTGTTTTACCCAGAGATCCCATACCCAGATGACACCTAGCGTTGAAACCTATCATCATGTCCCTTTACGCCGTCTTGACAAGGCCTCTGAGGAACCTAAGGGAACTTCTGCTGCGGGCGCCCAGAGCGGATAAGGCCTTGTCGGATCCTGTAGAGACAAAAGACCATGTAAGATCTGGTCATGTAAGAGTTCTCGCCGTGCGTATTAACCAAGCCGTGTAACCAGAAATTGAGTTTTCCAACTTCATGGCTGGGGGCTAGGATCAGTGCTTGTACAACCGAGGCAGGTCGAAGGTCCAAAAGCCTTATCCTCCGAGAACGATTCTCCAACGACAAGGCTGGGGGCTAGGGAGAGTGTATAACTCTACAAACTGACTGATCGGAGTCGGTAAAAAAGAATACGCTCATACACAAAACATTGGTCTGCAAATATAATTTATCTTCAATTTTTCCATACATGTCACCCTTTGAGCATTCGCTCGGGGGCTATTTCTATCTAATATTCTTTTCTGAGTATTGATTTCAGGAAAATTCTAGTTGACATTGACGAAGGCTCCATGTCTCCATGGTTCTACACCAAGATCGACTAAGGCGAGTACGACAAATGTTGACAAGGCTCCGTCACAGATTCTGCGCCTTCTTGATCACTCAAGAACGGTTGGTGGATCTCGACAAGGAATACGGAATGACGAGATGGTGTACCCGCCGAGATAAAATTTCTTGACTTCAATCCAAATTCTCGATTACAGCAAGACGGGAGACTTAGTCGTATGCTCTGTACTTTCTTGGTTGACATCGAAGATTGACTCAGACAAACCCTTTAGGTGCCCGCACGAGGCTGATAAAGGAAGTCTAACATTAACTCTGAACTCACCGAGAATGGTCACATGAGCTCGATAACAGTTACTCCAAGGTCTGCGCGCGGTTGAGAATATGAATCCGTTCATTTGCATTGAAGTCGGGGCCTACTGTCAGGATTATGGATACCACATACCTAATAGTAGTTGACTAAATCTCGGCAGGACCCACCACATACCATGTCTTATACGGAAATTGACTTCGGATATGGAGGGAGTTCCGGATAAGGAAAGACAACCAGAGTTCTACATGGAAACGACAAGGACTACTCAGATTGTATCCATATTGGTTTCCCTAGTTCTACTTAGACAAGGGGACACCTATGGGTATAAATACAAGGCCCCCTAGGAGGAGAGGGGGGAGGACACAACCAACACAATCTACAGAACAATAGAAACCACAACGTACAAGCCTACATACGCCAAGACAAGACGCCGGATATCGACATCAGAGATATACCTGGATCGACCCTATCCGGTACCTTCAGAGGCCGGCCGTAGGGATCTAGCGCTGTCTCTGATCTCACCGGGCACGAGCTCGAGGAGGAAGGCTACCCTGTTGTCGACTACGAGTCAGATCTTCAGACCGCCATGTCGATAACAGTTAGATAGGCTACCCCAAATATTGTACTGGTGTGATTATGGTGAATAAAGAGCAACATCGGCTTCGGCCAACAGGATGTAGGGTTATTACCTTCCGAGGGGCCCGAACCTGTATAAAAATCCTCGTCCCCATCTCTTTTACCTCAGTCTCGCGTATATCCTAGAACCAACGATCCCTGTACTGTCCAAATACCATAGTCGAGACATCAAACGTCGACAATACGCAAGTTACTTTTATCATATATATAAGTTACTTTTAGATTTGACTAAGTTACTTCTTAGACATATAAAAGTAAATTCAATAAGGTCTAAAAATAATTTACATATATTATAAAAGTATCTTAAAACAAAACAGAAGTAACTTTGTTACGACATTAGAAGTAAATTCGTTGTAGGGATAAAAATATACTTTATCTAGATATTAAATTTAATCAATACAGATCAACACACGTAAGTTTAACAATTTTTAAAAGTAACTTCAATGTTAATTGGAAGTAACTCTCTATACATCTCTTTAATCACCGATTGTTTTTTTCCTTTCATTTTTGTTTTTCATGTGGAATGAGAAAAGAAGATAAAACCTTTGATGGATTGTAAATAACACTAATGGAATAAATAATAAGAATTAACCATGTATAAGATGTAATAGTTACATCCTGATAACATGGAATTTACTTTCTAACATGTAATAAATTACTTTTAAATTAATAAAATGACAATATATTCAATATGAATATCATTGTCACATATTTTGAGTGGAGTACAATGATGCAAATAGATCTTATAAACAATATGTGATTTAAAATATATAAGTTATTAAAGAGATATACTATTGAAGTACAAACCGGTAGTCACGTCTAATGAAAAAAGACATCATTAAAGTTACTTTCTTTTTCTTTTTGTTATAAGTTACTTCTATAATAATTCTATAATATATGTAAATTACTTTTAAGCTTTATTGAATTTACTTTTATATATCGAAGCAGTAATTTAGTGAAATCTAAAAGTAATTTAGATATATTATAAAGTAATTTATAATTTTTCATCAAAATATAAACATGTGAGATCTTGTTATAAAGATTTAATTGTTACGAATACAACGGTGTAATCGGATGAGTACTTTAAGAGAAAATTTTATTTAAAGTATAGATAGATAGGGTCTCTTATAAACAGAGTGGTAACCAGCTACCACTAGTTGTGTAGTCACGTCCATTCAACAAACGTGTGCAAAAAGGGCTCGTCCACACTCATTGGCCATCGTCCATTTATACTATTAGAAAGTTTGTCCCTGTCCCCAAATGACAAATGGATAGTTTACTGACAGTAATTTTTTTTTTCTAATTCGAATATTTATATGTGCGAGCTGTTGCTGCTGCTTATACCTCCTATTAGATTCTTTTCAAAATGTATGACGCGCTCTTGAATTTTCGCACAACGTTTAATTATTCATCTTATTCAAAATTTTAATATAAATATATAAAAATATAAGGTGATAAAACAAGTCACAAAAAATAAATGATATTTATACCACTTATTTTAATAAGATGAATGGTCAAATGTTATAAAAAGAATCAATAGAGTCATACATTGTAAAATAGGAAAAATTTTGCTACATGACATCTTTTAGCTGTAGATACCATGCGAAGTGATATTTAGAGGAATCACTCTCAAAAGTTAGATATTTGCTGGTAGATACTATATCCATTAAAATAATAATTTTCGGTTTAAGAGGAAAGAGAAATCGAGTGAAAGTTTAAATGCCCTTAGACCCACGTATCAGATTTGCTCTTTATCAAGCACATGGGCCCGCATGTGCCTCTAGCATTGTTTTCCCCTTCTTCCTCTGCTCGCAGGAGGCAAGCTTGATGGCAGCCGGCCGTGGGCGCCGGCGGCAAGGCGCGCGGGCAGCATCTGCTCACTAACCCACGCGTCCTCGGCCGGTAGGGGAGCAGATGGGCGGGGAGTCCGAGCACGCCAGTGAGGCGACGCAGGAGACATGCCGACGAGAGTCGATGAGTCCCTCCATCCCTGGCGAGGTCAGCAGAGGCGAAAGGGGCACCAGGCAGCGAGGTTCATGAGGGAAGAGCCGGCTGGCGGCGCGGTCATAGGAGAGACCATCAGTGACGAAGCCGGTGTTGACAAGGTCCGCAAGGAAGGCGGCGGATCCAGGTGGAGACGGCGGGAAAGAGGCGAGCAGCACCGCACGGAGGTGGTGGTCATTGCCAACACGGTTGGAGGTGCGGGTCCACCGCGATGCCATGGGGTTGGGGAGCGGGGCGGAGAAGAGCCGGGCATGAGGGCACGGGGTTTGCAGGTCGTAGGCAGAGACGGAGCCGCGTGCTGTGCAGCCGTGCCACCACCGTGCCGGCCGCTGCTCCGTTTTCGCGTGGCCGCTGCTCCGCCTTCGTGCCGGCCGCCGCTCCTGCACACGTGCGCTACTGCGCCGCGCGCCGCCCTGTGCCGCATCACCGTCCGCCTGCATACGTTGCACGGCCACCGCGAGCCGCGCCGTTGTTGTGTTCATTGAGCTGCACTCAGCCTGTCGAGGGAGAGAGAAAGAGATAAGGAAGAAGATAGGAAGAGAAAGGGAGAGAAGAGGCAATTTGGTCAAGCCATGTAAAAAGTGAGGACAGTATCGTCTAGTTAGCAAAAAATATTAATTTAATGGTGCGGTGTCCCCCAGCAAATAACCATATTTTCAAAGTGTGTTTCTCCAAAAGTGACTCCATGCGATGTCATACAGCTAAAACCACGAAATCGCGACGTACTGTGGCAAAATTTCCCTTTAAAATGGAGGGGGTATTTCGCAAGTAGATGAGCATATCGGCAAGTAGTCAACGTGTCTTGCAGATGCGGTAGCCGTTTGAACAAAGCAGCTGGGCGGGGAACGATACTGGTTGGGGGCAAGCATCGACAATTGATTGCAGATGCAATCACTACTTGCCTCTTCTCGCCTACTTGTCATGACAGTAATCTCACCGATCGCGTTGTGGAATCAGCCAATTAGGAATGACGTGGCATCGACGTCACTATTTGCTACTCCCTCTATCCCAAAATATTCGACGCCGTTGACTTTTTTAAAAATATTTGACCGTTTGTCTTATTTAAAAAATTTAAGTAATTATTAATTCTTTTATTATCATTTGATTTATTCTTAAATATACTTTTATGTATACATATAATTTTACACACTTCACAAAAGTTTTTTAATAACACGAACGGTCAAACACGTTTAAAAAGGTCAACGGTGTCAAACGGAAGGAGGGAGTACTATGGCATGGGGGATAGGTGGGAGCCCCTACGAGTTGGGGGGCCAGTGCGGCTGCATTGCTCAGCCCTATCAGGGCCGGCCCTGTTTGAATAAGCATCACAAGTTAAACTTTTATAGGAAGTAGTTTCTACAAGCATCACGAATGCATGGAAATAAATTTTAATTTCTCGAGGGAATATTCACTCGTATATCTTTTTCTAGCAAACTTGATATAAATAGTTATATTTTTTTTCTAAAAAAAATGATAATGTGGAGTATAGTGACATCTAACACTTTATTAAGTTTAAATTTGTTCTACACATTAAGAAAAAAATTGAATTAGAGTATGTATAAATAGAATCGCTAGTATTCATATATTGAATTTGTCTTTCTTTATATCTAAATGTGTAAATGGAGTCTTACTAGAGATTTTGTGGAGTGGTATATGTGTTGTATGAATATTATTATTTTTTTCAAAATTATTCATACTAGTAATTGGCCCGTGCTAACGCTACGGTAATGTAAAATAGGAATGCATATTTTTTTAAACCATGCACTACAATAGGAATGAAAAATGTAGCTTGCACGGATGGTTGGAGCAATTTTCTTACATCATGCGGGTTTCCAGCATTCTAACCTCCACTTGAATGCATGCTATGATCGTCTACCCTCACGCTATCGAGTAAACAACATATCGTGTAGTGTTCAAATTGATCAAGCGTAGTGATAAAGCTATATTAGATCTTGCAAACTGCAAACTCAATGAGCCATTCATTTCCACTACAAAAAGTGGATAAAATTTTGGATATTTGTGGCACACTTTTCAATCTGCTAAATGGTGTGTTTCGTGCGAAAACTTTTTATATAAAAGTTGCTCTAAAATATCAGATCAATTTATTTTTCAAGTTTGTAATAATTAAAACTCAATTAATCATACGTTAATACATCCTCGTTTTGCATAAAACACTTAATTTTCATCTTTATCTTTATCTTTAAAAGTAAAGAACGCCGAGGTTAGGCGTTTGGAGAGGGATTTTTCTCGGCACGCACAAGAAGATATGTCATTAGTGCACAATTAATTAAGTTATTAGAAAGTTGAAAACATGTTTATTTGAATATTTAAAGAAATTTATGTATCGGACTTTTTCTTAAAAAATACACCGTTTAATACTTTGAAAAGTATGCCCACGATGAGGTATTTGCAAAGACAAATACACCCCCCGAACTCAGCCTTATTCCTAGAATCCTAGGAAGTATATAATGGTACATTAATTTCTGGCCAGAGTTTTTTGAGAAACTGGCAAATAAAAAGATTGTCTTATCTAAACAAACATAACAGCCTGTAAACCTGAATAATTTAGGCTCTACAAACTACAAATTGTAAAAGAAAATGTAAAAGAAAAAGGTTGAACCGAATCCCTAAATTAAAATCACCTGCCATCAGATATTTCATTCATCACAGCTGAAACGAGAGCATCATCAGATATTTCATTCATCACATTCGACTGTACGTACTTCCTCTATCCTTTCTCTTTCTGCTGAAAATAAATGTCCCTTTCCTTTCTAGTTGTGCTACTGATAGTTTCATAAATCTGGGAGCTCACCTACAGATGTAACAATGGTTTTCAGATGAGTAGTAAATCCAAGCCTTCTTCAGAAGAAATACAACTTCATCTAGTAAAAATCTCACACGATTTTTTGCGGGTAGTAAATATCTTATTTTACATGGTTACAATTTTGTAAATGAGATGAAGAATGTAAAATGAACATGAATACTTTGTTAAATCTGCAGATAAGCTGGTTGGATCATGGAAATACAATTTTCAAATTTCATAACTTCAGATCAAATTTCATTATACCCTCTAAATACACAGGTAGCGTAAATAGTAAATATTGTATTGCACGCCACCAACAGCTAGGTACCACAGAAAGCAAGTCGAAAAAATCTATATAATGCATATGATATTTCATGAAAATCAGGAATGATATGATTCACCTACTGCTAGATCTCAAGAACATAGAGGCAGCGTGATGTGGTTCAGGAGAAGGGGGATCAGCGACAAGGTGGTGGCTTGGATAGGGAATCGCCAGCGCTTGAGGCGGTGGCTTGGACAAGAGATCAGTGGTGCTTGGGTGGCAATTTGCTGACGAGGGATCGGCAACACCAGTGCCGTGGACGGGTGGAGGGCTACTGCTGCGCAGCTGTGCAAACACGGAGGTGTGGACAGACGCATTCCAGACCCGCTGATGTTTAAAATCAAGCACATAAATCAGTTGACTGAATCCAACATGAAACCAGTCACAATCACCGGTATGTATGTATGTATATATATATATTGAATTAAACCAGATCACCACAATGGGGCCTTATCTCAAGTATTCAACATTTATACTTGAGATAACCTGAAACTTTTTGAAAGGAGATGAAGTAACTTTTGGTAGTAGTCTAGCTGTCTGCCGTACAAGCAAACTATGAGAAGCACACTTGTTAATACCAAAGCCATTTAAAAGTCACTAATTACGTACTTACCTATCATGCTAAATTAAAAGTAAAGGTAGATGCATGTTATAGGAAACAGCAACAATGGCAACAAAAACTCGATCCATACCATATAAAGCACGCCATGCAGTCAAAGCAGCAGATTGGATAATGCTAGCCTTCTGCAGTATAACAAAACTTGATTCAATTAGCTTGCAGTATCATTTTCAAGTAACATTGGAGATAAATCAAATTTCAGAAACGAACAATATATTCCATTTCATAATTTAGAAAGCACAAGAATATATACTTATCCGATTGTTCACGTCAACTGCAAATTGATGCCATCGCTGTGTAGTTCACCCGTAAGCCAAGATGCCTGACAGAACGGATCTGTGGAGGCTGCTCCACCATCCCAGCCTGTGCTTGCATGATCTGAGATTCAGAATTGGTGTTAATCAAATTGGTTGAGCAAGTGGGTAGGTTGATCAATCGATCGATTTCATTTGCATATCTGTAACGTCATGGCATCTCTGAAATAGGGCACAACACAACTCAATCAGAAAATCAAAATGCATAGTACAAATTAGTGCAGAGCAATTGACAGCAAATTTAGAATTCAGACCACAACTCAATCAGAATAATCAGAATCCAGACGTATCAACTATTGTGCATGATGAAAACAGTAAAATGTAGAACCATAAATGGAGGCCATTCAACAAGATATTAGGACAATATATGATATTGGGACAAAGTATATGAACAATATATATGTTTCATCAATTACATAATAATTATGGCCTTTTAACATTACTTATCTCTGCTCATTCACTCGAATGGCCAAATGGGCTTCTAAATGTTTTATAGGATCAAATTACTATCTTAAACGTAATTCAGTCATAAACGATTTTGTTTTACCTTTTGAGATGAGACTATCGACAATGAAGGCCACCGCGGGGCTGGTGGAGGCGCAGAGGAGACCAGCCAGGAGTAAAGCAGTTCGCCGTCGACAGGGGAGCTGCGGTGGACTCGATGTGTACGGGCAGGCGTCCGTCGAGGTGGAGGTCAGTGGCGGCGCGGAGGAGGGCGAGGGGAGCGGATCCGGCGGCTGAGATCCGTGGCGGCGCAGTGGAGGGCGAGTGGAGCGGCAGTGGAGGACGGGATGGAACGGGATCAGCAAGGCGGGCGTCGATGTCCCGGCGCGGGACGGCGGTGGAGCTTCCGGCGGAGGGAACAGCAGCACTTGGCGGATATCGATAATGGCGCAAAGGAGACCGGGCAAGAGGCAGGCGACTGACGTTGATCCGGCGGCGCGGCGCAGAGGGGCAGGCGAGTGAACGGGATGGGCGTCGGTGTCCCGGCAGTGCGGTTCGGTTGGGGCGTCGCCTCCCTGGCGGCGGTGGCTGAGAGGGCGGAGGAGATCGATGATGGTGGGGAATCGGCGCAGAGGGGCCGCCGCTTGCGACGCGGAAGGCGGGCGGCGATTACGGCGCCGGGTGAGAGATGCGCGGAGGAGAGGAGGGGATTGAGGGCGTGAAGGGTGGCGGTTGAGGGGAACGCGAGCGCGTGGGGGTAGATACATCGGTGTGGATGCTGGAGCCCGGAGCAGTAGCATGGGACGACGTACATCGGGTTTCTGACTACTACTTACCGTCGAGGAACCGGGCCGAAGCAGTCAATCCCGAATCAGATCAAACTCTGCTTCTTCCTGTTAACTCCTAGCAATTGGAGTTGAATACCAACACTTCTCTTTAGCTTTACTACAAGAGGCTAGGCAGAGGTAGCTTAGAAATCAGAATCCTGTGCACATCGGCGTGCTGCCAACCAACAGAAAAACGCAGGCCTCAGCTCCTACATCTCCGTCGGACGTCGGGCTAGACGCAGGTATGACGACGACGACGACGGCGGCGGCTGCGGCTCTCACGTCCAGCGTCGGTGACGGTCCTCCGCCGTCGAGGTCCACCACTACCATCACCGCGGGACGAACCTACCACATACTCAAGATCGAGGGGTACTCCAGCACCTTGAAAGCCGGTCGTGGCCAGGCCCTCCGTTCCTCTCCGTTCAGTGCGGGAGGTCGCACCTGGTATATCAGCTACTACCCAAACGGAGGGCGAGAAACCAACAAGCACTGCATCTCTTTCTTCATCCATCTTGACGATGACACGGTCAATGACGATGTCATGGCACAAGTTACATTCAGCTTGCTCGACCGACACAGGAATCCGGTGCGGTCACACACTGTCACCACCACATTGTATAACTTCTCGGTGGCTAGTAGTAACGCGCTTGGGTTCGAAAACTTCATTAGAAGGGACGACTTGCAACGATCGGAATATCTCAATGACGACTGCTTCGCTATCGCGGTTCGTCTGGTCATCACCGAGGAATCACCATCCTTCACGGTGCCCCCATCGAACATGCACATGGATTATGGTGATCTTCTATCAAGCAAAGAGGGAACCGATGTCGAGTTTGTGGTTGGCGGCGAGACATTTGCCGCACACAGGTTGGTGCTAGCGGCACGGTCGCCGGTGTTCAAGGCGGAGCTATTCAAACCAATGGAGGAAGGCACCACGGATGTCATAAAAATTGACAACATGGATGCACAAGTGTTTAAAGCTCTGCTTGTTTTTATCTACACGGACACTTGGCCAGAGATAGGTCAAGACGAGACGACTATGGTTCAACAACTACTCGTTGCAGCCAATAAGTATAGCCTATCAAGACTGAAGATAATGTGCGAAGATAAGTTGTGCAGCTATATTGATACAAGTTCAGTGGTTACTATGCTGATGCTAGCAGACAAGTACCAATGCCATGGTCTTAAGAAGGTGTGCTTCAATTTCCTTGCCTCTTCAAGAGCATTGTCTTTGGTCATGAAAGCAGATAATTTCTGGTGTTTAATCCAGAGCCATCCAACTATGTTGAAGGATTTAATTTACAACATCGTTACTCATCAATTGGAAATTAAATTATCAGTGTAGTAATTAGGATTCATCCAAGCCAAAATTCAACTGTCGAGAAAAATAAAGGTTTCTTTCGTGGAATGAGTTCACCTACATATGGTTCAGTTTTGTAGCGCCTTCCAGCAAGCATATTTACAAGGAAAATCAATTTGCAATATAAAGTACTAACAGAGTTATAAGAAAACGACGTGTATGATACTCCTCTGTCTTATATTATTATACGTTTTGAGTTTTTTTTTCAAATTTAATAAGGTGATTTATAGAAATAGATAGTAAGTTTTGTCAACGGACTATACCCGACAACGGTAATTCTGTATATCATGAATCTTATATTGGTGATATGTCTTATCTATAACACTGATAATAGTTCTTAACCTCAATGCAAATGATTGGACTAACGTTCTCGATAATGTAACCTGAAGATATATCTTTGTCAGAATTACCTAGCCATTCTCGAAAAACCGAGTAGGCACAAAATTTTCTACAAAGAACGTAACCATCTTTTGAATTTGTAAGGAGGTCAGAAAAACAACAATCGTATAAAATTCTGCAAATATTCCACCTGTGATTTCTCCCTCTTTCTTGAAATACAAACCATCATATATGACATATAAAATCCACTTATGAGATTCATTTGGGTTCCGTTTGTACCTCAGTCGAACTTCCTCCCTTTTGTTTCCAAATTCCAACCTCGCGAGCACCAGAAAACCCTAGCAAAAACCCTCGTCACCATCGCCAAGCTTCCAATGGATCTGAATACCTGATCGATGAACAACTACTGCATGTGTGTGCACGGCGCTCAGGCGAAAGTGTGTCTTCTCAAAACTCAATATGAATTTGCGGCCAGACCGTTGTCGTGCCAGACCAACTGTTCCAATTCCAGCTCCCAGGTGTACTGCTCATTTCCACCGCGGACAGCAACGAGTCGACGAGACTTCTGCCCGCGTACATATGGTGACGCAGTACGCGTCGGTGCATGGTGCCCTGGCCGTCGACGTTCTTCGTCGTCGGTGCGAGGCCCTGTGCGCCGATTGGCGGGAGGCAGTGCGTGCAGCTGCCTCGCCGTGGGGCTTGTGTCGCTCGCGCGCGCGTACGTAAATTTGTCGGCGCGTACGTCGTAATACGTCGTACGCGCCCTCGAGGTACGCGGCCAGCCAGCGGAGCCGACGAGGGGTGAGCGGCAGCATACATGGCGTCTCAAGCCGACGATCTCATCCTTGACCGTATGCCGTGCCACCTCGATCGAGAACCAACCGTCGCGCCCACTGCCGTGATCAGCATCGATCACACGTACGACGTGTCCTCGCGCCCGATCGAACCGCACCTTCCAGAACGCCAACGCGTTCCGCTGGCCGGTGGCATCGTAGCAGCAGCAGCCAGCATAGGACGATGAGGCCGGAGCACGGCGCACATATGAGCTGCGGCCTGCGGGTCCTTTCTCTTGCTGAATTTCGAGGCCCATACGGTGCAGCCACTGCGCTAGTGCACACGTAGTCCCACCTCGCTTACCAAACATAAGTTTCACTCCTTTATAAACTGAGACCAAGATGCACTTGTCGAGAAACACCTTGTCACCAGCTGAGCATAACATAACATGTACCAATTGGGGAGGGTTAATAAATACAGGATTGCTAATTGGCGCACGCGCCAGATCGCCCCCCACCATGTCACGTGTCCTCTTTTTCTTTTTTTTTCTCTCTCTCTTTTTTCCGATTTTTTTTCGTGCCAATTAGCAAGTTTTAAATCACAACTTGAAAATTTTTAAATCTTAATTTTGAAATTTTAAAATTTTAGACTTGAAAGTTTTCAAATCAAGTTTTTAAATATCGAGTTGAAAATATTCAAATAATAAGTTGAAAGTTTTCAAATATTTCAAATCTGGACTTGAAATCTCGAGTTGAAAGTTTTTAAATCTTGAGTTGAAAATTTTTAAATCTTAAGTTGAAAGTTTTCAAATATTTCAAATCTGGACTTGAAAGTTTTCTAATCTCGAGTTGAAAATTTTCGAATATTTGAAAGTTTTCAAAACTGAGTTGAAAGTTTTCAAAATTTGACTTTAAAATTTAAATCTTAAATCGAAAGTTTTCAAGTCTAATTTAAAAATTTTCAATCTATTAGTAAAATAATCTCCCAAAAAAAAACAAAAATCTTCAAAATCTTCTCTAATTACCCATCATTAGCATTAAGTGTTAACTAATAGAGTAGTTAAGCGGGAAGTGCGCGCTAGCTGCGCGCACGCGCCAGCTAGCCGCCTCCCTAATAATAAGCGGGTGATCAGGCATTCTCCGCTCCTCCCCCTTGCTTGATCCCCTTCCTATGAACTTCAAACCATTTAGAAATAGAAAAATATAACTTAGAAAAAAAATCTAATATTTCAAACCATTTAAAAAATATATACAGTAAACTTACGTACAAACAAAAAACATTTGGATATAAATTTTAGGTATATAAACTTACAAAAGAAAATTGGTGCCAAAAAAAAGTAAGTGGTGAAAAAAAAAATCTCACCTACCGCCATAGAAATTAACATGACCGATCGAGCCCGGGAAGGGCGATCGAACATTTGAATATAAATTTTAGGTATATAAACTTAAAAAAGAAAATTGGTGCAAAAAAAAAGTAAGTGGTGAAAAAAAATCTCGCCTACCGCCATAGAAATTAACGTGACCGATCGAGCCTGGGAAGGGCGATCGAACATTTGAATATAAATTTTAGGTATATAAACTTGCAAAAAGAAAATTGGTGCCAAAAAAAATTAAGTGGTGAAAAAAAAATCTCGCATACCGCCATAGAAATTAACATGACCGATTGAGCCCGGGAAGGGCGATCGTCGTCAGGAGATTTGCGAACCTCCACTGTTACGTTCTAGATACGTGTGAGCCCGCTTCTCATTTCTCAAATATCTGTACTTCTATTATTTTAAAAAAATGATTGAATTAACATATATAAGGATACACCATCTCGTAAAAACTCTAGTCCAAAGTAAATCTACGTGCATAATTATTAGAAACAAAGAAAACAAATTTTATAGCACTGGAAATCTCGACTAACGTTCCTAGACATCTGCATTTTGCCACGGTTGAATTCTAATATCTATACGGTTAATTTGACTTCCATGGTTATCTGAAGAAGAAACCGTCTTCTCCGATTCACTGCCAAATATGCTGGAATTTAGATCTTCCACAATAGGAGGGCTCATGGAACTAAGGAACGTAAAGCATGCCTCCTTAAGTTTGCAACAATGGTGCTTCTCCGCTAGCACCAACATGGTTGACGCTGAGCCTGTATCAATGTGGTTGCACAACTTATCTTCGTAGACAAACTTTAACCTCTGTAAGCCATACATGTCTGCAGCAGCAAGCAACCGTTGAGCCATAGCTACATTGTCTTCTCCATGACCTATCTCCGGCCAAATGTCTGTGTAGATGAAGTCAAGCAGAGCCTTGAACACTCGTGCTTCCATGTTGTCAATCTGTATCACATCTATGGTGCCTTTCTTCGTCGGCCCGAAAAGCTCCGCCTTGAAGACCGGTGACCGTGCAGCCAGCACCAACCGGTGCGCCGCAAACATCTCGCCGCCGACCAGGAACTTGACATCAGTGCCTTCTTTGCTTACGAGGAGATCAACGAAATGCAGATGCATGTTCGACGGTGGTACCACAATAGATGGCTTTTCCTTTGGGACGATCACATGGACAGCGACGGCAAAGCAGTCGTCATTGAGATATTCCGATCGCTCTAATTCGTCCCTCCTAATAAAGTTTTCGAAACCCTTTGCCCTACTAGGAGATGTTGAAAAGTTACGTAATTGGGTGTGATAGGTGTACGACGGCACCGGATTCCCGTATCGATCGAGCAGGCTGAATGTAACTTTTGCCATCACGTCCTCCTCGGTGACGATGTCCTTAAGCACGAGGAAGATGGAGATGCAGTTCTTGTTGCTGTCGCGGCCTCCGTTTGGGTAGTAGCTGACATGCCAGGTGTGGCCTCCTGCGCTGAACGGACAGGAGCTGAGGGCGTGGTGGCGGCCGGCTTCCAAGGTGTTGGAGTACCCGTTGATCTTGAGTACGTGATAAGCCTGCGCCGCGATGGTCGTGACGGTGGACCGCGACGAAGGGGAACCGTCGCCGGCGCTGGCCGCAAGTGTCATCGTCGTCGTTGTCGCCATGCCTGCGGTCTTGTGTTGGTAGACCGATCTCTTGTGGAAAAGATTTGATTTCCTAGCTACTACCAGACTGCACGCCTGCTTCTTGTAGGACCAGTGTTAGAATCCAATTCCAACTGGTTGCTGGGAGAAGAGAGAGAACGACTCCGATTTGGGTTATTGACAGTTTCGACTGCCGGAACCCGTGTCTGTGCAATCTGCACGCGTCCGTGTCGCTCATGGTCGGCGTTGCTGCTGCACCCTTGCTGTGCTCGGTAGTGCATATAGCAGTGAAAGACAAGGATTAGGAGACGACGCCATCCTACTGCTGCAGCCTTACAGGCAAGCTGTTGTTTTACCTTATGGCATCACCAATGCGTGTCTTCAACCCGCACCCTCATCGACGGCAGTTTGCTTTTCCTTCGGAGCCGTGCCCTAGCGATGGCACGCGACCCCTGCCTGGGTGACACGCCTCCTCCTCCTTTTCGGCCAGGGAACGGGATGGAGGCATGCACTGCGGTGATGGGCGCCCCAGGCGACGGTCTCTCCACCACCATATTCCCCTTTCACCCCTCTCCCCTCTCTCTCCCCTTCATTCTCATCGCGAGAAGAGAGAGGCGCCGTCTCCTCGGTCTCCGCCGGCGGGAGAGAGAGGCGGCGGGCGGAGTCGACCACCGCGTGGAGACGGCCGGAGAGAGAGGCGGCGACAGTGCTATCGTCCATGCGGCCACCGCCGGCACGGCTGGCGCCACTCCATCCGCCGGGGGGCCAGATCCGGCCACGGCGGCGCTGGATCTGCCGCCTCCGGGGTCGCCGCCGCCACCAGACGACGATGACGACGACTGCCGCCTCCTCCCCGTGCGCTCGATTCGGAGGCAGTGGCGGGAGACGGTCGCGAGGCAGATGGTAGCGGCGGCGGGAGAGAGAGGGAGAGGGAGGCGAGCGGAGGCGGCGGGAGGCGGCGGGAGCGGCGACGGGAGAGAGGGAAGCAGGCGGCGACGAGAGACGACGGAGAAAGAGAGAGAGGGAAGCAGGCGCATGTGAAGGGAGAAAGAGAGAGAGAGGGAAGAGAGGGGTAGAATAGGAAAGAGAGGAAGAGGAGAGAGAGGGGGTTTTTTTGAGTATTTTTAGAGTACCCTTAGTTAGTTAGTGAGGGTACTCTAGAAGTGGCTTACATTGTATATGCCCTTAGGCTGCGACTACGATCTCTTCCCTTCAACAATTCGGTCAGTGTTTCTATTTTTGTACGTGTTAGAAACGCAAGCTAAAGTAAGTTTCGTGGTACACCGTTTTATATTAAGGAAGAGGCAACATGCAGCTTCGAAAAAATGTGTCCGACAATTTGAAGATGACCATATATCCAAGTGACAACCGGCCCTGGCTGTGGAGGCGCCTCCTCGTCGCTTGAGCGAGCTCGCCGGTGTTAGTGCCATCTCGCCGTCGTTCGTGGTCACAAACTTCTCGCATCTCGATCGCCGTCACCGGCCCTCACACTCATCGTGCTGGGTGAACTCATCTGGCTGGCAGTTGGTACTGAAAATCTGAGAAACTCCTCTACAGAGTAAAAGGGTGAGAGAATATCAGTTCCAATTGGGAGGAAATAGAGAAGTATTGAGTCGGTGCTAGAAAATGATGAAAACAGCAAAAAGAAATGGTGAGTTCAATATTTTTAGAGGGGATTGATGGATGGCATTCTTTATACTCCCTCCGTCTCAAAATAGTTATCTCTTTGGAGTTTAAATTTTGTCCCACAATACTTGTCACTTATTAGTACTACTTATCACATCAGTCACCTCCAATTCAAACTTTTACCCATTCTATCCTTACCATTCTATTGCTTCTATTCAAATAAGGGGCAATATAGTCTTTATTTCTCAAACCTTAATTTGTACTAAACAACCTAGAAAGACAAGTATTGTGGGACGGAGGAAGTTTTTTTCTGAAACCCCCGTGGGGTGTATTTGTATTAAAGTAGGAGGAAAACTGTACAATAGCCCTTAGGCTAGGAGAGAAAACAAAAGAAAACAGCAAGCGGAAAGATGGGAGGGGGGTGGACCACTAGACAAGGAGTGGGTTACATGTTGCGGATTACAGATTGCTGATTGTGCCTCCACCGTTGTCCGGGAGCAAAGATTGAATGCCCCTTGCTCCGCATGCACGCCAGAGCCATATTTCATCTGATATTCGATTTGTGATGGTCTGCGGTGATGCTTCGATGCCTTGGAAGACCCTGCTATTTCTCTCTTTCCATATCTCCCAGGAGAGTAGAATGAGAATTGATTTAACTCCGCTTCTTTTGTCCTTGTTCATGGCATGAATGGTCTGGATCCACCAGTCCTCGAGGGATGTTGTGCGTGGCCAGTTCAGCGGCCGCAATTGAGGAATCCCTAGCTTTGTCGCTACGGTCTCCCAGATTGTTCTTGTGACCGGGCATTCATAGTGGGACGGAGGAAGTAAGGATTAAGCATCGAACTCAACATCTTCAGGTAAAAAAATACTTTCATATTTGCAATTCACGATGAAAATTTTGTAGCATATGCTAGTATGCCAAATATGGACCACAGCAACTCCATATCCCTCTATAGCTAAGAGTTTTTGTGAGATCTAAGAGAATTGATACAGTAGTTGATTGGTAGGCAAATGTTAGGATAGTGCCATAGTTGTGCAATAGTTTTTGTTTTAAGAAAAAAGAAAGAAAAAGTGTGAAGAGCCCCCTTAAGTAGTGTAGTTGACGTATTAAAATGATAATTTAAGATGGCTACATAACCATTTAAACAAACTAACAAGCTAAGCTACGGCGAAAAGAAATAAGTTTGTACAAAGCAATTTACCAGCATATGGTACTTCAGAAAGCTTAAGGAGTGCATATAAAAGGACCTTTTCTTGTCCCTGGTTCAAGTTTAAAATGTCACTGAAGTACATAATGCTTAGAATAAGAGATTGGATAAAAAATATAATGCCGTCATACTGAATTATCTAACTGAAGAGGGTTCATACCTTGAGTATTGCATTTCTTTCTTGAAGAAGATGCGAGTCTAAAGCTCATTGTAATACAAAGAACTCCTCCTTATCTTCTTTCTTGAAGTAGCAAACATTGAAATCAAACAAGGTCGGTCGCTTCCTTTCCTTGCACCTACCTGGGGTTGCCTCTCTCCATCTTCTGCCTGAAGAAAGAGGACTTGCAACCGCTAATCGACAAAATCGGTCATCGCCTTCCACTCTGGATGTCGCACTTGATGACGCCCATCGGCCGAGCAACCATGGTGAACGATGTTTTGAGCTCAATCCCAGTTTATTTGCTAATGGCAATCAATGCACCGAAATGGGTAATCAAGGGGATCGACAAGATTCGTCGCGGTTTTCTATGGGCCGGGAAAGCTTCAGCAAGCGGTGGCGCATGCTGGGTTGCTTGGCCTCGGGTATGCTCCCCAAAGGAATACGGTGGGCTGGGCTTCCCCGATCTCGAGAGGATGGGACTTGCTCTAAGGTCGAGATGGTTATGGCAGCAGCGAACCTCGCCGGAAAAGCCTTGGCAGGGTCTTAGCATCCCGGTCTCGCAGAAGGAGCGCAACCTTGTCTCGCTCTCCTTGGTTTGCTCAGTGGGAGATGGGAACTCGGTGTTGTTCTGGGAAGATTGTTGGCTGCAGGGTGCTTCAATTCGGTTGCTGGCACCGGCTGTTTGGGCGGCTGTCCCAGGGCGGTTGCGGGGCAAACGCACGGTGTCTGAGGCGCTGCACGACAGGAGATGGATTCGCGATATCTCCTTGGCGTTAGGGATGCAAGCGATCCTTGAATACTTCAAGCTCTGGGAGCTCCTTCGATCTGTGCAGCTGTCTGACAAGCCAGACAAGCTTTCTTGGCGTTGGGAGAACTCGGGGCAGTACTCCTCCCACTCGGCTTATCGGGTTCTCTTCTTGGGGAGAACTCAATTCTAGCACAAGCCAATCTAGAAGTCCTTCGCCCCTCCTCGATGTCGTTACTTCCTCTGGCTGGTCACCCTCAACCGATGCTGGACGGCGGACCGCCTTCGAAGCCGAGGTCTATCGCACCTGGATCGTTGCCCCCTCTGCGATCAAAGCGACGAAACGATTGATCATCTCCTGGTCGCATGCCCGGAGTCTCGGCAGCTTTGGTGGATTGCTCTTACTGCTATCGGTCATTCCGAATGTCTGCCTCTCAATGAGCAGTCCTTTCATGCCTGGTTGTGTGACAGTCGCAAAAGGATGATTAAGGACCATCGCCGAGGGTTCGACACAATTGCGACACTGGTAGCATGGACAATCTAGAAGGAAAGGAACAACCGGATCTTCAACCAGAAGAGCAGACCTTGGATGGAGATAGCTAGGGCTATGATGGGGGAACCGGACCTCTGGCGGATGGCTAGATCAGCCATACCGACCATGACAGTCCCTTCGCTTGTTCTTGGGTCGCCAAATCATTCGGGAGATTAGGCTTCTACTTTTCTCTTCCCCTCTCCTGTACCCTGTCCCTTTCTTTTTATTTTTCAGGCCCGTTCTGTAAATACATTTATTCCTCTTAATACAAAAATGTGCGTCTCGCGTATTCCAAAAAAAAATCCAACAAGGTCAAAATGGTACACACGAAAGTGATGGGAAAAGACAAAAATAATGGAACAAAGCCACACCTTAATCAAATAGCATGCTAGATATAACTAAAAATATGCAGGCAGAACAGCACAAAGAGGAGAAAGTGCTACACAGAAAGCAGTAATGATAACGAAAGTTTATTTTCCAAGAAATTTCATTGGAGAAAAGAATATTTACAAGAGTTGGTAAGCAGTCAGATATCATAATTTAGAACCAAGTACAATATGTAATCAAAAGGATGATACATGTACCTTGCTCAGAAGACTGGCAGTTAGGTCAAGTTTGATGATGCCAAAACCTTGTTCTACATTTTCAGTGGTTGACAACATGACAGTCAGGCCCTTTTTTTCAGCTGGATCAGCCAAAGAAGAGGCCGATTGAATTCCATTAAGATTGAAGGGGAAATGTAGATATTACAATGACAGTAGGCTGTTGAAACCGGTGGCACCCACCATGCTGGGGAGCCAAAAAAACAAAACAGGAGATCGTCCTGTCGAAAAAAGGATTGGGTTGAACTAGGGACAAATCGCCCTCTCTTTTGAACAAACCCGCAGCCCTCCAGACCAAAGATTTCATCCTTAATTGCTCCATATACATTACTAGGCGTGCTTGTTCTGTTCTCGGAGACCCCTGCATTCCTCTCCTTCCATATGAACCAGCATACCATGAAAAAAAGGAATCAAAGGATTTCCTGTGAGCAGCACGACAACACACTCTTGGCTGAAGCCGCCACTCACCAAGATCGAGGTCCTGATCCCGTGGTAGCTGAAAACCAATGTTGAGCCAGTTCCTCAACATATCCCAAACTACATTAGTGAAGTTGCAGGCAGCAAACAGGTGGGTACAATCCTCACTCGCAAAAGAACAGAGGTGGCAGTGTTGGTGATGGGGCCAGCCTCTCTTTTGTAGATTGTCTGCCGTGAGGCATCTCCCTTTGAGGGCAAGCCACATGAACAACTTGATCTTGGATGATGCTCTTGTCTCTCAGACCATCCTGTCCCAAGACCATCTCGTTCTGGCCAGGAAGAACATGCTGTACACCCGAGTCGACTGAGAAGTTACCATCCCCGCCGTTGTCCAGAAAAACACATCTTCTTCTCGCTGGTTCAGTTTCTTCTCTTCTACTAAGTCCCATACCTGAAAGTATCAGCTCAAAGCTCTACTCGATGGTGCACCCACAATATCCTTCACCCATCGACAGTTTGTCAGACCCTCAGCTACCAAGAGACCATCTTGGCACACAAAGCTGAACAGGCATGGCATCGAGGAGCTGATGCTGGGCAACCAATTGGACCTCCAGAAATCAGTGTTGACGACGTTTCCTACCTCAACCCTAGTTGCTGCGAAGAAGATGTTTTCCAGAGTCTCGTGTTCTTGTTTCTTCAGCATTGTCCTTGTCCATGGGCGCGATCATTCTGCTGTACCCTCAGTGCCAGCCACTTCATACGCAGTGCTCGACCGAATAGGGTGTAAATCCTTGATTCCAAGACCACCATACTCATCAGGCGAGCAGACCTGGCTCCAAGCCACCAGACAATGTCCACCACTGACACTAATCACAGAAAGCTTCGGCATTTCCTCTCTACCTCTTTAATTGCCCATTGTGGCAGTTCAATTACCATCACTTAGGTGTACTAGTAACACCATTAGCACTGTCTTGATTAGTGTCAGTCTTCCTCATGATGGCAGCATCTTTTGGCTTACACCTGGCAACCTTCTTAGAGAACTTATCTAGCAGAGGCTGCTGTTCCTGCTTGGTCAATCGGAGTGTTGAAAGCGGCAGACCCAGGAACTTCAGTTCTCCTTTTCATTGATGCTTTCATGTCTTGATGAATGGACAAAGAAACATGGCCATAATTTGCTTGACTGTACTTTAATTGGATGGGAGACAAGAGGGCAACCACTCTTCACTTCACAAGGTAATGTCTTAGTATCAGGCAGATCATCTGTGCTACATGTCTATGTTTCTGTCAAAAACTATCAGCACATAGGGCTAGTATGCTAGATTATTATCAATAAACCTTCAGCACTGGTAACTGATTTATTTAAAATCAGCTTTAACTGATATTTTTACTGTAAAAAAATAGGTAAAGAAGTGGCAAAACTGTTGAGTAAACCGCAGAGGCATTAAAAAATGACTTTCATAATTTACAGTTCCACATAACCACAATAGTTTGAATGGTCATATTACCAATTAGCAATGATGCTTTCCTTCTGAATACTTTGGATTTATTTTTATGATATTGAGCTCATCATCCAGAAATAATAATTACAGTAGGAAAAAGAAGCACCAAATAAACCATTTCATTGAGAAAAGCACACATATTATAGTTCGATCTTAACTTAAAAAACAAAACAATACATACCACCTGCACAGAGGA
Organism: Oryza sativa Japonica Group; assembly: GCF_034140825.1. NCBI lineage: Eukaryota > Viridiplantae > Streptophyta > Magnoliopsida > Poales > Poaceae > Oryza > Oryza sativa. The sequence continues at coordinate 16,119,234 of NC_089044.1, read as the reverse complement.
ATCCCGCAACTGGCAATTGTTCAGCAGGAGAAGATTTTTAAATATGATAATGCACACCCATTTCCAGATTTCAACTTCTTAGATTACTGCATGATCCATAATATGTCGACACTCCTGTTTCATAAGTCCAAAATTGGTCAGCGAGCTGAAAACCCAACAGTTACTTGATTTCTGAACAATCTTATGTGAAATAATAAAGAAGATACAGTCACCTCATGGATGGCATTGAACGTCAAGGTATTTGTGATTCCTAAGCCAAACTGATGCAGTTTGTGAATGAGGTGAAGCTTGTCCATCTTTGACAATCTTATCTGGAACCATGGCATGTGCACCAAAAGCAGGATCCTAAAGAACAGAGTTATTTGCCAAACAACATTTCCTGCTTACTGCAAAGAAGTAATTGACATCTGATTAATCAGCATGATTTTTGTTTCCTGGGAGGCAACAAGTAGATATGTTCACCGCAAAGGCGTGACATACTCATTCGAAGTAACTATACTCATTTGAAGTGATATTCATGAAAACTTCTCTAAGCTCAGCATCCGAAATTTTAGTTTATTTCTCAGTTTAGTAGGAGGTCATTGCCTTTTCGCCTGGGATACTGTCACCATGTCAAAAGAAGAGGGAGGACTGGGCATACGAGATCTCAAAGCTCACAACCTGTCGCTACTAATGAAACTTGCAAGCAAGCTGCTATCTGGCTCCCCGGAGCCATGCTTCCACTGGCTCAGAGCACAGCACCTGCAGAACGAGATTCCTATCCTAGCAAGACCAACTGATACACCGGTTTGGAAGATGATCTGTGGAGCATTGGAACCAACAATAGCATCAACCAAAGTTTCGCTGGGAAGCGACCTTTCGGTGCAATTCTGGAAAGACCATTGGACGGACGACGGCTGCTTCTTCATCACCTACCCATCACTGGCATCATTTGCAACCAACATCAACTGTACAGTCGCCTCACAATTCACACAAAACACCTGAGCGATTAATCTCCACCCAGTGTTATCAAACCAGGCACAGACAGAACTCAACCTCCTCATGAACACTTTGGCAACTCTTCAACCACATGCAGATGCACCAGATACAAGATCATGCCTTCAATCCCTCAACGGAATAACAACCGCAGCATTTTACAGACTCCTCACATTCCATGGCATATCATGGAAGCCGGCTGAATTCATATGGCTCAAAGCCATCCCAAATACTTGCAGAATCTTCCTCTAGCTAGCCTTCAAAGACAGGTTAAACTCCAACAACAACAGAACGCACAAAAGTGGTCGTCTGACCCACACTGCAACATCTGCCCAGCAATTGAATCAGCAGACCACATTGTGTTGCGTTGCAAACTGGCTGAGGCCCTCTGGACAAAACTCGGCCTAAATTCCATAGCAATCCAATGCACTGACATCCTCCAATTCGTTGATGAAGTCCTAGGTTCTTCTCAGGGCCACCTCAAGCTGGGATGGTTGATATGCTTCGCTGCCTGTGCTCACAACCTATGGAAGGCAAGGAATGATGCGGTATTCAACTGAGCTAACACAAGCGTTTCCAACCTCCTGCAGACAACAAGAAACTGTCTGAACTTATGGGAGAACCGTGTCAAAACAGCAAATCGATCGCAAATTCAAGGCCGGATAACAAAACTGAACTAGATGATCACAGTGCTGCTCACCCAGAATATGCAGACAATTGTATTCATATGCTACTCTTTCCCTCTTTCATTTTCTTTCTTATTTCTTCTTTCTTTCTTCTTTCTTTTTTCTCTTCTATCTTCTTCCTTCGTTCCCCTTTACCTCTGTATTTTCTCTCTTCCTTTCCTTTTGTAATTGGCCACTTGGCCATGTAAACCATTGACCACCATTAATACAATGGTAATAAGGTAGAGCCTCTCTACCTTTTGCGTAAAAAAAAGGAAGTTTAGTAAGAAGTTTGGCCTGTAATTGTAAGGTAAAAACAACAGAATATACAGACGAAGCAATGAAGTATAATAAATCAAAATAATTCCATAAGAGTATATAATAACTATAACTGCACAAAAGAAAGATAATATGGAATGAACAAAACTCCTCTCAAGAGTATACCGTTTATCTGTCGTTCACTTAATTATACAAGCTAGATCACGAGATATCACTATGCAATGCATCTTTCTTTGTACAGAACTTTCAAGGGTATATGTTGATCGCTCCAAGCAGTGAATCTGAAATGCAGTATCTCCAGCATATGTTACCACAGGTACAAGATCCAGAGAATCCTTTATAACATCAATGTTATTTCTTCTGGTCCACTCCTATATGCATAATTGTGGAAGACACACTAGCTGTCTAAAATCTGCTCACTTCTGGTCTTTTGAAAGATATCAGAAATTTTAATTCTGAACAACAAGCATTGACAATGAATCAAAAATTTCAATATTCCATGTTGGAATGTTAGAGGCATTCATTCTGCTGATAAGTGGAATGCAATCAGAAAATAAAATCAGTGATTCTAATTATAACATCATCTGCCTTCAAGAAACAAAGAAAAACAATTGAGGCAACATATACTAAAAATTTCTACCCAGCTCAGTTGAACAAGTTCGTGTTCTTACCATCTCAAGGAAATTTGGGAGGTTTACTGATTGTCCGGTCAGAAGTACAGTTAGAAGGGAACAAACATATTTTAATGACTTCTCTCTCCCAGTTGCTCTAACATCAAATATTTCTGGAAATGTATGGATTCTTACAAATATCTACCATGCTTGCCTATGTGATAAAAAATTGGAATTCTTGATCCGGTTTGAGAACATAACCATAAAATAACTCTCTGGGTTGAAATCTCTCCACTCTGTATTGTTTAGTTGCCTTACATAGATGAGAGTTTTTACCGTCCAATGGTACCGGGCGGTACCGAATGCTGGCCGTTGGATCTGGCCCGATCCAACGGCTGGATTGTTTGGTACCTCCCGGTACCAAGAATGTCCCTGATGCGGTACCGCCCAGACAACTTGGTTGGAAGGGTATTATTGTAACTTCGCGTTGCTACTGGATGGATCAGGAGGGATGGATCGGGGCTGGCAAGTGGCAACTCGCTCGAACCCTAGTATTTGCTCTCCTTGCCTTTCGCTGCCATGTTGCTCTGCCGCCGCCGCCGCCGCCGTTATCCTCTGCCGCCGCCGTCGCCGTGTTCATGCTCCTGTGCCGTGAGTTCGAGTTGAACCCTTGAGCCGAGGAGCGACGAAGGACGACGCGGATGATGATATGGGGGGTTAGGGTTGGGCGGCGGCGGAGAAGGAGAAATCAATTTTACTGCGGAGGGAAGCGTGTGGGGGCGGAAGGAAGCGCGTGGGGACGATGGATTGAGGGCGCAAGCGCGGCTGTGGAAGGAGAAGGACCGAGCGAGCGCCGAGTGAATTTCTTCTCCCCATCCTACCCATACAGGAATGAACGGCCAGATGTGTACTGGCACCGAGCAGTACCAGTACCAGCCGGTACTCTTTGCTGGACCACAAAGATGCTCTACATAGATAGGTTGAACAATGCTAAGAGATTGTCATTACAAACAGAACGGGGGATGCAATTCTAACAAATCGACAATGGCCAGGTCACAACTTCACAAGTTGCCAGTCCACTGATCTGACTCAACTGACATCATACTAGTGAATTGACAGATAATGAACATGATCAGCAGTGAACCAGAATGCAGAATCGGACTGAATCGGCATAGGCATACCTCATTCTTGAGCAGGACTGTAGTTTGCTCATCCCATGATCCCTCAGCTTGAATCAATAAAACCCAAAACAGCAGGAAGTGAAAAAACTTACTGCATCACAATCCAGAGAGGCGCAAAAGGGGAAAACCCTATCATCTTCTCGCAAGAATAGCGGAGAACCCTGCTCGGATTCAGCGCGGTGCAGACCCTGAAATCAGCCGCCAGGAGCGGACCTCGCCGTGGTCGCGGCCGCGTCGCCCCCCTCCGGCTCCGCGGGCCGACCGTGGAGAGCGCGGCACTTGGCCCTCGCCCCAACGCGCACGGAGCCCTTCGTCGAAGGAGGTCGCGGCGGAGCCCCAGGGGGCCGCCCTCCTAAACCCTAAACCCGTCTCGCCGCCCGCGGGATTCTGGGGTTCTGGGGATTCTGGGCTCGGTGGAAGCGGAGAGGAAGAGGGGGATCCGGGCGCGGCGGTGGCGGCGAAATAGGAGACAGAACGAGGGCTACTTCCCTTCACTTCGCGCGAAACGGAGTAAAAGGCAAACGGGACGAACACTCATGCTTTCGTCCAAATGAATCGCACAAAAGAGAAAAGAAAAAAAAATCAACCAGGTCAGAACTCAGAACAAAGACTATGCTGCTCTAACCATCTCCATCAGGCTTGAGGTTGACGATAACTAAGGTGCCGCAGGCGCGGCCGCGCCGACATTCTCCGCCGCCTGGGGCTCCTCCACGAGGCCCTCGTCGTCGTCGACTGCTTCTTCTCCAGCACGAGCGTCGCCGAGGAGGAGTACCTCCGTGGCCATCGCTGTTGTGGTCGACGGCGTCGCCTCCAGGGCCGCAGGAACATGGGCGTGCTGTAGAGACTAGAGAGCACCCCATGACTCCACCGGAGAACTTCACCGAAGATGGATGTATCCGGCCGCGGCGCCTGTCCAGCTCAGAGAAAAAGCTGCGGAGGCGGTGCCGATGGCCGTCGTCGGTGGAGCCGCCCCCAACGGCCAAGACGCCGCCGCCACCGCCACCGCCACCACCACCGCCACCGCCACCGCCACCGCCGCTGCCGCCTCCGCCGCTTCCATGTCCCGAACTCCCGATACCTCGGCTGATCTGGTGGGCGCGGGGTAGGGGACCTTGAAGGGGAGTTGACGGCATCCTCATCCGAGAGGATGTTGGGGGGGGGGGGGGGGGGGGGGTCTCGTCGACGACGTCTTCAACGGGGGCCGCGTCCTCGGGCTTGTCGGAGCCGTTGCCTCCGGTGGGCGCGGTGTTGGGATCGTCGGCCTCCGCGAAGAGCTCACGGACGCCTTCCAGAGAATCGTTGATGGGCGGATCGCTCGCCGTCACCCGCACTCGCCGTGCTTCTAGCCCGAGCGGGGAACGCGTGCACGGGCCATACGGAGAGTGGCTTCCCCGGCGAACTCCCGTTTGAGGGGGAACCGCACCGAGGAAGGACGAGGTGCCCTGCCCTTGCCGCGTCCATCGACGGGCAGTGGAGCACCCGCACCGACTCCTATCCGATTCATTTCTCGAAATGGTGGAGGCGTGGAGCGGAGGGGAGGGGGAGGGTGTTCTTGGCGAGGCGAGGAAGCGGGAGGAAGAGGCTTCGAACGCTCGAGGACCCGTTATATAAAGGGAGAAATAACGAGGTCTAATTCGTTATGCTTTAACCATAACTCACTGACACGTGGGACCAGGTAGCACGTCAAAGCTCAACCGTCGGATGGAAATAGTGAGACGGTTAGATTCTTCTCGGGGGGGCAAACTGGTAAAAATTACCTTGAAGAAAACTAATTTCAGTCAGTGTTACACTTGTGGGGCGGGTTAATGGCCTTGGTTGGGCCCACATGTCATACAAAGATAGACTTGGATGATACAGTCATCTTGCCTACGTGGCGGTGGCGCCGCCGCCGATTTCTTGCAAAAGCGGCCATGCGCCCGCGTGAACACCGGCGACTCGTCCTCCCATTCCCCCACAACCTCCGCCTTGCCTTTCCCCGCGCCGCCACCACCATCGCCACCGGCGCCATCCCTTCCCCTCGTCGCCACCTCCACCTCCACCTTGCCGACCTCACACGACCTCTCGTCTCGCCGCGCCGCGACCAGGCCAACCCCGGCCCGACGAGTAGCTCGGTCTCGGTCGCCGCCGTCCGCCGAGCGCACCACCCGCTCCTCCGAGCCCGGCTGATAGAGGGGGCGAGGGCATGGCCGACGGCGCCGGCACCGGGAGATCGGGGGGAAGAGGAGAAGACCGGGACGAACAAGCACGGGCTCGTGCCCGAAGACCTGGGTCTCCTCGACATCCTCGACGACAAGCACACGCAAGCGCGCCCGCGAACTCGACACGAGTTCTCGTCTCGCCGCGTCCCGGCCCCAATCGGCGCCAACCCCGCCGATCATCTCGGTTGGCGGCGCCGCCGCGCTCGCCACCCGACGCGTACCGACTTCCTCCCGTCCTCCGAGGCCCGTTGATCGGGGGGCGAGGGCATGGCGCGCGGCGCGCCTGCCTCGGGAGATCGATCGGGGGAGAGAAGAAGAACGGGATGAACAAGCACGGGTTCCCGCGCGTCTTCCGCTTCGTGGCTTCGTGCCCGACGACCTGGAGGAGGCTGGAGCTCCTCGACATCCTCAACGACAAGCTCCGGAGCCGCCGCGCGTGTACCGTCGTCACCCGCGCGCGTCAGGGCAGCCGACAAGGTGTAGGAGCTGGTGCGCGCGGCGCGGGGCGGCCGGTGGAAGAGCCCAGGCTCCTGCAAGAAAGTTGACGCGCGGCGTCGCCGTCGGCCAGAAGAACGCGTGTTCGACGGCGGCAAGAACCCCGTTGTGTTCGAACGAGGGCATGGCGGCACCGGAAGACGGGCACGAACAAGATGCGGTCGGAGCGCGCGGCTCAGAGCGGCCAGTGGAAAGTCTTCGGCAACTGCAGCTGCCGTTGGGCTGGGCGTGCGCATCGGCGAGACTATCTGGTTGGCGCCACCGCCGCCGCCGCCGCAGTGCATCGACGTCCCGGGACCGGGAGGCGACGAACTGGACCAGCTGCTTTACGGATACGAAGAATCACCTGGCGTTCTTGTTCAAGGATGACGACGGCAATGCGCGCCGCCGGTGCACGTGAGCGTCTCTCAGTCTCACACCCTGCGTACTGATTGACCACTGGAATTTTTAATTCTTTTTGGCGAATTGCTTAGCTGATTCTGACCAGCTGGACGTCAAATTTCTGGCAAATCATCAGTGATGAACTGTTTACTCTTTTTTTTTCGGCCATTGGTGTTGTAACGCACTTAACTAGCTAGTTCTACGTGAGGCTTCGAACGCTCGAGGACGAGGACCCGTTATATAAAGGGAGAAATGACGAGGTCTAATTCGTTATGCTTTAACAATATCTCACTGACACGTGGGGCCAGGTAGCACGTCAAATCTCAACCGTCGGATGGAAATAGTGAGACGGTTAGATTCTTCTCTTGGGGGGGGGCGGGGGGGGGGGGGCAAAACTGGTAAAAATTACCTTCAAGAAAACTAATTTCAGTTAGTGCTACACTTGTGGGGTTAATCTTTTTGTTCACCATAGGAGGGCTCTCTGAAATTGTTTTTTTTTCGCGAACGCACAAAAAGATTGCACGTCAATATATTAGAAGAATAGAGTTTATGTTACACGACGCACTCAACCAGACCAGCCTATGCTAAGGATGGAAGAAAACAAAGATAAAAAAAAGGAAGAAAAGGAAAAAGTCGTGACGATGATAACTCTACTCCAAACAGCGAGAAGGGGCAGAGCCACTCTACGCTCCCAACAATTCCCCAAAGGAAGCGATGGCCGCTAATGACCACAACCGGCCCTCCAAAAGAATGGACTCTAGGACCACTGAGACCGAAGAAAGCACAGAATCAAAGACCCTGGAGTTACGTTCCTTCCACAGTTGCTTTGAGACTAGGAGGACCAGAGAGTCGAAGCTGGCACGAAGATGATCAGGTAAACAGGCCCTAGAAGATGGCCATCAGTCCTGTAGCCAGCTGCCACGGAGGGGAGAGAGGGCAGTCCAGCCAGGAGGCGACAGCACCCGTAACCAGACCTGACGAGCGAACACGCAGTCGAGGAGGATGTGGTTCGCCGTCTCAAGCTCTTGAGCACAAAAGGGGTAGCCTGAGTGGCTATCAATGCCACGCTTCTGAAGGCGATCAGTTGTCCAACAGTGCTACTGAAATGCAAACCAGAGAAAGAATTTGCACTTAGCAGGGCCCTTCGCGTGGGCTAGCTGGTTAGGATACTCAGCTCTCTGAAATTGTTTTCAGGCGATGTTCAAGCATGCGTTGCAGGCGAGCAAGAATCAGGCATTCGGTGATGGGGCGCGAGAGGAAGCGCGCCGCGAAGGCATTCAAGTTCTGTCTCAGTCTCTCCAATTCTGGGGCGACGGCCTCACCTAGCACCTACCCACGCAAACGTATCGTTTCTGGCTGGGATCTTATCTCTCGCCTCGCATACGGAGCCGAGCGCATCATATGTACTCCCTCCGTCCCATAAAAAACCAACCTAATACCGGATGTAACACATCCTAGTACAACGAATCGGGACATACTTCTGTTCAGATTCATTGTACTAAAATATATCACATCCAATACTAGATTTGTTTCTTTCGGTACAAAGGGAGAGCGAGGGGCTGACGTCTCCTTCGGCTTGACAGGGGTTTGTGGTCGGAGTCTCGGAACGCTCACCATGGAGGTCGCTGCCTGGTAGCATTGGCAAGCAGAGCACGCATGATGCCACGAGCTACTACGTAACATTGCCATTGCGAAGACTCTATACTCTACTTTTAATATTCCTTATTTTTAATTCTGAATTTCAGTTATTTTCTAATTGTATTTCTATATGGACTCTAGTCTCCTCTTCTAATATTTCTTATTTTTTAATTCCGAATTTCAACTATTTCTAAATTATATTTCTATATGGACTCTAGTCTCCTCTTCTAATATTCCTTATTTTTTAATTCTGAAGTTTAGCTATTTCTAAATTGTATTTCTATATGGACTTTGCTTTTTCTTTTTCTTTTTCTTTTTCTCCGATTAATGTGAGAATTTCTAGGCCATGAGAGCGAACGTGGAGGCTCCTTTTTATGTATTTCTTAATTTCAAATTTTAGTTATTTATAAATTGTATTTTTATACGGGCTCTAAACTCTACTTTTAATTTTATTATGTTTATTCCGAATTTTAGTTAGTTTTAAATTCCTATATGGACTCTATACTCTACTTCTAATATTCCTTATATTTTAATTCCGAATTTCTATTTTTTTTCTTAACTCTATTTCTATATGGACTCTATACTCTACTTCTAATATTCCTTATTTTTAATTCCAAATTTCTATTATTTCCTAATTGCATTTCTGTATGGACTCTATACTCTACTTCTATTATTTCTTATTTTTAATTCCGAATTTCAGTTATTTCCTAATTATATTTCTATATGGACTCTAGTCTCATCTTCTAATATTCTTTTTTTTTAATTCCGAATTTCAACTATTTCTAAATTGTATTTCTATGTGGACTCTAGTCTCCTCTTCTAATATTCCTTATTTTTTAATTCCGAATTTTAGCTATTTCTAAATTGTATTTCTATATGGACTCTGCTTTTTCTTTTTTTCCGATTAATGTGAGAATTTCTAGGCCATGAGAGCGAACGTGGAGGCTCCTTTTTCTATTCCTTTAATAATATAATAGATAGATATGTAGTGCAAACCACATATGTAGTGGAAACTTGGAAACTACCGTTGGATCGAGAAATGGACGTTCGAGATTCATCCATATCACCATGAGTTAAAAATTAACTCCTAGTAAAATTTTAACTTATGAGTGAATCTGCGAGTTAAATTTTAACTCATGGTGATGTGGATGAATGTCGGATGTCCATTTCTCGATCCAACGGTAGTTTCCAAGTTTCCTGTATATATGGTTTGCACTATATATTTTTCCCCATTGTTAGGCCCCATGGGCCATATATGGGCTGAATGGCCATGACCGCCTCATACTTCATATTTTCATGGAATAAGTTCACTTTGGGTCCCTCTATTTGTCACCCAGTCCGATTTTCGTCCCTTAACCGCAAAACCGGGTACGACCCGTCCCCCAACTTACGAAAACCGGGCAAACATGGTCCCTCAGCGGTTTTGAAGGTGGTTTTCGTTAACGTGGCGCCTACGTGGCTTGTTTGACTAGGTCTCTGTTCCACGTGACATTGACGTGGCGCTTACGTGGCAATTATATCTTAAAAAACAATAAAAACTATGGGCCCACCTGTCAGCTACACACAAAAGAATAATTTTAAAATAGCAGGGCCCACATGGGCCTACATGTCAGCGACAAAAAATAAATATGGTGGGGCCCACGTGGGCCCCACATATCATTCCCTTTCTCCCTCTTCTTCCTCGTTGCGTCTTCTGACTCCGCGGGCGCGCCGCGCCGCTCAACCACCAGCACGCGGCCGCCGCCGCCCACGGCCGTGCTGCCCGTCGTCTTCGTCGACGGCGACCAAACCGTCGACCTCGGCACCGTCACCGTCCAGCCCTTCCTCGGCGTCCGCAAGCTGCGGGTCGTCGTCGCCGACCGGGTGGGCCTCGTGCGGCAGCAGATCTTGGCCTCGCTCGCGCGCCCATGCCGTGCGCGCCGCGTCCCCCTCGAGGAGGGGACCGACCTCACCGCCGCCGTTCGCACGAGGGTTCCGGCTTCTATGTCCTCGCCGTCCTCCACCGCAAGCGCCGCGGCGGCCGCTCCCTCTGTCCTCGTCGTCCTCCGCTGCTCCCGCTCCCGCCGTCCTCATCGCCATCTTCCAGGGCGCCGCCGCGCTGCTCGCCTTCACACGGACCGGCGACTTCCTCACCGAGCTGCAGTCCTACATCCGGGAGGAGGACGGCGTGCAGCGGCATGCGTCGGCAGCGGCTGCACCCGCTTCTGGGTGGTGAGCATTGCGTTGCTTCAGAGGAGGTGTGCACTTAGCTTTTTCTTGGGCTCAGTGGGGGCGCCGCCCTGGCGGGGGATGAACACGCCGGTGCCCGTGCGTTCCGGTTTGCCTCCTGGAGGGCTGAGGAACACGGCGCGCATGCCGGCCGCGGACGACGCCTGCTGGTGGGACTTCTGCAGCGGCGGCCAGCCGGACGAGTTCAGACCAAGCGGCGGGCCGACGCCGGCGCGGTGCGTGCCCCACGTCGCCGCTGTTGCCGCGGCGAGCTGCTGCTCCCGTTTTTGCTTCAACAGCTGCCTCTGCTTCAGGAGGTGGAACTGGAAACAGACGAAGACGAACAAAACATCAGAACAGTCACAAAAATCAATCAAACAGCATGCCATGGACCAGGTGATTCATGGCGGAGAAACTTACATGAACGACTTGAACCTGGTGTTGGGTGAGTATACTCCGCTGCTCCCGCTCCCGCCGTAGTCACCGCCATCTTCCAGGGCGCCGCCGCGCTGCTCACCTTCACGCAGGCCGGCGACTTCCTCGCCGAGCTGCGGTCCTACGTCCGGGAGGAGGACGGCGAGGTCATCCTCAAGCTCGTCGGCGGCCTCGGCGCCGCCATCTTCGTGCTCGAATGGGCCGCGCTCCGCCGTCCTCCGCCGCGAGCACCGCGGCGGCCGCTCCCGCCATCCAACGCTGCTCCCGCTCCGCCGCGAGGACCACTGGTGCGTGCGCGACGCTGTAAAAAAGAGAGGAGAAACGTGGTCAGCGCGCCACGTAGGATGGTCAATGTGCCACGTAGGCCGATACCGCCCTCCATACTGCCATAGGACCACATTTACCCGGTTTTATAAGTTGGGGGACGGTTTGTGCCCAGTTTTGTGGTCAAAGTACGAAAATCGAATTGGACGACAAATAGAAGGACCCAATGTGAACTTATTCCTATTTTCATTTCCGGGAAGGATATTTTAGTACACCTCGCTAACCAAACGTGGACACCAAGGAGGTGGTGAAGAAATGGCGACGGCAACGGCCAGGGAGCACGCTAGGAGGTGGGAGGAGACATTGAGGAGGTGAAGAATGGCAGCAGCAATAGCCAGGGAGCACGCTAAAGTTTAGGGGGAGGCATGGCCTTGCTAGGTGATGAGCCCATGACTCATCAAGATGTTCATGGAGACATAACTAGCGATAATTCAATTATTGTAGCTAGTAAATTTCTCCATATTTTTGTCATAATTCTCATCAAAATAAATAGCTCCAAATTGAAGACCAGATGATATTAGAGAATTACCAGCTACAATAATTGAATTATCGCTAGTCATGTCTCCATGAACATCTTGATGAGTCATGGGCTCATCACTAGGAGAGGTGGAGAAGAGTCGGCCAGCGAAGCTCACGGGAGGAGATGAAGATGATGTCGGCAATGGCTAGGAGGTGGAGAAGAGTCAACCAGAGGCACAACCGGATGATGGATCGGTAAAGTTACAATGACATGGATCAAATTAACCTTTTATTTATTTATCTTTAATTCACCGTCCATTTTTTTTTGGATTTTCCTTTTTTCTTTAACATTTTTCCCCATTTGATTGTGGAAAAACCCACCAGCTTATTGCTGGCATGTATTACTCCGAGGTACATTTCTACAAAGTGTATATTAGTAATCCATCATTTCCCTTTTTCCCCTATCAGAAATCAACATGCCTATAAGTGTTATAGGGAACCAGATCCTCTGACGTAGCGCTCGCTACGTCAGAGGGACGTTGGGCGCAGCTGCGTCGTCCATCTCTCATCGGACGGACAGAACAATCAAGATGGCCGATCGGGCTCGTGCGCAGGCCAAGCCAGAGAAATCAGGGTCGGCCCATATATGAATATAAGTGAATAAAGAGCTCGTTTCCTCCCCATCCAACTTCTGTCTGTGTCCTGATTCCCCATGGCCGTCGGCCGCTCGCTGCCGACGTCGTCTCCGGCGCAGGCGGGGGTGGAGCTGATCCCCAAGGAAGCCCCTCCCCTCGCCGCCACGCCACCATCCCCACCAGGCCTCACCCCTCGTCCTCCCCTATCGAGAGCCCTGCTGCATCCAGCAGCATGGAGGTCGGGGCCTGCCTCGACGACGACGCCTTCACCGAACCTTTCGCTACACCACCTCGGGACTCTAGTACACCTTGCGTACGAGCGTCGTCTCGCCGATGTTGCTCTCGCTGACGATGGAAACGACAGACGAGGGCGCCGCCGGTGACGGCATCGTTGAGGAGCTGCTCCTTGAGCATGTAGCCGTACTTGTCGAAGCCGAAAGTTTACTCCAAATCATCCCTGCATAGAAGTTCAATGCGACTCTTGTTAATTCGCTAGCAGTAGTAGCAGCAGGTTATATACACTTTCAGACTTGTTGTTTGTGGTTGCTGACTGATTGATAGTTTCAGTTTTCATGCTTCTGAATTGGAAGTCGACTGCAAGTCAGCAACAGATTGATTGTAAATTGATAATGGAGATTGTAAATTGGGATTGTGACTTGTGAGTCGATAAGAAATTTGATGATTGATTTTCTTTGTCAATTTCAGATTGATTGTTGTGTTGATTTGAGAATGCGTACATTGTAATTGCATCAAAAAAAATTTCAATTCATTATGGCTGAAGAGATTGAGACTTCAGTATAGCACAAGAATGAATTTTGATGTGAAGTATTCACCATCCAAAGCTTCTTGCCCTGAAGTTTTCTGAAGTCTGAACCGCAGCCCATGTCCTAAGTCCTAACTCCTAAATAGGATTATAGGAATAGTTAAAGGACAAGGCAAAACATTTGTTTCTTATTTTGCAATCTCAATTTACACGATTGCAATGATCAAACTCAAAATTACTTTTGAAGATCTCATTCAATATTGACTCAATCTGAATTCACATCAACTTATCATCCCAATTCTTCAGAAATGCTCTCTTGCTGTGAACAAGGATGCTCTCAAAAAATAATCTTACAACAATGGACTGTTTGCTCTGGTCAATTTGCTTCTTTCCTGTTGCATCTTGTATGACAGCACCTAGGTTGAATTCTTTCATGACAAATTGATCTCGATGCAGGAGTCGTGAAAGTCATTTTGGTTGGGGACAAGGAAGAAGGCGGCGACTGAAGGGCTTCGTCGGGGAGGCGCGGGCTGTGGCCGTGTGGCGGCGGCGGCGGCAGAGGTCTCCCTCCCACACTTGTCTCGCCCCCCGGCGCGGCGGCACAGCCGGCTGCGGCTCCGTGGTGGCGTCGACTGGAAGATGTGGGCCGCCCTTTTTTTTTTTTTGGCAAAATTGGTTCTATGGCATTGAAAGTTTTCGATTTTGATTCTATAGCATTAAAAGTTTATGGTTCACTTTAATAGCACTGAAAACTACATCCGTTACTATTTTTAGCATTCCGTCAGCAGTTCCGTCGGCTCACCCCATCCTACCTCTATCTTCTTCCTCCTGCGCTCTCCCTCCTATGGTTGACCACTCTTCAAGGCATCAGGCGAGCTCGACCATGACAGTATAGCGCTGAGCGAGTTGGAGCCTTGGATGGTGGCAGCTGGTTCTGGCATGCTAGAGGCGGCGGCTCTTGGGTCGGTAGACAACGGATCCAGGGCAAGGAGGAGCGGGTCGGCACTCAGGCGAGCCCGCAACGAGCGCGAGGGTGGTGCTTCGGGGCGAATTTGAGGGCCGATGGATGAGCTTGATCGAGGGCAGCATGTCGGAGAGAGCTCAAGGGCGCCGACAATAATCTGGAGGGCTTTGCTTCCGTGCGGACCCGACAATGCCGGCGACGAGCTGGACAATGACACTTCGGGCGTTCATGGATTGGATGAGCTTGAGGATGACGCATCTAGGGGAGACCGAGGGCAGTGCACGCGGACGAACTCGGAAGCGGCACGGCCGCGGAGGAAATGGACCTGGTTGAGCACGCAAGATTTGAACAAGCTCTAGCATGGCCATGGCGGCGCGGCAGACGAGATCGATCGACGATGGCGCTGTCCGGGCAAAGCTAGAACGTGGATAGATCACACCTAGCAAGCGCGGATGAACACAGCGGTTTGCGGATGAGCTCGTGAGGGCTCACGTATTACATGACGAGCTCGTGGAGCCAGCATACTGTGTTCGCACCATGGCTGACCGGCCTGAGCTCCTGTATGACTGCTGTTTCGAGATGAGAAGGAAGTGGAAGAGGGCCACCATTGGTGTTTGATCTAATTTTTTGTTGAAAAATAATAATAAGAAAAGAAAACTAACTGGAGTTTGGATGGAATGCTAAACAGAAATAACGGAGGTAACTTCAGTGCTATCAAAATGAGCCTTGAACTTTTGATGCTATAAAACTAAAATCGACAACTTCCGATGCTCTAGAACTAATTTTGTCTTTTTTTTTTTTGCCGTGGGCCGAGCGCCCGAGCCTATCCGCTGCGCGCGCTTAGCTCCGTCGGACGCTGAACGAACGGATGAGCGCTGTCGGACGAGGATCCGGTTCCAACACATATAACGGCGCACAACTACCGGGTACACAAGTGAGCTCTCTAAAGCCTAATCAAACTCCTAGAAGCAAAGACGTTAGAACCCAGTGAAGCAGAACTAGTCGGCGAACCAGGTTTCTGGACTGGAGAAGAAGCACAAGTCGAAGCGGAGAAACCATCCACTACCTCAAATTATTCACCGCCCTCGATCGTTAGAACCGACTCCTTCCACGCGATCGCGGCGTGGCGAGGCAAACTGGACTCTCACCGCTGCTTCTGTGGCGGCGGCTTCCCCACCCACTGTCCCGCACACAGATTACGTATTCCTGTGATACGCTTTCTATAGCAAAGAAACGGATTTGTCTTAGACCCTCCGGTGCTCTCTTTCCATTCTGAAGTCTGAAACTCTGAAACCACACTGAAATCTGAAGCGAGGCAACACCGCTGCAACTCTGAACCAGCCAGCCGCCGCCGGTGATACGACAGCGCTGGAGTGGCGCGCCGTTGTAAGTTAAAACCTGACGCCATTGTGCAAAATCAAGTACAGTACTGATCAACTCCATTTCCAAACGGTGATCAATGGACAATCAGTCGTACACAGCGTTTTCAGCAGCCAAATCTGTCAAAACAATCAGTCGTACACAGCGTTTTCAGCGCCAAATCTGCCAAAACGAGAAAGAAGGCACCCATGTACAATCGACAGAATAGAACAGGATGAACTAAAACCGATCAACAGCAGTTGGCGATCTTCGAACACGCGAACACGGAGAGAGAGAGAGAGAGAGAGTCAGATAGACGACGATCCGCTGTACCGGCTTCCGCACTGCAATGTACCCGATATATCCAGAGAACTTTGGGCCACAGGATGTTACATTGTGTATCTATATTTTTGTCCTCGAATTGATTAAGACACCAATGCAAAACCGGAAACCGGGAAACGACTGAAATCCATTAGTTGTGCGCACTTATTACAGGGAACTAAATGAAAATTCTTCCCGAAAAATATTGTCCTGACACGGGAGTAAAACAGTCAGGGGAGGAGACTATAGAACATCATGAATACCAGTTAACCAGTATGATCAGTCAGCAACTAAATATACAAGACAAGAAGTATCACAAGAGCAAATGATGAATGCCAGTATGAACATTCAGCAACTTTTAATACTATACAAGACAGAGGTATCACAAGAGCAGATGAGCACACGTACATGACTAAAGTTAAGCAAGCTGCATGCCTGCATCAATCAGAACAAAATCCATTTGACGGAAAAAGATACAGAAATCAGAGACAGATGTGAATTTATCCCATTCCAGATACTCATTTAGGCAAAATTTCCACACTAGCACACAATGTAAGAGTTCGGTCATCTGTGCTAATTCAACTAAATGTAGGTAGTTCTGGGCTAATTCAGTACTAGATCACACAAAAAACAACTAAGAAAATGCTTTCTCACGCATCTTCACAAAACTAAACTCGGATCACTAGCTGTTCAAAAGAGGAAAAAAAAAAGACACCCATGCAAAACAGGCCTGCTGAATCGACAGAACGAAACAGATCAACAGAAAACACAGGACGACTAGAAGAACGAATGGAAGCCGATGTGCTTTACCGACTTTGATTTTGGTGTTGCTTGCTCCCGCGCCGCAACTATGGTGCCTTGGCAGCGGCTGCGCCGTCGTCGTGGAAGACCTCCGTGGCCGGCGGCAGGGGTGCGTCGCGCACGTCGTCGTCGTCGATCTCCACAGCCGGCTGAGGAGGCAGCACGTCAGCACCGAGCTGAACCTCCATGGGCGGGGGCGGCGGCGGCGGGGGTGCGTCGATCATGTCGTCGCCAGCGACGTCCTCCGGTGGCGGGGTCGCAGTCGCAGGAAGTCGAACTCCGATATGTAGAAGAAGGGCCGCATCATCATCCACGTGAGGGCGCTTGTCAACGTCGTCTAGGACGATCTCCCTCCGATGCGTACTCGCGGTCGCGGGCACCAGCGGAGAGGCCGCATCGACGCCGATGGAGAGGGGTACTCCACGCCACGCCGCTCCACCACGGGGCGCCGCCGGCACGATGCTTGGCGGGCGCGGGGCTCCCCTGCCCTGGCCCCGCACAGGCGGCGGGATGGCCGGACGCATCCTCTCGCCCAGCAGGAGAACGCGACGACGATGGAGGTGGCTACGGCGAGAGAGCTGGAGGTGGCTACGGCGAGAGAGCGCGAGGCAGAGGGCGAGGCGGTGGCGGAGGCGGAGCGGGAAGTCTTGGGTGTTACTCCATTTATAGTGAAAGACATTGACCTTGGTTGGGCCCACATGTCATACAAAGATAGACTTGGATGATGCGGTCATCTTGCCTACGTGGCGGTGGCGCCGCCGCCGTTTTCTTGCAAAAGCGGCCATGCGCCCGCGTGGACTCCTACTTTTCCCAAACGCCGGCGACTCGTCCTCCCATTCCCCAATCCCCACCACCTCCGCCTTGCCTTTCCCCGCGCCGCCACCACCATCGCAACCGGCGCCATCCCTTCCCTTCGTCGCCACTTCCACCTCCCCCTTGCCGACCTCGAGTCCTCGACACGACCTCTCGTCTCGCCACGCCGCGTCCAGGCCCCGATAGGCTCCAACCGAGACGAGTATCTCGGTCTCCGTCGCCGCCGAGCGCACCACCCGCTCCTCCGAGCCCGGCCGATAGAGGGGGCGAGGGCATGGCGGCGCCGGCAGCGGGAGATCGGGGGGAAGAGGAGAAGACCGGGACGGACAAGCACGGGCTCGTGCCCGAAGACCTGGGTCTCCTCGACATCCTCGACGACAAGCACACGCAAGCGCGCCCGCGAACTCGACACGAGTTCTCGTCTCGCCGCGTCCCGGCCCCAATCGGCGCTAACCCCGACGACCATCTGTCTATCTCGGTTGGCGGCGCCGCTGCGCTCGCCACCCGACGTGTACCGACTTCCTCCCGTCCTCCGAGGCCTGTTGATCGAGGAGGCGAAGGCATGGCGGCGCCTGCCCCGGGAGATCGCGGGAGAGAAGAAGAGCGGGATGAACAAGCACGGGTTCCCACGCGTCTTCCGCTTCGTGCCCGACGACCTGGAGCTCCTAAACATCCTCGACGACAAGCTCCGCGGCGTCCCTATCGACCGTGCTGACGACGCCGTCGACTTCCACGAAACGCGGATCCTCGACTTCCACCGCCCGACAAGCTATCGTTGTCCCTTCTTCTTCTCCGGAGACGGTCTGCGTGCTCCTGGGGATTGCATGCGCATATGCGGACATCTACTTCTTCAGCACGAGGAAGAGGAAGGTGGAAGGGGATCGCTCCTTCGGCGGTGATTTGGCGCGTTCGCGGCGTCAGGTTAGCCCATCAGGTGTTTGATCGAATGAAAGCTGGAGGCCTTGGCGGAAGTGTGCTTTCGGGCGGCGCTGTTCATGCGCAAGCACGCGTTGCAGGTGAGCAAGAATCGGGCATTCGGCGATCGGGGGCGTGAGAGGAAGCACACCGCGGAGGCATTCAACTTGTGTCTCAGCCTCCCCAATTCCGGCGCGCGACGGCCTCTCCTAGCACCTACTTCTCCGGCGAGGGGCAAACGCACGCGCCCGCGACCTCGACAGGATTTCTCGTCTCGCCGCGTCCCGGCCGCAATCGGCCCCAACTCCGACTACCAGCTCGGTCTCCGGAGCCGCCGCGCGCGTCAGTACAGCCGACAGGGTGTTGGACAGAATGAAGCTGGTGCGCGCGGCGCGGAGCGGCCGGTGGAAGAGCCTAGGCTCCTGCAAGAAGGTTGGCGTGCGGCGTCGCCGTCGGCCAGAAGAACACGTGTTCGACGGCGACAAGAACCCCGTTGTGCTCGAACGAGGGCATGGCGGCACCGGAAGACGGGTACGACAAGATGCGGTCGGAGCGCGCGGCTCAGAGCGGCCAGTGGAAAGTCTTCGGCAACTGCAGCTGCCGTTGGCCGGAATCTCACCATGCCGTTCTACGAACACATGCGGCGGCCATGGCGCTGCCATCGCCCACCGCGCGCCGGCGCGGGGGCGGGGCCCTGTAACGATGATGTTCATGGCGAATCAGGCGAACGTGGCACCTCACAGGACGCAATCAAGCATGTCGGAACTCCATCAGGAATGGCACCAGACCACCAGTACGCCAACGATGCCCCGTGGCGGCGCCGAGTTCTAGCGCCCTAGCGGGCTGCTGGGTGCCGCCGAGCGCGGTGGAGACTTGCAACTGCTGGGCTGGGCGTGCGCATCGGCGAGCGAGACTATCTGGTTGGCGCCGCCGATCGAGCGCGCCGCGCACTGGATCAACTGCCGCAAGGGCGAGGCGCTGCTGATGACCAGTACCGGTTACGCGCGCGGTGTCAACGAACACTTCGGCGCCAACCGCCCCGAATTTTGTTCGAGGATGACGACGGCAATGCGCGCCGCCGGTGCACGTGAGCGTGTCTCTCAGTCTCACACCCTGCGTACTGATTGACCACTGGAATTTTGAATTCTTTTTGGCGAATTGCTTAGCTGATTCTGATCAGCCGGACGTCAAATTTCTGGCAAATCATCAGTGATGAACTATTTACTCTCTTTTGGTGATACGAGTGCTATAAAATTTGTTTACTTTGTTTCTAATAAGTATGTAAATTTTTTTACGAGACGGACAAAACACAGCTGCATCTCGCCGTCCTCTCCTCCCTCCAGTCGTCGGACCCCACCGCCCTTTCCTCCCTCCAGTATCCGGATCACGCCGCCCTCTCCTCCCTCCAGCCTTCCTCACCATCGCCGGCGCCACCTTCCTTCTCTGTCGCCGCCACTGCCTTTTCTCTTCCCTCCTCTAACCGCCAGGCCGCTAGCTAGATCCGGCGGCCACGGGCTTATAGCTGCCGGATCCGATCATCACGGTGGTCACGAGCAACTGCCAACTGGGAATGGCAACGACTTGCAGTTGCAGGGAGAGATGGGGATGTCCGACGAGCGGTAGCACGAGTGGCGATAAGGGCTAGGCATGTTCTTTCTTTCTTTCTTTCTTTCTTTTTTTTCCCTTTTTCTCACCGAGAGATCTGCACAAAGTTAATATAGGATAGTTACTGTTTGACACTGCTAATTTGTTGCAGTATTTTTTAATTAATATAGCATCTGTCATTAATTAATTTGCTGATGTGTGCTAATTCTTTTTTCCCAATTGCTGGTAAAATGTCTCCATACTCATTTTTATGTTGAGAATGCTACCGTGATTTTGAACACCAATATTTTTTTTGCATGCGATAAATATATAGTTTATATCTACTCTCCAATTAATTCTGAACTTTTTTCATAGGATGATATAGATATCTGACAAAACATATTTGCACAAAAAATCATACTACCTCCGTTTTTTAATAGATGATGCCGTTGACTTTTTCTCACATGTTTAACCATTCGTCTTATTCAAAAAATTTACGTAATTATAATTTATTTTCTTATAAGTTGTTTTATCACACATAGTACTTTAAGTGTAATTTATATCTTATATATTTGCATAAAATTTTTGAATAAGATGAATGTTCAAACATGTGAGAAAAAGTCAACGGCGTCATCTATTAAAAAAAAGGAGAGATTATGTTTATAAAATATTTTTCCATTGCAATGGGCATAATTATTAATTTCTTTAAATTGGGAGGTTTTTTAGCACACCTCGTTGCGCAGTTGTTAATCTGCAACACGAAACCAACAAAGCGTCACAGTCAGGATGGCCGAGTGGTCTAAGGCGCCAGACTCAAGTTCTGGTCCTCTAACGAGGGCGTGGGTTCAAATCCCACTTCTGACAATTATTTTTCTTTCTTTTTCTTCTTTTTCCCTATCTCTCATAGTGTTGCACGGTTTATGGTTTGGCGTGGGTTCAAATCCCACTTCTGACAATTATTTTTCTTTCTTTTTCTTCTTTTTCCCTATCTCTCATAGTGTTGCACGGTTTATGGTTTATATTTTTCTTTATGTTGAACTAGCATGGTGGCCCGCGCAATCGCATCATTATATTTTCTCATATAATAGCATATATGTTTTCTTATTATATTATTCAAATATATTAAAATGACAACATAATTTTAAATTTTGCAATAACTTTTCAAAACTACTAATGTGTAATATTCATATTGTATTTTATATACGTGTTAGTTATTAGTTATTTTAATATCAAATTTTAGTTATTTGTAAATTATATATATTCCTATATGGACTCTAGACTCATCTTTTAATATTTCTTTTTTTTAATTCTGAATTTTCTGTAAATTGTATTTCTATATAGACTCTAGACTCTTCTTCCAATGTTATTTATTTTTATTTTTGAATTTTTATTATTTCTAATTATATTTCTACGTGGACTCTAAACTCATCTTTCAATATTCTTTAATTTTTAATTTCGAATTTCAATTACTTCTAAATTGTATTACTATATTGACTTTAAACTCTTCTTCCCATGTTTTTCTTAATTTTGAATTTTAGTTATTTGTAAATTGTATTTTTATACGGACTCTAAACTCTACTTTTAATTTTATTATGTTTATTCCGAATTTTAATTAGTTTTAAATTCCTATATGGACTCTATACTCTACTTCTAATATTTCTTATTTTTTAATTCTGAATTTCTATTTTTTTTCTTAATTGTATTTCTATATGGACTCTATACTCTACTTCTAATATTCTTTATTTTTAATTACAAATTTCTATTATTTCCTAACTGTATTTCTATATGGACTCTATACTTTACTTCTAATATTCCTTATTTTTAATTCTGAATTTCAGTTATTTTCTAATTGTATTTCTATATGGACTCTAGTCTCCTCTTCTAATATTACTTATTTTTTAATTCCGAATTTCAACTATTTCTAAATTGTATTTCTATATGGACTTTACTCTCATCTTCTAATATTCCTTATTTTTTTAATTCTGAATTTCAACTACTTATTTTTTAATTCCGAATTTCAACTATTTCTAAATTGTATTTCTATATGGACTTTACTCTCATCTTCTAATATTCCTTATTTTTTTAATTCTGAATTTCAACTATTTCTAAATTGTATTTCTATGTGGACTCTAGTCTCCTCTTCTAATATTCCTTATTTTTTAATTCTGAATTTTAGCTATTTCTAAATTGTATTTCTATATGGACTCTGCTTTTTCTTTTTCTTTTTCTCCGATTAATGTGAGAATTTCTAGGCCATGAGAGCGAACGTGGAGGCTCATTTTTCTATTCCTTTAATAATATAATAGATTTAGTTCGGATACTTTGAACTTCTTTTTCTTTATGTTGAATTTAGTTCCGATACTTTGAACTTCTTTTTGCTACAATGTACCAGTCCGGAGCTTTGAATTCAGGAGCAGATCTAGTGTGGGTACCGTGGGGACTCGAATCCCCCCTACCCCGCTGGATCACCACTGATAGAAGGAGAGAGGGAGGGAAAAGAAGAGTGAGATAAAAAAGATTGAGGGGGCTAAAAAGTTTGAGGGGGTTGTGAACATGCTGATGAAGCCTAGAGGGGGGTGAATAGGTTGTCCCTAAAAACTTAAAAACAAATCGCAGCGGTAAAATTCAAACAGACCCGAAACTTCCTGGTAAGGAACACCAGAATTTCCGGTCTGCCATGTCCGGAACTTCCGGTGTTCTAGGACAGGAACTTCCGGGTAACAGAACAAGGATGGAATTCAAATTTCGAAACAGGAGACTAAGCCAATCTTCACAAGATGATGCACAGGTATTCTAAGCAGAGGATAGATCACAAAAACATCCATAGAAACATCACAGAAAGAGACAAGAGCGATTTTTTCCCGAAGTTCGGATCTTGCGATCCTACTCTCCATTGAGGAGCTCCAAAGACCTGGGTCTCAATTAACCCCTTGCCTCACTTGTGCAAAAAACCCCATAGGAAATCCACAGCCTTCAACCACAAACACTCCTAGACAAATTTCTAGAATTGAGTGACCACCAAAATCCAACTCAACTTACTTCTAGAAATTTGCCACAAGTGTAGGTTGCTCTACTTGGAAAACCTCTAGAATCTCAGCACAAGAACTTCATTAACTTACCTCGTTCCCTTTCGAAGGAGAGGAGATCCTTCACAAACTTACCCGGGACATCCACAATATAAAACGGATTCTCGCGGGCGACACCTAACTGTCTAGGAGATCATCTCCAAGAGTAATAAGCACCGAGATGACAGCCCACAAGATATCCCAAGTGCTCACCCAAGATCCTAGTCTTCACACCTCTCCAAATCTTCTTCTCTCACTCTAAATCTCTCTTTCTCACAAGAATTAGGCTCTAGATTGAGTGGAGAGGGCAAGAAACACTTGGGAGAGGCTAGCAACAGCTCTAGGGTCGAAAAGTGAAAGTGGAATGGCCAAAGAACGAGCTGGAAACGAGTTGGTTAAGTATAATGGCTAGGTAACGTTATCTAGCCATTACTCACATTTTTGAACTGGAAATTAGACAGGAAGTTCCGAACCTGGAATACAGGAATTTCTGGACCACACTTAGGAAAATCTTTTTCACAAGACCGGAACTTCAAAACCTGGAAGACAGGAAGTCCCGGACTTGCATTTTTGGACAGATGGAGTATTTGCAAAAATAACTCCTAGGGAAACTTGTCACTTGGTTCACACTAAGAGCACTTGACATATCTCAGAGCATCACCTGGAACCCCTCTTAATAGTACGGTTTTTCCTAAAAACTCGATTGCAATAAATAAACTATCCTATGCACTTCTCGAGTTCCGGTCCGCTTTGATTTTATACTTTTGGGGGTCTCCAAGCATCCATTTTCTACACCTTGGACTAATGCACCTGAAGTTACTCAATGAACTCATTAGTCTCTTAACCATATTTGTCATTAATCACCAAAACCCACTAGGGGGATTAATGCACTTTCAGGTTGAAGGAGGATGATGGAGATGAGTCACCCTTTCAATTTTTTTTGGATCCATCTCTAAATATCGAAATCTGCGCGGATTCCCGTGCAAATAGGGCCTCCACGTGGCGCGGCGAGATTGCAGCATTCGCCCCCTCTCGCAGCCGTCGGATCGTGGATCGACGGTGTTAGATCGCTGTGGTGGACTTCATTGTGATATACCATGTTTGAGGGTTTTTTCTGCAAAAGAGCTCTGTCCCTACCGTGACCTGGCCATTCTCGGCCTCTCCTCCCCCGGCCGGCGCTTCTCATCTCCTCCTCCTCTCTCCGGCGACGGCAACAGCTCGGGACGGCGTGGCTCGAGGCGACGGAAATGTCTCTGCGGGGCGGAGCGCAAGGACGAGCTCTCCGTGCAGGAACAAGCTCGACGGCGGTGGCCTTTACTCCACCACCATCCTCTCCCAATTCGCCGGGGAGGCGATCTCCTCCCTCCCTCCCATCCGCCGGTGGGGTCCTCTCCTCCCACGCGCCGGCGCGCCGCCCTCTTAGACGTCGTTTCCTCCTCCGTGTCGCTAGATGGGTCGAGGAGCTCGGCAGCGGCGTGCGGGGATTGGGTAACAGCTGGGCGTCGGTGACAAACCCCTACGATGCTGCTGCTTCTCCCCTCGCTGATCCGTCCGGTGTCACACCTCACCGCCCGTCCGGACCTACGTCGTCTCCCCTATTTCAATATTGAAGCGCTCGATCCGCCGGCGTAGCGGTCGACCTGGACGGCCGCCACCCAAGCGCTGTCGCACCTTGCCGTCCTCCCCGTCCCGTGCCTTGCCGTCGCCACATCCATTCCCCCATCGTCGTGCCTAATGGAGAGGAGGAGCTTGTCGTCGACACCACCAGGTGCGTCGACTAACAATTACGGGCAACGCAAGCAAGAAAGATGGCGGGGATGCAAGATGCGACTAGCTGAAAACAAGGACAACGAGAAGTAAGTATAGGTGAGGTAGCTCTACTCGTCATGGTATCCGTGAAGAAACCAGGATGAACAGGACAGGAGGCTGCTGCTTGCCACCCGATGTCCATCCGTAACTTGCTTGCATTGCTAATGGTTTCTTGGTGACTATAATTTGGTTAGGTAATCAGGTTGCTGTGGAGGGAAAAGGCAGCAGTGATGGAGGTGATGAAGGAATCAGTACGGAGGAAGAGAGAATGTGTTCAGCACGTGCTCAATGCGAAAACAGAGGTAAAATCGATTAGATACACAAGCTCAACACACAATGCCACACAAACACATAGGCATCAGGTCCTGTACAAAGAACCAGCTTTATTGTTGGATCTATGGTGATAAGCCAAAGAGCATACCGAGCTTCACTGATTATTAAACCAAATTATTTCCTAAGTTAAACTGTTGAACACTACTAGAAATTTTACTCCACATGATGAAGCCTGATAATGACCATACCGAGCTTCATTGATTGTTAAACCAAATAAGTTCCTAAGTTAAACTGTTGAACACTACTAGAAATTTTACTCCACGTGATGAAGCCTGATAATGACGGTACTATTCCAGGATTGGAATTGATTTCATTTAAGTGCTATTGCAATATACAGATGGCCAGTTGGGGAAACTAAAGTTTCATTTGCAAAGCATACTAAGGGCGAGTTCAGTATTAGAATGTCTCATTCTTATTTCCATCGCCGCTGCCTCTCATCTCCACCACCATTGCCACCTCCACGCCTCTCCACCAGCGCCCCATCCTCCATCTAGACACGCTTCCTGAGTTCGAGTTCAAGTACACCAGGTAAGGTTCTCCTAATACTTATTATGTTAGGCTTATTTCTACATTGTAGATGCAATGCAAATATCATAATACGATGCAGATCCTTTCTTTAGTGCATTATCACTTAAATAATTTCCCACCAGTCCAATTCTTGATCAGTAGGACTAACTGAGAATGCATTAGTTTCTATACGAAGGAAAGCATATTTATGTCAGATATATGTATTTGCATTTATGAAGGAAAATAACGATACTGTAGTATGTGCATTGGGATAGAAAAGCAAATATTGAGATCCTTCAATTTTCAGTCCTCTAACATCTAGCCGTACCAATTATTAATAGGTGTAATGAAGCATTTAATATAACTTTGTAATTGGCATTATGTTATATTCATATATCTAGCTAAGCTTGCACATATGTATTTAAATAGGTTACTTTTTCTTTGCTATTTTGTAAAATAATATTCATACAATGTTTATTTCACCAAAAAAAAGGAGTAGCTTGAAATATGATTTATTGATATTTGAAACCAGAATATGTTTGATAGCTATATACTTGACAATTATCAAAAATAGGTTGGAGGATAATTTGACTAGGAAGACATGTGATTTTTGAACATAAGCAGAATTTTATTGCTACTTGAAAACATAATCTATTTGATAGTTAAATATTAACAGTAATAAAATAGATTGGATTATAGTTTGACCACAGAAACATGTAACATTATACTTTACTTAGACTCACAATTAAATCAGAGTAACAAAACCGTAGTCTGTTCATTGGGATAGAAAATCAGATATTGAGATCCTTCAGTCTTTTTTTTCTTTTTGGCAGAACACACTTAAACATCAAACTATTCCACCTGTTGCCAATTATGTACTTTGTATGTATGTACTCATTAAACATATCTATTGATATGCACAAGAAGTCCAAAGGACAGACAATCAATCACAACGAAATTTTCAAGACCTGCATTGCAGGTGAACTGTTTTGTCCTTCACTATGTTATTATTTATTGTTTCACAAAGAGACCCTCTATAGTTACAAACATTATTAACAGTTAAACTTTAGAAAGGCTGATATATCGTATTCTAGGATGTTAATAAAAAAGGAACGGATTTAGTACTTTAAATAATGGGTAAAATTGGAATGACAATTGAAAAAAAGGGAACAACTACACAATTCATTTGTTTCGCAAATGCTTTAGTGCTCTACACAATAAATTTCTTCTTCACAATTATCCATGCTTTACTCCGGCTGGGATAGTGGTGCCCACTCCTAATCAGTTCTTACAGGAAATAGTCCCATATAAATTGTTGATTGTGTTATTCAGACAAGTTTGTAGGTATAGCAAGGTGGCATTCAATCATGATTGGGTGTTAGATATTTCATATGTATTGCAGCGTGAGTGCTAACAGAATATTAGCTTGAATATAAGCCAGAAAGAGCAGCTTCAGGTAGAAAAGCATTGCAGCTTCATTCTTCCTTCCATTTGTTGGACACCAATAGTTGCCTTGCTATATTTTTGTATTCCTCTCATTTGCGCGTTTCATTTCCTTTGCCTTCTTATGCTGTGCAGATAGTCAACTGAAGAGAATAAACTACTGCAATCACCTTTTTTCAGGAACATCACTTTCATCAAAGTTATTCTCTCCTAGGCCCAATTCAGTTAGGCCTGACAATTTGCCAACCCATATTGTAAATGGTCCATAAAAAGCATTTGTTGATATAGTATTTTGAGCAAATGTTGAAAGATCAGGTAATTTCCCTGACAAACTGTTTGTTGACAAATTAAGAACCTGCAGATTTGTGCAGTTGGCTAGCACTATGGATACAAGTTAGAACTATAGATCCAGACATTTGTCTTGCTTGTGGTTAAAAATATGTCGCATAGAATCTGAGATGAATCATACGTAATTGTTAGTAAGACGCAAGACCATGTTATGTTGCAGTTTTACCATCAAAGTAGCATTTTTGCACTATCACTTTGGTAAAAAGGCATGAAGCCTCGCGACTCATGATACAGGTGAGGAGAAGACGGGGTTTTAGCCTTAGGACTAATTGGGCTGGCCCATCTACCCTTCCGTGCAGCTTTGCCGCGCGTATTTTCTAGTCCCTATCTGGATTGATATAGTACAATAACTTAAATAATTTAACATGCAAATACAATAACTTGGTAAGTGAGTGCATTCTATTATAAGAACTTAACAATTTCATGTTTTCGCGAGTTCGGATCTTCGCGCTTAATCCGAACTCCAAACCTTTGGTTAACAAAAAGAAAAGTAAAAAAATAACAATAACATTGAGGGGGCTAAAAAAAAACAATTTCAATTTCAAGATCCGAACTCGCGAACTTAACAATTTCAATTTTAAGGCTTAATCCGAACTCCAAACCTTTGGTTAACAAAAAGAAAAGTAAAAAAAAAATAAAAAGAAAAAAACTAGGCCAAGCGGCGCCGCAGAACCCGACTCGGCTGCGGGTGCGGCCCCCACACGCGACGGCCCTCATACCGGGTCGGATGCGGCCTCCGCGTCCGCGTCCGCGAGTGCGCGGCCTCTCGCCCGCCCGCCCGACCGACCCAGTCCTTACCGGGCGCGACCGACCCGGACTCTCCCTCCCACCATCCCCGCCTATATATACCCGCGACCCGCCTCCCCCTCCTCCGTATAAATCCCCTCGCGTCTCTCTCCTCCCGACACGACCAAACCCTAACCCGCGATCCGCCTCCGCCGCCGCCACCACCACCACCCACCCGGATCCCCACCTCCCTCCCCGATCTCACCACCTCCGTATAAAGGCGGCTCGGTTTGAAAAATCTTTGCCTCCGGAGGAGGAGGGGGGGATGGCTGCCGCGGCGGTGGATCCGATGGCGCTGGGGCTGGGGACGAGCGGAGGAGGAGGAGGAGGCGAGTCGGCGGTGGGGGGTGATGGGGCGGAGCCGGTGGATCTCGTCGAGCACCCCTCCGGGATCGTCCCCACCCTCCAGTGAGTCCCCCCCGCCACCCCCGCGTCGCAGGCTTGACGAGAACGATGGGGGTTGTTCTTGGATGATCTGGATCTGGGATATCTGAATGTGGGATGTGAACTTGACGGGGCTTGTGGATCTTGATGGGTTTGGGGTGGTGGTGGTGGTGGGGAGTAACAGCTAAACTTGACGGGGATTTTGTAGATCTGGACTTGCACGGGTTAGGGTTGGGGGAAACCTGCGGGTTCTTGATCTGATACGATCTTGCATTGGTTTGGAGGAGTGCGAGTTTATCTGATGTGGAGGCCGATTCGTGCTCGTTCTTGGTGCTTTGATGTGTTGGAATTTAGCAAAGGGGGAGGGGACACTGATCTAATTTAAAACGATCAAGGATTGGGTCTTGGTTTCTTGCCTGACTATTCTAATATAAGATGTGGAAATTATAAAAGACCTGTTCGAATTATTGTGTAGTATTTGTAGTTGAGTATTAATTCGCACAATGGTAATCCCAATAGTTAAGTGCTGAGAAATATAAGTGGTTGGATTTGGGAATAGTATAGGATAGAACATAAATAAAACATTGTGCTGAATTGAATCAAAGAACAGTAAGGTGTACATGGGTTAAGAATACTGTCTTATTGGGTTTGTTTAACTTGGGGGTTGTTGGTATCAGACGCGTTTTAAATTTCAAAAGTTGCTGCCAATTTGCTCTGCCGGAACAAGTTGATATTATTATCTTGATATATATGTGCTGGAAAAGACGATTGGCATCTGCCTTGCCCCAATATGTTCTAATCGTTATGTTGGTTATGTCTCAGGAACATTGTTTCGACAGTAAATCTGGACTGCAGGTTGGATCTGAAAAAAATCGCTCTACAGGCTCGTAATGCAGAGTACAACCCAAAGGTATAGCTTCAGCTTCTGATGCTTTCTATTCAGTTTCTTTCAGGAACAAAACACGGAATTACATGTCATGTCTATAATCTAACTGTATCATTTGTGTCATGTCTATAATCTAACTGTATCATTTGTGCTCGGACAGCGTTTTGCTGCAGTTATCATGAGGATAAGGGACCCAAAGACAACAGCCCTGATATTTGCTTCGGGAAAGATGGTTTGCACTGGAGCAAAGAGCGAAGACCATTCAAAGCTTGCTGCGAGGAAGGTAATAGCCAATAGTCATATTGTTTCATCACTATTTATGCTTAGGAACGCTTGTTGTTTACATCATGCAGGGAGAAATTGTTCACTGATCCTATTTTCGGCTTTTGCTGAATTGCTCTATAACAATTTTTATCTGATTATTTGTTAGCGCAGTATGCGCGAATCGTCCAAAAGCTTGGCTTCCCAGCAAAGTTCAAGGTAATGCCACTCTAGCTCACATCAATTCATTCAGATTGATTGTCCTTGCTTATATCAGCTTGACGCATTGGAACATGATGCAGGATTTCAAGATCCAGAACATTGTTGGTTCATGTGATGTCAAATTTCCTATTCGCCTGGAGGGCCTTGCTTATTCTCATGGCGCATTCTCTAGTGTAAGTTGATTACTTACTTTTTTACATTGTCTCAGAATGCATCCTTTGAATTTCCATTGAAACTGATGCCAGTTGTCTGATAAATATCAGTGTGTCATTTACCCATATTTCATCATGCATGTCATTATTTTGACTGTTCACTTGCTTAATTTGCAGTATGAGCCAGAGCTCTTCCCTGGGCTGATTTACCGGATGAAGCAGCCAAAGATTGTGCTTCTCATTTTTGTCTCTGGCAAGATTGTTCTCACTGGAGCTAAGTACCGCAAAGAGATTTACGCTGCCTTTGAGAACATGTTCCCGGTGCTCACTGAATACAGGAAAACTCAGCAGCGCTGGTAAGTCTGCAATATTTCTTCTTGTTGCGCATTGCAGAGACCCATGAGCTTATTTCTGGTATATGACATGAATTCTTTGCCCTGACTACAGAGGGAATGATTTGTCGACAGAATGGGGAGTTCGCTGCCGCTGTACATACCATCTTAAGGACCTGGCTGCCAAGATTTTGAGACATGCACCTGGCGTCATTCCTTTTTCTTTCCTTTGTTCTTCGTAGCAGTAGGGTAGGAGAGCAACTGCGTAAAGGAGAGTATGTAAACAAGTTGATCAAAGTATTCTTTTGATAAACTAATGCTGACATGCAAGAAATGCATCCTGACTTGAGATCATGTGTTGTGTGCCTGCGTTCTGAATTGTAAAGTACAGTTTGATTGTGAGAGAAGTGGTACTCCATACGAAGTATGGAAAATATCACATTCTTCTCTCTCCATGCAAAGCAAGATTCAGCTAACGAGTTAACAATACCAGAAATTTTAAAACTAAGAAGAGAGCAGCAAGATTGAGTCAACTTTGCTCGTGTACCTGTGTGACATGCATTGTTCATGGTCTTAGATTGCGTAGTATCCTGTTAGTAAATGGATGGTCTTAGATTGCGTAGTATCCTGTTAGTAAATGGATTGACTGATAAAATATGCATTGTTCAGAGTCTTAGATTGCGTAGTATCCCGTTAGTAAATGGATTTACTGATAAAATTACTTGGGGGGGGGGGGGGGTCGGTGGTAGTCGCCTTTCCGTCTGCAAATTATACTACTCAACATGAAAGGCTGAAAGTGATATATGAATCATGAAACCACTAAAAACCTACTTAAAATTATTCTTAAAAATCAAAGCCGATTTGGATTATAATCGAAACAAGGGCCAAGCGGGCCTTGGCGGTTAAAGTTTGAGCTGAAATCTCGATTTTTTTTCATTTTTATTTTTTTTAAAAAATATTTACAGAAATAATCTATCATCGAAAAAATTTACAAAAATAGACCCTGCCGCCCTACTGGAGGACGGCAAGCTGACGTGGCAGATGATGGCTCGACGGGCGGTGACGGCCGATTGAAAACGTTGAACCTTTTGCATTAACACCCTTGTCGCCCACTACCAGGGCGGCAAGGGGCCTCCATGCAAAAAAGCCAGCCCGGGAAGGGCCATTATCAACCGAGCTGGAAAGAATCATTTGGCTGGTTTTTTTGCGTCGCGGCAAGGGGCCTAGATGCAAAAAAAACTAGCCAAATGCTTCGATCCAGCTCGGCAAATTGTATTTCACCCCTTGTCGCCCTCTGTAAGGGCGGTAAGGACCAAAGCGCAAAATGCGCACATGGCGCCGTCGAGCCGCCGTCTGCCACGTCAGCTTGCCGCCCTCCACTAGGGCGGCAGGGTCTATTTTTGTAAATTTTCCCGACGATAGATTATTTCTGTAAATATTTTTTAAAAAAATTTAAAAATGAAAAAAATTCCTGAAATCTCTAACCTGAAATTGATACGAAATCATGAAACGAGATAAAGCTGCAGCTCGATCGAGGTGAAGACCATCCATGTCTGTAAGATTTGTATCTGATACAGCAGGGATGGCGCAGTGAAACAGCTTCACATTTTCTATCATCCTAAATCTCTACATGGAACAACTTTTCACTGTCTAAACCACATATTTCTCAATACAAATAGGCTGTTGCAGGACTTCTCTGGATGTGATTCAACCTCGCAGGCTCACAGCATCAAAACAACCAGAAAGCAAGATGGATGAATGGTCAAATTGAACAGTTTTGAAGATTAAGATTGAGGATCCAGCATTTATAACTTTTAAGATTCCAGAACAGTACACTCAAATAGTATAAAATAATAGTATAATACTCAATTTGGTCACATTTTACTGAAGTAGATTTCACAGGTGAACCTGACCACTCCTGGATTCCCAGAACAAAACAAACGCACCAACCATATAAAACAACTCAATACTCGTTTTTAGTTAAATCAAGTCCAGCATATAGCAAATAAATTGCTGGTTCAAGGCGCCAGGAAAACCCACTGTTTGTATTCAAATCTCGAATACAATCTATGGGACAAAAAACCTGGCGCGCCACATGATAAAACATCTCAGAAGTTCACAAAACATTCCATAAACCCAAATAGCATTCTAAAGTCTAAAAACCAGCAACAAACGAAATCCCATGAAGTTCTTTCACTTCTTGACCAAACTCCCGCAAACATTATCCGCCGTGGCATTGATGACTTCACGACATCTCATCGCGTCCTGCGATCGCTGAGGCTGAAGTCCTGCTTAAAATTTGATAAATCAGCATAAGAGGCGTAAATGCGTAATGCTGGTAATGCTTAACATTTTTTGGAATTATGGACTTCCTACCAGTAGAGAATTCCTTTACCATCATGCATACTAGGAGGCATTCTAAAAGGCTGGGGACCTCTGATCATTCTGCAATTCCTTGAGTCTGAAGACCTGCACAAAAGTTGACAAAAGAGCATAAGATAATTCTCAACAAGGCCTAAACACCTATAGTGCAATCATGCCTAATTTTGTAGAATTTTGGATTCCCTACCGACATAATGCTCCGCGCCATCGTGTAATCCATCTCCAAACTACTTTTGGTGTAGGATCCTTGATCTGATTTAACCACCTCAGCAGTTCCTGCATTTCCTCTGTGTGATTTCAGTAGATTCCACAAGAGGTTACCATGTTCCTGCTCTTGTTTGTGTTGTCCTATCTTCTTACTTGTTCCATGAAATGGTCCAAACATGGCTTCCTTCCTGTTCCGCTGCGCCCCATTTTCCGAACCCGCTCTTGTTCCCTCAACTGCAAGCACCATAGGCACAATGCTATACAGTGGTAGTAGCAAAGTATCAACAATTGTGCCCACTTTCAGAGGTAATAGTAGGATCCTGCAGACTTCTGTTCCCTGTCTTTTGCAGAATCCAGTTTGTTTATCCGTGGCCTAAAGTTGGTTGGATCTCTTCTAAAAGTAATCTCAAGATGCTGCCACAAATCCACAATGACAATTAACAAAAGAGAGAAATAATTAGGGCAGGGAAACAAAGATGAAGTTAGTAAAGAAGAAACAAACTTGAGTTAGTACTATTATAGTAAGTTATTATAAGTTTATAACTTGGTTGATGGATGATGGCTGCACTTACTGATAAGAACTTATTCATCCCGGATAGCAAAGACTGTGGTGCATTGGCAGTACAGTCAACAGCAGGCTGTCCCTCGTAGACGATAACCCTGTCGGCTAAGTAGGTTGCCATAATGAAATCATGCTCGACAATAAACGCAGTTTTCTTTGCATGCATGATAAATCTTTTGATAACCTTTGAGGCAACAAGACGCTGCTCTGAATCGAGAGATGCGCTTGGTTCATCAATCAAATAAATATCTGCAGGCTGGAAAAAACAACCAAGAAGTTAGTATCCATAAGCTGACAGCATTTGCATCCTTAGTCTGAATAAATATTTGCGTATAACGGTATAAGTATCCAAAACATTAAGCTAGAATTTAAACCTAACATGCACTATACTAACATGAGAGAAAGACATTTAGTATATTCAACATGCAAAAACGGCATACCCTGGTCCCTGGATCTTTTAGAAACAATAGAGCATGGAAATAGTATAGAGTTTATTCCCGTAAATAGCATTCAATTTCAGATACCTACTAACGCAAAGTTGAGGTAAAATTGGACAATACCTTTCCAAGACAAATGCATAATGCAACTCTCTGGAGCTGTCCACACGATAAATGCTGAACCTCCTGGTCCATGAGTTGTTGCATTTTTAGTGGCTTCATGACATCGGACACAAACTGAGGATGAGTGTATGAATCCCTTATTTTCTCATGAAGAAATTGCCTCACTGTACCCTGGTAAGTTGATGCAAGCTTCTGTGGCTTGTAGGACACACAAAATTCAGGAACTTCAATATCAATTCCGTCCACAGTGTCTGGTTTCTCCACCCCGGCCTGTCGAGTCATGATAAACAGTGAACATAGGATACTGAATGCTCCAACTATCGAGTGCAAATTGGATTGCTAATAGTTGTTAAGACAAGGAAACAGATATAACTTAAATCTTTATATGTGCAATTGGAAGAAATATTTGCATCATCATCAGAAAGACAAGTATAAAACCCTTAATATCGTAAGAAAACAAAATT
This sequence comes from Oryza sativa Japonica Group, assembly GCF_034140825.1. NCBI lineage: Eukaryota > Viridiplantae > Streptophyta > Magnoliopsida > Poales > Poaceae > Oryza > Oryza sativa. Next base: position 16,084,527 of record NC_089044.1, on the reverse strand, counting down.
CACACACTTTAAGAAAGCTGGTAGTAATATTCTAATAAGCTTTTAGACGACTGCTAAATATAGAAACTAAAGAAAAATAAATTACATTAAACCAAAGTCATCATTGTCAACCAAACATTATCTCAATGGTATCCATACCATTAGGTTTTCAGCACCACCGGGTTCACATTAGCTAAGCGAACAGCAATTTTTGACACAAATCAATCTATAAAATTGCTGAGGCAGGCACAACATTGTGCATACCACTGCTATAAATGCTTATTCCAACCTTGAATAATGGTAGATAAATCTAGAGTGCAAAGTATCTATTTGTATCATTTGAGGTACTTGAACTCATAAGAGTGACAGAGAGATGGGAGGTGGAGGAAAGGGTGAGAGAGAGATGTACCAGCATCTTGATGAATGTGGTCTTCCCTGTTCCGTTCTCACCAAGCATCACAAAAATCTGAGAATCAGTGAATTCACCTTCCATGACAGTGAGCTTGAAGTTACCAATTGTTTTGCTCATGGTAGGGTACTTGTACCGCTGATATGTCTTAATCTCAGCATCCTCCTGGGCATCTGCAATCTGAAAGGACAATACGAATATAGTAAAGAAGAAAGTTTCATCACTGAAAAATGATCTCAAATCCTATGTGCATATGTTAGCTTACGTTGAATGTAAGAGATTCATCTCGAAACCGAAGATTTTCTGTTGGAATAAATCCAGCCAGGAAAATATTGATACCTTCTCGAACCGAAAATGGCAGCGTAACAACACCATAAGCTCCAGGTTACCCATATAAGCAGCAAATATAGTCGGACATGTAATCTAAGACACTCAAGTCATGTTCCACCACGATAACATAGCTGAAAACAAAATTAGGGAGGCAAATGATGGTAAATTTCTTGAAGCTATCAGTCAAAAAAGTAGTAAGATTAATCATGAAAGAAGGTTACAAATTACCTGTTTGTTCTAAGCAGGGACTTTATGACTCGTGCAGCATTAAGCCTCTGCTTAACATCAAGATAACTTGATGGCTCATCAAACATGTAAACATCCGCGCTTTGCAGGGCAGCTGCTGCTATTCCAACTCTTTGGAGCTCACCACCAGAAAGTTTTGCCACTTTTCGGTCAATAACTTCGTTCAATTGGAGGCCGTTGCACAGCTGATCTTTCATACCCCTCTCATCTTTCCGGTCAAGTAGTTGGCCTACACTTACTTGAAAAGAATTCCGGTTTTTGTGCATGATCTCAACCTGAGGCTTCATGATAGGCTGTACAGAGGGGAGTACAAAAGGTGAGAAAAGCACTACACTTGATGACACTTGATGACTAAAAGCATAGGTGGATTGCTAGAAAAAAAAATGCATGATTTCATCGATGATTTGCATGTATTGCAGCAGTTTATTTACATGATGATACAGTGCAGAAACACTTCATTGAGGGTGAAAGGCAATCGAGTAAAAAAACATGCACCTTGAGGTTATCCTCGACCATACGCTTGAAGTAATTCTGAAGTTCAGACCCATGGAAGTACGCAAGGATTTCATGCCAATCAGGTGGATCCTGCAAAGAAAGGAGTCTTAACTAACTTGCAACCTAACAATAGTATTAGCAATAGAGAAGTATATACAAGATACAAGATCCAATGGGCTGGACATCCGATGGGCTGGACATGGGCCAACTATACAGTACATTAGCTTGTATATATATTTAACACCCCCCTTCAAACTCAAGGTGGATCTACCACATTGAGTTTGAGAAGATGTAACCGATGATGCTCTCGAGTTTGGGCCTTGGTGAAGAAATCAGCGACTTGTAGCTCGGAGGGCACATAGTGGAGAGCAATTGTTGACTGCTGACAATGAGAACGTGTGAAAGATGCATCAACGCCAATATGCTTCGTCAATTCATGCTTGATTGGATCATTGGCGATTTGTATAGCTCCGGTGTTGTCACATAAAAGAGGTGTCGGGACATCACAAGAGACACCAAAATCAGCTAGTAGCCAACGCAACCACACAATCTCTGAAGTGGTTGTGGCAAGAGCCCGAAGTTCAGCCTCAGTACTAGATCGAGATACCGCTGTTTGTTTCTTGGACTTCCAAGTGAGGAGAGAAGTGCCAAGAAAAATACAATAGCCAGTGACAGAGCGACGATCAATAGGATCACTTGCCCAAGTAGAGTCCGAGAAAGCGCGAAGCTGAAGCGGGCTAGATGCTGCATAGAACAAGCATTGAGTTGTAGTGCCCCTCAAATATCGTAAGACACGAAGCAAGTGACCATAGTGAACTGAAATCGGAGCACTGACAAACTGACTCAAGATATGAACAGCATAAGCAATATCCGGCCTAGTGACAGTAAGATAGACAAGGCTACCCACAAGATGTCGATACCGTGAGGGGTCATCAAGAGGAGTTCCATCTGTGGAACGAAGTCGGACATGCAACTCCATAGGAGTAGTAGTTGTTCTACTATCAGTGAGGCCTGACTGAGCAAGAAGATCCTCAATATAACGGTGTTGAGAAAGATAGTAACCATCAACAGTAGAGGTGACTTCAATCCCTAGAAAGTAGCTGAGTGGTCCCAAATCAGACATCATAAACTGTTCGCTGAGTTTCCCTTTCACGAAAGCAATGTACTCCAAATCATCCCCTGTAATCAACATGTCATCCACATAGAGTAACAACAAAGTACGACCACGGGAGGAAGTATGAATGAATAGTGCTGGGTCATGATCGCTAGGAGAAAACCCAGCTGCAAGTACCACTGAGCTGAAGCGTGCAAACCAAGCACGAGGGGCCTGCTTGAGACCATAAAGTGCACGCCGAAGGCGAAATACATGTCCTGGTGGAGCTTCCACACCTGGTGGTGGATGCATATATACCTCCTCATGAAGATCACCATGAAGAAAAGCATTCTTGACATCCATTTGTGAGATAGTCCAAGAACGGGTAGCTGCCACGGCAATTAAAGTACGCACCGTAGTCATATGAGCAACAGGAGCAAATGTCTCATCATAGTCTCGACCATGAGCTTGCTGGAAACCTCGCGCAACAAGGCGAGCCTTGTATCTCTCAACTTGACCATCTGATTTGGTCTTAACTTTATAAACCCACTTACAGGTGATTGGAACAGCATGAGATGGCAACGGGACAACATCCCACGTGTTGGTACGCTCTAGTGCAGCAAGCTCCTCTGACATAGCCAATTTCCAATGAGGTAAAACAATTGCCTCCTGATAAGTAGATGGCTCAAACACAACCCCAACAACAAAATCATCTCTATTAGGTGCACGAAGAGCATCACGAGCACGCAAGTTGTACCTCGGAGCAGGAGATGAATCATCAACGGAACATGTTGGATCCTCAAGGGTAGGTTGGGAGGGTTGTGATTCGTTAGGAATTTTGGGTCTACGACTGTAGTGGAAAGGAAAAGTGTCTAATGTTATAGTGGAAGGAACATGTGGAGGTGATGAGGAAGCTGGGATGTGTGATGGTGGAGGCGATACAGGTGAGGGTGAAGGGGAAGGTGGTGGAGGTGGTACATATGTTGGTGAAGGTACAGAAGGAGGTATAGGCGATGGTGATGGGGTTATTGGTGATGAAGGTAAAGACTCTGGTGAAGGAATAGGTGGAAGGTAAAGGAAGGAGATGGAATTTTCTGGAGAAGAAGGCTGATTAGTAGAAGAATAGAAGAAGGGTTTGTTCTCATCAAAAGTAACATCTCGGGAGATACGAATTCGACGTGCAGAAGGATCATAACAGCGATAGCCTTTATGCTCAAGACTATATCCAAGAAAAACACACTCAACTGATTGGGCTGTCAACTTGGTGCGCTCACGTGGGGCTAGTAAAACATAGCAAGTACAACCAAAAACTCGAAGGTGATCATAGCGGGGAGGAGAGCCAAACAACACTTCTCCAGGGGACCTGCCTTGCAAAGAAGAAGATGGTTGCATGTTGATGAGATATACAGCTGTAGAAATAGCCTCTGCCCAGAAATGAGCTGGAACAAATGATGCAATGAGAAGAGTTCTAGCAGTCTCAATGATGTGGCGATGTTTACGCTCAGCAACACCATTTTGAGCATGAGCACCAGGACAAGAAAGTTGAGGAAGAGTGCCCTGAGATACCAAAAATTCACGAAAAGCATTTGACATATACTCTCCTCCGGAGTCTGAGCGGAAAATACGAATTGCACTAGAGAACTGAGTATGAATCATCTGGGCAAAAGACTGATATATAGAAATTAGCTGAGACCGATGCTTCATGAAATAGATCCATGTATATCTAGAATAATCATCAACAAAAATAACATAGTAGTTGTGGCCTCCTTTTGAAGGAAAGGGGGACTTTCCCCAAACATCAGAGTGAACCAAATCAAAAGGTCGACTCGACCTGGAGGTACTGGAAGGATATGGAAGCTGTACTTGCTTACCAAGTTTACAACCTTTGCAAACAAAGGTAGTGTCAACAGGGACGGAACCAAGAACGCCTTGATTGATAAGAGTTGCTAGGCGAGAGCCACACAAGTGACCCAAACGATGGTGCCACTGTGGGAAGGATTTACAAGCTGTAGAGCACATAGGAGAATAGACAGAAGGTGTGTTAGTGGAGGATGAAGGCAAACTCAAGCTATCAAGGATATAAAGCCCACAGGATCTTTTCTGACGATGTCCGGTGCCAATGACAGCTCCTGTGTGGCGATCTTGCACAAAGCATGAAGTATCATCAAATCCAACGAAACAATTTGTATCTGTGAGTTGACCTACAGAAATGAGGTTCATGGATAGTTTTGGAACAAGTGACACATTAGGTACTGTAAACTGAGGAGAAGAGATAGACCCCTGATGAGTAACCTTACACAATGTTCCATTAGCTGTATGAACGGTGGCACCATTTTTAACCAGACGGCATGATGTGAGCCATGAATCATCAAATGACATATGAAAGGAGGCTCCTGAGTCCAAAATCCATGGTTGGGAGGCAATTGGGGTAACAGTTGATATAGATGAACATGAGGCAATACCAGCACATGGATAGGGACCAAGAATTCCATCTGACACCATGATATATCAAAACAATTGTATAAACCAAAGATCACTAGCAACTCAGCTACTTGAGTCCTGAACCAATCCAAGTTGATAAGCAAAATCCGTGTCCCAGTTGAACTAGTAGAGCAGGTATGCAGTACCACCAAGAAAGTGCAGGCTTACTGATCTTTTATCTGATAGCAGAGAGCCTCCTCCTCTGATTTTCTGGAAGCAGAAAGCAGAAGCGGCAGCACCGCAGCAGGCAATGGGAGGAACAGGGCCTCGACCTGTGCAGCAAGCCAGCAACGATGTAGATGGTCAAGCGCGCAGACAGCGGCGGACGGAGAGTTGGACGACGTCCCCGCGCGGCTGCGCAACTGCAGGCCCACGCGGGTAAGGGCAAAGTCGCGGCGGCGGCGACGGCGACGGCGGTCAACGACAAATCGCGCTGGGGTCCGATAGCCCACGAGGCGACGGTGAAAAGGACAGTGGAGCAGTGGATAAATATGAATTGGAGGAGGTTGCTTAGCAGTGAAACGCCGGCGGCACGCCGCCGCGCCGGCCGGCGATGGGGAATTGGCAGCTAGGGTTCAGACCATTGCTCTGATACCATCTTAACTAACTTGCAACCTAACAATAGTATTAGCAATAGAGAAGTATATACAAGATACAAGATCCAATGGGCTGGACATCCGATGGGCTGGACATGGGCCAACTATACAGTACATTAGCTTGTATATATATTTAACAAGGAGAAGAACAAGAAATGTAGAGCTAAGTAAACATCTTTGTGCAGTTGATATGAAAAGTGAAGGCAGAGATTACATCATATCTTCCCAAGTTAGGCTTGATCTGTCCAGCTAAGATGTTAAGTGCTGTGGACTTGCCAATCCCATTGATCCCAACAAGGCCCAAAACTTGACCAGGTATTGGGACCGGCAGCCTACAAGAAGAGGTGAATCAGTAATAGTCTGTGCCTAGTTTAATTTAGATTATTGAGCGGATTATTACAACGGATTATCTACTCGATTATAGTGATAAATTAAATACTTCAATAGATATACTTAACAAAATAACTTAATAACAAGGGGTCCAAACAATGCAGTAGAAGAATAATCGATAATCCGGTGAATAATCTGAAAAGAACAGGGTCAGATCTTCTTTTTTACAGAAGGATAATTTTTACCGGCCTCTATATCCAATCGGATATATGCAACCATTTAAATTGGGAACTTAGCCCCTCAAACAACCCAATCCGAAATTCACTCTTATGGAGATTTGAAATTAGGACCTTGATCTTGAGATGGAAGAAGAGTACCTGTGCAATTTGAAGCTGTTTTGGCCAAAGCGATGGGTGGTGTCTTTGTCCAATTCCTTTGGAAGGTTGATGATGGTGATGGCACCAAATGGGCACTTCTGAAGAAACAAATCAACATCGCACAAGCGAGAAGATTGATCCTATATAGGGTTTTAGCTTAGCGGGACACACATTGCGAATAATCGATCACAGTATTATAATACCTTGACGCAAATACCGCAGCCGATGCAGAGTTCTTCAGAGATGAGTGCAATGCTTCCCTGCTCAAGAAACAAAACCACACACAATTCGACAGATTGATCGTGTGAGGACGCAATTTCCGTGCCAGAAATAACTCGACACAATCAAATCAACCATCATCTACGTACAACAACCCTGAATGTCAGATCTGATCGGGTTGGAGACTAGATGAGAAATCTATAGAAATTCCGGCGAGGTAAGGAGAAAAAAAACAAGAATAAAAAATCACGAGGAGATCCCATGGTTTTTAAGCTTTTTACCGATCTTGACGACGGGGCAGCTCCTCCTGCACTCCTGCCCGCACTTGTTCGGCTTGCACCTGTCCTCGTCCACGACAGCGACGCGGCTGGTCAGCCTCCGCGCCGCCATCTGCGGCGGCGGCGGCGGGGCGGATCGGCGGCGGAGACGACGACGCGGCGGCTCGCTGGAGAAAAAAAAAAAAGGAAACCGCAGTCGGAATCGATGCTGCAACGCGTCGTGCGCCGGAAAAACTGGGAAGGCGATACAGTATAACCGCAAGAACGTTTCGCGCGCGAAAGCCCTCGCTTTCCTTTTTAAACACCCGTGTGCGTGTGTGTTTGAAAAACTATACCCTAAAAAGTTTATACTCCCTCCGTATTTTAATGTATGACACCGTTAACTTTTCGAACAACGTTTAACCATTCATCTTATTCAAATTTTTTATGGAAATATAAAAATATTTATGTCATACTTAAAGAATATTTGAATAAAACGAATGGTCAAACGTTGATTAAAAAATCAACGGTGTCATACATTAAAATATGGAGGTAGAGGTAGTATATTGGATTCAGATCCAAATTCTTATATGTATAGTATTTCTATATTAAAAGTTTCTGTCTATAAAGCTTCTATATATAATCTTCTTTTCTTGGACAACCTCTTGTGGTGCTAGAATGCTAGATTCACCACGTGGATCAGTTTAAACGTGTTCGGCGCACCAAAAGAACACGACGAGACCCCGTGATGCGTCGGTCGGAACCAAAAACATATGATTCTTTTGATAACTGTTGACATGGTTCGAGTGCAGGCCTTTTTGATTGGTGCCAAAATTTCTTTCTTAGAAACACTTTGACAAAGTTACCATGGACATATCATTATCCTCGATATTCTACCACTAAGAAATTAGCCGTAAATACAAGTACTTGTGTCAAGTCTAGAACTTAAGTCTAGGTAGACTTGTTCTACGATAATAAATCTAACTAGTTGAATTACGCTCACTTCGCAAACCTTAGTAAGTTTTGGAACAATCAAATTTGATAGTATAAGAATTTGAAAAACAAGCACTCACTTTATACTATTGATATTGAAGCTGTCAATATTTTGGTATGGTAAAAATAGCCAACCTTTTGACTTGAGACCATGGTCTCGTGCCTGCGTTTCTAAGTTGTGTTCAACATTTTGGTTGTGAGAGAAATGATCCTATATATGGACAGAAACGATCCAAAATGCTATCACATTTTGCTTTATTACATAATGAAATTTGGCGAAGCAGGTAGGGAATCAAGCTATTTTTCTTTGCAATACACACTTCAGTGAAACGCTTTAAAAAATGGCCACATTTTTTAAACAAAAACAAGAATTCAGGTAACAACAGCAGCAAGTTATGAAACTAACATGAGAGCTGCAATTGTGTGAACATTAATCGTTCAAGGTCTTAGAATAGTATCAGCATTTTTTACAGCCAGTGTATCCTGTTAGTAACTGGGTTGTACTGATAAAAGTACTGCAAAATCAGTGAGAAAACAGATGCATTGGGGGTGTAAAGTATCAGACTACCAGTGCTGTGAATTGCTGTCAAATGTGCAACTACTCTACCTGAAAGGCTGAAACTGATACCAAATCATGAAACTACCTGTCTAAACTGATTCTTAAAATCGAAATTTAAAATTCAGAATTGCCTTCCAAAGCAGGGCCGAGCAAGCCTCAGTACTTAGGCTTCGAGCTGAAATCTCTAGACCCTTAAATTGATACGAAACCGTGAAACCCAGAGTAATTTCATCCGGACAACATGAAACTAGATATGGCCGTCAACTGTAATTTAAACCTTATAAGTTGACGTTGCAATATATCCACATAGTAGATTTGAATCTGATAGTGATACAGGCATACAGATGGGATGGCTCTGCTCTTCCATCCTCCCAGCAATTTCAAAGTTCAAAATAAATCTAATATTGTTCACAAAGTCTGTAAAACAATTTTATATTTTTATTAATTAAGATCTTTGAGGCAGAAAAAAACCCTAATTTTCTATATGGAACTGATTTTTACTGTCTAAACCACAGATTTGTAAATTGTGAAGGGAAATGGTAACGGTTGTATGAAAGGATCTTGCTTATTGGTCCTTCACAACTTACATATCAGTGTAAACTTTGCGATCTAATAACTATTCATGCCATTCTTTTCTTTGGCATCAGATGAAACTGTTGGGTTGTCTTCAATTGGATGGATTAATCCAATTGACACTTACAGCTTCATTCATTTTATGATACAGTTAAATATTGCTGTAAAAACATCGTTGAAAGTATTAACAAGATAACATAGTAGTAGATTAATGTGGTAACTGGCAAATAAGAGAAAAGAGATAGAACATCATCACAAAGTTTTTTCTTTTGCACAAATGCACAACTAAATAGAAGTAATGGTAGATTATAACATGAAGACAAAAGATATGAGAAAACATGGTTCTATGAAATGAACATTTGTGTCATGCAGCATACATTGAAAAATCAATTATAAAGCTAGAATATGTCACATCTCATTATTGCATAACTCCAATTGCCCCTATGCCAGCATCATGGCCTTAGTTTTTTTATCATCTAGTGATGGTTTTTCTTGTCTCTTGGGACGTTGTTGGTTGATTGTACCAGTGGATGCAGCGAACAAAGCTCTCAATTGTGTATTGCGGCCTGACACACCGGATGCAAAAAGGAACAAAAGCACTGTATGGTTGCTGTACTACTGGATAAGGAACCAGCATTTTGCACAATAAACTTGACCTACTTTTCCTCATGCAATCATCCTATCAATTGTCTAGCCTAGTTATCCAAGAAAGGAAGATCAAACTGTCAACCATATAACTATTCTCCATCTCCGCAAAAAGAAATATTATGGACCATTCAGTATAGCATGCAATCTTTAGGTTTCCCTAAGGGTTGATTGGATCCATGCCAATGCAATTTTGCATCTGTTGAGTGCCACTAGAACTTTGTAAAATTGGATCCATGCCACCGCCGTCGCATTTTCCATCCATCGCCGTCACTCCTGTGTGGGACCCACACGTCAGCTCCATCCTCTCTCTTCTCCCTTCCCCATCTCTCTCCGGCAAACAGCAGCAGCATGTGGTCGACGAACAGCAGCAGCAGGTGGCCGGCAGCAGCACCGATCGAGCTCCGACGCCCTTCACAGTTGTCTGCACCAAAGACTCGTGCTCCGCAGCTCTTTGCCCAACACCAAAAATTAAATCCCACCACCGCCAAGAAATCCAGGTCCAATCTCTTATTTGCTTTGATGATTTGCAATCACGTGGATGTTCTTTGCTGATCGTACGATCGTTGGCCCTTCTGTTCGAGTTGGCCCACGACGACGATAGCCACCACGCCGATGACAACCACGACGATGACGAGGGCGGCGCTGCAAGAAAGCAGCAGCTGCTGCGCGCCGGCGAGCCAGCTGCAGATGGACTACACCATGGACCAGCTCTGGAACGACATCGCAGCGGCGGAAGCCGACACAAGCTACGACGCGACGGCGGTGGTGATGGCCTCGCCGCCATCGCCGGTCTGGGAATTCCGTGGCGGCGTTCGTGGCCCTCGCCGCCGTCATTGGCCGGCTGCTGCTGCCGCCGCCGCCGCCGGTCACCTGCTGCTGTTGTTCGCCGGAGAGAGATGGGGAAGGGAGAAGAGAGGGGATGGAGGAAGAGGATGGAGCTGACGTGTGGGTCCCACATTAGAGTGACGGCGATGGATGAAAAATGCGACGGCAGTGGCATGGGTCCAATTTCAAAAAGTTCCAGTGGCACTCAGCAGATTTCGTAAATAGTAGTGGCATTTTTCTAATATGGCAAAATTGCAGTGGCATAGATCCAATTAACCCTTTCCCTAAAGGATTGCCAACTTTCAACGTTCAAGTCAATAGTTTCAAGGATACCTTATAAAATTAGGAGTTGATATGGAATTGTCTGCCTGCTGAAGAAATATCTCAAGCTCTCAGTTACTGCTTATGGTGATATTTGTTTTATCACTGGAAACAAAATACTAGCATTTAATTGCAATGAGCATAAATAGTTAAGATAGTTGTATTAATTATTTATTTCCTCTTCATTTTCCTAATTCTTTGGGTGTGTTTCCTTGAAAAATTGTACTCACCTACAGAATGCAGCTTAGGTACTAATAAGAAATAATAACTTTTTTATCAGTGAAAGGAACCATAAAACTGAAAAAAATGATTAAACAGGGCTGCCAGAAGGACGACAGGAGCAGCTTTTATACCTTTGAGTCTGTAGAAGTCCACAACACACTTGAAAGCAGCTTCATTAAATAACATAGAAAATGGACCTTATGCGAAGAAGGTAACGTCTGGTCAAACCTTATGCGAAGAAAGTAACGTCTAGTCAAACAAAACTATGAAAGTTGCAAGTACCATTATGGAATTTACTAGTGTTCACACCATATAACAAACTCTTCTCGGATGAGATAGAACAAAATTAAGAAATCCAGTTTGGACATGTTTTAACAATCATGAAGCAATTAAGATGGTCAAATTTGAATCTGCTGGTCTTTCTGGTGCAACAGTGGAAGAGACGCTCTTCTTGGGTCTTGGACAGAGTACATTTTGGTCAACCCTTAAAGATGAACTAATTATGTGTAAATGAATAACTGGAGGTAATCTGCGGAGTTAATACAAAAGCACACTGCCCTGATTCCTTGAATAAGGTAAATTTTGGTCAATAACAAACAAATTGAACAAAATTATGTGTAATTTGAGTAACTGAAGGTACTCTGTGGAGTTAACAGAAAGGCACACTATCCTTAGTTCAAAAACAGAGTTAACAAGATCCATAAAGAACCATGTTAATTTGATTAAGAGCTAACTCTGTAATTTTTCTATTATAAAAAGAAAGGCTAGCAAAACACACATTCCAAGCAGCATTGGGGGTGAATTCAGGTAATTGTCATTTTCATCTTCCTGAGTTCTACTGAAAAAAAAATATATAGCATGCAACCTTTTCGGTTTGCAAGTATCAAACAACTAGGGAATACCAATTGGATCCAATTCCCCTTAGAAGAATGCCAATGAAATATGCAGATAAAAAGGAATCCAAATTATATGCCCTACTAACATTGCACAAGAAAAGCCTTCCAATCTGAACTGATGCTGATTGGCCACACAACTGAAAGTGACAGGTGATCCCTCCACCAAGTGGACTATTACATGTTAAGAAGCCATTTAGTGTGCGCATTCTTTAATATGCATTACAGGTTAAGGATTAGCATTTAGTTGTTGCAAGTCATTATCCTAATGGATGGGCGAAAGACATTACCCCTATAAGCATGTAATCTCTACAATTAGCATGAGAACGACAGTACCCCTTGGAAAATTTGTCCAATGAGCATGACCCACTAAAGGCAAAATGCTAGCCTACTCTATAGTAGTATAGTACTAGTATATCCAAAGCTCGACCAACATGGTCATGTGAGAACATTCTGGTCAGCATAATTATTCTCCTTGTCACCCTAGGATGATGCTGCTGGCACCCTCAAACATGCAGGTGGTTATAAAAATTACAAACACAAGAAAACAACTTCTTCTACTAAGTTTTAAGCATGTAAATCAGCATGAAAATTGCAAGGACAGACATAAATATGGACAGCGCAGTAACACTATTAACCGTTTTCGCCTCTCATGCCTAACAAGCCAAAAACGTGCATGACCAGAACCCCAAGCCCCACAGGCAAAGAAGATGCCCAATCAAACACGAGGTGGGTGCATCAAACTGTGACAGTGCCCAGCAGCATAGGTCAGTAATTAAAATTTGATTATCAACTCAGGAAAAAGTCACTCGCACTTGCGTATGGAGGTCTAGTAGGCCAATCCAAGCTCCAACGAGCAAACTTCTGTTCCAGTAACCTATCATTATCACCCCAAAACACGCTATTTATTCACCAACATCACCACCTAACAATCTTCACAGAGGATGAAACACACTTGCACTTGTCACAACAAACCATCCATCCCCTTTTTTTCCCCATTTCTTATCTCCCAATTCTAGTGGGGTATGAAACAGCAAACAACTCCCCCTAGTTTTAGAACAGTGTCAACCATATATAGAAATCCGAGTCCGACACGGTCATTGCATTGGACCACAAATATCTTAGACTCATGCAGCTCCAAGAACTGCAATCTAATATACTGAGATTCCATGGGAACAACATCCCACATCCTACTTCCTACACACAAGATGATGCATGGCATTTGCAGATGATGATGTTTTAAAGAAAGTGAAAAAAAAAAGGAGGTTAAGACAAGCAGAGGATGCAGGAAACATCCAAGCCGCCTTTCTTGATTCACCAAGCTGTGTCTTTATTTTTTGTAATCAAGGATCTGTTTGTACTCTCTTTTCCTTCTTAATCAAATTCCGGCGGAGCTCCTGCCGTCGTCTTCCTTAAAAAAAAACTGGATAAAAAAGAAATATCTTTCTTTTCATATCATACACACATAGGAGTATAAAATTATAATTAGTAGTAGAAGAAGAAGAGAAGTAGGTGCCTTGGCAACTTGGTGGCAGCCGGAGACTACTGCCGGTCAAGTCGCCTCAGCTCACGCAAGCACGCACATACATACATATCCACCCAAAAGAGTGGCCCAAGATGATGAGTCTGATACGGGGATTTGGAGAGGGGGATCAACCGAAACCCAAACCCCCCCAACCAAATCGCCCGCCCCGTCGCCATCATCAGATCAGACTAAGCAGAGGGTTTCGGATCGCGAACTGATTAAACAGAGACGCCCATCTTCGCCGTCGTCACATCACCACCCGGGACGGACACTATGCAGAAACGCGCAAGAAGACGCTGGGAGAATGCGACACGAATCTGGATCGCGAGGGAGGGAGGAGGAAGGGTCAGGGAAAGGGGATAGGATTCGTGGGGTATGGCGAGCTGACCTCGACGTCCTGATCCGTGTGCCGGCAGCCGCAGCCGCAGCCGCAGCCCCCCGAGGCCGCGCCAGCAAGAAGCCGCAGGAGGAAGGAGAGGGCGTTCGTCGCCATCTGGCGTTCGCGCGGGGCGCGCAGATCGATGATTTGGCGCCAATCCTGCAGAGCGGCAGGTTGCGCGAGGCAGCTTGGCAAGAGAGTGCAGCGAATCTGCAATTCTGCAGTAGACAGTAGACACTCCAGGGGAGTGTTGACTGCTGCTGACCAACCAAGACCCAAGCACACCAAGAATTGCATCCGTGGTTAATTAGCACATAATTAATTAAATTTTAATTATTACAAATGATTTATATAAATTTTAAAGGAAAATTTTCATACAATATGTTAGTTTGAAAAACATACTAACGAAATTGAAGGTGAAATAACTTTGGTTGTTGATTTACATCAGTAGAAAATTGACAATATTTAAGGCTTCAATTCGATCGCAGAAATGATAAAATATGGCAATAGAAAGCACATGATTTCAAGAGGAGAGAAGAGCCCCATCGGCTGCCCATATTTCTTAATAAGCTAAAACGGTTTATTAGGAAATAAAAATTAATTTATAAGTAAAACTTTAATATATATGCTCGTAGTCACTTAAAAGCCTATACTAAAAAGAAATTACGTTGAAAATATCTTAAATCAATTTCAAAATCAAGTTTGGAAATTCAAATTTTGGCTTTTGCTTTGATTTATTATACTAACGATTAGCGTGTGATTAATTAAATAGACTCGAATGAATATTTTTAAGAGATCAGACCTTATGCTAACTTTATTTCAAAATCTCTATGCATAATGCATTATAGCATTCTAAAGGAATTTCATATGATTTTGAAAGCCCTAACTCATGGTTCCAAGGGATCAAATAGGCAAAATTTTCATTTTCAACAGGATATTTCCTCCCAGAATTCTTTGTTCCATTGAGGACCTCACAAGGCAACAAGATAGGATTTCTGAAAAATAGTCATGAGTTGCCTCGTGTAATCATATGCCAAATTCTTTTCCTTTGCTAGCTCTCTCTCATTGCCTCTATCCACAGAAAACATGAGAAGGATGAACAAATGCATGCCATCATCTAGACATTCAAACAGTAAAAAAAAATTCCAACTTTTCCCCAGGGAAGTAGGAATATAAACCTACCATACCATCATATATACAATCATGGCTGTTTAAAAAATATGGTCAATTTCAACCCAAAAAAATAGACATAATCATGGAGTATTATTGTCTTACAAATTAAGTAAGGCCAAAAATGCATGCCCAAATCAAACATGACCTGTATGCTTATTAGCTTATATGCTCCTGGTGTAACCGGCTACAGGAACAGGGCAGCTGCCACTGCATAATTGTACTTGAATTATATATACATACACATATTTGCTTAGCTTTTAGTTCTGGGTTCTCATCATGAAAGGTATAATGATAAAGGGGAGAAAGGGATGGCTCACTTGAAACGTACTGCTCCCTGCCCCTCTTGATTTGGTTTCTTTCTTCCTCCTCTTTGCTGCGGCTGCTGTTGCACAAGTAGCATCACCAACCTCTCCCTGTCTATCCCATATTATTCGTCTCCTTGCTTGCTTCTCTGAATATCATCAGAGCTTGTTCAGACTGTGTCCCTGTTCTTGCTCAGCTTCTAATCCAGGGATACACAGAGATATCGCCCTTTTTTGGCAGTGATTATCTCTCTCTCTAGCTTGGTTGAGAGAGAAGAACAGCAGCTCTTGCTTGCCTCCTTACTTTCTTCTTGGTGTTCTTGGAGAGAGAGGGAGAGGATTAGAGGTTGTGATAGATGGGTAATTGCTGGTTTAGAGGGAGCTTAATTGTTAACAGAGTCTCTTCTAATGCGAAGCCAGGTAAGTCTACAGTTCTTCCAGCCTTATCATTTAGACAGATGGATTATCTCTTATCCCTGAAAGTCTTAAAATCTGATGCCAAGTTTGTTCAAATCCGAATTGCAACAAAGAGAACATCCAACACTGTAAATTTAGTCCATATTTGACCCCTCCGAAAGCAATAACCATGTTCTGAAATTGATTTGCTATAAAAAAATGTTTATTCACCTTAACATGTTCTGAAATTATTTTTCCCGAATTTCATGGAAAATATTTTTTTACTCACCCTCATCATGTCTGAAACTAATTTGCCGAATTTCGTAACAACCTTTGTTAAATCACTTCATCATGCTCTGAAACTAATTTTCCCAATTTCATGAAAACCCCAAATTTGCCAAATTCTGTCAAAAAAAAAGGAACAGTTTATCCACCTGATCATGTTCTTGATATACCAAAGTCTCTGCTGATTCCTCTGAGCTCGCAGAGACTCCCAAGATCCAGAGCCCATCGGAGAGGGACCGGAGCGACGAGAGCAAGCTGCCATCGAACGCCAAGGAGGTGGAGGCGATGCGGTTGGACTCGTCGGCGCGCAACCCGCTCGTCGCCTTCTCCTTCGAGGAGCTCAGGGCGGTCACCAGCAACTTCCGCCAGGACTCCCTCATCGGCGGCGGCGGCTTCGGCCGCGTCTACAAGGGCGCCGTCGCCGCCTCCGCCGCCGGCGACGGCGACGGCGCCGAGCCCCAGCCCGTCGCCGTCAAGGTCCACGACGGCGACAACAGCTTCCAGGGCCACCGCGAGTGGCTGGTCAGTAGTACTCAATCAAGAATCAATCTCGTTGTTCGCGCTGTGGTGATCGGAATCCGCCATTGTTGGTGCAGGCGGAGGTGATCTTCCTGGGCCATCTGTCGCACCCCAACCTGGTGAGGCTCGTCGGATACTGCTGCGAGGGCGACCACCGGCTGCTCGTCTACGAGTACATGCCACGCGGCAGCGTCGAGTCCCACCTCTTCTCCCGTAAGTCCGTCGCCGCCGCCGCACCAGAAAATTAGTTTGTTGGTATCATAACGTGTTTATCGATGTCAAAGTATGTTAATTATACTTTGATGATGATATTATAATATATGGATAAAAAGTTTCACTGTACGTTTTACCAAAAGTCATCGGTGTCGCCTGACATCGGCTATTACACTATTGATCACCGGCGTAGTACGCGTCGAGGGTGTGATGACTGACGAGGTTCGCTGGTGGGTGTGCAGGGGTGATGGCGCCGCTGTCGTGGGCGACGCGGATGAAGATCGCGCTGGGCGCGGCGAGGGGGCTCGCGTTCCTCCACGAGGCCGAGAAGCCTGTCATCTACCGCGACTTCAAGACCTCCAACATCCTCCTCGACGAGGTGCGGGATATCTCTCGTCCAAATTCCTTTTTTTTTTCATACTTTTGGTCAAGATTCACTCGAGGATTCAAAATTTGGTCGGATTTCGTCTAAATTTTCGAATTCAACGATCCTGAAAATTTTTCAGTGTCCTTTGATGAAACATTGCTCGAGAGTTCGATTTTTCGGTCCAATCTCGTTGCGAATTTCAAGATACCTTTTTTGGGGGGGGTCGAAATTCACTCGAGGATTCATAATTTGATTGAATTTCGTCTAAAGTTTTGAATTCAAACAAAGCGTGAGGATATCTCATCGAAAATTTTTCAAACTTTTGGTCAAGATTCACTCGAGGATTCAAAAATCGGTCGAATTCCGTCCAATAATTCGAATTCAACAAAGGGCGTTTCAAACTTTTGGTCAAGATTCACTCGAGGATTCAAAAATCGGTCGAATTCCGTCCAATAATTCGAATTCAACAAAGGGCGCGTCGCATCCTCAAATTGTCAATGCTCTTGATAAAAACATTACTCGAGTCTTTGGTCGAATTTCGTTTCAAGCTTCTATTTTTATTTATTTTTTTTGGGGGGGGGGTTTACTCCAGAATTCAAAAACCGGTTGAATTTCGTCTAAAATCTCGATTTCAAACATAGTGCGCGTCGCACTCTCAAATTTTCAATATCTTGATAACGCATTACTCGAGAATTCAATTTCCGGTCGAATTTCGTTGCAAACTTCAAAAAAAAATCATCTCTTTCTTGGGTCAAAATTTACTCGAGATTTCAAATTTCGGTCGAATCTCGTCAATCTAAACCGATTTTTTCTGAAACCATTTGGCGCGAATCGAATGTATGGATTCATCATCATTCAGGAGTTCAACGCGAAGCTGTCGGACTTCGGGCTGGCGAAGGACGGGCCGGTGGGGGACAAGTCGCACGTGTCGACGCGGATCATGGGCACCTACGGCTACGCGGCGCCGGAGTACGTCATGACCGGCCACCTCACGGCCATGAGCGACGTCTACAGCTACGGCGTCGTCCTCCTCGAGCTCCTCACCGGCCGCAAGTCGCTCGACAAGTCCCGCCCCCCGCGGGAGCAGACGCTCGCCGACTGGGCGCTCCCCCTCCTCACCCACAAGCGCAAGGTCATGTCCATCGTCGACCCCCGCCTCTCCGCCGCCGCCGCCGCCGCCGGCGCAGGCGGCGAGCTGCCGGCGAGGGCGGTGCACAAGGCGGCGATGCTGGCGTACCACTGCCTGAACCGGAACCCCAAGGCGAGGCCGCTCATGCGGGACATCGTCGCGTCGCTCGAGCCGCTGCAGGCCGACGACGAGGCGCGCGACGCCGCCGGCGCCTGAGAAGAAGGGAGAGGGACGCAGATGTTGTTGGGATTAATTAATTAAAGCTGTATCATAATGAAAATCAAAAGATTTGGTAGTGCAGCAAGGGGGTAGGTGTAGTGATTAGCGGTTGAGTTGAGCTGAGTGTACGAACGTTGTTAATGTGCAGGGAAGATGATTAATTAATTAATTAATTACTTAATTTT
Source organism: Oryza sativa Japonica Group (assembly GCF_034140825.1). Classification (NCBI taxonomy): domain Eukaryota; kingdom Viridiplantae; phylum Streptophyta; class Magnoliopsida; order Poales; family Poaceae; genus Oryza; species Oryza sativa. The sequence goes on along the minus strand of NC_089044.1, from coordinate 16,065,989 downwards.
CTGATGTCTCTTTGATTGAGCTCAACTCTGACAGTCTGATACTATCTTCTCTTGACGAGGCCGGCAAATTGGCCGCGCGCACGGGCCGCAGCCCGCAGAGGAAATGTGTTGGTGGGCTGCGGGCCCACGCAGACCGTGGGCCGCAGGGCCCAAACTAGATCTAACTAATGGGGAACACATAAGTAGCAGTGATGCTGCACGGCAGTTGATGTTGCACTATGAGGACAAAGCCAGTGGTGGCGTTCAGTAGCGGATCAGGGAATTATTTTAGAGCCCATACAAACTTCACTGTATCTAGTATAAACTACGTAAACTCTATCTTAAAATTTTAATAGATTAACCGTGGACGAGCCCAGGTAGCTGCCCGGGGTCACTGGGTGGTAGATCCATCCCTGGTGGCGCTCCCTTCAATCTAGCCATTGATGATGCATTGATGAAGAAAAATGCGAGAAATTATGGTGCCGGGCAGATCTAGATGTGAAGCTCATGGTGTGAGACGGTCTCAGGTGAGGAGTTTGTGACAATGGTTGGCTTTGGAATCATCAACTGCCTCTACTATGAGAGCTAGCCTAAGGGCAAGAAATTGTACTGTCAACCATGTACTATGTTTCTGAGTCTAATGAAATGCATGGTTTTCGAAAAAAAAAACTGCCCCAAAATAGGAAAGGAGAAACATGTGAGAAGGCAGCGTGTGCGAGGTGGGCGGAGCTTACGCAATGAGGAGAGAGTGATGCCATCATGATCGCGGTCGCACGACGGTGATGTGGATTGCTTATGAGTTGGACTGGGCTGGATATGGGATGAAATTTCCATAGACAAAAATACCCCTTACTAATGAGGACTAGAGTGTTAATCCCACTTTTAATCTCAACCACGGATGTTCTTTTGAGGAGCATAGAAGCACATCTAAAAATGACATCTCTTACTTGTCTAATAGGTCTCTAGGATCACTTTATTTCTCAGCACACTTTTTACAAATCCGAGCTTAAGGTAATATTTTTTTCTATCTCTCTCTTCGTTAACTCCTCTCTTATGATGTACTCCCTCCATTCTAAAAAGATTTAATCCTACACATAAATATATACAGCTTATATCGAGATTCATCCCAGGATTACCTTTTTCTCTATGATCGATAGAGGAGAAGAGTCCACATCAACATGAACCGGTATGTAAATGCTCTTAGTTGTCACTGTTGGAAGTGATCCCAACTTCCAACCAGGCCCTCATTCTGCACTGTAGCTTCGTACCTATGGCGCCTAGATAGCGCCAACCTCACGGTGAATTTGGCCTTGCAGATCGATCGATCTCGTGTGCGTTTGTTGGCCGCAACAGTGCTCCTTTGACCTTGCATTGGGGAAACAGTGACGTACTGACGTTTAGCTCATATGCTAGCTCACTGTGCTCATCATTGCAGAAGCAGGGGCAAACGGAGCATCTCACGTACAGCCACATGCCCACGTCCACATGACTTGCAGTGTTAGCATCCAAATCCGCATCATGGCTTCACCTGTTTGGATAATGGATATACTCTCTCCATCCAAAAAAAAAAAAATCAACCTATACAACGATTGGACACTATATAGTACAACAAATCTGGATAGAGTAGTGTCCAATCGTTGTTTGGGACGGAGGGAGTACTGAAGTACTGCACTTAATTTATTCCGTATTTTGCTATGCATCATTGGGTCCCGACCAGGCTTTGCAAAATCGTACGGTTAGTCGGTTACCCTGCGATTATCACGGTTATCAGCGTGATAACCTTTTCAGTTTTTGAAACCACGGTAAACCTCACGGTAACCACGCGGTTACATAACCGCCTTACCGTGGAAGTGGCAGTAACCATACCCAAAACGGTTTAGTAAAAACTGATCCCGACTCTCGACAAGTTAGCAAACTTTTGAATGAATTTTGGAAAAAAAAAAGACGACGTGTGGTTTTAGCTGGCATTGGTTTGTAGAAACTAAGAGGTTTTGGCCAGTTCTCATACGGTAATTTTTCTTGATGGAAAACTTCTCATACGGGGTTAACCAAAAGTGAATGGTTTTTTAGTTTTTTCTCAGTTTTCGACAAATTGAGCGGTTTTCACTTTCAAAGCGGTAATGTAGGCAGGTACGCCTTTCTTTTTCTCGTAAATTGATTTGCAGTTCAACTGTTAATTTTCTCATTAAATTCCACACCAATAACTCCGAAAAGAACCTAGCGCCACTGCTATTCTTTTGTAAAAGAAAAATTAATTGATCCAGAATTAAATCACCTGTTACAATGTAAATGCCACAGGACTACAGTAGCATACGTCCCTCTACAATACTGCAACTGTTATACGGAGTATATCACTCCTGCTCCAGCTAGTGCACCACTGTTCGATTTAATTTCTCTTTCTTTTCCCTTATTTAGTGCATCGGCAGCAGGGTATGTATATGTCAAACTGCTGCACTGGTAGATAATGATTGCTGCATTAGTTTCTTTCTTTTTTGGAAAAAAAAGGAGATAATCTCCAGATTAATTTGGCAAGTGGCAATACATGCTGCAACTGTTGCTGTCAGAAAGAGTCAATATATCTATCAGGGGTCTCTCCATGATAGGAGTAGATAGCTGAATGCAATGCAAGTATGGAGGCAATGTGCCAATTGAGTTGTGTGATGACCGTAGCTGAAGCCTCAACGTCCACCGGAAATGATTCTGTCGTTGTGAGCTGCAGGAAAGGAGAAGAGTCAGTAGAAACCTTTGCCAATGGCGCATCATCAAGCATTTTATAAAACTTCTTGTTATGTTTGTTTGTCTGTTCCTACTTACTGTGGAGATATTGTAATTAGTAATATAACTTTGGGCTTTGTGTGTCTTTGACGCATTTGCTAGGTTATCCATTATCAATAAAACAAATGGTGTAGAATTACCGTTATGCAATCTTATTCACTTATTAGGATTCAGTATAAACAAGAGAGAATCGGTTCTATGTCTACAATGAGTTTGTAACGGTTCAAAGATTTGTCATGGACACTGATATTTTCTATAATATGCTGTTAAGCTTATCAATTGTTTCTACCATATGTTATTGGGTTACATCTTTTTCAGAAATACCTAAAATTACTTTATAGATATAAAAGGTTGACAATTAATTAATTTATTCCATTACAAGTTTAAAACAAATATGATTTTTTTATGAAGCTTCCTTAGTCCTTACACAACGTATAAGCTTCTACATATATATGTTTCACTATTTCTTTCATGATTTTTTTTTCTGAAAACTTTTTTATTACATATATATGAGAGAGGAATCACTCACACAAAAGATAATAGCACAAAAATAATTTATGCAGCATGTGAAAAATGATCATAAAAAGAACAACACAAGAAGTTTCATATTTTTTTTGAATTTTCTAGTGGGGTCAATCCATTGTCAACATTTACATGTATCTAAGGGTATTTTAGGTATTTTCAAAGTATTTGGTTAAATGGTATATTATATTGTAGAAACAACTGATAAACTCATTGGCATACTACAGAAAAGGGCCAAAGGCTATGTTAAATATTTTAGATTCTCTCTAAAATTAATAGAAGAGTTCCGTTAGAAAAATTGAGAGGATTACAGTCTCTACATGCTCTCTAGAACAAAAGATTTGAACTCACCAAAATCCCCACAGATTAAGCTCATATGTAAAGTACTTATATGTTGAATCGAATGGAATACCATATGAAGTGACCACAAAATCTCTAGGCACATGAGGCAAGCATGGTCATGCTGTCACGTGTCCCAAAAGGTCTCACACGACAAAAGCCATGATAAGTTCGCACGCACGCTCATTCTCGATCTGACGCTGCACTGCTGCAATTAAAACCACAATCCGGCCGGGCATGCTGCATATGCTACCTCCTGACGACATATCAGTTAGCCTCTCCATTCCAAATGAAATGATGCCATATGCTTCGCGAACAAAGAAATTCAGGCCCTGTTTAGTTCCTAAGGGTTGTTTAAATCCCCAGTAAAATTTTATACCCTATAACATCGAATGTTTAGCATATACATAGAGTATTAAATATTGTTGAGGAGTGATCCTCTCTAGCGGGAGATCGTGAGATCCTCTTTCGTGAGTTCGGCCGGGGGAAAGAGCTCGCTTCTAGAGATGGCGTGTCCACCCTGGATGCTACTAAGTCGCGTATGGGCGACTAGATTAGACAAGTTCGGGCCGCTATGGAGCGTAATACTCTACTCCTGTGTGTGGGATTAAGGTTGAGAGTTACAAGGGTTCCTAAACTCCGGAGAGCGTTCCCGCTTCTCTTCTCCTAGAGTTCAGGCTTACTGAGAGTCGTCCCTTTTCTCGGTCGGCAAGGTCCTCCTTTTATAGTTCAAGGGGATACCACATGCACCGCCTCTACCTACTTTTATATGGGATGGGGACCCACTCTGCCTTGACTGGTCCACGATCCGTGCCTTCGCCCGGAAGCTAAGGCGCGGTCCGCCTTTCTGTGGGACCCAGCGCCGCCCCCCACCTGACACGGGGGACGGCCCTGTCATTCGCCCTTTAATGGGTGGAGACCTTGGCCGTCTTCCTCACGCCGGGAGAACTCCGGATGACGCTCTGATGTGACAGGGCATACCTATCTCCACTCCACCGGAGACAGAGGCGACGTGGGGGCACGGCCACCCGTCCAGTCAAACGTGACTGGCGACAGGCCGGTCACAGACTGGTCAGTCCTGACTGACGTGCGTCAGTTGGGCGGCACTGCACGTTTGCCCTTACCGTATTAAATGCGGTGAGAGGCAGTTGGGGCGCCGCGCGCATTGATAGCGGTTCAGCCTGGGTCCCCTCCCCGCTCGCTCCCCCGCCACATGGCAGTTGGACGAGGGCCTCGGGGCAAGGCAGCGCGAGGGCCCGAGGGGCATGACGTGGCACCCCGAGGCCCCCCGGCCGCTCCTGCGATTCGCGAGGTGCGGGGTAGGGCCAGGCTGTAGGGCTACGTGGCTGGATGGGAAGGTAAACTCCCCTTACTTTGCATACCCCCGGGCCCATATCTCCGACAAATATAGACGAAAAAATAACTAATTATACATATTGCGTGTAAATTGCGAGACGAATCTTTTAATCCTAATTGCGCCATGATTTGATAATGTGGTGCTACAGTAAATATTTGCTAATGAAGGATTCATTATGCTTAATAAATTCGTCTCACGGTTTACATGTGGATTCTGTAATTTGTTTTGTTATTAGACTACGTTTAATACTTCAAATATATGTCTGTATATCCGATGTGACACGCCAAAACTTTACACTCCTGGATCTAAACACAACGTAAAATAAAAATTTTCACGTTGTCACATCGAATGTTTGAACACATGTATGGAGTATTAAATGTAGAAAAAACAATTATACAAATTGCGTGTAAATTACGAGACGAATCTTTTAAGCCTAATTGCGTCGTAATTTGACAATGTGATGTTACAGTAAACATTTGCTAATGATTAATTAATTAGGCATAATAAATTCGTCTCGCAGTTTCCTGGTGGAATGTGTAATTTATTTTGTTATTAGACTAAGCTTAATACTTCAAATGTGTATCCGTATATCCGATGTGACAACCAAACCTAAAAATTTTCCCAAACTAAACAAGGCCTAAGAGGCAAACACCTGAAAAAGGATTATAACCCCTCGAGTGTTATCTAAATAATCATAAAAATTTAATAATATAAATTAATATATGATGTATCACTTCATTAAATTATTAACACATAAGTCTAAATTCGATCTAAACAAATTGTAATAAAACTAACAAATTTAACTCTAACTAGTAGTATACGTGTGCTTACATTAATTATTTTTTAACTTGTACTACCTACACCTAAAAAATAAGTCTATTTTTCACATATCACACACATGCTAATACAAACCAAAAAAAACTAATACGCATACTTTATCGAATCCAAAGATAAGTATTGTTCTCTTTATTTACTCCGAATGCATTTATATCGTACTTTCATAAACTCCCATGTAATGATTTCTTAAAAACAAATTAATTTTGGGACAAACATGCATGATGAACTAAAAACAAAAATAAATTTATTATGGGACTGAGGTAGTAAAAATTAAAATTAAAATTACATTTTTTTGGAGTGATATATATCACATTAATTTATCTTACTAAATGTTTAATTTTTAAAAAGTAAAATGTAAATAAACGAGGGGAAAGAGTTTCCTAAAATCATACCGTAGTAGTACTAGTACCAGTAGCTTTTCCACTACAGTATTTCTGATCGATTCGAAGCAGCGAAAAAGATCGAACAGATAAAGTAAGAGGCCATGATCACCAACTGTTTTTTGAGCTCTTGCAGTATCATCAGTAATCTATCAGAGTATCTGCTGGTAGCTTTGCGGTTGCCATGTCGGCGTCGGCGTCCTCCTCCTACCACGCGCGCGGTGTAATTACTCACGATTTCGCTCGCCGTCTCCATGGATCATTCGCTCGTGAAATCTCGCCCGACGGATTATTGCCCGCTTATTTGTATTATGCGTGGATTCATGGCCTCTACCACTTTACACCCTCAGTACTGATTGGCAACTCGATGTCTCGATCGTTGATTAATAGTTCATTAAGAGGATGTATGGGAGTTGAGATGAACACTCAAGCCAGCTGATTGGCGAGCTCTCACTGTTACATAAAACCGGCAGTGCTATCGTTTTTGAACCAGCAGTATGCAGACAACAGTATGATGATTCTTTTAAAACGCCTTTGTAGTATTTTCACACGAATTAGTTGAATTTCAGTATAGTTCTTGTAAATATGTCGGTTTGAACTTTGAAATGAGGCTATAGTATAGTGTTTTTGTTGTGTTTTCGAGTATTAATGGAGAAGTCTTAAAATAATACACTGGTGGAGAAATCATCTTTGGTCGGTCGACCAAATTCTATAATAGTCCCGGTTCCATTAAAAACCAGGATTAAAAATGATTTTTAGTCCCGATTAAAAAAATTTTGATCTTTAATCCCGGTTGGTAACATGATTTTTAGTGCCGGTTCATCCCCTGTCAGAGGCATGTCAGGGGGCTGAGGATCTTTAGTCCCGGTTGGTAACACCAACCCACTTTAGTCCCGGTTGGTGTTACCAACCAGGACTAAAGATAGATCTTTACTCCCGGTTATTTCACCCGTTTTTAGTCCCAGATTCGTAGTCCCGGTTGGGAAACCGGGACTATAGGGGGTTACAAACTAGGAGTATAGACAGTTTCTCCACCAGTGATACTTCCTCCGTTTCAGGTTACAAGATGTTTTGACTTTGGTCAAACTCAAACTGTTTCAAGTTTGACTAAGTTTATAGAAAAACAATAATAATATTTTCAACCAAAAATAAATTTATTATAAAAATATATTTAATTTTTTATCTAATGAAACTAATTTGGTAATATAAATATTACTATATTTGTCTATAAACTTAGTTAAATTTAAAGTAGTTTGATTTTGATGAAAGTCAAAACATCTTGTAACCTGAAACGAAGGGAATAAGCCGGTATAATATAATGTGGCTACCTATGGCGCACGCGTGGATGCATAATTCGTCTCGATTCTGGGCAGTATATTGTCAAGAGAAATTCAGTGAAATTAACCTCCCAGCTGTATTTTGTTCAGAGAAAATTATGCGAAATTATGTTCTTTTGAAAGAGAAAAATTCAGTGAAATTAACCTCCCAACTGAAAAGAAACGGATGGAGATCGACAGGGAAAAGAAGACGTTATTGTCAGACATAATTGTGTGCTTAATTTCATCACTACCGAGATTCAGGTGCATAATTAGGGACGTAGCCAGTAGGCACATACGGGGGCAGCTAAGGTTTAAGCTCGACACGTGGTAACAACATAATACATATGAAAATACTGAAACACCATTGTGTTGAGCATAATAATATAGATTATAGGATTAAAGTACTAGTAATTGACTGCATGGATTATTGAAGAGTAAATTGAAACCACCATTTGAATTTTGTAATTTCTATAGCATCTTCAAAAGTTGCGGTTGGTATTTATGAATTTATCCCCACACTGCCATACATATTTATGCATGCATATTAGTTTCACTGCTCTCAACCGTTGAAAGTTGCATCCACATCGGTGTCTATTAAGGGCTGAGGGCTGAACATGGGAGATGATACTGATACATATAGAAAAAGCACATGATTTGATACGAATGTAAGGGAAAAAACAAACAATTACAAAAGACAAAGAAATTTTTTTAGTTAATTTCACAAAACTACATATACTTCGATCAAATTATCACAAAACTATATATTTAGAGTAATATATCACAAAACCTACATATTTAACACACTAAATTTCTCGTAGAATTACATATTTAAGGTGTGGTATCATAAAACTATAGATTTAGTAATAAAATTATCATAAAACTACAGGTTTAGTGATAATTTAATCACTAAACTTACACGTTTATGACTCAAACATAATACTAGTGCTAAGGATTTAAACTCTAAAATTTATAGTTTTGTAATAACTTTGTTATTAAATCTGTAGTTTTGCAACACTTCACCTTAAATCTGTAGTTTTGTGATAAATTTAGTGTTAAATCTGTAGTTTTGTGATAATTTGATTATAGTATATGTAGTTTTGTGAAATTTTCTCAAAATTTTTCCGTGAGATTGGTTGGACCTCATGTTGAATTTTCTCCAAAATTCTCTTGGGGGCTTGAGGCATTCCACAGTTCAAATGACCAAATTAAATGAAAAAAATTCATAGGATTTAAGACATAAAAATTCCTCTAATAATACTTTGTTACAAATGGGGCTTAGATATTAAGATCCCTCTAGAACAATTGAACAAAGGATATTTGATGGTTCTTTTTTGTAGGATTTAAATCCAATTCAAGAAAAAAATTTTCCCAAATGGCTCATTGGAACAAAATTAACATGGGATATTCATGAATCCTACGTAAGCTCCTATGGAATGTTTCAAGCCATGAAGTTTTGTTGGAAATTTAACATGAGGTCCAATATCATGGGAACTTACCTTCGAGCCTTCATATCTTGTCAATTTCATGTGTGTGTTTTCTTGTCCATCTACCGTTATTACTGCATTTTCCCTATGTTTTATATTTCGTCGAATTACGACTACATTCCTATCAATTTTTTTTGTTTTCCTCCCTGTGTTTTCTTATTGTTGCATTCTTTAGGAAACTAACTCAAAATTGTTTCTCTTTGAGCATAACGCTAAGGGTGCAATATTGTATTGGAAAGGAGACAGGGCTAATGAGATGCAAAACACCATTCCCCAAAGACCGTAGACAGATATACCCTTCGTTTCATAATATAATGTGTTTTGGTCTTATCCTAAGATATGGTTCATCAACCTAGCTTGACTAATTTTACAGAAAAAAAACATAGCAACATTTTTGTTGAATCCACCATTGAACATATTTTATGATAGATATTTGTTTGGTGGCAAAAATTTTGCTACATTTTCATATAAACTTAGTCAAGGATGTGAACATATCTTAGGACAAAAGCAAAGCACCTTCATTACACTCTAAAACGGGTGGAGTATGCTTTATATGTACCTCTTCACCTACTTGTCACAACATAACAACCCATTTAGAATAGCAGTGGACACTCACGGATCAGAAGCACTCATGTTTATGAAACTCTTAAAATCAAATCAATTATTGTGCCCTAATTATAAGTTAATCTAGTATGAGTATATTACAGTGGACATGTCCTACATCAGCAAGCTAAGGTATGCACACCAACAAAAAAAAAAGTAAAATAAAAAATCAAAGATATTAAAAAATGAAAAAAAAAATCAAGGAGATGGCACAAGAGCGACACAAATAACAGATGTTCGTTACACTTCAGACTTAAACGCCATTGGCCCTTTTCTCTAATCCTTCTAGAAGCTCATTTCACGCGCGCGCGCACGACGGCGGCGCGCGGCGCTCGCCGGCGCGGCGAGGCCGGCATTGGATCGATCGATCGCTATGCCTTCCTCCTTGCGTCGCCGCCGCCGCCGCGTTCTCGGACGACGCCGTCGGCGGGGGTGGCGGCGGGACCATGGGCGTTGAGGGCGAGGAGGAGGTCGGTGAACGCGCCGAGGATGTCCGGGAGCGCGTCGCGGTCGTTGAGCGCGATGTAGGAGAGGAGCAGCTCGTGGAGGCGGGCGCGGTCGCCGCCGCGGCGCGCGACATCGAGCCCCATGGCGTCCACCATCTCCGTCATCGACTTGAGGAACTCCTCCCGCGGCGCGGCCGTCGACACCGGGACCGGCCGCGCCTGCTCGTCGCCGCACACGCGCACTCCCTTACCAGTCGCCGCAGCAGCCGCGCGGCTAGGCGCGGCGGCAGGACGCCCCGACGACGACGACGACGACGTGCTGGCGCCTCCGTTGCCGCGGGGGACGACGGCGGCGGCGGCGGCGGCGGGGTGCTCGGCGGAATCCACGATGGAGTTCGACCGTCCGGGCGACTCAAAGAACAGCCGGCGTGAGGCGATGGCGGTGGACAACCCACCGGCGTCGGCCTCCGCCTCGACATCATCAAGGTACAGCGGCGGATCAAGGTCGTCAAGAAAGGCCGGCGACGAGGTCGACGCCGACGACGACGACGGCGGCGACCCCGTCCCGACCGATGTCGACGCCGCCGACGTCGACGACCCCTCCTCATGGCCCACCGCCGCCGCCGGCGACGGCGACGGCAGCGTCAGCGCCCGCCGGAGCCCGGCGGTGGGCAAGCACCCCGCCATTGCGCGCTCCGCCGCGTTCCTTGGCATCATCCCCAACCTCTAATTAGACCGCGAAGAGAAAGAGACAGGAAAGCTCAAGGAGAGAGAGAGAGAAGCAATGGCGATGGAGGCTTCCCTAATTAGAGCGAGAGACACGTACGAGAGAGACGGAGACAGCGGCGTGTCCCGCCTCTATATAGGAGGAGAGAGAAGGCGGCCTCTAATTACCAATTAGAGGCTAATCACACTCCCTAATTTCTAATTAGCAACATAATATGTAATCACCATCTTCCCCGTTATTTATCCCCATCATCACACAGAAATTTTAAAGCAAGTTTAATAGTATAGCCAACTACTGGGTCCATATCATTTATAGCTAATTTAATAGTATATTCGTATAATAGTTATCTATAAACCATTAATATATGTGGTCCCACCTGGAGTTCATACTGCAGCTGGCTATAAAACTTTTCTTCTCTCCTCTACATGTGTTTACAGTTGACTTGAAGTACTCGCTCTTAGAAATTGGAGTGATTTCTTTTTTCAATTTTTTTTTTGCCCGTTGGACCATGGCTAATACTCATGCTAGTACCACTGCTGCAGTGAGTTGAATTGAATTGAATTAATTGACTGCTTTCAAATTTGGGTATCTCATGGATGCAGTTAGTAAATAAAAAAAAAATTCTTTGGTGCATGATATGATATGGACGGTGGAGATACGTCCAGAGATGTGCGAAATGACTTTGCGAGTGGAGTGGACGGTGCATATTGTTTCCACGTGATGTGCTTCATTAATGATTTGCTTGAAGAAGTGTTTACTGATTTGTAACCGAAGAAACCCAATATTTGATTATGCATGAACCGGATATGTTGAGAACTAGTAATATATTTGTCGCAAATACCTCCATTATTAGGTATTTATCTCGAGAAGTATCTATTATATACTAAAAGTCTATTAAACTTCCTACGAACGCTATGATTTGCTTGAAGAAGTGTTTACTGATTTGTAACCGAAGAAACCCAATATTTGATTATGCATGAACCGGATATGTTGAGAACTAGTAATATATTTGTCGCAAATACCTCCATTATTAGGTATTTATCTCGAGAAGTATCTATTATATACTAAAAGTCTATTAAACTTCCTACGAACGCTATGATTTGCTTGAAGAAGTGTTTACTGATTTGTAACCGAAGAAACCCAATATTTGATTATGCATGAACCGGATATGTTGAGAACTAGTAATATATTTGTCGCAAATACCTCCATTATTAGGTATTTATCTCGAGAAGTATCTATTATATACTAAAAGTCTATTAAACTTCCTACGAACGCTCCCAATCCGCCTCCAATCCGCCATGTGTCATCCTACAAACGCTTCCAAACCGCCACGTGTCACTATAATAAATTAGAGAAATTTCTAAAAATTCTCTAGCCATTGATTTTCATTAAACTAGATGGACCCATTATTTACCACCATTAGATTTATGTTTTTTTTCCACCTTGAGCCGGCCTGTACGTATTATGTATGTACGTTTGTTTTAAGGATAGTACGTACGTACGTTACTTTCACCTCTTTCTTCTCTCAATTTCTTCATATTTTTCACATATGTCTTCTCCTATTATCATACTTTATTGGTTAGAAAAGAATTTTTTCTGTTAAACAATTCAGCAGCTATAACATCTAAATTATGGGTATATTTAGATCCAAAAATTTTTGGTCAAAAATGTTACATCAAAATATTTGGACACATACATGGAGCTCCATTAAATGTGGACAAAAAAAACTAATTGTATAGTTTGCATGTAAATTGCAAGACGAATCTTTCGAGCCTAATCGCGCCATGATTTGAGATGTGAATCTACAATAAGCATTTACTAATGACAGATTAATTAGACTTAATAAATTTGTCTCGCAGTTTACAGGTGGAATCTGTAATTGTAATTTGTTTTTTTATTAGTCTACATTTAATATTTCAAAAAAAATTTGGCCAAAGAACTAAACACAGCCTATACCACTAATTTTTAATCTGCTTGTATCTTTCAATTTATTTATAACTAAATTCATAGCTAACTATAACATATAAATAAACTAATTGTACAGTTTACATGTAAATTACGAGACGAATCTTTCGAGCCTAATTGCGCCATGATTTGAGATGTGATGCTACAGTAAACATTTGCTAATGAAATATTAATTATGCTTAAAAAATTCATCTCGCAGTTTACAGGCGGAATTTGTAATTTGTTTTTTTATTAGTCTACGTTTAATACTTAAAAAGAAATTTGGCCAAACAACTAAACACAGCCTATACCACTATTTTTTAATCCACTTATATCTTTTAATTTATTTATGACTAAATTTATAGCTAACTATAACATATAAATAAACACTATAAAATGTATAAAACATAATTATATGTGTGCGTACTTTCTCTTCTTCTCTTCTCTCACTCAACTCTTCTGTCTTATAATTCTTAACTAATTAACAACATAATATAAAAATGATCAATAATTACAAAAGCTAAATAAGTATGATTCTTATGTCACATCTGATTTTTCAAAGTTTATTTGAATTGTTAATGTATTTATAATTAAGTAAATAATTTAAGATCCATATTACTCATATTTCACTGTATAAAAATTAACACCACCTGAGCTTGCCCACCTATCCTTTATGCATCATAACCAAATAGAAGAAACAAAGCATTATGAAAAATTACAATAAGTAATATATCACCTCAAATCATTGTATATGTTCTGTAGCGCACTTAAGACGTACATCACATGTACGTCATAATTAAAAACAAAACCTTAGAAATTGTAAGAAAAGATATCTACTCATAAGTTTCACTTAATAGGTGGATCATTATTTTTAACTAATAGATATAATTTTAGAATCTTAAACCATCATGTGTTACATCTTAAAATTTAGAAAAAAAAAGGAAATCAGAAATTTTGACAAAATAAGGATCTTCAGTTTTCAATTAAATCATTTAGAAAAAAAAAATTTCCCATGCACTTCACCCTCCCCTCACATGTGCACAACACAGCACTACCCGTCCTCTCACCTCAAGATCTCCACTCTCTCCTCTACCCTCCCTTTTTTATAGCGAGAAAATCAATAATGTTATTAAAACATGCATATTTTTTAGAGTTAATCCCTTGTGTACCCATGAAAACTTGTCCAATCTCTTCTATACCCTCCAATTTTACACGATCTCCTCTGTACTCCCGAATTTTCACTTTGATCCCTTCCATGCCCCTCCCGTTAGGTTTTCTTCATTTTGCAGTTATGTGTGGTTGCAAATGTCCATAATGCCCTTGTAGATGGAGGAGCAACTGCAGGTAGATTGGAAAAGAACTGGAATATGTTGACCGCACATAATATGTTTTTTATGAGACTAATAATGAGTTTAAAACTTTTACTGTGGTATTGGAAAAAAATGCAATCCATCGAACGATTTGTTTTTTTAAAAAATAATAGGTTGGAAAATCAAAGTGACATCAGTTTGCTTTGTAAAAAAAATTGGTACACTCAACAGGAATGTGGACAAAGGAGAAAATCTGTGAAACAAAATAATCTGGATCAATAAGAGCATCATAGATCATCAATCAAAATAGTAGCAACCATATAGAGCACTTCATATCAATTTTATTTTCATCATCTATACAGAGCACTTCATATCAATTTTATTTTCATCATCCATACAGAACAGCTCATATGATGCACATAACACAATTTCATTTCCATACCCAATAGTGCAGGAACCAAACCAACTTTCCACTCCATACACAAATGTTGCAAATGACAGATCAAATATGTTAAACACTTTGTAAGGCATCACAACAGCAAACAACAATGAAAATTGCAAGAAGAAGAAATGAAAATTGCTGCTACTCCTACCAGTAGGGCCACGCTAGGTGGCGCAGCGACGAGAGGGTATCGGACTTTGGCCGCACGACAGGAGGACGGTGGCCGGCGGTGCCTGCGACAGGAGGCCGGCGGCGCGCCACCGCGCGACGGGAGGGCGGGGGCCGGCGCCGCGCCACCGCGCAACGAGAGGGCGGGGGCCGGCGGCGCCCCACCGCGCGACAGGAGGACGGCGGACAGCGGCGCGCGCGACGGGAGGGTGGCGGCCGGCGGGGGCCGGCAGAGCGCCCGCCGTCCCATCGCACATGGGAGGGCAGGAACCGGCGGCGCCCCACCGCGCGACGGGAGGACGGCGGCGCCCCACCGCACGACGGGAGGGTGGCAGCCGGTGACGCGGCTGCGCGATTGGAGACTGGCGGCGTGCGGAGGATGGGGGGAGAAGAGAAGGGGATTCGATCTGTTTACCTAGGGTTGGCTGGCAGGGGCATTTTGGTATTTTTTGAAAATACTGACAATGTAACTCACAGGTCACGCTACAGATCAAACGGAAACCTAACGGGATGGGTATGGAGGGGATTAGAGCGAAGATTCGGGGGTACACAGGAGATCGAGTAAAATTGGAGGGTATACAAGAGATTAGGTAAGTTTTCATGGGTATACAAGGGATTTTCTCTATTTTTTAAGTTGAACATATGATTTCTAATCTAACTATTGCTCTATTCATAACTAAATCAATAATTTAAAGATCCATAACCCCTATATTTTGAGCTGGTATAAAATAAAACAAAAAAAAATAACATATCAATAGGCACTAAATTGAACTATTTGGAGAAAAATCAAATAAGTTTGTACTTTGCACTAAAATTGGACCAACCATTACATGTTCCCTTTTTATAATAATTTTTAAATGCTTACATATTAATGGCCTTGCATCTATCCTATACATATTAATGCTTACATATTTGTTACTATTAAATTTAAATTTTTGGACTCATGTTGACTATATTTTCTCATAGAAGAGATACTATAGATCATAAATATTACAAGGAAGCGAGGATATGTGATATAAGTTTGTTAATTTATATGTAAGTATGTAACAACTTGCGTGAATCTGAACCAACTAAAAAGAGAACTAACTTGATCATACAAATAGTTTTATTTACTAACCAAATAAGTATTATAAAAAAATTACAATAAGTAATATATCACCTCAAATCATTGTATATCCTCTGTAGCGCACGTCTTAATTAAAAACAAAACCTTAGAAATTGTAAGAAATTATATCTACTCATAAGTTTCACTTAATAGGTGGATCCATTATTTTTAACCAATAGATATAATTATAGAACTTTAAGCCATCATGTGTTACATCCTAAAATTTAGAAAAAAAAAGGAAATTAGAAATTTTGACAAAATAAGGATCTTCAGTTTTCAATTAAATCATTTTGAAAAAAAAAATTCCCGTGCACTTCACCCTCCCCTCACATGTGTACCCGTAATCTTAAGCCATCATGTGCTACATCCTAAAATTTTTAAAAAAAGGAAATTAGAAATTTTGACAAAATAAGGCTCTTCAGTTTTCAATTAAATCATTTAGAAAAAAAATTCCCGTGCACTTCACCCTCCTCACATGTGCACGTATTTATATAACATACAAACGCTACTGTTCAGCCATAGAGTTTATATACGATACAAAACGTATCTACTGTTCTTCCGTACGTACGTACGTATTGAAAATAAAACAATAAAGCTTTCCTAATGTTACGGTCTTTAAATAATGATTTTCTACAATATAAAGATAAAATATATTTACTTCATAAATATAAATATATTTTGTTAAATTAAGATATATAATAAATATCCAATCAATGTTCTGTAAAACATCTTATAAATATATCTATTATCTATCAACTATATATACTAAAATTACGTTAAACTTACTACGAACGCTCTTACGCCGCTATGTGTCTATCGAATAAATTAGAGAAATCCTAGAAATTTATTATATACTAAAAGTATATTAAACATCCTACAAATACTCTTACGTCGTCACGCCATGCTATAATAAATTAGAGAAATCCTAGAAATTCATAGAAAAAAGAAAAGCATCTACTTAAATTGGTGGACCCGTTATTTTAAATATTAGTTTAGAACTATTAAAAATCCCATGCTGCTAATTTCTATATGGAAAAAAAACATAACGAGTTTATATATTTGTTGAAAAATACCACTAAACATTCAATTAAACAAGACAAAACATTGTACTTTTAATTTACGTTTAATTTGTAGATTGTTTTCCAAACAAATTAAATTAAATAGATACTTTTGAAACATGGCAGGTTTTTCTACGGACCATAGATAATTGTTTATATGAATGAATTAAATATTATATGTTTTAAAATGTAACAAAAAGTTTGGACAAATTATGGAGAAATAGTACTTTTGAAACATGGTAGTTTCATACAGGTGATATTTCGTTTATACAAGTTTTTCAAACGCAATATAAAATACATGCCCGCGCATTGCGCAGGCTACCTTTCTAGTTTATATAGATTCAAAACAAAAAATGAAGTAATTTTGCGACACAGGTCGTAGTAGCGTTTTAGAGATTTTGGTAGATATGGATTTGAAATTTGTTCACTGCTTGATTCACTAAATCTTTTGAAATTAATATCAAACCGTAAACATTATTGTAATTGGTTTGATATTGATTCGGACCAGATTTATTGAATTGAGTCATGATTTTCGTATCTAAAACCGTATTGATGCACAGATCACCATATCCTATGTTTCATTTGGTTACAAACCAACACAAAAATCGTATATCTTTGAACAATCCATTAACAAAGACGTCTCTTTGAAAACAATTTGGACTGTGCATGCAATCCACCACATCAAATGGTGCAGCCCTTGTGTAAATCACAACCGTCCAACCCACATACCAAGATTTTGAATTAGCCGCATCGATGAAACCCACAAAAAATTGGACAATCAATTAAATTGGCTTGCATCTTGTTTTGGAGTTTCTTCCATCGAAACTAAAATGTCTATTTATTCAGAATTCTCACTTGTGCAGTTCTGAGATTTAAAATAATGTTTTCATCAACAAAGTCACAGAGGATATAATCTTTTTTCTTTATCTCGAAGTATTCCAAGCATTAATTTCTTCTATATATATTTGGCAATCCCCTATTAAATATGTACCAAAAGAGCACAACATAGAAGTTTAATAACATTATATTTGATAATTAATGTTCAAGATTTAGAAATCATGATTTTAGGGGGATTTATATTTGAACATTTAAGACATGAAGCCACCCGTATGAGGTAGTTCAAAAAATCATTCACACTTTTAATTTGAAGATATCAATAGGAAGTTCAGATCTAAAATGGCCAAATATATCTTAAATATTTCAAATCAAGTTTCATGCTTCACAAAAAAATCTCATAAATATTTTGGAAAATGATTTAAATAGATGGTTTCATATCTGAACTTATCAAATCCAAATTCATTTTATTGTATCCAGATTGAAAATGATCGAATCCAAAGTCCGATGGTGCTTCTGTCCCTTTTTTCAAAACAAGTAACCGGGATGCAATTCTTAGTTTCACATCGTCTCCTTTTCATATGTGAAAAAAAGCTTACTAAATGAAAAGGAAATAAGTAGAGATGGATGGACCTGATTTGATGTAGTTGGCAAGTTGATCCGCGCTGGTATAGCTTCTCAACAGCTCGAACACCTTCATGCAGTCAAAGAATCAAGGCGAAAAAAAACAACTGAAATGATAGTAGAAGAAGGAAAAGGCTTTCTATTCATGATTTATTCCAACCTGAAAAGTAACCACGCAAAAGATCTATATGGTCGAACCGAAGAGAAAGGTGTTAGGCGAAATAGGAAGAAGTGGAGGCACATACGGAGGTGAGGAACTGGATGAATATATAGGTGAAATATACAACGGTCGACATGCATAACTTTGCATATAGATAAAGTCTACAACGGTCAGCATGCATAGCTCTAGGAAATCGAACGGCCTGAATTGAAGCAATAGACGTGGTTGTACGGGAAGCCGACAAAAGTCAAGCGTTGTGTAACATCTGTTGCTAGCTCAGAGATAATGATGTACCGCAAGACTGGTGGTAATTATTAGCACACGCAACATGCTTGTCACGATTTAGCGAATGCAACTAGTAAAATAAATATTTCATTATACTAGTTGAATGCACGTGCATTGTTATGGGCTAAAAGAAAGTAATTGTACTACATCAAAGTCAAAATTATGTAAGTGTTTTGGGCCAATAAAATGAGTATGTAGAATATATATAAATTCTTATATTCAAATGTTAGAAATTTGAGAGAAATCCTTAAATGGGTAACTCATTTTTAGTCCTTTTGGTTTTTTTTTTCAAGAAACTTCATATTGCAAAGTTACAAACACATGCAACCATAGACTAGGAATGGTCCATCTCATCTCACAGAAGAAAAATCATGTATCTACTTGTGGGCCTCACATTGTTTGTTTCCTTGTTGGGAGCATGGCATCCTAGAGCTCTAGTCAAATACTATGCCTTTTCTCAGTGGGAGTATTCCAAGTATTAATTTCTTCTATATATATATATATATGACAATCTCCCATTAAATATGCACCATTAAAAGAGGACACCATAGAAGTTTAATACTCGCTCTGTCATAAAAAGATTGTTGTTTTGGAAAGTCAAAGGCATGTCAACCAATAAACCAAAAGACTACCATGCCCTCCATTAATGCAGAGGGAAAAATAAGAAGAAGGGAGAAATAATGGTTGGATGACTAAAACTAGAAGAAAAAAAATGAAGTGGTATTAAGAAGTTTAGTGGGCCCCATAGCTAAAAAGACACTCTTTCATCGAAGACCACACTCGGGATGTATAGGAAGGTTGGACAAAGGGGATAGCATTAGATTTATTCATTAATGTTCAAGATTTAGATATCACGATTTTTAATCTAAAAGATTTACGTGGATTTATATTTGAAGATTTAAGATATGAAGTCACCGGTATGAGGTACTTCACAAAATCTTTCACACTTTGAATTAAAGATATCAATATGACATCTCAAATCTAAAATGGTCAAATCATAAATATTTCAAATCAAGTTTCATGTCCTTTTTTTTTTTGGAAAATGAGTCAAACATATGGTTTCAGATCTGAATTTATCAAATATAACTCCATGTGAATTTAGATTGAAATGATCAAATCCATTTTTTTATGGTGCTTCCGTTCTTTCTTTTTTTTTTCAAAACAAATAACCGGGATGCATATTCTTAGTTTCACATCGTCTCCTTTTTATATATGAAGAAATAAGCTAACAAGAAGAAAAGAAATAAGTGGAGATTGTTGGACCTTGTCAATGTTTGATGTCTCAACTACGGTATTTGCATGGCATGGGGATCGTTGGTACTAGGATATACGCGAGACTAAGGTAAAAGAGATGGAGACGAGGATTTTTATACAGGTTCGGGCCCCTAAATTGTCAGGTAATAACCCTACATCCTGTTGGCCAAAGCCGGTATTACTCTTATTCACCATAATCACACCAGTACAATATTTGGGGTAGCCTATCTAACTGTTGTCGACTTGGCGGTCTGTAGGTCTGACTCGTAGTCGACAACAGGGTAGTCTTCTTCCTCGAGTTCGTGCCCGGCGAGGTCAGAGACAGCGCTAGATCCCTATGGCCGGCCTCTGTTGGTACCAGATAGGGTCGATCCAGGCGTATCTCTAATGTCGATATTCGGAGGCTTGTCTTGGCGTATGTTGTCTTGTATGTTGATCTCCTGTCTTGATCTATTGTTCCGTAGATTGTGGTGGGTGTCGATTGTGTCTTCTATGGTGGGTGTCTCCCCACTCCTCCTAGGGGGTCATGTATTTATACCCATAGGTGTCCCCTTGTCCAAGTAGAACTAGGGAAATTAATATGGATACAATCCGAGTAGTCATTGTCGTTTCCATGTAGAATTCTGGTTGTCTTTCCTTATTCGGAACTCCTCCTATATCCGCAGGTTGTTTCCGTATAGGACATGGCATATGGTGGGTCCTGCCGAGATTTAGTCGACTACTCTTAGGTATGTGATATCCATAACCCTGACAGTAGCCCCCGACTTCGATGCAATTGAACGAATTCATATTCTCAACCGCGCGCAGACTTTGGAGTAACTGTTATCGAGCTCATGTGACCGTTCTCGATGAGTTCAGAGGTGTCACAGCCTGATTTTCGTTTTAGGATTTATAAATTATCTAATAAATTATTAATAGAATTTATATTAAATGTTCTTTAATTTACAAGTGAAGTTAAATGTGGGAAATAAAACTTCCTAAATATAAAGCATGGTTGGATTTAATTTTTTTTATTAAATTCTCCATGATTAATTTTACTCTCTGAAATTTTCTCGGATTTTTTTCAGAGCTCAATTCCTAAATGATACAAAGAACAGTTCAGTAATTATTTAATCATTAATGATCTAATTATAATTGTTAAGAGCTTTTCTTGTTTAAAAATCCTTAAATTATAAATTGTTGTTTAATTGGAATTATTAGAAATAATTATAAAAGCCTACAAGAGAAGCTCTAATTTTAAATAATAAATTCCAATATAAAAATGAGCTAGATAAAATTTTCTTAAATACTTTGCTTGATTCTATAGTTCCTAGATTTTTCTAGGATTTATTTGAGCCAAGGAAGTATTTTTAATAAATGAAATTGCATTTCATGAATAATTATAATTGAAAAAGGTTTTAAAATCCTCTTTTGGCTTTGGGCCGAAAGTCGGCCCAAAACCCTCTCTCTCTCCTCCCGGCCCAAGCCGGCCCGCAACCGAGCCGCCGCTCTCCCCTCTCTCTCTCCCGCTGACAGGTGGGCCCCACCTGTCAGGGTCGTCGTCAACCTCGCGCCGCCGCAGCCGTGCCCTAGCCGCGCGCAAGCCGCCGCCGCCCTTCCAATTTCCGTCGCTCATTTCCATCTCTGGCCAAATCGATAGAGGGGAAATGATCCCCGGGATCCCCTCTATCTTTTCTCTTATGGAATCGTCGGCTAATTTCGTTTGGAAATCCGTGGATTCGAGTTCGATTCGGATCGATCTCTCTCCTCCGAACCCTAATCTTTCCTTCTCGTCGCCGGTCGCCGTGGGCCTTCACCGCCGCCTCCTTGCCCCTTTATAAGGACCCCCGAGCTTCCCTCTACCCGCCGCCACCCTCGCCTTTGCCCGCCGCCGCCTGTAGCGCCCTAGCCTCGTGAGCCCGTGCACCGCCGTCGCCGCCGTTCGTCCAGCCGTGCGCCGCCGTCGCTCCGGTCGTCGTCACCGCTCGGGGAGGTCACCGCCGTGGTCGCCAAGCCGTCACCAATCTCGTCCGCCCCTCCGTCATCGCCGGAAGACCACCGTCGTCGTCAACCCGACCGTCATCGCCGCTTCTTCCTCGTAGCCGTCACCGTCCGGTCGCCGTCCGCCGCCGTTCATGCCTCGGTAAGGATCGCCGCGTCGCCCTCTACCCGTTGGTGCCCTCCGTTCGCGCCGCCGCGCCGTCGTTCGCCGGCAAGCATGCGCCGCCCGAGCCGTCGCCGGTGAGACGACATCGCCGATGTCATCGCGCCGTGTCTCGTGGACCGCCGTGGTCTGGATCGATCTCGGCCGTTCGTTGTGGATAGGGTTGATCTAGACCGTCCGTTCCGTAGACCGTTCCTGTGCACCCGGTCCACCGTGAACCTGAGCCGCTGACGCAATAATCCTCTTTTCCTTTTCAAAAATAATTCATTATTGCGTCATAATTCAATAAAAATCCATATAAGTGTTTTAATCCGATTTAATCTTTAAAAATTCATAACTAATTCATCTTAGCTCGGATTTAGTTGGTTCAAGTCTCTAAATTTTTCTAAAATTGAGATCTACATGTTAAAAATATCCACATGTACTGTTCATGCTTGTTTATGTGCTGTTTTGGTGTTTTGCTCCTTTCTGTTTAGATTCCGACGTTTCCGGAGAGTTCGTTTTCGCAGGAGAAGAATTTGAAGAGTTTCAAGGCCAGCAAGGCAAGTCACACAGATCCCAAACAACCCTTTGAGCATGTTGATCCCGTTTAAAGCTATTGTTTCTATTCAACTATTGCATTTATTTTCGAATGTCATTGGGTGGAATTAACCTATTGTTTGTTATAGCCCTTTTGTTCTTGATTACTTTATTCCTTGATACCTTGGGTTATTATAACTTGACTAGTTGGGCTATATATATTGGTTCAGCTAGATATTAGATATGATTGCTTAGCCATGCTTAGAAACATTAGCACACTATTGGGATAACTTATGACTCACTATTATTTAATGATGGCTTAATGATAGCTCACGATGGCCAATCGTGATTGGTTAATTAATTACTTGCCAACTAAAACTTGATAATGGTGGGTTGTGAGCACATGGTTTTGAGAGTCGTGCTCATGACAATTAAGGACCGGTTCACGATTTTCGGTTGTGAAACATTAACCGTGCCAACCACAAGCCAGCGTGGGCAACGGCTTTACCTTTTGTATAGCATGGTTCATTGCGGAGCACCAGACTGAGAAGTGGCGGAGATAAGCCCACGGGGGTCGCTGGGGAGTCCATGCCTTGTTTATAAGGGGGTGACTATGATCCGGGAACGGTGCACTGTGGTGGATTGTGTTGTGCGAGGGGTAATGTCACAGCTCCTTTCCGAGGTACCGTGGTGGTATTGAGGCGCATGGTGACATGTTGTGGGGCTGTGTCTTGTGGGTACAGTGGTACACCTCTGGCCAGAGTAAAACTATTCGAATAGCCGTGCCCGCGGTCATGGGCGGGTCTAACAATGTCTTTCGTGATTAGTCTCACACTTCTCACCATAATAAATGATGATATAATTGGTAATAATTTGTTTAGCTCCTGGTTTGGAGATAGATCTGTGCAGCCGGGTATGGTTGTTCAGGATGGTTGGGCCTGTGCAGCATGGGTGTGCTGTTCAGTGTTGATTAATATTGATGATTAATTACTCTATTGTTTTATAATTCTCAAATGTTTGCTAAATGCTGCTTTTGCAAATGAGCCCTATATTATGCCATCCTTTGGTATCCATGTGCACTTGCATATTTGCTGTGTGGCTTGCTGAGTATGTCATATGCTCACCTTGCAATAATCAATCAAACCTCAGTTGAAGACAAGTTGCGAAGGAGAAGACGTTTGGCTTATACCCCAGTTGAGCTGCCTGTGGGAGTGGAGCCGGAGCTTCGCTAGACCGTAATTCCGCTGCTGTTTTCTTTTCTTTTGTAAGTATGTAACGTTATTATTATGATGGATTTGTATATTAAATTGTCAGTTTGTGTACCTCGGCTGATTCCTGGACGAGGATTTTATGCACAAATAAGTTCGGAAATTACTAGTGAATTTCTGGGCGTGACAGGAGGTAACGTTAGACTTCCTTTATTAGCCTCGTGCGGGCACCTAAAGGGTTTGTCTGAGTCAACCTCTGACGTCAACCAAGAAAGTACAGAGCAGACGACTTAGTCTCCCGTCTTGCTGTAATTGAGAATTTGGATTGAAGTCAAGAAATTTTATCTCGGCGGGTACACCATCTCTTCGTTCCGTATTCCTTGTCGAGATCCACCAACTGTTCTCGAGCAATCGAGTAGGCGTAGAGTCTGCGACGGAGCCTTATCAACATTTGTCGTACTCGCCTTAATCGATCTTGGTGTAGAACCATAGAGACATGAAGTCTTCGACAATGTCGAATAGAATTTTCCTGAAATCAATACTCAAAAAAAATATTAGATAGAAATAGCCCCCGAGCGAAAGCTCAAAGGGTAACCAATGTTATAATATGTATGGAAAACCGAAAATGAATTAAACTTACAGACCAATATTTTGTATATGAGCGTCTACTCTTTTACCGACTTCGATCAGTCAGTCTGTTGAGTTATACACTCTCCCTAGCCCCCAGCCTTGTCATCGGAGAATCGTTCTCGGAGGATAAGGCTTTTGGACCTTTGACCTGCCTCGGTTGAATAAGCACTGATCCTAGCCCCCAGTCGTGAAATTGGAAAATCCATTTCTTATTACACGGCTTGGTTAATACGCACGGCGAGAACTCTTACACGACCAGATCTTACATGGTCTTTCGTCTCTAAAGGATCCGACAATCCTTATCGGCTCTGGGCGTCCCCAGCCGAAGTTCCCTTTGGTTCCTCGGAGGCCTTGTCAAGACGGCGTAAAGGGACAATAGGATAGGTTTCAACGCTAGGTGTCATCGTGGTAAGGGATCCCTGGGTAAAACACTTGGCGATATTGTGTATCTGATGTCAACTTTGTTGGAGTAGAGGTAATGGAAGAATCGCTACACCTCTGGTCGAGGACCAGGTGGTAGTCGTAACTCGACCACTTGAAGTACAAATAGTAGGAGAATCGCTACACCGCTGGTCGAGAACTAGGTAGTAGTCGTAACTCGACCACTAGAAGTGGAAAAAGTGGGAGAATCGCTACACCTCTGGTCGAGGACCAGGTAGTAGTCGTAACTCGACCACTTATAGTGGAAGTAGTGGGAGAATCGCTACACCGCTAGTCGAGGACCAGGTAGTAGTCGTAACTCGACCACTAGAAGTAAATGTACGAGAGATCGCTACGATTAACTGGTTGAGAACCAGTGAGTAGGTGTCTCTCAATCATTTGGAGTCGTGGTACGAGGACCGCTACGCTGCCGGTCGAAGACTAGTCGTAGCTGTTCCTCAACCATCTGAAGTCATGGTGCGAGAGATTGCTACGTTTTACTAGTTCGAGAACCAGCGAGCGAGTAGAATTATCTCTCGAACACCAATGGAAGTTGCGGTGCGAGAGATTGCTACGTACTGGTTCGAGGACCAGCGAGCGAGTAGAATTATCTCTCGAACACCAATGGAAGTTGCGGTGCAAGAGATTGCTACGTACTGGTTCGAGAACCAGCGAGCGAGTAGAATTATCTCTCGAACACCAATAGAGGTGCTAGAGTTGGTTTATTATGTGCATCTCATGTGGCCAGCATGACTTACACACCCAACTTGTAGCATATCTGGATGTCCGTTCGCGATCATGTCGGGTGATCAAGCTGACGGCGTTCGCAAGGAATTATCCGTTAACAACCTTTTCTCGAGTAGTCCAGCCATGGCCGGTGCTATGAGATAGGTCGTCGGTCTTCGTTGGTGGGTTGGGCGCGACGACTCTGCATTTGTCGAGATCGTTCTCGATAATGCGGTGTACTTGACCACAACCTACTCGAGTGCTCAATTGTTCCTAAAAAATATTTTCTAGAAGACAAGACATATAGCAGATAATATCGAATATGTACTCAAAAACTGCATGGATCTTCTAGCATTATCAGGATATAACGAGCAGATGTAAATATCAGGCATTATGTAAACCGTAAACGAGCATGTTTGCATGTTTTATACAGAAGAGAATAGAGCGAGCCCCCAGCGTTAAACTGTAGTCGATTTAATATAGGAGACACTTACACAATTGATATTATAAAAAAAAACATGCTCTAGGTAAACATAATAAATTATAGATATCACAATATTGTATAGATTAGAAAAATAGGTATGATAAATTGTATATAAAATATTGCGTACCTTTGTAGATATATGCCAGATATATCTACAAAATTAGTAGATCAATTAAATTAATTAATCTACTAATTACCTTAATTAATTTGTATACACCGAACAGGTATATGTTCTGATTTCCATCCATCCAGTGCACGTGGCAATCCATCTTGGTGTACTATTCGGTCTGTACATGTATGATGTACATAGCTTCTGATGTGCCTTATATGGGCTTTCTGGTTGCCTTGCCGAGATCAATTAGTGATGACGCTAGGAAGAACCAGGCAAAGGCAGCGGAGTCTGACTCCCATAAAGCAAACAAATGTACGCAGTTGCCGAAAGAAGATTGCCTTTCGATCTGTACAATGGCTGGAAGAAGATCGATCTGATCTTGAAGCTTGGTTGATATCGATGATTCTGATCTCACCGGAGGACACCTCCGGTCGGATTAGTTCTCCCCACAGTCAACGTCGTCGAGTAGTTTGTTGTCAGAGAGCCCATCTCTTAAACCCATCTCGTCGAAATCCTGAAGCACCAAAACCCCCGTCACGTCCTGATAAATTCATCACGAAATAAAAATCATTCTCTAAAAGAAATAATAGAATTAATTAAAATTCGAAAAGAAATTGGCAAACACTAAAATACGTACAAGAAAATTTCGAATGTGGCCCGGAGAATTTTTGTTAAATTCTCCTTGGTCTAAAAGGAGCTCTCAAATTTTACTTGAATTTTCAGAACACCGAAAATAATTATTAAGCAACAACAACCTTTATCAAAGTTTATTAAAAAGAAAAACTAAAAATTAATCCTCCTTTTCCCTTTGGGCTAAGTCTGGCCCAAAGTTTTCCTCTCTCCCTCGGCCCGTGGCCGAAGTCCCTCTCTCCTCCCTCTCTTTTTCCTTTCCTCTCTTTCTCTTGGGCCGCCCCTCCCTCCTTCCCCGGGCCGCCTCTCCCTCCTCTCCTCCTGGGCCAGCCGCCCGGCCCAAGCCGCGGCCCCCTACCCAAGCCGCTCCCCTCCCGCGTGCGCACGCGCGTTGCACGCGCGCTGACGGCGCGCTCGCATGGGGCCCACGCGCCGGTCGTCGTCTCCTTCCTCCAGCCGCCCGGCTCCTCTCTCTCTCCCGAAAAACCCTAGCGCCGTTCCTCCCTGAAATTCGCCCCATTCAAGCCGGATCTTTCCAAATTAATTAGCGTTAATTAATACCCTTTCCCTCCTCTCTCTTTCCCCCTAATTTTCCCCTTGATTCGTGCCCTCAGTCGCCCGGAACGCCCGCGCCAATCCCGGCCGCTTTCCATGGCCGCCGGCTGACTTTTCCGCTGCCGTTCCCACCTCTCCCGTGCCCGGCTCCCTCCCCCATCCTATAAAATGGAACCCCTCGCTCCGTTCTATCGTTTTAGCCCCTTCCCGAGCTCCCCCGTGGCCACACCACCTCTCCCCGCCTCTCCCCGCCGTCCACCACTCTCTCCCGTGCCGCCGGCCACCTCCAGCCGCCTCTGCCGCCTCTCCCGTGTGCCGGCCGGCCGTGCCGTCGCCACCCGCGGCGTCCCAGCCGCCTCCTCTTCCCCGGGCTGTCCTCCGTTTAGCGCGGGGAGCACCGGAGGCGCGTTCCCGCCGGCGTCCAGTGGCGTTGCCGCCACTGCACCATCTCCGGCCGGCTGCTGTTCATCGCCGGTACGACGATCGACGTCGCTGTCTCCTTCGTCGACGTCGCAGCGTCGCCCTCCGCCCCGGCCTGCCCTCGGATTCGCCGGAACGCCGTCGTCCACGCCGCCCCTCCTTCGGTCACGTCGGTACCCACTCCGGCAGCCCCTTCCGCCGTGCCAGGGCGCCAGCCGACGTCGCCGTCTCCACCTTCGGCATCGCAGCGGCAAGGTCGTCCTTGGCCTCGCCTCCCCTCCACCCGAACCCTGCCGGTGTTCGTCGTCGTCGTCTCCGTCCGACGCCGCCATCCCCTCCTCCGGTCGGCCGTTTCTCCTTGCCGGCTCATCGTCTCGCTGTGCCGCCACCGTCGTCGGCATCGCAGTGGCGTGTTCCACGCCGTCCTCGCATCCGGGCAGCTGCTGCCGGCTGCCCTCGTAGCCTCCTCGCTGGCCCCGGCCGTCATCGTCCTCCCGTCGTTCCCGGTCATCGTGGCGTTCGTCCCTCCGTCAAGCAGATCGCGTTCGCCGCCCGTGGTTCGTCAAGCGAGCCGCTGCAGCCCCATCGTCGTCTTCGTCCTCGGCTCCACGTCATCAAGCCTCGTGCTGGCCGCGTCTTGCCTTCGTCCAAGGATCGCCGCCGAAGTCGTTCGCCTCCGTTGTCCCCGAGCCGTCTCCGCCGCGCCCGTTCGTCGTCGTCGTGCCGCGCCTTTTCGCGTGGTGGTAAGGGTGCCTCCTCTCGCTGCCCTGTCCTCGTCCTTTCAGTGTCGCCCCGTGCCCGTTGTGCGGTTGTCGACCCCGGTACCCGTGTACCGGTGTCGGTAGTCGTTCGTGGGTGCGTGTGGTGACTATGTTTGTGTGCCCGCTCAGTAGCCGCGTGGTTTCCACGTGTGCAACCCGCGTGGATTCCACGTGTGCATCCCGCGTGGTGTCTAGTGGAGTCCGTTTGTCAGCCACTCGCCTTGGTTGACACATGGGGTCCGCTTCCGTCGACCCGTGGACTATCTCTGTGTACTCGGTCTACTGTGGTCCCTTAGGTTGACATGTGGGGTCCACATGTCAACGGCACAGCCTTCCTGTCTTTTCCAGGCTAGCGCTTACACATGTTTTATAGTTGCAAAGACTAATTAAAATAATCCGTAAATCTCCATATAACAACATTAAACTTCGGATGATCATATCTTGATCATACGAACCCCGAATCGACCCGTTCAAGTCTCCTAATGTTTGTTATAACCTAAAGAACCCTGTGCTTTCTTTTTTATGTATTGTTATTGCTTTTTTTAGGGTTGTAGCTTTGCTTATGTGCTTCGCGTAGCTTCTGTCGTTCCGGAGGTTCCCGAAGCGTGGTTCGCGGTCATCGCCGAAGGTTCGGAAGGCCGTTCTCTCTGAGCAAGGCAAGTCGCATCACCCTTGAGCATATTGAATCCCAGTTTATAAAATTATTTTGATTTAAATTATTGCATTACCGCTTTACTTAAATTCACGCGTTATCACTGTTTTATTTAGCCATGCCTATTTACTTTTGTTATGACCATACTATTATTGCTATTGTTATTATTACCTTGTTCACCCTAGGATAAACAAAACCCCAACTAGTGGATACTCTATTAATGGTTCCACTAGTATGAATTTAGGTAGATGCTTCGCTGATTAATTAGGCAACACTAGGTGGTTTTATAACTTTAGACTTTGGGAGTTCTCATATCATTTGGACACTGTGGAATGGTTGGCTTGTGATGGAATTGAACACACACCTCCCCCCCTCCCCCTCTATTCAAAACTCCCAAAATGGTTTTAGGCTGGGCTCGAGGTGCATGGTTCTGCTAGTAGCACTTCGGCCACTATAAGGATCGGTCTTCGGGCCTCTGTTGCAAAGCACTATTGTACTAACCACATGTCTAATGGGTAAGGCTTAACTCGGTGCTCAGTCTAGTCCTGAACAAAAGGACACGGATAGAGATGGATGAAGTCGTTGCGGCGATGGATATCTCTGAGGCAAATGAAGGCTACATGAGCTGCGGCTCGGTAATCGAGATGTCTAGGCAAATGAAGCCTACACGGGTCGGTGCCCGTTAGTCGAGATGCCATGGCACTGGACCAGTACGCGGGTGGTCTCACCCCTATGTGTGTGGCGCACCCGGTCTAGATCCTGTTGCTAGGGGCTTAATCCTGGCCTGCCTGTCCGGGATACCGGCCGTAGGCAGGGTTGGGTCGGTACTTTTGTTCACGGCTCGGATGGGTGAAGGGTTATGTCACATGTTTACGACGGGTTCCACGGCCGTGGAATGCAGAGTAAAGATGTGTCTTGCGGGTAAAGATGTACACCTCTTATCAGAGTGTAATCTATTCGAATAGCCGCGCCCTCGGATATGGGCAAGCCTAGCAATGTACCCAAGTTAGTGGTTTAATTCTTAAAATTTGCTTAACAACTAAAATGTGGAATGGTTGGCCTGGGTTGGCTTGGGACGAGCTGGGACTCAGGTCGGGTTGCCAGTTCAGTCCGAATCATCGTAGGCCTTGAGTTAAGGCAGGTTCGTGTGGGTTCACGGCCTTGATTAATAATACTGTGTAGTCCTAGGATCGTCTTTACAAAATAGCTTTGAGCAACTAAGTGTCTTTTAAATGATGTTTACTGCAAAACTTAGCCCCTATATTATTATCCCCTTGTACCCCCTTACATTAATCATGCATCTCTCGGTGTGGCTTGCTGAGTACTGTGGTTGTACTCATTCTTGCTCTATCTTTCCTCCTTCAGTAAGAGAAGCATTGGAGAAGAAGTCCTAAGTGGAGTCCTGGCTTATACCCCAGTTGAGCGCATGTGAAGATGGAGCCGTAGGCCCGCTAGTCCTCTGCTGTTTATTTTTGTTTGTCAGGCCTGAAGTGCCTTTGTAATTATGTAAATATTATCGATATAATAAAGATGTGTCTTTTATATCATATTTGTGTGGTGTACCCCGGCTTTTCCTGGGATGGGGATTAATACACTAGCGTTTGAGAAAAGGTATATTTTTGGGCGCGACAACCCCCCTACCTGGCACGCCACTGTCGATGTTTGATGTCTCAACTATGGTATTTGCATGGCATGGGGATCGTTGGTACTAGGATATACACGAGACTGAGGTAAAAGAGATGGAGACGAGGATTTTTATACAGGTTCGGGCCCCTGAATTGTCAGGTAATAACCCTACATCCTATTGGCCGAAGCCGGTATTGCTCTTATTCACCATAATCACACCAGTACAATATTTGGGGTAGCCTATCTAACTGTTGTGGACTTGGCGGTCTATAGGTCTAACTCGTAGTCGACAACAGGGTAGTCTTCTTCCTCGAGTTCGTGCCCGGCGAGGTCAGAGACAGCGCTAGATCCCTACGGCCGGCCTCTGTAGGTACCGGATAGGGTCGATCCAGGCGTATCTCTGATGTCGATATCCGGCGGCTTGTCTTGGCGTATGTTGTCTTGTATGTTGATCTCCTGTCTTGATCTATTGTTCCGTAGATTGTGGTGGGTGTCGATTGTGTCTTCTATGGTAGGTGTCTCCCCTCTCCTCCTAGGGGGTCTTGTATTTATACCCATAGGTGTCCCCTTATCCAAGTAGAACTAGGGAAACTAATATAGATACAATCCGAGTAGTCCTTGTCGTTTCCATGTAGAACTCTGGTTGTCTTTTCTTATCCAGAACTCCTCATATATCCGCAGGTTGTTTCCGTATAGGACATGGCATATGGTGTGTCCTGCCGAGATTTAGTCGACTACTATTAGGTATATGGTATCCATAACCCTGACAGATCTGATTTAATGTAGTTGGCAAGTTGATGCCCACCGGTGTTGCATCTCGACGGCTTGAGTAGTGAACTTTCCTGCAATCAAAGAATCAAGACAAGAAATCAATAAAATGATAGTATAAGGAAAAGACCTTCCATTCATGACTTATTCCAACCTGAAATGTAACCATGAAGAAAATCTATATCGTTGAACCGAAGAGAAATGACTTATTCCAAAATAGAAGTGGGGAATATATGGACGTAAGGAACCGGACAAATATATAGATAAAATCTACAATGGTCGACATGTAGATTTCCTTACAAATGAAGTATAAAACGGTCGTCATGCATATCTCTAAGAAATCAAATGGCCTGAATTGCTTTGGCATCGGGGTTCCTGCTAACAAAGCTTGGGAATCCCGGTGGGAGGAGGAGCAGCAAGCCGCCCCATTGCCTTTATGAGCAAGTTGTGGTTGTACGGGAAGCCAACAAGAGTCAAGCGATAAGTAACATCTATTGCTGCCTCAGAGAAATGAAATGACGCATCAAGACTAGTGGCAATTAGCACACGCGATCATGTCACGATTTAGCGAATGCCAATAGCAAAATTAATATTTCAATATGGTGAATGCCAGTGTGTTTTTGCATGATTAATTCCAAACACAAAGTCACTGGAAGCCTGCAGGTGCAGCATCCCAATTACACGATTACAGTATATAACTTTATATAAGCACAAGGCGTGTATTGCAGAGAGGCAGTGGTGCCAGACGCCGCCATTTTCTTCTACTGGCGCCCACGGTTGAGCCGCGCCGCCGCGGCGATGGACGCCGCCACCCCTCCCGGCCGCGCCGCCGCGTCGGGCTTGCTGCGCACCTCCACCCCGACCACCCGCACCGCGTCCTCCCTCTCCACCTCCTTGTCCGCGCCGCCCAGCTTCGCCGCCGCGTCCTGCACGCACGCAGACAGTAGAAACGTCGCGCCATGGCCGCGCCACGGCGCGCGCCGCGCGATCGCGCAGGGTTAACCAAACAGAGACAACTGAGCTAGCTAGCGCGCGGCGCCGGCGCGCGTCCGAGATGTAGACAAAAGTGCGAACCGTACCGCGAGGACGTCGCCGAGCGTGGTCTTGTCCTCGTCGCGCTCCGCCCGGGCGTTGGCGTCCGCGGCGGCACGCGCCCGCGCGGCGAGGCCGGCCGGCGCGGCGGCGGCGTCTGCGTCGTCGTCGTCGTCGTCGTCGTCGTCGTCCTGCAGCCGACCGGCCGCGCGCGCCTCCGCCGCCTCGATCGCCGCGGCGTCGCTCGGCTCCACCGGCTGGTCTCCCGCCGAGAGCGCCGCCGCCTCCAGCGCCTCGCCGATCGTTATCTTGGTGCCGTCGGCCACCGCCGGTGGCCTCTCCTCCTGGCAGCTCATCGATCCTTGCTTGCAAAATCAAGTCGCGGATAGCTTCTCCTTGGCGCGATGTGGATGAGTGAGTGATCGTGATTAGTAGGGATGGAGAGGAGACGTGGAGGCACGCATGGCGAGGCACGTCGCCACGGCGAGGCGGCGAGGTGGCGCGCCCACATCGCTTGGGAGGCAATGCACCATACTGGAACAAAGGATTTTTCCCTCATTGACGAGTTTTTGCGAATTCTTTATACCGGAATGATCAACCAATGCTTTGAATGGACAAGATCACGCATTCAGCGATGAAAGAAAACGTATTCCCTCCCCTTTTTTTATTTTTTATTTTCACGTAGGTTAGCTCAAAATTGAACTAACAAACGTCTCTTTTTTTATTTTTATTTTTCGTTGGTTAGCTCAAAATTAAACTAACCAACACGTCTCTTTTTTTTACTTTTTATTTTTATATTAATTAGCTCAAAATTAAACTAATCAACGTCATATAATTTAATAATTTATGTAAGGAGGTAGTATCAATTATGCATTGGAACGGACGATTTTTTTTCTCCAGTTTCAGGTGTGAATTTTATAAGCTTCCATGAAATCTATAGCGATATTTCAGTATTTTCTCCATGGCGGAGATGAGGAAATCAAAACGCATGAGCATATGTCGAAGCCTCGTAAATACATGATCGGTGAAGAAAATATTTAAGGTGCCCTAGAAAGCATGCTTATTGTATAATCACGATCTGGTTTGATTGGATTATAGCAAAAACAGCAGGATTAATTTAAGTTAATTCTCAGGGAGAAAATGTACAAGACCGACAAGCACTGCCGGCGACGACACAGATAAGCTGTTTCTACTCATCGCCGGCAAAGGGAGGAAATATTCCGGCGACCACACACAGATAAGCTGATTCTACTACTCGTCGACGGAGAAAAGATCGACGAGCTGCCAGCGGCAGGGAGGACGACGGCGGGTCTCAGCTCTCACCGGCGCTTGTGGCCGCCGCCACCGCCATGGTTGTGGTGGTGGTTGCCGTCGCTGCCGCCGCCGCGGCGCTCCCTGGACCGCCGCGGCTCCTCCTGCGCCTCCTGATGCTCCCGCTCCCGCCTGGACGACGACGAGGGGCGCCGCTTGAAATGCTGCTCCTCCTCGCTCTCGTCGTCCTCCTCCTCCTCGCCGTAGTAGTCTCCGGCCGCGGGCCTCCGCCTCTCTTCCGCCGCGGCGGCCGCCTCACGGTGGTGGCGGCGGTGGTGGCGGCCGTCGTTGTCCTCCGCCACAGCGGCAGCTGCTTTCTTGGAGGAGGAAGAAGAGGACGCCGGGGGCTTGTCGGAGGAGGACCTGCGGCTGCGCTTGGCGTCGGAAGGGTTGCCGTCGCCGCCGGGGAAGCTGATGCGGGAGAAGACGCTGCCCTTGGCCTTGGACCGCGCGTCGGCCGCCGCCGCCGCCGCCTTCGCGTGGGCGTGCTCGGCCGCCTCGTGGCGCGACGCGGGCGGCGGAGGCGGCGGGAGGGGCAGGTCGTCGTAGCGGTCGGAGGAGGAGCGCTTCTTGCCGGAGCCGGAGGAGCGGTGCGGGGAGCGCCGGGAGTGGCGGTCGGGGCTCGCCGGCGGTGGCGGCGCCGACCTGTCCGCCGGCTGCGACGACCTTGACCTCTGCAAAGAGAGAGGAGGAAAAAAAAACATGGGACCACAAGTCAGTGTCATATTTACTTCTACAGCAGCAGCGACTACACCGTAGCCAATGGATGTAAATCGTACGGCGGAGAGCTGCTCCCAGACCAGTACTAACCCTGGAAGCATATAATGATCCACCAATACAAAGACGTTTAATATTGCAGAAAATCTACGGAAGAATACATATATATTATCCTGGAGAGTTTTCGCATTGCAGCCGTATTTTTTTTACCAATAATGCGTTGCTTAATGTCGCAGAGTGGGGCAGTTTACGTTTTTTTTGAACTTTGCATGCCATTTCTAGTTTCTAATGAATTCTAATACAGTAACCAAAGCCAAGAAACAAAATAATTAAAACGATTTGTGTTTTCTTAAAAAACATAGAAAATAAGGCAGAAAAAAAAGGGCAGCATAACCTTCCATAGAAAAATCCCACAACTCAAAGGGGAAAAAATATGAACACAAAAACTAACTTATTTGTGTCATATTTGTATGCGATAGTTAACCCAAAGCACGACGAGCACAGGAAAGCAACGGCAAAGTAAACAAAACACAGAAGAAGAAAAAAAATAAAAACTGGATAAACACATAGAACAGCAATGGAACGACATGGCAATATGCATCGCCACAAACACTCCGGTTGGCGATCGCCCCAAACAGCAGCCACAGCAATCCTGGGATCAGCCAAGAACAATGCCCAATCGCAAGCGCGTGCACACAGGAGGGCGTAAACGGAGTGCCTTTCTTGTTCGGTAAAATCTGAATCGACCGTGCAAAAAGGCAATGGCTCCATCTTATGCTCCTTCCTGTCTAGTGCGGTGCCCTTGACCACTACTGCTGCTGCCGACATGTTTACCATGGAACTGATGATAGTACAAAACTTTGCGAGATAATAAATTGACAGGAAAACACATACAGCCTTCGGCCTCATTGAGGTAGTACTATCGTTATTGGCTCCGGATGATTCCCTCGCTTCCCTTCGAGATTCTCTTTCCCTGTCTCGCTCCCGATCCCGATCCCGCTCTTGGTCTCGATCGCGATCTCGATTTTGGTCTCTGTCCCTCTCTCTTTCCCTTTCCCTTTCCCTCTCCCTCTCCCTCTCCCTCTCCCTCTCCCTTTCTCTTTCTCTCTCGCGGGAATGTCCACGCTCCCTCTCCCTGCAAAAGAGACTCCACTGATTAACATTGAAACAAAAAACCAAAGTGGGGAAAATATTATGGTAATTGGCCAACTGCTACTCCCTCCGCCCCAAAAAGACTTGATTACATAGCTAGAAATCAAGTATTTTTGAGACGGATGTATATGTCAATTGAAATGCAGTTTAGCATAGTCTAGTCCTGATTTTGCAAAAACAACACAAACCTACTTTCTGAGTCGTGAAGATGAAATGGGCAATTCAGTGGCAGGAACAATATTATATATGTATATATTTAATGTGGCAAATGCAAAATCCCCACTTCATTACTTCCGGTAGCATCCCACAGGCCAACGCTCAAGATATTGTTCTACTCCCTCTAGTTCCATAATTCTTAGACGTTTTGGACAAGGTTGAGGTCAAACTTTTAGGACTTAGACTATAAATAACATTAGAAATATTTAGTTTGAAGGCACTAAAATAAAATATATAGATTAGTCTTAAAATGTACTATAAAAAAAAGTAAATATTTAGTTATTTATTGTATATATTATAATAGAAAATCATAGTCAAAGATATATCTTGGAGACCATGTGTGATTATCCAAAATGTCAAGAATTATGGAGAGGGAGTGCATATCGCAGTCAAGTTCACCAATCCTGAGGTGAATGGGACTTCAGTCCTAGGCCTTAGGTACTACCTCCCATGAGCCCGTGAGGATAATTCCATTGAAGGAACAAAGTGGTGGTTTAAGCCTCAAGTTGAGTAACTTGTTATAACAGGATTAAGTTTAGGGTTGTAGGATTTTATCAAGGTTATAACCCTCAATATTTAAATATTGTTTGGATGGTGAAGAAGAGAGTGCAGCCCAGCAACCCTCAATAGAAACAGCAGTTACAGGGCGATGCATTAGTAACACAAAAGTACAAGCCAACTGCTATTTATGTTAGGGAAGATCAGAAAATGATCACAAGTTAGCAATCACCTTTCATTGAATCGCTCCATTTCACGTCTCCTCCTATTATCAGGCTTTCGGAGCTCAAATTCATCCCTGCTAACAACCGGTGGACCCATATTCATTCCCATACTGTTAACTGCTAATTCAGAAAGGTCCCTGAAAACAAATCATTCAAGATGTTCAGCAGTGGCCTAGTATGAGATGATCTGAAGAAAGGCAGGGATGGATGCTTAGCTAAAGTAAACACATGGACATATACACATCCCCCGCCACATTGAAGAAAAAACAGATACAAAGTTTGTGGTTTGTACACTAACTTCCAGAGGTAAACTAAAGATCACCAGTACATCTATAATCTGTCATACCCAGGGGGAAGATCAAGTATTGCTAAAAGATATACCTAGGAACTGCTGGCATCATGTATCCTGGGGGCATAAATGGATCTTGTGGGAGGACTCCCCCACCAAAAGGGTCGAAAGGACCTGGTGGATAACCCATGTATGGCATGGGACCAGGAAATGGCGCACCCATGTAATCCATTGGCAATGGCATCCCCCCTCCCCAGTAAGGGTTGAAGCCTCCTGCCGGACCCATAGGCATTCCAGCAAAATTTTCAGCTCCAAAGTCCTGATAGGGTTTCCAGTCCTCAGCTGTAGATGAGGAACAAGCAATGTTTGAATAATTAACGATTAACATCAATATACTGAAACAGATGTTTAGTGTGCTCTAAAATATTGAAAGATTGTTTGGTTTATTTAAGCCACCGCTTGCAACATCACCTATATGACATAATCATTATGAGTAATCCAAACTTACCATTTCCTGGTGCGCGCACCTTCTTCTTCTTCTTTTTCTTTACGACTGAAACCAATAAAGGAATCTTGTTATTTCTTGGAACAGAAATGTTAACAGAATACATGCACACATTTTAGCACAGGGAGAGAGGAACAACTGTTACCACAGCCAACTCATTCATATTGTTTCAGTTTTTATTGCCATACCCCTTAAACATCTATTCTTAAAAATTACAAACAAGATGTTTGAAAGAAAAAAGAACATTGTAATTCTCTAGAAATTGTATTGGCAGGGAGGGTGCATCACAGGAATGGTTAGATGGAAACAAGCAGGAACAAAAGATTTCACCTTGTTCGCCCACAACAGGCATTTTTTCCTGTGACTCTTTCACAACAGGTGTTGCTTCTGGTGTTTTTTCTTTCAGAATTTTAGACTCCATGGTTCCTTCAACAACATCTGGTAATGCGGGGACCTTCTTATCTGAAGAACTCATATCAACATTTGTAGTTTTCACTTCGCTATGGCTCTCAACATCTGGAGACTCTTCTACAGGTGCAGGTGTTCTTTTTGGTTCTTCCTTTGAAGCAGCAGAAACAGCTGGAGACCTAACCTTGGGCTGTACAGGAATAGCTGACTCCATATCTGCGCAAAGTACTAGCATCAGTTCAAATAGTCTATACTAAGTACTCCCTCCGGGTTGATAATACTTGTCGTTTTGGACAAGGGTGAAGTCAAACTTTAAAATCCTTGACTATGAATAATTTTTAAAATATTGGTCTTAGAAATATGGAGACCATATGTCTATTAGTCTTAAAATGTACTTCAATAAAATCATATATTTGTCGATATTTATATATATATTATAATAGAAAATAGTAGTCAAAGTTGTTTTTAGGTTAATTTTTTGGAGACCGTGTCCTTGTATAGAACGACAAGTAATATCAACCTAGAGGGAGTATCTGTTATAAGTGATAGATATATGTGTATATACCCTGTACTTGCACCATGCTTCCCACATTTTCTGTACTGCTAGTTGGTGGTGCCTCTAATATCCGGCTGATGGTTTCTCTTAGAGTTTTATTGGGGAGAAGATCGTCTGCTAATATGCTTGTGGCACCACAGACACACATTGACTTGTTTATAATGTAGTCCCTAATGCCTGCAAAAGAACATAGCAGCATGCCACCTCATTAAAAAGTGTACATATTTGAAGCTCGGAAATGAAGATCAAGATAAGGGGAAGGAAAAAAGCACACAATTTATGGTTATCCCATAGACAAACTCGTAAAATGACAGTGGCACCAATGACATGTAAATAAATATGTTTTTATAAGCATAACTTACATTTATCACAGAAACTCCTAAAGCAGCATTTACTAGTTAGAACAGCATCCTTCATTACTTCTTTACACAATGGGCAACGTAACTCTGGTGGAAGATCACCAAGTGAGCGGGTTGTGGGTAATCCCTCTATCTCCTTCTCAAAAGCAGCTCTATCACAAAACAAAATTAAGTTTGGTCTTTGATAAGCACATGTAACATTGTTTTTGCATTGCAGAAGTAATTCAACAAACTTTGAAGTTTGCACTCACTCATTTGGCTTCAAGACAGCACCAGCCCCACTTGGTAGTGCATATGAGCCATCTGGGGTTGCCATCAACATAGATTTTGGAATGCCAGTTGGAGGTTTCATCCTTTTCATGTCAAATCTAGCATCACCATTTGTTGGGCAATGTTGAATGAAATGACCTAAAAATGAAGACTTCTGAGCAATAGCATAGCATGATTTTTCATTACCAAAGACTTGACATTAGTCATCATCATACCAGGCACTTTACATCTATGACAGACATAGCCTGCAGGAGGTGTCCTACGTTCCAGACCACCACGTCCTTGAGAATATCGAAGGGGAATATCATAAGTGAGGATCATAAGGGGAAAAGGTAGGCAAATAACCTTACAACATAGCATATCACAGACAACATAGCATATCACAGACAACATAGCATATCAGTATATCACAGAGCATAGAATTTAAGTATAAACGCTGCACCTATAGGTATACATGTTGCAAAGGTCAGTGCTACTACTGCCACTTATAAACCTGTACGCAAAAAAAAAAAAAAAAAAAAAAGCAATAGACAAGGTAAAAAGGTTACCAAAACCACGACCACCCATCATTCTTCCACCCATCCCTCTTCCATAGCCTCTTCCACCACCATACCCATCAGGAATTTGACTGGAAGCATGAACATTCAGTTTGATGATTATAAAAGCAGCACATAATAATGATAGCATTACATCCCATAGCATAAAAACTAGAACTAATTGCAGTTCAAGCAGTCAATGTGGTGAATTTCTAATCCAGTACATCACTCACCTATAGTCGAGTGCAGATGTATCAATAAGTGCTTTTATTTTACTATCTTCATCAACTTTATTTTCAGATGCATCAACCGCCTGGCTACCGAGCTGTGAAGGGACTGAATCAGAAACATATAAATCATTGCCAAACTCGTCATCCCACTCAGATTCTTCAGGCTGCAATTTAATATTTTGAATATCAGCTCCATGTATTAACACACAAATGCAAGTCTGCAACAGCTCAAACATCTAAATAAAAATAAAATGGCAGATACTGCAAGGGCAAATAGTATCCAAGACTAGAAGACTTTATTCTTACATATTTCATAGATGCATCAGCAAGAAAAGCACTACCAGAAGGCATGGTTTCTTCTACCCTACCTTCCATGGCTTTTGTCCTGCACAAATGAGCGAGCATCTCAAATTATGCATACTAGAAAGGAAAGGGAGAGGGAAAGGAATCTAACTCCAAGCATAACCAGAGGCGTGATTCAGTCAAAACAAATTTGAAAGCATGTCCCCTCATATAACTAAATTGTGGTTTGGCTCCAAATGTATGTGAATTAGGAGATGTGTACAGTATGGAATCAAAGATCAAGACGGTACTCTTCTGGTTCTGTTACAATAGGCTTCCTTGGTCTTCCTGGTATCCGACGAATCAACACCGATGTGTTCTTTGGTATCATAGTAGCTTCATCAGCATATTCTGAAAGCGCAAATGCCACAGGAAAATAATTTAACCTCGGTTGCATAACTCCATCCCAAATCCCACCAAGACAAAGATATTCAAAACATAATCCACTAATCTAACAGGCAAGTAAATTGTAGGGCTCAGCCAGAGTACAGTTTCACTTGCAATGCCCTATGATAATCTGGTACGATTGCTTGCTGATGCAAACAAGTAGCGCCCCAATTGCAAACAAAAGAATAAGTCTTGAGGGCAATACTTGATACATGCACTCAACAACCGAAAAGTGCAGATTGCTCAACTTTGCCAAAAGGTAAAACCTTTTAGGATGTCCCAAATAATATTTTTTTAATTGAAGTTCAAATCCAATTTATACTCAGTTATCCACAACAATCCTGTAAACCATTTCCTAGCAGGCTTATGACAGCAAAAAATTCAAAGCGTCTATGGTAAAAAAAAAATGATAATAGCTATTGATACTAGATAGAGCATCAATTTTCGTGTTATACAACTGAATCAATGCAGAACTCTTGACTGCACAAATCAGAAAGTCACAGATTTACCATACAAATGAAACAACAATAAAACCTAGGTCTATCACAAATTCGCAATACTATCTGGCCTTATCAACTTGCTTACATTCACTCATACAAGAAATCACACAAAGGGCCCGACGCTAAGAAGAACCAACCTTCGTCGGTCTGCGCATTTGAAATCATGAGGTCAAAATCTGTGCCTCTCCCAAGATGCTTGGACTCAAAAATCCGCTCCTTCAGGTTGGCAACCGAGATGAATTGCCCCTCGATCGGAATCGAGTCATAATCTCTGGCACTCTTGAACTTGTAATATACAGCCATAATGCCCACTCAGTTTTTTTTTCTTTTCTTCTGAATTTATCTTTTTATTTTTTTTGTTTTTCTTTCTATTTTTTTTGTTGGCTTTTCCCCCCCCCCCTCTTCTTCTGTAATAGAGCAGATTATTCGATAGAGAACAGCAGTAAATAACAAAAAATTTTGCCTTCGCCCTTAAATTGAGCGGAAAACTGATGCTTTAAACCGGAACAAATCGAGAAAACAGATAGACACATGAACAAGTGTACAAGCAAGCAGCACTTTCGTGTCTCCGCCGCCCTGCCGGGCGGCCGCTCTCCTAAAACGCAGCCGCCAAAGAAGCCACCACCGGAGGTAAAGAGCCCGCACGAAGAGAAACCCGCCCTCTCCCTCCCTCCACCACACCAACCGGGGGAAGGCCTCCGAATTGTGGGGGCGGGCGCTACCACGCCAGGATCGCCATCGCCGGAGCCGCCCCCTCCCAGATCGCTGCAGATCCGGGCGCGGGGCACCGAGGAGCCGCCAGGTGTGAGCCTTCCAGATCGAGAAACCCTCCCGCCGAGAGAGGAGAGGCGCCCCTCTCTCCCCCTCCCTCTCGCCCGCGCCGCAACCGCCGCCGCGGGGAGGGTGCGGGCTTCAACACCGGAGCCCCGCGCGGCGGATCGAGGAGAGGGAAACCGTCGCCCGCCTTTGCGGCGCTAGGGTTTGGAGCTCGCGTTGGGGGATTTGGGGGGATTCTATCCCTTCCTCGCTTCGTCGAGACTCGAGAGGGAGGGGGGGAGTGGGGAAAGGGATTGGGATTGGGGGAAGAGGAGAGGAGAGGAGGAGAGGGGGGACGAACCTAAATCTGGCAGGCTGGGCCTAGTTGGGCTTGGATCAGAGGGTGAGACAGACCGACCCAATGGGCTCAAATGGGCCGTATCTTTTTCACTAGAAACGCTCGATCGAAGTGTGTGATTTTAGCTAGGAATAAGTTCATTTTAGTCCGTAAACCGAAATACCAGATACAACAGGTCTCTAAACTAAAAATCGGTGCAATACAGGTCACATGACAATATAGCAGGTGGCTTTATCCAACATGGCAATTTGACCCGAGTCAACAACGTTGAGTCAATGTGGGCTCCACATGTCAGAGCCTCTTCACCTCTCTCTTTACCTATCTCTTTCTTCCTCCCCTTGTTTCCATCTCACCAGGCGACGAGCGATGAGGATAAGGCCGGCAGCGGGTGGTGAGTAGGACGGCGGACACCGGCTCCGGTGTGGGCCCACGTCGCTCGGCGGGGGACAATGGCGACGTGGCCTATGGCCCTGTTTGGGGGAGCTTCTAGCAGCTGCAGTTTCTCCTAGAATCTCCAGCTTCCAGAAGCTCCCCCAAACAGTCCAGCTTTTTATCCAGATTCTGAGAATCTGTAGTTGTAGAATCTAGAAAATGAACTAGAAGCCAGAAGCTGGGTTTCCCAGCTTCTCCAGATTCTCACCAGCTAGCTTCTCGGCAGCTGCTTCTCAGAATCTTAAGCTCCCCCAAACAGGCCCTATGGCACGCGCAATGTCTGGTGAAAGGACTCCCCCTAGAATGACATGGAAAGGCTCTGCATCGTGGTCACCAAAGCCACCACCGCCGTGGTAGGGGTGGGCGACGTCGAGTGCTACGACAGGGGAGTGGACTCCCCTCTCCTCTGCTCGAGGAGAGCGGAGTGAGTGCAAAAGTGAGAGATAGATGTACTGGCCTCACATGGCGAAAGCTGCTGGTGGTGGTGGTGGTGGCCATGGCCTGGATTTCCTTCTACTTTGAGTTGGCCTCGCCTCCTGCTCCGACCTGCACGCATGAGCTATGAACCCACGCTTTCCCCTCTCGCCCAGCTCACCCCATGGCCACCCTACTTAGCTCGTCCTAGAGAGATAAAAAGGATAGAGAGATAGTTATTGGGAAGCAAGAAGCAATGTGGTGTTGAGATTGAGAGAGTGAGTGTTCTTCACGGAGGTCTTGCTATGCGGTGCAAGGCATTCTCTTTTTCTTTGTGTAGTCATTGAATTCGAGGAGGTACTAATGCCGCCATTCCTCCTCGGCTTGTTGCTTCTGCTTATTTTGATCCCTCTCTTCGTTCTTGGATTCCCCATGGAATTTCTTCTTCGCTTGCTCTGAATATTTTTTCTTCCTATTTTTGTTACTCTTTTTCCGTCGGATTTTGTGGGAATACCTGGAGACTGTATATGGATTTGTGGTTTTGAGAGAAATTAGGGCGGCGGCGTCGTCCCCAGTCGAGCGACGTGGACCCATGTCGGAGCCAGCATCTGCCGGTCGTCGTCCTCCTCAACACCCGCCATCGGCCTTCTCCTCACTACTCACTGCCTGGTGAGATGGGACTAGGGAGAGAAAGAGAGAGATAGGTGAAAAGAGAGAGGTGAAGAGGCCCTAACTTGTGGGGCCCATGCTGACTTGGATTTATGTCAAATATCAAGTCAAACAAAACCACCTGCTATACTATCATGTGACCTACACTGCATCAGTTTTGACAGTTGAGGAACCCGTTGTATATGGTATTTCGGTTCAAGGAAGAAAATCGAACTCTGTATCAAGTTAAGGGACCTAACAATGAACTTATTCCTTTTAGCTTAACCATTTTCACTATAATCGATGTAGGAGCCGGAACAAACATTGCAGTACAACACATCTAAAAGAACAAACACAGCAGATCTAGTAAGTGGCCTCTATCAGGCATAGTTATTTTTTATATATATACGCAGGAGAGTTACGTGTCATTTCATTAAGGAGAAAATAAGTAAGAAAACGAAAGTTCTCAAAAGAAAAACTCTCACACAAACGCACATGAAACCTACTCCTATGTGCACAAGTGTTTGTTTTGAGGGACTACTGTCTCTTCTCTGAATTATTGGTTTTCTCCAAGGAAAAAAAATACTTAAGTGTTTGAACATAAGGACGCAATTCAAAGTATATTTGGTCTTGGGTTTTTACCTTAGAGGCTTTCAC
This sequence comes from Oryza sativa Japonica Group, assembly GCF_034140825.1. Lineage (NCBI taxonomy): Eukaryota > Viridiplantae > Streptophyta > Magnoliopsida > Poales > Poaceae > Oryza > Oryza sativa. Next base: position 16,021,586 of record NC_089044.1, on the reverse strand, counting down.
CTTATCCAACACACACTTTTCAACTTTCTGAGAATTTCGAGGCCTTGAAAACCTACATTATATATAACAATGAAAAGTATAAATAGGACAATATTTTGCTAGGACTAATTTTGTCCACATCAACTTTGTGTCTAATTATACTCTTTGTTGCTAATATTGCTACATGGAACATGGAGCAAAATGTAATGAGTATGCTGAAAGACCATCAAACTTGGTGTTGAGCTCAAAATCACATGGCTTTTGCACAAGATAGTCTAGTACTAGGGTACTAGCTAATGTTCCTATCAGAGTATTTTCAAGAGATTGAATACATCTATAGCTAATTAGCTCTTCACTTAGATGCTAGCAAATTAAGAATATGTTTTTTTAAAAATCAAATTCCTACAATCCAAATGGGTCTAAAATGATGCCTATGGCAAGGGCACTACTAAAATGCAGATTTGAAGCTCGAATTCTATTGATACTAATGCATGAGATAGTAAAAAAAAGTTGTCTTATGACATAGTATTTGGTTGGTCTCCATATCATTTCGGGCATGAATTCCATATCCAGAGATAACTAGCAAAGCATTTTAAGAATCAATCTTATATACTCCAATTTGCAATGGAGTAAAAATCAACGATTATAAAGAGATTACGCTCGAAGTTGCAAACTTATATTATTATTTTTGTTACACATTGCTTGCCCATGGTACCAACTGATTGTTACAATGACACTGACTGGACCAAGCATAGATATTTTGGCCAAACTTTAATGAACTGAAACGATCTGAACCAAACCAAACAAAAAAAAAGAGGGTTCTATCCATCTTTAAACCCAGAAAACAAAGATGGTGGAGGGTGCTACTTAGTTTGGGCATAAAGATGGATTTGGTGGAAGACCTTATTGGCAAAACTCTACTAGTATACTATAGTAGTTGCACCGTTACCACAAATGATGGTGCTACTTGGTAGGAATGTAGCTTGCACCAGCAAGAAGCCCGAATCCGCCGCCTCCTCCTCCTCCTCCTCCTCTTTTATCAATGTTGGGCCACATTGGGATCCCCTCATTCCCACCATCACCGCTTGCATCCATCCTGGGCACAACCACAATGAGTTGACCATTCACATACCCTGCCATAACCATCGATAGAATGGATGTCTCAGCTAGGGGGAAGCGCCACTTGTCATAGACTAGATCATTCCTTAAGTCTGGCTCCCCAGGTCCAATGTGCACCACCACCCTAGTCATATCCCAGCGCTCGAGTCTCACAATGTGTACCTTAACAACATCAGGTTCACCACCGACACCATGTGGCACAAAAAAGAGGTCAGCGTTGGTGGTAAAGAGCTTACGAACATTGGTATCCCTTGGGAATGGAAGCTCCAACACACGACTAAACACTGGTGGCAAGCGTTGGAGCTTCTTCACCGGCTCCGACTCCACTAGTTGCGGCTGCGTCTTTGTCATGGCTACCAAGCTAATTCCTCTCTTACTTCTTGCACACAACAAGAAACTACAAGGAGATTCTCTTTTCTTTGATCAATACCTAATGCCTTTCAAGGCCTATGATGAGGGAATTTATAGGACATCGGGGTGATGGTGTCACAAGATTCATGGCATTTGGGAAGGGAAGGATAAGATCAACCAACCCAAGATGACGCATCATTTGATTTGATGAGATTAGCATCATGCCGTGGCAAAGCTTGCAAGAAGATAGCTTACCGTTCTTTACTTGTGCAAATTGATTTTTAGCACAAAAATACATAGTCACAAGCACCGAAAGATGTCAGAGTTACAAGGGAGGGCTCTTTCGGTGCTTGTGAGTATGTACTTTTGTGCTGAAAGTCCATCTACACAAGTAAAGAAGGGATATCTTTTTGGTAGTTGTTTTCTCTACTCACAAGTTATCCTTTTGTGTGCACACTAGTTTTGTTTTTGTCCTATCATCACTAATCAGTTTTGCGAGTATATTGTTGAAAAGTATCCTAGAAGATCAAAAGTTAGCTTTATCATTTGTGTGCCACGTCTAGTGTTTTGTCACACCTAGTCATTATGTGTCTAAGTAGGGTACAATAAAGATACTTTTTTTTGGTTTTTTATGTTAATTTGTCCACATACTAAGCCGAAAGTGTTTTTTGTTGTGGTGGTTGTTTGTCCTAATTTTAAGGATAAGGATTGATACTACTTATAAGAAACCTATACGGGACCATTTGAGGATATGGCCCTACAAAAGGGTCCACAAACTTTTTTATTATTATTTTGTTTACTTCTATGAATTACCCATAGACACCGAATTGTTTACTTTTTCTACAAGCAATTTTACTAGTCTCCATGAACAAGTGTAATAAACTAAACAATAATGATTTAGTTTTGGACAATAAGTTTCTTCCATATATAGTATACATGTTTAGATTATTCTAAACCACAATTACTGAATGGTTTTCATCTAAACAATAAATGCGAAATAATAAAATATAAATATTACATACCACTAGTATCGTCAGTTTCCAGTCTTGCAACATGTTGCTATCACAACGCAACTTGGGTTCCTTCTCTTCAAATAAAATAATGAATATTTCATCAAAACTATACCTATATGCAATACTGTCAAAGAGACATGAGATTGTATGTGACACAGTAAAAACCGTGGAATAGATGATACCGATGTCTTGGTGGAACAAGGTAGAGGGAGCTATTCTGGCACACGATGATGGAGGAGGGAAAAATAAGCTGGCAAAGATCAAGTAGATCTTTTCTAGACAATAGGGAGAGACACCATCAATGGAGACATCAATGAGTGGTGAGAAGACCGGAAGAGAGAAGAAGAGGGCAGGTGTAGATCTATAAGTAGAACACGATTTGGGCATCAATCGGGCAGAGCTAGGATGGGATGAGGAATGTGCAGGGGTGGGGGTTGTTATAATAGACGCGAGGAAAGCAAAATATTCGTGAAAAGGAAGAAAGACGTGTATCACGAGGATTTGGCATGTCGCTTATGGAGGACGGCATGTGAAATAAATAGAAGATATGTAGAACATTTTACTGCTAACTTAGGTACACCATTAATTACTAATAATTGGTGTAGAAATCACTCTGGTCAATTCATATATCTTATTTCACGATTCCTACTATTTTATCCTAATATTTGCTTAGTTAACTTCTACTCCTTTTGAACAACGAATGTATATGTTGGGACAGAGGGATTAAAAGTTGTGCAAATCATGATAAAAATAATCTTTTATGTCTATCGAACCGGAGGAAATATTGTTTCTTGTGTTACATTTTCATACCTGCACTATGACTAGAAATTCTTTGCACTACTTAATCATTTCCTCTGTCTTAAAATATAGCTACCTTTCGAGTTGTGCATGAACTTTAAGGAGAGGGGTGAAATTAAACGGGGGAGGGTTATGATTGGTTGAGATGAGGAGGTAGGTGGAGAAGTATCTATATTTAGGACAACATTTATTCTGTAACATTACTATGGAGGGAGTAGTTCAAAGGACCTTGATATCGCCTAGGATGGTGAATAGACGTTCCTGAAAATCACTCGCAACAGTGTCAGATTCACTAGAAATCCTAGGTGGCTTCTTATGTAGGGGTGGATATCGAGCTAGGCTCAGCTCGCTCTGGCTCGGTAGGCTCGTTATAGCTAACGAGCTGAAACGACAGCTCATGTCGGCTTGCTGTGAAACTCGAGCTAGCTCGCGAGCTAATACAACCATTTCATCACTTCAGAGATAGCAGACAGGGAAGAACATATTCTGAAAACATTTGTTCAACAATTAGCACTTTAAACATGATGAGCTCAATGAAACATCTCATCTGTCTAAATCATATTATCATAAAATCCAAAAACAACACAAAATCGATAAAATTCGAAAAAGACAACAAAGAAAAAAACAAACCGCTTATAACATCATATATTCACATATCACAATAAAATAAAAATCCTTCGTGTGGATGTGGCTGTCTCCCATTCAAACAAGAAATCAGGCAATAGGTTTCTTCACAAACTCACATTCACAGTATCAAGCAACATAGTTCCATCCATCCATGCATACATACATGGATGCGTGGCAGCGTGGGCATGCGGCACAAGCACCACTTGCTCTTACTCCATGGACCATGGGCATCGAGCGAGCAAGTTCGACACTGGTCGCTGGAACAGGTAACAACGTTGTAGGATGGAGGGAGCGGAGCATAGCGCCACGAGATGGAGGGAGCGGAGCGCGGTGCTTGCCACTGGAATGGGAGACTCAACGGTGTCGTGGGTGGGTTGGAGGGAGCGACGCAAGCGTAGGGCGAGGCCACGGGCGGTGGGAGAGCGGAGGAACCGATGAGACAATGACCGGTCTAGGGTTTTATATATTCTACTTTGGTCTTGGCATGCCACCAAGATGGGCGATGGGCCACATGCTATGGCCTGCTATTTGCTGAAGTTTGATTTTACTCCCTGTTTGTCTAGCTCATTAAGCTCGTGAGCAGCTCGCGAGCCAGCTCGAGATGGCTCGTTATGTGTAACGAGCTAAAATTTCAGCTTGGCTCATTACAAAGCCATATCGAGTCGAGCCGAGCCGAGTTGGGCACAAGCCGAGCGAGCTAACAAGTCACGAGCTTTTCGTCCAACCCTATTCTTATGTTCAGGATAGAGAAAGTTGATTGAAACTTTCGGTCTTTAGTACCAAATTGCCGGTAGCCTGAGTCAGGTTTTGCATCAAGGAGGTATGGAGAATATGCAGGAACATATAGAGAATCGGATATGACAAGCGCAACTCAAGTACACAAGGATTTTTCACCCAAGTCTGAATATTTCAATCCTACTCTTCATTAAGGAACTCCAAGGAGCCGAATCTCGATTGATCCCAAGCCTCACCAAGCTATCAAATAGGCAGAAGCTTTAGCCTTAGTGCAATCACCAACGTTTAGCAAGTTTTCAAGCGACCACCAAGGTTCAAGCTTGGACAACAAGCACCCACCTCTTATAAAGTTTGCTCTACCAAGCAACCTCCTAGAAGCTAGTTCAATTTTCACATAATCTTACCTCTTTCCTTGTGAAGGTTAGATGAACCTTCACAAACATTCCCGGGCAATCCACACTATCGGATCCTCGCGGGTGACGCCTAGCTAGCTAGGTGGAGATCAACCAAGAGTAAAAAGTGTGATGACGATGGCCAGGTGTCGATCCTAAAGTGCTCTTACCCTAGCTCTCAAGCTCACTAGATCCAAAATCTTCTTACTCACAAGGTTTTTGCCTCAAGAATCCAAGTGGAGAAGGTTAGGAACCCTAGAGAAGATATGTGAGTAGGTCTAAAAGGTGTGATAGCCAATCCCTCAAAATGGGAGTTGGGGGGGGGGAGTTAAATACTCACCCATCCTCAAAACTAACCGTTACTCACAAATTCAAACTAGAAGTTTCGGTTGCAAATACCAAACCTCCCGGTTCAACACATAGGCTAGAAGTGGAAAGGGGGAGGGAGGGGAGGGTCACTTTCGTTCCAAAAGACCTAAACTTTGGGTTCGAGGTCTCTATCTTGGTCTAGGAAAAAGGACCAGAACTTCCAGTCTCAAAGACCGGAACTTCCAGTCATCCTTCCAAGTCTGAACGGAGACTTCTTACTTTAAGTTCCGATGAAAACTACCAGAACTTTTTGTGTGAGTTCATAGATTACCCATTTTTCCTTTGAGAGTGTGGTGCATTGTATATCTCTTTACAGGATCAAGGTGACTCTAGAGCAGTTAGACACGAGAAAATTGCAATATTGGGATTGCAAACATGGGGGCTTCGCTGTTTTGACACTCTGTTTGGATGACAAATGGGCCCATCTGTGTCTATGAAATGTGGGTCAAGTGTCATTATAGCAAAGGTTAATGTTTGCAGTGTCATAATTGCAAATCCCCCGTTAGACACAATGCTAGCCATTGACATGAGCCCCTAATGCGGCTTTCCTATGACTCAGATCCAAATAAAAATGAATTTAAACCGCCTTGAGTCAATGCACCACTTCTCATTGATTTGCAAGGGTCTCCATATCATAAGATTATCAACACATGAGCCTAATACCTGCGCTTATCTCATTTAAAGCGATTAGTCCCCTAATTGTCTTGTCATCTATCACCAAAACCTACTGGGGATCTAGGTGCACTTTCAGTAGTAAGTTCCTTGTGTATGTACCAATCCAGAAATACTCCTAGGTGAAAGTATCTTATAGGTATATTGTCTCTCTTACAACGGGAGTAACACGATTTGGTAATCAGAAGGGGAAAGTGAATAAAAAGGGTACACTACTCATTTTGATATGGTACTTAGAAACACATTGATCGGGATGAAGAAGGGATGAGCAACTCCACGAGTTACATACAAAAGGAACCCAACTTCTAAGGGACAAATGATGGAAGTGGTCAACTTTCGTAACAAATATAGAATTTTCTCGCCGAATAATGTTGTGTGCCACTTGCAATAGTAAAGTCTATTACGAATCATCATAAGATATCACAAGCTACATAATTACAACATTTCCTTCGAGTGTGTTCGAAAGAGGTGTTGTGAACATCACCACGCGCACGAAAAATGGGGTGGCTCATTAGCGCATGATTAATTAAATATTTAAAAAAAATGAAAAAGGATTAATATGACTTTCTACAACAACTTTCGTATGGATTTTTTTTTTCAAAAAACACACCGTTTAACAATTCAGGAAGTGTGTATGCAGAAAACGAGGGAGTAGGCGATGCGAACCATGACTTTCGAACACACCCTTATTCTCACTAATGGATTGCCTCATTTTTGAAGTGCCAAACAAAGTAGCAAAAGAAAAATAAACATATACGAGTGATGCATTGTCTATAAAAAGCATGTGCTACATTTCACTGAAATCTAATTTAAACTATCATCAGATGATGATATCGCTTGTAATCAACGAAACATAGCGAGCCTTTGTTTGTCACAGCTACCGAACAAATATAGTTGCCCTGTATAATTTTGGAAGTTAAGTCAACAAACGAACGAAAGCCATGTATACGTAATAAAGCCATATGATATTATAAGAGATATACTACGTAAATATTGTCTAAGGACAAAATTATCTGCCACGCTCCACTAAAATCAAATATGAACTATGATAAGATGACGTTTGTCACCAACAAAGGAGGCGCTACCTTCTATTCCTCACCGGCTCACCGCTATCCTCTCTCCCACCGATGGACTGCTCGGTGTTCTCTCTTGCGTCAATGGCCTGCTCGGTGCTCTCTCTTGCGTCGATGGCCTGCTCGGTTTTGGAACTAGCAAGTATGAACTAACCAGGGATGCAAAATCCATATCTAGATGAAGGCACATCTGTACCCCTGGACCTACCCCTATATATAGCACTCATGTTTGAGAGTAAAACCATTGCCTATCAAACAACAGAGTGTTTAAGTATCCTGGCATAAGCACAAGCAGGTCAGGAGGTACTTTGCACACTCTGTTCGCTGGTAAGCCGCGTTAGCGGGCGTTCGGTAGACAGTTTGTTTCTCTAATCACTTCCACAGCCTGTTTAGCACTCTAATCCCCGCCATTTTTGCTTAAACCCCCCTCCCTTTCCGCGTCTTCTCCGTTTCCACCCCATTTCGCTTCCCGATCACATCACCGAACGAGAGAGCTAGGAAGAGGAATAAGAGGAAGGGGAGGAAATTTTCGAAACGCGAACCCTAGGGTTCGCGGTCGCGGTCGCGGGCGCGGGCGATGAAGATCCCGTTCGTGACCAAGTGGTCGCACCGGTCGCACGAGCCCGCCGCGCCGTCGAATCCGGCGGCGCAGCAGCAGCCGCCCCCGCCGTCCCCGGCGGGGGTGTCATCGGCCGCGGCGGCTGCGGTGGTGGAGGAGGCGGAGATGGAGACGGGAGGGGATGACTTCATCACGCAGGAGGAGGAGTACCAGATACAGCTGGCAATGGCGCTGTCGGCGTCGGCGTCGGTGTCGGCACCGAGCGGCGGCGGGGGCTCGGGGGACACGGAGGGGGAGCAGATCAGGAAGGCGAAGCTGATGAGCCTCGGGAGGGGCGACCTGAGCGCCGCCGCCGATCGTGGCGTGGGCGACTCCGCGGAGGCGCTCTCCCGCCGATACCGGGTGAGCTACTGAGCCTAATGTTAATTTCGCTGCATTAGTAGCTGGGTTTACAGAATGCTTGTGGTCCTTAAGATTGTTAGGGTGGCCTCAGGCCATTTCGTGTTGTAAATAGCATTTTGTGGGCACACTTCGCCACTAGGATATGCCTATGATGCATGCACAACACAATGGCTTAATGCATGGTCATTAAGGATTTTAAGGTAGGGTTCAGCTAGTTCAATGCTTTATAAAAAAGTTTTAACACTTTGGTTGATAATCTCAACAATTGGAGTGAAAAATTGAGTAGTGTGGACTGTGGAGTAGTGATGATCTTGGCAAAATATGGAAAATAAGGTTGTAGCTGAACCACACACTCATTTGCTCAGATGCTTTCACAGTGAGTTCATGGATACTCTGTTCTAATTTTGGCATGCTGTTGGTTTCTAAATAAGGCTGTTCTAGCCCTGCAAAAGGATTCTTACCTTGTAAAGGTAGCAAGACTGACCTTTAAATAAATTAAAAGGTTAGGCCAATATAACTGTCTGTTTACACAGATGATTCAGATTTGCAAATCTAGGTTCTGACACATTTATAACCAGTTCCTATATTACTTCACCATACATATTTTAGCAATGAAGAACAGTTTCATGGTTGAACTTGCACAACAACATTTAAGAAATATGCTAGTGGATACCTGTCCATATTATATAATGTAAAGAGGACCAAAACTTCTTAATTAAGAGCATTCATTAGGAAACTATTGGTCGGAATAAGTGGAAACAATATAATGCCTGCCAGAAGAGATCAAGAAGTCAATCCTGCTGGCCTCCTGATATCCACATTAGGCTTCATCACCATGGAAGCAACAATTATTTGAAAGGGAAAGTCAGAAGTCTGCTATGTGAATTCAAGACTATCAGACTATGTTAAAGTGTTTCTAGTTTTGTTATTTTATTTTGCGTCAGTAGCTTTTTAATAGGAAAATCTGGTACTTTTCACATGGTAGGTTTTTAGTTGGATTTGATGATCTTTAATCAACAAAATCTGAATCAAATGGTAATAGATTTCTCGATGTTGTTGGCAAATATCTAACTAGAAGGCCTGGTCTGTAGTTATAGGGGAGGATGTAATGTTCATATGTATTTGAGTTTCAATTCATAAAACCTGTAAAAGGCTACTTGCCTATAACCACTCAAATGTGGAGTAATCACTAGAAAATTGCATAAATGGACACATCGACACACAATATGCATGCAGGGGTTTATTTGTATTCATGTTATCAGAAGTGCGTTGCAAACCACTAGGCAGTAATATCCTGACGATTCATTAACCGATACATTCATACAAGATATGAATATTATTGGTATTTGCAATAACTACCTTCTATTTAGGGTTTATGGAACTTATATGAAAAGTTATCGGATAATTTTCTATTCTAATTACATGTTCATATACAGTCCAATTCGCTATCTTTTGAATCATCAAGACCAAATTTGTGTATAGTAAAATATGCAGCCACGCACAGACCATTTACTATGTCTTCAATTAATTATTTCAAAATTTAGATAAATAAATATGCTACTTTCTGGAATTAGTAGTTTTGAAATCCAAAATTGTAGATAAAAAAATCCACCTGATATATTTTATGGTTTTTTTTGATCCTATAATTCTAAATTTCTGGATATATACCAAGCTGTACTTGGCATTGAGTATTAATTGACCGTTTCATTATTTAATAATTCCAAAATTCGGAATTAATAATTATCTATTGACTTCACTTGGAGTCTCATTTTTAGTATTCTATTGGTTTAATAATTTCGAAATTTGGGATTAAATGTCGCAGTCGGTTTGGAGTCTTAATTTTAGGACACTATTGGTTTACAATATCTGCGAGTTGTATCTGTCATGAACTCTTTGTTTAATCTAAAACATTATGATCTGGTCCCACGATTCTTGGATGGACAGATCCCTTTGTTGTTCTCCAACTAACGTGCTAATTTCTTGGGGATGCTTAATTAGGGTACTTTTGAATGGAGGTTGTCCACCTCTGATTTCTTTATGTTTTGGCACTAGCTATTGCGATCTATTTAGTCCTATATCTAATCTGTATTCTAACTTCCTTTAGGACTATAACTTTCTTGACTACAATGAGAAAGTTATAGATGGGTTCTATGACATATTTGGACTTTCCGGGGAGTCGGCCAGGCAGGGAAAGATGCCATCGCTTGCAGAACTTCAGACCAGCATTGGAGATCTTGGCTTTGAAGTGATTGTGGTCGACCATAAGTTTGATAGTGCCTTGCAGGAGATGATGGAAGTAGCACAATGCTGCATGTTGGGCTGTCCTGATACTACAGTATTGGTGCGACGAATAGCTGAAGTTGTTGCAGGACATATGGGTGGTCCTGTGATAGATGCAACTGAAATGTTTACGAAATGGTTGGGCAAAAGCATTGAGCAGAGGACATCACATCAGACAAGCCTGCTGCCTATAGGCCGCATTGACATAGGCTTGTCTCGGCATCGTGCCTTACTTTTCAAGGTCAGGTCTCTCCCTTTCCGCAGATGTGTGGAGTGGCAACTACCAACTTTTCAATTGATTTATTGGTTAACATGCCTATTCCACCAAAAAGAAAAATCTAAACCATATTTTTTGCATTGATGATCGGCAATTTGCTGAGGATGTGGAACACTATCTTATATACATATTTTTATCAACATATTGCATCATCTTATCAGTATGTTTGGATCTTGTAATCTGTTTACTGTCTTACCTGCTCTCATGTGTTGGTGCATCTTATGTATTCTGCCATACTGCCCAGTACAGTGGATTAGACTGTGAGACTGTCCCATCAATGCCCAAAATGCAGTATCAGTTCGTATGTTATAAGTAAAGTGCACTGTTGCTCTCTAAACTTACACATGAACTTTTGGGTCTTGAAACTCTAGGATTGCACATTTATGCCCTGATACTAAAGGCATTGATCTTTCTTAAGTGATAAACCTTTTGATGTGATACCTAGCATTGATCTTGGCAGTACTTGGCATAAGTGGGTCAATAAAGGTTCAGATCCTTCTTAAGTGATAATTATAGATGATGTGATACCTAGCATTGATCTTGGCAGTACTTTTCAAGCACTATGTAGACAGGCTTGTAAATATCTTGATGTTTAAAGCAATAATTATTTATCAATGCTTAGTATGATGTGTGAATGAAATTAACATTAGATAGCCAAATCTGACGAGAGAACATATAATGCTTTTGCATAATTATGAAATCCTTTCCACATGTCTTCGCAGTTAGCTTACAATCATAACATGCTCTCTCAGTTCTTATGCATTTTCATGCAGATTCTTGCTGACAGTGTTGGTATTCCATGCAAGCTGGTTAAAGGGAGCCATTACACTGGTGTTGAAGATGATGCTATTAACATTGTAAAGATGAATAACGAAAGGTATTTCCATGTCTAGGCATTATTAGTTGTTCATGGAATCACATTTCTACTATCTAATAATCTGTAAATTTCTTATTCATCCATTTTTACTTTAAATGTTATACTTCAATTTGTTTCTTACCCACTTTTTTTTTTAAATCTTTTTTCTGTGTTGTACTGTAGGGAATTTTTGGTTGATGTTATGGCTGCCCCAGGAACACTCATTCCAGCAGATGTCTTTATTTCAAAGGGTACTCCATTCAACTTGACTAAACCGTTGGTGCAGAATCAGGTGGTTGAATTGGCAAGTAACATTGAAAATGACCCAAGTGCAGCTCATTCTGAGCATGTAGGCAACCGATTGCATATGTTTGGCAATGGTAATTCGTTGTCAGAAAATCAATCAGGGTGTGAAAAAACCATGATAGCTGGAAGTGAGGTTAGTCAACTCTGGACATTGGCACCTCAGATGCAATCTGATCAACAATCAACTTCTGCTGGCGCACATTCAATGCAGAAAGAGGACTTGAAATTAACTCCAGACTCTCAAGAAAATGAAGAGTCTAAAAAGCAAATTTCAGAGACTGATTCTTTCAGGGGTATTGAACTGGGTAAAAGTTCATTGGCATTCAAGGGATTAAACAATAGAAATAATGAATATCAAAGGCATAGAGAGAATATAGCTCCAGCACCTGGAAGATCTCAACAACCATTGGTGATGAAAAACTGGTCAGCTTGTAATGACATTTCTAACAAGCAATACAATATTGCTGAGAGGTTAGTTCGTCGGAGAAACACTAGCGACAATGCTGCATCGTCATCTCAGTTGGCCTGGTCAACTGCAAAGCATTACAATCCCAATGGCAGAGAGCGTAATGATAGGTTATGTGCAGCACCAGGTCGTAATTATGACAATAGAAAAGTTGGTGCCTCAACTACGGCAACAGCTTCTGCCACTGGAGAACGCCTGGATAGACCAAACCTGGCACCTGTTCATTACTATGATGACAAACCGAATGGTATTTCTTCAGTGAATGCAGCTTCTACATCTGGAATCGTGAAGGTTGCAGAAAAGGGCCCTCATGATCTGGAAAAAGTTCCCATCTATTCTAGATTTGACAGTCAAATCTATAGTAGTATGCAAGGGTATTCTCCAGAAGTGAAGGAGAACAAGGAAAACTATGATAGGCATGACAACATGAGGTTACATCCTGATCCAAGAAGGTCCCCTCTAGACAGATTCATGGACACATCAAGGCAGAACTCAGAATCTGTTTCTCCACCCCAAGCTGGGTCAAGCACCGTTGACATGGTGTTGGGCGAAGTTTCTGAATGTGAAATCCTCTGGGAGGATCTTCTAATTGGTGAAAGGATTGGCCTAGGTACACAACTGTTCTTTTGTTTTATCTGTAATATACTAATTCACTCATTGAGCTGATTGTAGGTTGCACTATCCCTTGTCATAAAATGTAAGAAATATTCACTAGCATTACTGCAAAAAATAATTTTTAAAAAATTGCACTGTTATCCTATCATAAGCATGTGTTTTTGGAGTTTCTTTTGTGCATTAGGAGCTCTTGTGTTGCTATATCTTTAAATATATGACAATTAAAAGAGTTTCCTTGTAATTTGTAGGTTCGTATGGAGAAGTATACCATGCCGATTGGAATGGAACTGTAAGTGCACCTATGTCAAAGAATGGTCTATGTCTGTGATGTACTCTGGGATCCGCTATCAAATAATTTTGATGGAGCCCCTTCCTGATATTAAGAAAGTTCTTTTGATATCAACTGATCATTATAATTAAAATGTGACATTTTACTTATTTACAGGAAGTGGCTGTAAAGAAGTTTTTGGATCAAGAGTTCTATGGTGATGCTTTGGCTGAATTTCGTTGCGAGGTATGTGAACATTTTATGATTTTGATTTTTCACAAACTTAATGTTATATTATTACTGTTATTTCCGCTTGTAGTCCCTGAATCATTTGATAATTCTCTTTTAATAGGTGAGGATTATGCGCCGGCTTCGTCATCCAAATATTGTACTCTTTATGGGTGCAGTAACACGGCCTCCACACTTGTCCATTGTATCAGAATACCTTCCTAGGTATAGCAAGTTTGTGTTTTCAAATAAAGTAGGTCATAACATGTGTAGTCAGTCCAATATGACACCAGCTATAGCCGTACAGAACTACAGAAGTAGTAATGCAGTGTTGCATTCATGACTAAAACTAAATGAAAAGATGCTCATTATGATACCTGTATTAAACACGAGTTGTTATTGCTGACTAGCTTTAAAAAAATGGGGGCTATACTATATGAATGTTCAAATTTTCACAGACAAAGTGCTCTGTTAGGTTAGGCTAGACCTGTTAACATGAGTGTTATGGCATTTTTTTTTGTCAGTATTGGATCAAATGGTTCGTGTTTCAGCAATGACTTTAATCAAATTGTTATTTCTTTTTAGGGGAAGCTTGTATACGATTATTCATCGCCCTGATTGCCAAATTGATGAGAAGTGCAGGATTAAAATGGCCCTTGATGTGGTAATGGTTGGATTCTGTATTTTCAATTTTATCATCATGTGCATGCCCTTATTATGATTTATTCACTCTGCAGGCCAGAGGCATGAATTGTCTTCATACTAGTGTACCGACAATTGTTCATCGGGATCTAAAATCACCAAACTTGCTGGTTGACAATAATTGGACCGTTAAGGTATCTATCTGCTTTCGAGAACCAAAGCCTGAAAGCTTGTTGTTAGCTAACAAATTACATTTACAGGTCTGTGATTTTGGACTTTCACGTTTGAAGCACGGTACATTTTTGTCATCCAAATCCACTGCAGGGACTGTAAGTAATTGGCATTCCGACTAGAATGATTCTTTCCTCTTAAAGTTGTCGAAAGCTTCATGTACCCTGTCTTAAAATTTATGGCTTCCCCCTCTTAACAGCCTGAGTGGATGGCACCAGAGGTATTAAGGAATGAGCAGTCAAATGAGAAGTAAGTGATTTTTAACACCATTTTCAATTGTTTTTATTTGCTACTACCTCCATCCCAAAATATAAGAAGTTTTGGGGTTGGACACCGGTATTAAGAAAATAGGTGAAATTAAATAGGGGAATGTTGCGATTAATTGAAAAGAGGAAGTAGGTGGAGAAATTAAAAGATAAAATGTTGTTATTGGTTGAGAAGTGAATCTAGATGGAGAAGTTATGTTTTATGACAAATTTTAAATGCTAGAAGCTGTTATATTTTTGGATGGAGGGAATATTTTTCTGCTTAGGATTTACTGTAACAAATTTCCTGTACTTCATACATGTTTAGCCGAGCTTAAATTTCACTCTCTACCTAATGAGGTTTATTCTATAGACTAATGCAAGCAGTTATTTGACCTATATGGATAAGATACCTTGTCCGAGTAGATAAGCCATCACAGAAGTTAGGCTTAATTGAATATAATCTATTCTGCGATGTCTCTATGTGGAGCATTTTGTGGTTAATTGATAATTGATTATATTTTTTTTAGCTTCGTGTGACTTATCCTAGCTTCTAGAACCCGTACCATCTATGTCATTCATTTTCATTGAAATTGAAATAGGATATTGGCAACCTATACATAATACAAACTGGATAGAAATGTAATATGGCAGGCTTTGTGGATTATGCGGAGCTGCTAATAAGAATGACAACAATTTGAATTTTTAGTTTAATTACATCTACCATGGAATGTTCTGAAATTCATTTACTTCATCCCTGGTGCCTGTCATGTCAATGCCAAGGAGGGTGATGAATTTGAAATGTCATGCAACATGATTGTGCTCCATTTTTTCATACTGACTGAACCCTCTATCCAGATGGCTGAGGGTGCCATTGAATGGTGTGACTGCGGCACATGATTCTATTCCTGCTGCACATAGTAAAAACCATTACTAAATATCAATTACAAAACACCTTATATTGTCTTGTAGAGATCACATCTGTCCTATGCATTGGCATCATCTTTTTTTAGAGAAAAGACTCCATTGGCATTATCTTATTCTCTCTGAAGAATTCAAGTTGAATTTCTCTCCGGCCTTTATTTCTGTTGGCACACTAGACAACACATTGACAACTGCAGCTAATCGTCGTTGAGAGTTTTGCAGGTGTGATGTTTACAGCTTTGGTGTCATCTTATGGGAACTAGCAACACTACAAATGCCATGGAGTGGCATGAACCCCATGCAAGTTGTGGGTGCAGTTGGTTTCCAGGATAGACGGCTTGATATCCCCATGGAGGTTGATCCTCTAGTTGCATCTATTATACAGGACTGCTGGCAGAAGTGAGTTTTTATTAAAAAAAGACATGAAGGCTTATTTAAGTGTTTTGGTTAGGAGGGATATGAAGCCTTCTATTCTTTGTTGTTAACTTTACATTGCAGTTGTACTAATACATGATTTATCTCTGTTACCATTTTCACTTTCAGGGATCCAAACTTGCGCCCTTCTTTTAGCCAGCTAACTAGCTATCTGAATACATTGCAAAGGCTAGTAATCCCTTGTCATCAGGAGACAGCGGGCTCCTATGTACCGCAAGAAATATCGTTATACCGGTGAAACTCTACCCATGAGGTCGTCATACAGCAACTGTGAATAAAGAGCAATTGTGATTTTGCCGTTACATTTGGGCTCAATAGTCTGCAAAGGCATGGCTTGGTTTAGAGCCCCAGTTCCTGTCCAGATAGCAGTCATCCTGCTGTTGCAAGATAAAAAGGCTTGGCAGCGGAGTATGTGTACAGTATAGGTCGATCAGATAAACAGTCGGAGAAGAAAATCAAATGTCACCTGTTTCCTTTTTCTTTTTCATGTGCCCCCCATCCCCATTGTGTCGTCTGAACTGTGGAGAATCCCCAAAAAAAAAAATGAAAGAAGAAAAATGTGTAACTGTATGGACGAGTTTATCTTATAAAGAAGTTAATAGTCTGGAATATTGTGCATATCGCGTGCCTGATTGGTGGCGGCTATGTTTGAGAAATAGATGTTGCTAGTATATCCTTGGAGTAAATTGAATCGTCGGTACACGAACTTGTCAGATAGTGCAATCTAGTATATGAACTTGTAAAATGCTCACTTTGGTATATGAACTTGTCTAGTGCGTGCGGAGGAAGGCGAAAAGGACACTACATGGCTAATCTTATTGATTCAGAGGCCGATTAGGATACTATGTAAATATATATCTGAGAGAAGGTTGCTATTAGATATACACCTCTTCAATAAAATATGGCTAATCTTATTGATTTAGGGCTGATTAGGATATTATGTAAACATATATCTGAGAAGATTGCTATTAGACATACACCTCTTCAATAAAAAATAGAGTAGGATATAGCGATAGTAGAAAAAGATTAAAAAACCAAGCAATGATATAAGGGTTAGAAATATACCAAATTCATCTTTTCCATGATGAAAGATAAAACTAGAGACCAAATTTATAAATATTGCATGTCTTATGCATATTTACTACACGTATGCACGTCATATCTTAATCAACATCAGCTTCGTAAAATTAACATTGCCAAGTTATTTTTATCTTCGTTTGCACTAACTAGATAAGTTCGTTCGTGTACTGAAACAAGCATTTTACAAGTTTATGTACTAAATTACACCCAACTAACAAGTTTATGTACCACCAATACAATTTACTCATATCGTTCATTTACAGCAGGCCGAAAAGCGCTCGTATTTTATCGCCTTCTCAGAGTATAGCATCATGCTGCATGTCCAAGTTTCAGATGTTCATGTTTAATCAACACCTTGCCCTCACTGTCCCATGGTAATCACAGGGGCAATTTCTTGAACAGTTTTATATCGACCCATCCAGCATGAAGCATTTTTCAACCAGGAAAAGAACAAAGGTAAACACATGCTTCAGTTGAACTAGAAGGCTGTAATGCGTAAATGCACCAGCGCAGAACTGCAGACGGGCACATTAGGTTTCAGGCAATTTGCAACGATCAAATTGCAACCCCATATACACATGTTTTTGGAGAAGTTGAACGCTAAAATGCGCCAAACAGAAACTTCCCAGACATGGCAGAAACATCAAACATCCCTATGAAATTCATTTTGCTCGTGGACGCTGATATTCATCCCAGAAAACCTACTCCTATCGGTTGCCTGCGACTGGAAGTCCGATGGATAATCCTACCAGCATTCACAATTTCACACCTCTCAGTCTCTGATATATGTATCGCAAATCATTGGGCAGAAACTTTGTCAGTGTGTCGATGATGATGCCGGTGACTTCTTCTATGAGCTCGCACCTCCCTTCTCTTCACAATAGTACCCGTGTTCTCCGCAGACTTCTTGTTTTCTATGTCGCCGTCTGGAGAACCAAGTATACAAGCCAGTGGATCCTCCATGAGGTCTCCAAATGATCTCTGCAAACATAGACATGAAAAAAGTTTAATCATCTTGCAGGGAGTTACGAAAATTTGGATTCTGGACACAACTTACAGTGTTTGTAGTTCTGTGTCCAGAAATTGAACCAGACCCATTACTTGAGTTCTTAACTTCGATCTCCTTCACCCTTTCCATAAAAGTGCTGTCAACATAAGTATGGCGTAGACGCCACCTGAAAAGTGGCATATCTTGATACTGATCACTAAACAGATGCTCAGCAAAGAAGTGTTGTTTTACAGCTTCAACCAGTGTCTTTTCATCATTATGCTTAGTAAGTATTCTGTTAATGAAACAAGTAGTTAGTTGGAGCACCTGATACACTATCAAATCATATTATTTGATTTATTTCACAGCACATACATGTTAGCTAGCTCCATCTTCATGCGCTCTTCTCCACCTTCCAAAATGAAAATAGGACTTGCTTGCAAGGCGGTATAATATGCAAACTTTCCAACAATCCATGCACTGCCTGGAACATGACACCAGTAAATAAGCATTAACAACGGAGAATATAAAAATAGAACATAATACAAATAAAAAAGAGTCGATCCATCAAATATTTTTGTAGGTTGTGACCAAGGTTCATTCTGAGTTGATTTTACAATATATTGCAAGTTTAAATGTATAAACAAGAGTCACTACAAGATCCAAAAAAGGCCTTGAGATTTACCAGCAGCCATGCCAATTCTTGGTATCCGAGGAAGAGGTGGATTGCCTAATAATTTTGCTCCTGCACAACAGAATATAGGTAAGGAATCATGTGTTTTGTACCTAAAGCAAGCCCTTCAACTGCAAGGGTACTCAATAATGATAGTTTTTCAACTTTAATTTTTATGAAATTGATTCTATTCAAACTTTTTCAACTTTAATTTTTATGAAATTGATTCTATTCAAACTAAACTGTTAGAAAAACATGACTACACAGCATATGTTCAACACCCAGTGAACCCAAATATTAATACAAAGCTGAAATATGTCATAAACTAAGCCAGAATGCTTCATACACATTTAGATAGACATATAACCCCATCATTATCACCGTGAAAAACATAATTGATAATAATAAAAACAACACCACGTCTGGTGCAGAACTTATGGAAGATGTTTGGATAAATGACAGTACTGATAAATTGGCTTGGCTAGAACAAAGGAACAGTAGAATTTCTTCCATTTCAGTTAGATAAACTGTTCATCAGACAGAATGATTATTTAGAAAGTGAAAATGCTACTGTTTTCTTCAAAGAGAGTAAATTATCACGTTCAACTAGTATTGTTGTTTTGAGTTTTGATATAGCACAAACATTTTCTAGGTGAAATTTTAACCACATTTATAATTTTATATTCAATTTGGACATATAATTTCCAAGACTAAAATCGTTCAGATGGCTTGAATTTATGAACTAACCTACATAATACCACAAAATGAACAGCATTTATAGACATGATCTTAATATCCATCCCAACCTTGCATGAAAAAGACATCACTGGAGATTACCCATTCCAATCCAAAATATCATTTAGCAATAGCTAAAGGAGACATCCACTGTACACAATTAGATGGTCAGTCTACTCAAATTCTATCGTCTTCACGTAGAATTCGACGTGCCAATTGGTGTCTCCTACCGACACCAGACATACTACTTATTTTCTCATTTACAGCTACCACAAAAATAATGGCATCTCATCACAGATTCACAGGTTGAGCGCGCGCTCACCGACACCGAGAACATGATACCCGACTAAAGCGGACGTCGCGGTGGCGAAGGCCTTGCACAGGACCGCGGTCACCTTACTTGCATAGATCTTGACCTCCTCACCCTGGGTCATGTCGCCCTACAGCACCAGAAATCTTACTCAGCCACGCAAAAAAACCCCCCACACAATCCACCAAAACCGGAACAAGAACAAGAATCTCCTGTTCCTGAAAAAAAACCTTGGCCCGAAGCGATTCCTCCAGGTCGAGAATCACGGGGGTCTCCTGCAAACACACATCGGGAAGAAAAGAATCCATCAAATCCGATCGGTTCTCACGCACCGGACGAAAGAGGAGGAGGAGACACGGGACGGCCAAACCTTGCCTCGTAGGAGGGCGGAGACCTCCTTCAGCACCTGCACCTGCTGCATCACCATCGCCGCGGTCTCGTCCCCTCCTCTCTCTCTCTCCCCTCCCTTCGCCTTGCGAGGCGTGCGGAATGGGGGAGAAGAGAAGCGGCGGAGATCACACGAGGACGAAGGGTAATTCGGGATCGGCGTCGGAGCGGCGAAATGGGCCGAAAGGCCCATATTCCGGTGCTCCGCGGGCCAAAGGTTGGGCCGGAAACATCGAGGCCCACTAGGATATCGGCCCATGTGTAGATCTGCAAGCATGTGAAGTGGCCTTGTTCGGAACGGGATTGAAGAAAGTTTACTTTAGGTCCTCATGCGGCTCCAGTCACTAAACCAGGAAACCAGGTACGTGAAGCGTCCCCCGACTAATAAAATCAGTGCAAGTTAATAGTTTATCAGGGGAAGCTTTTGGCAGCTATAATTTCTTCTAGAATCAAAAATTTCTCCAAACAATCTAGCTTTTCCTCCTCACAAGAAATTGTTAGTTGTAGAATTTAGAAAATGAACTAGAAGCCGGAAGCTGGAAAACCCAACTTCTCCTAATTCTCATAAGTTGGCTACCAACCAGAAAATTCTAAAAATCTTAGACTCTCTAAACAGGACCTAAATACCTTCCTTGACAATATTAAGGGCGATTTTGGTCTTTTTGTCCCATGTGACTGCTACAAGGGACTAAAAGTGAAAGTAAAAATATATATTTGGCTCGCAAGTCTGCGGGTGTCAAAGTAAAATATAAGGGCCTCATCTTTCGTTTATGTTTATGCTTATCAACCAAAATTTAAATTTTTCAACCTTAAATTTGGAGATGATTTTAAGGTTTTTTTTCATCGAAGTTTAGCTTTTGGCAGCTATAATTTCTTCTAGAATCAAAAATTTCTCCAAACAATCTAGCTTTTCCTCCTCACAAGAAGTTGTTAGTTGTAGAATTTAGAAAATGAACTAGAAGCCGGAAGCTGGAAAACCCAACTTCTCCTAATTCTCATAAGTTGGCTACCAACCAGAAAATTCTAAAAATCTTAGACTCTCTAAACAGGACCTAAATACCTTCCTTGACAATATTAAGGGCGATTTTGGTCTTTTTGTCCCATGTGACTGCTACAAGGGACTAAAAGTGAAAGTAAAAATATATATTTGGCTCGCAAGTCTGCGGGTGTCAAAGTAAAATATAAGGGCCTCATCTTTCGTTTATGTTTATGCTTATCAACCAAAATTTAAATTTTTCAACCTTAAATTTGGAGATGATTTTAAGGTTTTTTTTCATCGAAGTTTAGCTTTTGGCAGCTATAATTTCTTCTAGAATCAAAAATTTCTCCAAACAATCTAGCTTTTCCTCCTCACAAGAAGTTGTTAGTTGTAGAATTTAGAAAATGAACTAGAAGCCGGAAGCTGGAAAACCTAACTTCTCCTAATTCTCATAAGTTGGCTACCAACCAGAAAATTCTAAAAATCTTAGACTCTCTAAACAGGACCTAAATACCTTCCTTGACAATATTAAGGGCGATTTTGGTCTTTTTGTCCCATGTGACTGCTACAAGGGACTAAAAGTGAAAGTAAAAATATATATTTGGCTCGCAAGTCTGCGGGTGTCAAAGTAAAATATAAGGGCCTCATCTTTCGTTTATGTTTATGCTTATCAACCAAAATTTAAATTTTTCAACCTTAAATTTGGAGATGATTTTAAGGTTTTTTTTCATCGAAGTTTATTTTTCAGACTTTACTTTTAGATAGCTAAGAACATATATATATATATATATATATATATAAAAGTTTTATTCACAAATTACTTTTTATTTGCAAATATGCCGTTATGGTGGCTCCGTAAATAAAAACATAAATTGGGCTCGCAAGTATAAGGGTGTTCGGTTAAAAAAATAAAAATAAAATCTCGCAAAAAATAATAAACAAAATGCAGTAGACCACATGTCATCACCTTCTCTTACCCTTACTCTCTCTCTCTCCCTCGCTGCTGTTTCACGTGGCCGCCGGGGAGTTGGCGATGTCGCGTAGGAACAAGCAGTTGGCATCGGATGATCGGAGTGTCTGTGTGTGCACAGTAATCACTAATCAGAGAGACGACATCTTGAACAGTTTTTTTTTTTTTCGCGGGGGGACATCTTGAACAGTTTAAGTTGATCCATCCAGCACGAAGCATTTTTCAACCAGGAAAAGAAAAGGTAGCACATGTTCAGCGCAGAACTGTAGATAGGCACATTAGGTTTCAGGCAAATAATCTGCAGTGGTCAGATCGCAAGTCAAAACCACATGTTCCTGGACATGGAAGAAACATCGAACATCCATATGAGCTTCATTTTGCTCGTGGACGCAAAATATTCATCCCAGAAATCTACTCCTATCGGCCTCCTGCGACTGGAAGTTCGAAGGACAATCCTAGCATTCACACATCTGAATCTCTGATATAGATATCACAAATCACAGCGCAGAAAACTTGTCAGCATGTCGATGATGATGATGATGATGATGCCGGTGGCTTCTTCTGTGAGCTCGCACCTCCCTTCTCTTCACGGTAGTACCAGTGTGCTCAGCAGACTTGTTGCTTTGTATGTTGCTGTCTGAAGAACCAAGTATACAAGCTAGCGGGTCCTCCATGAGGTCTCCAAATGATCTCTGCAAACATAAACATGGCAAAAGAAGTTTGATCATCTTGCAGGGAATCATTAAAAAAATCGGATTTGCTATACAACTGTCGACAATTAACAGGTGTGAAAACTTTCAAATTGTATAGCTACTCCCCTAAAAAAATTTGGATTCTGGCCACAACTTACAGTGTTTGTAGTTCTGTGCCCAGAAATTGATCCAGACCCATCATCCGAGTTCTTAACTTCGATCTCCTTCACCCTTTCCATAAAAGCGCTGTCAACATAAGTATTGCGTAGATGCCACCTGAAAAGTTGCCTATCTTGATACTGATCGCTAAACAGATGCTCAGCAAAGAAGTTCTCTTTTACAGCTTCGACCAGGGTTTTTTCATCACTATGCTTATTAAGTATTCTGTTAAAGAAACAACTAGTTAGTTGGAGCACCTGATACACTATCAAATCAAAGTATTTGATTTGTTTCACAGAACATACATATTAGCAAGCTCCATCTTCATGCGTTCTTCTCCACGTTTCAAAATGAATTCAGCACCTGCTCGCAAGGCTGTATAATATACAAATTTTCCACCAAACCAGGCAATGCCTGAAACAAGGCACCAGCAAATTAGCATTATCAATATGAACAGAGAAGATAAAATCAAAACTAAAATTTTACGAATAAAGAACTGTCAATCCATCAAATATATTTGTAGGTTCATTCCCCTGAATCACTTTGACATCCCAGACGATGAGAAAAGTACTAGCATATTTCATCCACTGCTGAGTGTAGCTAGCAAACAATAGGTTTTGTCAACTATGCCAAGTGATTTTACAATATATTGCAAGTTTACATGCATGAATGGTGGCAAAAACAATGCCATAATAAACACACAAATGGGTTATCTCTATTTCTAAGAGTAGCCAGCCTGGAACCTTCAAATTTGACTTTGCTTTTGGAATATCAAATACACATTATGAAACTCAAATAACATGTACATATAAGTTAATGTTCAAAGAACATATACATATAAGTTAATGCTTTCTACATATTGTTAGAGAATCCCCACCAGTGGTAAGGTGACTATAAGTTAATGCTTTCTACATATCGTTAGTGAATCCCAATGAGCAAGCCACCTGTCTTCCCCCCTCATTCCCTGCTGAATTGTCCGAAAATTGGTACCGGACTGGCAATGTTTCTTGGTCCAGGACTAGAGTAATATAAAACTTGCCTGCAACTCTGCATGGCATTGCGATCATTGATATACAAGAGTCACTAAAAGACACCAAAGGCACCCTTCTTCAGCCAGAAGGAGGGCACTTGCCAAGCTTGGGGCAGCGCCATTAATTACATACCGGTTTTGATGCTTTCAAATTAGGCGGGGCCGCGGGGTCTCAAGGGCTCTCTCTATTGACAGATCTAGAGTCCTAGGGTTAGAGTCAGGTTTGGTCATATTTTTGTGGCATAAGTGTGCTTGTAATCTGAAAGCTAAGGTGTGAGGTTGTTTATGTACTTCGGGCATCTTTACCCTTTTTTCTTCTTAATCTAATGAAACACAAATCTCCTGCGTGTTCGAGAAAAAAAAAAGTCACTACAAGATCCAAAAAACTGAGATTTACCAGTAGATACGCCGATTCTAGGAAACCGAGGAATAGGAGGTTCGCCTATTTTAGGTCCTGCACAACAGAATATTGGTAAGGAATCACACACCTAAAGGCCAAAGCAAGGCCTGAAAGGTTACTCAACAATGATAGCTTTGCAGCTGTACTCTATACTAAATTGTTTTCTTTATTTTAAATGAAAATAGCTTTTTACTTGTTATAAAAACACGACTATACTGACAGCATATGTTCAGGACCCAACAAACCCAAATATTAATATAAAGCCCAAATTTGTCATAAAGTAAGCCGGAATGCTTCATATGTAGCATTCAGGGTGAGAAAATTTAGGTAAGCATATAATCCCATTGTTATTTAATGTGAAAAACGTAATTGATAATAATAAAAATCAACATCCCTCTGGTGCAGAACATATCAAAGGCGATTAGAAAAATGACAACATCGATAAATTGCCTACGCTAATGGAGCAGCAGAATTTCTTCCATTTCAGTAAGATAAACCGTTTTTATTAGATGAAATGGTTATTTAGAAATCAGGGAAATGCTTTTTTTTATTAAATATCATCACTTTCAGCCAGTATTGTTGTTTCGAGTTTTGGTATATTACAACCACTTTTTATGTGAAATTTTAACCCTATTAAATATTTTTATATGCAATTTGCACATATAATTTCCAACACTAAAATCACGCAGATGTCTTGCATCTATGAACTAACTTATATAATACCACAAAATGAAAAACGTTTACAGACATGTTCTTATTCCCCCCCTCCCCCCGCGTCGCTCACGCGTCGGGCGGCTCGGGGGCGAAAAACCCTAGCCGCCCGCGCCTTCTCTCTCTCCCTCCCCCCACCTCGCCGCCGCTGGAGCCCGCCGGCGGCGAAGCCGGCAGTGGGCAGGGAAGGCGGCGGCGAGGCCTTCTTCTCTTTGTAGCGTCTCCCTCCTCGGTGCGAAGGACGAAGACGACGAAGCTCCCCACCGGCGTGGTCCATGGCGGCTACGGCGGCGAGGTGGGGAGGAGGCGGCGGATCCGGAGCCCCCATGGCCGGATCCGGCCCTCCCTCGCCTGGATCTACGCGGCGGCGGTGCGAGGAGGCCTGGGGCGGCGCGACGGCATGCGGCCGTGGTGGCGGCCGGCGGCCGGCTGCGGCTAGGCCGGCTCGGCACTGGCGCGGAGGCGGCGGACAGCTGTGGCTCGGCGTGGAGGCGTCTCGTCAGCGACGGGCGCGGGCGGCGGATGGCCGCGGCTCGTCGTGGCCGGTGGGGTCGCGGAGGCGGCGGGCGCGCGGAGGCGGCGGGCAGCTAAGCCTGCCCGAAGCGGCAACGGCGCCCCCGCTCACTCGCTCGGCCTGGCCGCCCGGCGCCAGCCCATGGCGCGGTGGGTCGTCCAGGCCTCGGTGGCGGCTCGGTGTGGTGGCCGGGCAGCCGGGATTCCGTCGCGGTGGCCAGGTGAGGCTCGGCGGCCGGACTTCGGGGGCGCCGGCGGGTGGCGCCGGTCCGGAGCAGCAGCACCACCGGCGGCCAGATGGCAGTGCAAAGGGAGCTGGCGGCGATGGGCCGTCTTCCTCGTTGCCGGTCGGCACCCTCGGCCTTCGTGGAGCTCCTCCCCTTCTTTGCGGGGAGTTTCTAGGTTGGATTGAGGCGGCAGCTCGTCAGTGGGGGAAGCTCAGGCTGCCGAAGCAATGCCACCTAGTCCCGGGTTCTCCTTCGGCCAAATCTGGCGAGGCGGCCGGCGGGTGGTGGAACGGAGGAGTCCTGGGCCAGCTTTCAGGGGTGGTGGTTCGTTGAAGTCGCCCGACGGAGGGGCGTCGGTGCGGTGTGGTGGATGCCACGTGCTGCCATTTGTCTGTGTGGTGGTTCTGAGTTGGTGGACGGCGATCTGCAGTCAAGGTTGTAGGGCCCCAGGCGAAAGCCTAGTCCGGTGGTTCACCGGGCCGGCAGCGGCTACGTCTTCGGGCGTCGTAATCTCCTTGGAGCGTTGTCGAGGGTTACCCTCTCCCTTTCTTGGCGAGCTTCTCTGGGTGAAAACTACATCTTTTTTGATGGGCGATGGCAGCATCCTGGATGTCGTGACCACCATGGTGGCATCGTTTTCGGAGCCTCGTCTCTGTGGTGTTGCTGTAGGCCTAGCGGCGTTCGGCCACGCTCAACGGGGGTCGTTTGGTGCTAGGTTTCACCCTCAGCGGTTTGTGCTTGGGTGGTAGCGCATGGTGTGTGGCAATGCACCTTGGTGCATTTTGATGTTTTTTCTCTTGTAACTTTTATTCCTTCTTAATATACTCGGTTGGCCTCCTTCGACCTTCCCGGCGAAAAAAGACATGTTCTTATTGCTATTTCCCGTTCAAGCCTTGCATTACTGGAAATACCCATTTCAATCCAACATACCATTTAGCAATAGCTAAAAGAAACTTCCAACTGTCCATGATTAGATAGATGGTCAGTCTAGCCAAATTCTCTCGCCATTTTATAAAATCCAATGTCACTTGGTCTCCTAACAACACTCAGGGGGTGTTTAGATACAGGGGTGTAAAGTTTTGGTGTGTCACATCGGATATTATATGGGGTATCGCATGGGGTGTTCGGGCACTAATAAAAAAAAACTAATTACAGAATCCATCAGTAAACCGCGAGACCAATTTATTAAGCCTAATTAATCCGTCATTAGTAAATGTTTATTGTAGCACCACATTGTCAAATCATGGAGCAATTGGGTTCAAAAGATTCATCTCGCAAATTAGTCGCAATCTGTACAATTAGTTACTTTTTTAGACTATATTTAATACTTTATACAGGTGTTTAAACGTTTGATGTGACATGGTGTAAAATTTTTGTGTGAGATCTAAACAGGGCCTCAATCACAATTGTTTTGATAAATTTTTGTTTGGTGTCTGACTGCTTGACAGATTCACAGATCGAGACGGGCGCGCGCATGCAGAGAAAGCTCACCGAGGCCGAGGGCATAATAACTCGACGCACCAAACGCCGCGGTGGCGAAGACCTTGAACACGCTCGCGGTCATCTTGCTGACCCGGATTGTGACCTCCTCCTCAAGCGTCATGTTCCCCTACAGCAGCAGCAGAATCGGAATCAGCAACTGCATAAACCACACCCAAATCCAAGAAACCAAGGGCGGAAAAGAAAAAAAAAACCAGAAAGGAGTCGCACGAAGAAGAAATCTGTTCATGCCGAGAACCTTGGCCAGTAGAGATTCCTCCAGGTCAAGAATCACCGGGTTCACCTGCAAGAAGCAACATCAACGGGAGAAGAAAAAGAAAAAAAATCCCCATGAAAGCCTCAGTGGCCTCACCGCCGCGCCAACGAAGGAGCTGTCACAAGCAAGCAGAGCGGGGGGTAGCAAACCTTGCCTCGTGCGACGTCGAAGATCTCCTTCAGCTCCTGCAGCCGCGGCATCACCATCGCCGCCGTCTCTCGCCCTCCTCCCCTTTGCAGGCAAGGTCGCGTGTACTGTGGAATACTGGAGAAAGCGGAGGAGATCACTCGAGGACGAAGAAGAGGTGGGGGGGTTAGTTTGGGCTCGGAATGGGCCAGATATGGGCCCGGAAGCATCACGGCCCAATAGGATGTTGGCCCATATGAGAAGCAAATTTACCTCCAAATTTGACCCTGTTCGCGCTGAACACAAACATTGTACAGTGTTTAACAAACTGTACAATGTTATGGCCGTTGTACAGTGTTATAGCCGTGTTATGTGGGCTCCCAATTGGACCTAACATTGTGCATCTTGCATTCTTGCGTGCTAGATTAATTAGTTTCTGCCAACAATTTCTCCATGTTTGAGATATAGATGTTGCTTACATCGTGCTAACAAACTGCAGATGGGCACATTAGGTTGCAACCTGATTGGTTCAACCAGAACTGCAGGTGGGCAAGCAATCTGTGATGATCAGATCGCAAGTCAAAAAACACATGTTTCAGTTAAAGTAGAAGGCCGCATTGCGCCAAGCAGAAACTTCCTAGACATGGAAGAAACATAGAAACATCCCTATGAACTTCATTTTGCTCTTGGACGCGAATAACCATCCCAGAATTCTATTCCTAATAGTTGCCTGCGACTGGAGGCTCGAAGGATAATCCCAGCATTCATACTACTCCACATCTGAAAGCTCTGATATAGACAACACAAATCACAGTGCGGAAAATTTGTCGGCGTGTCGATGATGATGCCGGTGACTTCTTCTGTGGGCTCGTACCTCCCTTCTCTTCACGATAGTACCCGTGTGCTCAGCAGACTTGTTGCTTTCCATGTTGCTGTCTGGAGAACCAAGTATACACGCCAGTGGGTCCTCCATGAGGTCTCCAAATGGTCTCTGCAAATAGAAACATGTAACAAAAAGCTTTTGACTATCTTGCAGGGAATTATTCAAAAAATTTGGATTCTTGACACAACTCACAGTGCTTATAATTCTCTGTCCAGAAATTAATCCAGGCCCATCATTTGAGCTCTTCACTTCGATCTCCTTCACCCTTTCCATAAAGGCGCTGTCAACATAAGTACGGCGTAGATGCCACCTGAAAAGTGTCCTATCTTGATACTGATCACTAAACAGATGCTCAGCAAAGAACTGCGTTTTTACAGCTTCAACCAGTGTTTTATCATCACTGTGCTTATTGAGTATTCTGTTAATGAAACAAGTAGTTAGTTGGAGCAGCTGATACACTATGAAATCATATTATTTGATTTATTTCACAGCACATACATGTTAGATAGCTCCATCTTCATGCGTTCTTCTCCATGTTTCAAAATGAATTCAGTACTTCCTTGCAAGATTGCATAATACATCACCTTTCCAGCAAACCATGAAGTGACTAAAATATGGCACCGGCAAATTAGCATTATCAAGGGAGAAGATAAAATTGAACATAATATGAATATAGAAGAGTCAATCCATCAAATATTTTTGTAGGTTGTGACTAAGGTTCACCGACTTCATTCCCCGAACCAATTTCATGTCCCAGACCATGTGAAAAGCGCTAGCAGGTTTCATCCACTGCTGAGTGTAGCTAGCGAACAACATACTTCATTAACTATTCTAAGTTGATTTTAAAAAATATAGTTTAAATGCATACATGGTGGCAAAAGTCATAATGCACACACAAATGGGTATAGCTATGGCTAGGAGTAGCCAGTCTGGAACCTTCAAATTTGACTTTGGTTTTGGAACTCAAATGCACGTTATGAAACTCAAAAAACAGGTACATATATGTTAATGCTTTCTACATATTGGTAGAGAATCCCCAGCAGTGGCATCCTATTAGGTTTTCAGTTCAATAATCATGTGCAAATCTCAATGAGCAAGCCACCTGTCTTTCCCCCTCATTCCCAGCAGAATTGTCCAAAAACTAGTACTAGTGTGGCTATGCTTTGCTCTTGGTCCAGAAAGAGTGATATAAAACTTGCCTGTGACTCGGCATGCCATCACTGAGTAATTAGGTAGAGAATACTACAGGGATTTTAGACACCAATATTATTTTTTTGTATGTGATAAATTGTTTATCTACCATCCAGTTAAATGCTATATTTTTCATATAAACCTCACCCAACCAAATCAAATACAACCAACCAAACAAAATCTCTTTCAAACTGCATCCCTCGTGTAAGCAACCAAACAAACTCTCATGCTAGCCAGGTCAAATCAATACAATCAACCAAACAGCTGCATGTGTATCACCTTAGCCAGGTCAAACTCAGCCTGTATGAGAGAGATGAGCCAGGCTAAGGGGATGCAAGCAACCAAACACACCCATAGAAGAGTCTCTAAAAGTTCCAAAGGGCCTTGAGATTTACCAGCAGCCATGGCGAATCTTGGTAGCCGAGGAAGAGATGGTTCACCAAATTTAGCTCCTGCACAACAGAAAATAGGTAAGTAACCATGTGTTTTGTACCTAAAGCAAGCCCTGCAAGGTACGACAATGATAGTTTTTCAAATTTACTTTAAATGAAATCGATTCTGTTAAAGCTAAATCGTTTCCTTTCTTTTAAATGAAAACAAGTACACGACTATATACCTACAATAAATGTTCAAGACCCAGTGAATACAAATATTAATAGAAAGCCCAAGCTTGTCATAAAACTAATCCAAAATGCTTCATATGTAGCATTCATGGTGTGCAAATTTTTAGAAGGCATAAAACCCGATCGTTATTCAGCATGAAAATGTAATTGATAATAATAGAAACAACACCACGTCTGGTGCAGAGCTTATGGAAGGTGATTAGAAAAATGACAACATTGATAAATCAGCTATGACAAAGGAACGGTAGATTCTTTTTCCATTTCAGTTAGATAAACTTTTATCAGACGAAATGGTTACTTAGAAAATGGGAAAATGCTTATTATTTTCTTCAAAGAGAAATTTATCAGTTTCAACCAGTATTGTAACTTTGAGCTTTGGTATATCACAAACATTTTTTATGTGAAAAATCATGCAGATGGCTTGAACTTATGAACTAACCTACATAGTATCCCAAGACGAACGACGTTTATAGACATCCTTAAGTCTAATTACCATCCAAACCTTGCATGGGAAATGTCATTATTGGAAATACCCATCCCAATCGAAAATGTCATCTAGCAATATCTAAAAGAGACATCCACAGCCCACAATTAGATGGTCGGTCTAGCGAAATCCTATAGCCATTTCATAATAATTCCATTCTACCCAACAAATACCTTTCTTAATCACTTGTGTAACTGCTGCTCGTGTACAACAACCACAAAATACAATAGCATCCCAGATTCACTCGAAACACAGGTGTATGGTTTTCGGGCCCGGTTTTCTCATAAACTGGGTCAATTCCTTTTTTTTTTTCTCTCTTCTTACTATATAACAGGAACTCACTCTCCTCTTTCTGAGTTTTGCCTCTAAAAAAAAGAAGACGCGTCGCGTGTGCGAGAGAAAAGCTCTCACCAACAATGCCGGGAACATAATACCCCACGGCGGCGATCGCCCCGGTGGAGATGGCCTTGCCCAGGGTCGCGACCACCTTCAAGACCTTCAATGTGGCCTCCTCGCGCAGCGTCATATCGCCCTACAGCAGCAGCAGCAGCAGAATCAGCAAACGCCAAAACCACAATCCAAGAAACCAACCACTGGTTACGGAAGGAGGCAAAAAGAAAAGAACCTTGGCCCGAAGGGATTCCTCCAGGTCGAGAAACACAGGGGGTGTCTCCTGCAACAGCAACAGCGGAAGGAACCGAAAACCCATCAAATCCCATCAGTCTCTCTCACCGCCGCACAGTCGGAGAGAGCTCAAGGGCAGGGGGGACGAGCAGAATCGGCCAAACCTGGCCTCGTAGGACGGCGGCGAACTCCTCCAGCATCACCATCGCCGTGGTCTCGTCCCCTCTCCTCTCTCCTCCCGTTCTTGCAAGGTTTGCGCGGAATGGGGGAGAAGCGGAGCGGCGGAGAGCAGAGCACACGGAGGTGAGGACGAAGGGGTAGTTTGGGCTCGGAACGGTCCAATGGGCCGTCGGGCGGCCCATAGTGCTCCGCGGAAAAGAATTTTTAACATTTTTAATTTTACTTATTAAAATATTTATAAAAATAATGTTTGGTTTTGAAGTTTTACAAATCTACATTTCTACACCCTGGTATGTTTTACCCCCCAAAATGGGATCCATTTACCGCTTTACATTTAGATGTGTGTGCACCTTGTTGCAATTTTTACTTCTTTGTTCAGGGCTTCAGGCACTAGCTCACAATGTGTTGCATAATTAGAGTTGTGTACTCCAGTGCACTAGAAATATTTTGCAAGCTAGGCTTTCCCATTTCTTTTTTGTGTGTAGAGAGA
Organism: Oryza sativa Japonica Group; assembly: GCF_034140825.1. Taxonomy (NCBI): domain Eukaryota; kingdom Viridiplantae; phylum Streptophyta; class Magnoliopsida; order Poales; family Poaceae; genus Oryza; species Oryza sativa. The sequence goes on along the minus strand of NC_089044.1, from coordinate 15,989,513 downwards.
TTATCAGTTAATTACATTTGATGTGGAGGCGTGGAGCGCAATTTCTCTTGTAGCAGTCTCTAAAATGCTCTTAGAGTTCAGTCGGTGCCTCATGAAAGTTTCAACAGTAGCTAGCATCCATTTTGCCTGGTTTCCCTGCAAGATGATTAAACTTCTTTTGTCAAGTTTATGTTTGCATATACATGGCACCTAGGTGTAAAAAATACTTTCGTATGGAGGATACTTGGTCAACATAGAAAGCAACAAATCCGCTGAGCACACAGGTACTATCCTGAAGAGAAGAGAGCTGCGAGCCCAGAAAAGAAGTCACCGGCATCATCGTCACAAATTTTCTGTACTGTGATTTGTGATATCCATATCAGGCCATCAGGGCTTCAGGGGTGTTCTACGATTATTCTTCGAACTTCCAGTCGGAGGCAACCATTAGTTATATGAGAATTCCGACATGATTATTCGCGTCCACAAGCAAAATGAAGTTCATAGGGATGTTCTATGTTTCTTCCATGTCTAGGAAGTTTCTGTTGGGTGCATTGCGGCCTTCTACTTCAAATAAAAACAGTGTTTTTGGCTTGCAATCTGATCATTACAGATTACTCACCCACCTGCAGTTCTGGATTAGTAAAATGTATAGATTGTCCCAATCCAATTATCATCTATCTATCTATCTTATAACCTGAAACGGAGGTAGTATTTATTTTTGTTGCTAATAAACCGTACGGATAAATGTAAGCGAACTTGTGATTCTGACAACTAAATCCTAGAGTTGTGAAGCTAGCACCTTGACGACCTCATCCGCCAGAGCACAGTGGTTCGTCTTCAGGTAATCGTACTCTTGTGTCGCCATGGCAGCTGCAAACTTCCCAGGGCTCTTAAGGAACTCGAAGCAAGCGTTCTTCAAGCCGGAGCATCCGTGTTGGTCGGCCAAGATCAGGATACTCGCCACGCTGGCCACCTCGATGTGCTTGCAAAGCTGAGCTTCGCATAGCAGCCTCAGCCGTTCCATCCCGTACCGATCGGCTGCGGCGAGGAGATGCTGCGCCATGGCGCGTCCCTCCTCCTCGAGCTCGCCCTGCTGCATCTGCGGCGGCAGCGAGTCGGTGTAGGCGTACCTGAGCAGTGCCTTGAACACGAGAGGATCCATGTCGTCTATCTTGATAGCGACGCCGCCTTGAAGGCCACCGCCTTCCATCATTGGGCCGTAGAGCGCGGCGGCGAGGACCGGCGACCGCGCCGCGAGCAGGCCCCTGTGGGCGGTGAAGGCCTCGCCGCCGACCTGGAACACGACGTCGCCGCCGCTCCCGGTGTCGAGCAGGCCGCCGAGGTCGCGCCGCAGCTCGGAAGGTGGCACCGAGACGAACACCGGCTCGTCCTCCTGCGCCGTGAAGTGGTCGATCAGGGACACGTCGCACCGTATCGTGAAGAACCCGTCGGGCCTGATCCGCTTCGACCTCGCAAGATCATCCCTCTTCACGAACCTGTGATATCCCCAACAAGCTCCCGGTGCAATGGTGATCACGGGGGCCTTACGAAGCTGCGACTGCTTCTTGGCCTCATCGTCGAAGGTGATCGTCACCTGCAGCATCGCCGGCTTCGGAGAAGAGCTGTCCAGGCACAGGAACACTGATATGAACTCGGCGTTCTCCGGGCGGTTGCCGTTAGGGTAGTAGGAGATTCTCCACTGCCGCCCGCCGACGACGAAGTCGCGGGACGAGAGCGCCCACCCAGTGGGGGATCCCAGGCTGCGGTAGTAGTCTATCCTGAGGCGGTGGTAGCCGCTCGTCGTGGGCGCCTTGATGGCGGACGCCGGCTGCTGCGACGACGGCGACGACATGGGGAGGAGATTCTTCGGTGGGGTTTCTTGCTCGCCTTCTCCTCCCTTCCGACACGAGTTTTGCTATTGGGTTCCATGGGGAGGAGCAGAGGAGGGGAGGGAGAGAGAGAGAGAGGGAGAGGTGGGAGACGATCTATCTCTCCACCCATGCATGCCTCGCGATTTTGCTAAATTGCTATCGCCCAGATTAGGGGTGGAAAAAAAGGTTGGGCTCGTGAGCTCAGCTCGGGCTTGGCTCGAGCTCGCTTACCTCGGCTCGGTTTGAATGCCAAACGAGCCAAGCCCAAGCCTACTTTTCAGCTCGTTCCTGAAACGAGCCGATCCTGAGCTTGCTCGTGAGCCGCTTGATTTGGCTCGTGAGCCTAGGCCATCATGTATTTATATGGATGATTTTATTTTCTAGTAGAGTTATTATTTGTCAATATGTAATTTATTATCTATATTTTGATGAAATGAATATATAAAGTTATTTTAATTTTACATGTTGATGATTTGTTATTATTTTCTTAATGATTGTAAATTCTATAGCTTCAACGGAAGACTCGCAAGCCAGATCGAGCTGGCTCGAGCCAGGAAACAAGCCGAGCCGAGCTCATGTTTTAGCTCGTTTTCCAAACCGAGCCGAGCCAAGCCAAGCCTAACTTGTTACGAGCCATTGCAAGCTGAGCCTTGGCTCGTTTCCAGCCCTAGCAGAGATCCTCGCCGGCCTATGGGTTTCCACGGCCCATTTAGCTGTTCAGAGCCCAAACTTCCCTTCGTTTTCCAAACAGAAAAGGAGGGATAATAAGAGGGGTATGTATATTCATCCCTGGAGGGATATCCCTTCGTGCATACCATCTAAATAATCATCAGGAAATTTAAAATAAATTGATAAGATAGATTAATATCAAATATATCACTTCACAAATATACAAATTAAAATTCAATTTATATAAGTTGTAATAAAAAATGAATATTACAGTGAATATATGTTTTCAGTTTAATTTGATTTTTCGTTGTAACTTGTAGAAGTCGAATTTGGCTTTACATGTTTGTGGAGTGATATATTTCATATTAATCTATGTTATTATATTTTTCATTTTTTTAGAACTACTAGTATTCAAGTATTTGAAACAATGCCATAATAATTTTACACATATTTAAGACATGCTGCTATATACTCCTTGGATACATTTAAAAAAGATTGGACAAATTGCCCTTCTTCTGTAGCGCCCGTTCCGTCGTGGCGCCTAGCGGAAAAATTATCTCCTAAAAACCCTAATTGCGAAATCTGTTTCTTTGCTTGTTGTCTAGTGTCCGTGCCATCTCAAGATCTCAATCCCCGATCTATCGTCGAGTTCAATTCTGAATCCAAATCCTTCCAAATCAAATTCCTCCGCAAAAGTCCATTTTGCCTCCCCCGGGGTCGATGGGCCGATTTTCTCTCGGCCCATCTTCCCCTCTCCCCCGGCCCTTTCCCCTCTCTCCCCGGCGCCCTCTCTCTCTCTCTCGCTCTCTCCCCCGGCGCGCTCCCGCTCCCTCTCTCCCTCTCTCCCTCCGCTCCGCCCCGCGCCGCGCGCGCGAGCGCGCGTCGCCGCGCCAAGTGCCCCTCCCTCGCGCGCCGCGCGCAAGCGCGAGCGCCGCGCCCTGCGCCTCTCTGCTCTGCCCGCGCGCGTGCGCGTGAGCTGCCCGCGCCGAGCCGAGTCTTCCCTCTCCGCTCCCTCGCTACCGCTCCCCGCGCTCGTTCGCGCGCGCGCCCGCGTGGTTGCCGCCCGTGTCGCGTCGCGTCTGCGCCGCCCGGTCCCGCTGCCCTGCCGCCTTCAGCCGCGCAGCCGCTTGGCCCCACGAGCCAGCGCGCGTGCCCGAGCCGCGCCACTCCATCCGCCGCGCCTCCCGTTGCAAGCCGCGCGCGCGTGCCGTGGTGGCCGACCGCCCGGTCGCCGCCGCCGTCAGCCTCTGCACGCGCCTGTCGCCAGTGTCGCCGCTCCGCTCCAAACCGCCCCGCCGTCATCGCCGTCGTCATCACCCGGCCCCACCACTCCGCGCGCAAGCCGCCAAGGGATGGAGGCAGCATCCCTCCTCCCTCTGCCGCGTCGCCCCCGCTCACCTCCTCCTTTTTCCCGAATCGGCAAAGGGGCAAGCCCCCTTTCTCCCCCTCCTTTTCCCCTTTTTCCTCCTCGCCGGCGTCATCCTCCCTGTCGCCGCTTTGGCCGCGACCGCCGAGCGCCAGCTCGCGCCCTTGACCGCGCAAGTCGGTTCCCAAACCGACATTGCCGCCCATTTAAAACCCCAGCCTCCCCTTTCCCTTCCTCTTCCATTCGCCTCCGTGCCATTGCCGCCGCCCTCGTGCTCTGTCTCGCCTCCGCCGTCCTTCGCCGAGCGCCGGGAGAACCGGTGCGTTCGAGGACGCGGAAGGGGACTTCGGCCGCGCCCTCTCCTTCCTCTTCCCCGGCCCGAGGCCGGAGAGATTACTCTCGCGCCGTCGGCCTCTCGTCACAGCACCCCGTCCCGCACGGTAGTGTCTCCCTCCGTTCTTCCTCCTCGCTCCATCTCCCCCCCCTTAGTTTTCGGTGTTAGCACGAGTGGACTCCCCGTAGCTAGCCGGCGCCGCCCCAACCGTTGCCGTCGCTCGCCGTGTGCTCGCCGCCGTCGCCGCTCGAGCTCCGTAGCACCCGCACGTCGCCAGCCTCGCTCGGCGTAGCTCCGTCCAATCCGACGCTAGCATCGAGTTCCCGAAACCGCGTAGATGCTCTCACCGCCGGGAATCGACCCCTCGTGGCCTCGTCGCCGTTTCCCTCTTCCCTCCCCGCCGGTTGTCGCCGCCGCGATTCGCCGCCGTCAAGCTCCCTCCGGTGAATCCGAGCCGTTGGCTCGTCTCCCCTCATCACGAACAACCGCCCGGTGTGCTCGCTTTTGCCCGTATCGCCGTGGTTCGCTCCGCCGCTCGCCGCCGCCGCCCGCCGTCCATTCGCGGCCGGGTCGTCGTCTACCTCCCGCCAGCCCACGTGGCAGCCACGTAGGCGCCACGTCGGCGCCAGCTCAGCCGAGGTCGGGACGGGCCAACCCCGGTCAGTCCCTCCCCGTGCGCGCGTTCCACCGCGAGTCGTGAGGCTGCGCGTGGGCCCGCCGCACCGGCGTCCACCGCGAACCGCGTGCGTGCACCACGTCCATCCTCCACCCTAGCACCGCGCCGCGTGCTCCCTCCGCACGGTGAGCCGAGCCGACAAGCGGGTCCCACCCGGGACTGCGCGTGGTGAGCCCGGTCCACCGGACTCTCTCTCCTTCCTCGGCGCGCGCGCGTCTTGGGCCGCTCTGGGCCGCCTTCTTGGGCCGGCCGGCCCGTTAAGCTCGGCCGAACCGCTCTTTCTCTCGGGCCGCACCCTAGCTGCCCGAGAAAAGTCTATAATCCCTCCCTCTTTTCTTTTCTTTATCTTTTCCAAAAAGGATTTAATTAAATCCTTTTCCTTTAGACCAAAAATCCAATAATCTTAGAAATTCAATATCTTCCCCACCGTAAATCCGTTTGACTCCGTTCAACTTCCAAAATTCCCCAAATCTCGAGATCTACCTAATGGCACACTTAGAGGTCATTAATAAGGCTTTGTTTTCGCCGTTTGTTGAGTTGTCCCGTTTCGCGTGTAGTTTCGGAGCCCGAAGACCCGCAGTGCGAGGATTTCGAGGATCAAGCTCCAGATCTCGAGCAAGGCAAGCCACCTTTGAATATCTTGAGCCTATATTTGAAATTTAATTATATTGCTTGCAAAATATTATGCATTGATAGGATCGCACTTAATCTGTTGTCCCGTCTGCAAGGCAGATTGGCGGACCTGCCTAATTTGTTGCATTTGATCCTTCCTTTGTTAATTGTTATACCATGTCCCCTTGTAACCACCCAATTGCGCCTCGATATTCGTGCACTCTGTGCGAGTATCGACGGTCGCCTTCAAACTTAAAATCTGAAAAACAACTTGGGTAAAACTTGGGTTTTACAAAAGACTTGGAAAACCCGACACCTGGGTCGGTGCTTGCGAACTAAATGAATTTCTAAAACCGCGGACCGGGGAACGTACCGGGTGTACGGTTTTCCCACTCCCGCACTTAAGGACCGATTCCTTGGAATTTCATCCGAACATAAGACAAGTACGACCACATGGGTGGAATGGGACACCCCTGGCTGAGTAACTAGCTTATCAGGAGAGCCATGATGCCGAGAGACATGTGGATTCACCGGGGTGGTGTCGGAGAGGACCCCCCTGGGCTTCCTGGCACAGTATGGTCTGGGACCTAACCTGTTGTTGGTCTGGGACCCCTCTCGTCGGCATATGGTAAGCCTGTGTCGGCTTTGGAAATGCCTTGTCATGAAAGCTTGGAGGTCTCCCGACGTGGCTGATCCCCACGGGCTGGGTGATCCGGGTTAGTAATGTCGTGTGGGTAAAGTGTACCCCCTCTGCAGAGGTTAACAAACTGTTCGAACAGCCATGCCCACGGTCATGGGCGGATGTGAGGTGATTCCTAGCGTAGTTTTGTTTGACAACTGCTTGTGAAATTACTGTTGTGAAAAGGGGTTCGATGTTTGAAAAATCAGCAGCTGACGGGATCAGCTAGGCCCGGGTGGCCGTTTGAAAAGTTGTTGGCCCGGGTGGCCGTTTGAAAAGTTGTTGGCCCGGGTGGCCGTTTGAAAAGCTGTTGGCCGGGTGCCAACCTTGTTTTAAGATCTAAAGATTGTTGCACATACTCCGACCGGACGGGACGCACTGTCTCAACCGTGTCGTTTGAGAAGCACTCACCTAGATGTTTTTAGAAAAGAGTTCAAATAAAATCAATTACGAAAACAACAGCCTTTCCTTGAAGCCTGCATTAAACACTTATTTCCCCTGGCTTGCTAAGTACTCCCGTACTCACCCTTGTTCTATATAAATATTTCTCCCCCCCAGTTGCTGATGAAGATGAAGCGGATCCTGCTGATGAGGAGTTCTTCCAGGAGCAAGCCGGTTACGATGAGTTTTAGGGTTTCGGCCTAGTTCCCAAGTCGCGCCTGTGTTGTTTGGTCCAAGTCCCCGCTTCCGTTTCCCTTTTGTAATGCAGTTGTGAGCTCGGGATCTGTCCGCAGCCCAACATGGCTGTACTCCTACTCTATAATAAAGAGACCTCTGTTGCTGTGATATTCTATCTTCCTGTGATACCAGCACTGTTTCTTGGGACTGGTATCGATTAACAGGTTAATTTGGAGCGTCACGGGCTAATTCCAGTCGGGACTAGCTCGGGGCATGACAAGAGATGGTATCAGAGCACAGGCTTGGCCCTAGGGCGAAACCCGACGCTTAGGACGACCCTAAGGATACTAAGTTCAAAACTACTTGCGAAAAGCTAAGGTTTCTTTTGTTTTCTTTATTTTCAATAGTTTGCTTCTAAAATGGTTACTGATCTTTCTCCCTCTTTCAAAATTGTAGATGGCAGTGAACGCCAGCTTCAGTTCCCACGGTTTTGGTGAGGGTCACCACGTCGCTCAGCTTCGTGACCTCGCCCGTTTCCTTGGCTTCTCGTGTCCCGAGTACACGGGGTACTCCGTGGACCGTGTTCCCCCTCACTGTGAGCTCTCCGTGTACCTCTACCCTCGTGGAGGTATACACGGAGCTGGCCTTCGCCCCCACCACTTCATCGTGGCCAGGCCCACTCTCCAGATCGCGTACCAGGACCTTTCCTGGACTGCGCTTCGTCGCCTGGCCCACGACTACAGCCACCGTCTCGGAGGCTCCGCCTTCCGGCAGCTTCCACGCCTTCCTTCTGGCCACTCAGACGCCAGGTACCCTTGTCCGTACAGCGAGTCTCAGCCAGTGTTGACTCGCATGGTTGAGCTTTCGGAGGCTCAAGCCACTCAGCACGACCTACTCCTTAAGGCTTACCGCTCCCTGGCCCGCCGCTACGCCGCTTTGGAGGCCCGTCTGGCCGAGGAGGGTGTCACCTCAGTTGACACTATCTCCTGGGACTCAGGCCGCCTCTGCCACGCCAGCCACCTGTCCTCCCACAGCTCCCGCGGCTCTGCCCGCACTCCCAGTGGCCCGCGCTCCCCCAGCTCGCGTGCGCCGTACTCACCAGTGTACTCCCCCTACCCACACCCAGTTAGCCCTTCCTACACCCCCGGACACACCCCAGTTGCTTCCTCCCGCCGTGGTCCATGCTTTATCCGCACTGCGCGGAAGCGTGTTGTTGGTTCTTCCACCGTGTTCCGTTTCCACCACCTAGCTCCCCCACCGCCAGCGGTCCGCGCTGCTGCCGGCCCTCGACAGGTTTCGCCGGTCCCTTCGCGTCAGCCGATCGACGTTTCTTCGACTGAGGAGCCGACTACAGGAGGCAGCCAGGCCAACGAGGAGTAGAGGAGGCAGTCTTCAGCAGCCGTCCGTGTGTTAGGCCCTTTTGTTCCGCCGCCAACTCTTTTGGAGTCGTGGCGAGGTAGTGCGTGCGTGTGTTTGATTGTGGGTGTTGTTTGGTAGTCTGGTTCTCCTAGGTGGTGTGCGCACAGTCAAGCTCGGCGTAGCTCTGTGACTTGTCCACACCCGTTGTATCAGGTGTTTTTATGATTTGAAAAATCCAGTTTATGCCTAGTGTGTGCTATCTGAGTTGCTATTTACTTTGCTCCTTGCCCTCCTAAGTGCTTATCTGACTCTTACCCCGCCCTCTTCTGGGAGTTTAGATGGCTAGCCGCCCCCGCCGTGCAGCTTGTGCGCCAGCCCGCTTCGGTTTTGAAGAAGGTAGAGTCAAACCAGAAGCAAATCATGAATCAGCTAATGAGCAGTCTCACCGCAGCAACCGTTCGCACCGTACTGTTTCCCGCAACGCAAAAGTTGAGCAACCCTGCCGTAGCAACCGCTCACATCGCACAGCTTCCCGTGATGTAGAGATGGAACAGTCTCACCGCTCTCACCGCACTGCCAGTCACAATTCTGGAGAAGAATGCCTCCCTTCCCCACATCATGTGGAAAACAACATGCAACACTTAATGGCAGTTCAGACACAAATCTTGCAAGGAATAGCCGCAGCCGTAGCCGGTTATAAGCATAATTCGCATGGAAATGGCCACCCTCACATGGGCAACAATAGATCCAAGCTGACAGATTTTCTGAGGTCACGTCCGCCAGAGTTCTCTCAGACCGTCGAGCCCGTCGAGGCTGACGATTGGTTGAAAGATGTTGATAGAAAACTCAACTTAGTGCAGTGTACTCCGGTCGAGAAGACGCTCTACGCCTCTCACCAGCTAAGAGGACCTGCTGCAAATTGGTGGGAGAATTACTGCAATGCACACCCTGAACCCACTAACATTGCTTGGGATGAGTTTGCTACGGCTTTCCGTGCAGCTCATGTGCCTGAAAGCACCATTGACATGAAGAAAGAAAAATTCAACAGACTTAAGCAAGGCAACAGCAGTGTCAATGAGTACCTAAGTATGTTCAACAAGTTGGCTCGGTACGCCCTTGAGGAAGTGGACTCAGATAAGAAGAAGATCAGGAAATTCTTGAAAGGAATCGCAGTTGGAATGAGACTCCAGTTGCTAGCGCATGACTTCCCCACTTTTCAACATATGATCAACAAGGCACTTCTACTTGAGGATGCCAGAAAAGAGGCTACCGAAGAATACAAGAAACGCAAATCTAACCACCAGGGGAATTCCTCCCGAGGCGCACCTCGCCCTCGCTACGGTCAACCCATGCAATACCACCAGTCGGTCACTCAGGCTAACCGCCAGCCAGGCTACGCCCCTCGTCCTCAGATGAACCGCTCGGCACCCCAGCCACAGCAGCATGCCCCTAGTGGCAATACTGCGCCAAACAGTGTTACCTCTTTCAAGTCACCACAGGGACCGTCGGCAGTTCAGTGTTTCCGGTGCAACCAGATGGGTCACTATGCTAGACAGTGCCCTCAGAATCCTACCAACACCAACTCAGGGCATGCTAATGGCAGCACTGCCAGAACTCCTACTCCAGCGGCAGCTCAGTCTCGTCTTAGCACTCAGGCAAGTGGACAAGGTTCACGTGCTTCCAACCACTTTGGTCGAGGCTGTGTGAATCACATTCGAGCTGAAACCGCTCAGGATGCTCCAGACGTTGTGATGGGTATGTTCTCTGTCAACTCCGTACCCGCAATAGTTCTGTTTGATTCGGGAGCTTCCCATTCTTTCATATCACAAGCTTTTGTGAAAAGAAATGGTTGGAAAACCCAAAATTTACGTGTACCAATGATAGTACATTCCCCTGGAAGGAATATAAGGGCAACTCAAATATGCCCGGAAGTTAACCTTAGAATTGAGGAAGTTGACTTCCTAGCCAAACCGATAGTCCTAGACTCGCAAAGCTTGGACATCATCCTAGGGATGGATTGGTTGGCTAAGCACAAAGGACAGATAGATTGTGCCGAAAAGTCCATCACCTTGCAAGGACCTGGAGGAAAGCAAGTCCGCTTTACCCCTAACACTCCTACCGCAAGTCGGTCTATCTTAACCTGTTTACAAGTCACCTCCTTGGAGTCGGTGCCCATAGTTTGTGAATATCCCGACGTATTTCCGGAAGAATTAACAAGAATGCCACCAGATCGAGAGATTGAGTTCGCCATAGAACTGGCACCAGGCACCGCACCAATTGCAAAAAGACCCTACCAAATGGCAGCTAATGAGTTAACAGAAGTTAAAAGACAAATCGGAGAGCTGGAAAGTAAAGGTTATGTACGACCTAGCTCATCCCCTTGGGGAGCCCCAGTGCTTCTGGTTAAGAAAAAGGATGGCTCTGAGAGAATGGTAATCGACTATAGAGCCCTGAATGAAGTAACTATAAAGAACAAGTACCCGTTGCCACGGATCGACGATTTATTCGATCAACTTAAAGGAGCAAGAGTTTTCTCAAAAATTGACTTGAGGTCAGGTTACCACCAACTGAAAATCAGATCTGAAGATATCCCAAAGACCGCTTTCTCAACGCGTTATGGTCTATATGAGTTCACAGTAATGTCCTTTGGACTCACCAATGCTCCAACATTCTTCATGAACTTAATGAACAAAATCTTCATGGAATACCTGGACCAGTTTGTCGTGGTATTCATCGATGACATCCTGATATACTCCAAGAACGAGGAAGAACATGCTGAACACCTGAGGTTGATAATGGAAAAGCTCAGGGATCATCAACTATTCGCAAAATTCTCGAAATGCGAATTCTGGTTAGACCGAGTAGCATTTCTTGGACACGTGATTTCCTCCAATGGTGTCGAAGTAGATCCCAGCAAGGTTGAAGCTGTACTTGCTTGGAACCCGCCCAAGAATGTGTCAGAGATTCGCAGCTTCCTCGGCTTAGCTGGATATTATCGAAGATTCATTGAAGGATTCTCTAAGCTAGCCAGACCTATGACCGAGCTGTTAAAGAAGGAAAAGAAATTTCGATGGTCTGCAGCCTGTGAAGACAGCTTCCAAGAAATGAAGAAAAGGTTGACCACTGCCCCAGTTCTCACCTTGCCAGATATCCGAAAAGATTTCGAGATCTTCTGTGATGCATCAAGACAAGGCTTAGGATGTGTCCTAATACAAGAACGAAAGGTTGTGGCCTATGCATCTAGGCAGCTCAGGCCTCATGAAGTCAATTATCCCACCCATGATCTCGAATTGGCAGCCGTGGTTCATGCTCTTAAGATCTGGAGGCACTATTTAATCGGGAACAGATGTGAAGTATACACCGATCACAAAAGTCTTAAGTATATCTTCACACAGACCGAGTTAAATATGAGACAGAGAAGATGGTTGGAACTAATCAAGGATTACGATCTTGGAATCCACTATCACCCTGGTAAAGCCAACGTGGTCGCTGATGCGCTAAGTCGCAAGACCTATTGCAATGTAGCTCAAATACGGCCTGACCAAGATCACCTGTGCAGAGAATTGGAGAAGTTAAGGCTGACCGTGGTACAGTCAGGTGTCCCTGCCAGCTTGACAGTACAGCCTACCCTAGAGTCGCAAATCCGGGAGGCTCAGAAAGACGACGAAGGGATAAAAGAATTAATAAAAAGAATACAGGAGAAGAAAGACACCAATTTCTCCATAGACAACCAAGGCACAGTTTGGTGCGGTCCACGCATCTGTGTACCGGCCAAGAAGGAGTTAAGAGATCTCATCCTAAAGGAAGCTCATGAGTCCGCCTATTCCATTCATCCAGGAAGTACGAAGATGTACCAAGATATCAAGGCATACTTCTGGTGGGCTGGAATGAAGCGAGATGTCGCAGAATACGTAGCCCTGTGTGACATTTGCCAAAGAGTCAAGGCGGAACATCAGAGGCCAGCTGGTCTGCTGCAACCCCTACCGATTCCCGAGTGGAAATGGGAAGAGATCGGAATGGATTTCATCACCGGTTTGCCAAGAACCCCTAACGGGTACGACTCCATCTGGGTAATCGTGGACCGACTCACGAAATCAGCTCATTTCGTGCCAGTGAAAACCACCTTTGATGGAAAGAAACTAGCAGAACTCTACATGACCCATGTCGTATGTAGATTTGGCTGTCCCAAGAAGATCGTGTCAGATCGAGGCACTCAGTTCACCTCAAGGTTCTGGAAACAATTGCATGAAGCCCTCGGAACCGATCTAAATTTTAGTATGGCCTACCATCCGCAGACCGATGGTCAGACTGAAAGGGTAAACTAAATCCTAGAAGACATGCTACGTGCGTGTGCCCTGGATTTCGAAGGCACTTGGGATCGTTGTTTGCCGTATGCTGAGTTCTCATACAACAACAGTTATCAGGCCAGCATTCATATGTCGCCGAATGAGGCAATGTTCGGAAGAAAGTGCCACACCCCCTTGTGCTGGAATGAGGTGGGTGAAGCGCTGGTATTCGGTCCTGACATACTCAAGTCAGCAGAAGAACAAGTTAAGCTAATCCGAGAACGTTTAAAGACAGCGCAGAACCGTCAGAAAAGTTACGCTGACAATCGAAGGCGTGACCTTGAGTTCGAAAAAGGAGATCATGTGTACCTGCGGGTATCACCCCTCCGTGGTATGAGGAGGTTTGGGATGTCCGGCAAGTTAGCACCCCGCTACATCGGCCCCTACCTCATAACCGCCAGACGTGGCGAAGTGGCTTATCAGCTTGAGCTACCTGAAGATCTCGCAGATGTGCACAACGTGTTCCACGTATCCCAGCTAAAGAAGTGTCTTCGAGTTCCGGAAGAGCAAGTTCCCCTGGGTAATATCGTGCTGGAAAAGAATCTGACCTACAAGGAAAGACCGATCAAGGTTCTTGAAGAGGCAGAACGTCAGACTCGAAGGAAGACCATCAAGTTCTACAAAGTCCAATGGAGCAACCATTCTGAAGATGAGGCAACCTGGGAGCGAGAAGATCTTCTCCGCGCCGAGTTCCCGGAGCTGCTCCCTTAGGTGCTGAATCTCGGGGTCGAGATTCTTGTTAGGGGGGTTGGTCTGTAGCGCCCGTTCCGTCGTGGAGCCTAGCGAGAAAATTATCTCCTAAAAACCCTAATTGCGAAATCTGTTTCTTTGCTTGTTGTCTAGTGTCCGTGCCATCTCAAGATCTCAATCCCCGATCTATCGTCGAGTTCAATTCCGAATCCAAATCCTTCCAAATCAAATTCCTCTGCAAAAGTCTATTTTGCCTCCCCCGGGGTCGATGGGCTGATTTTCTCTCGGCCCATCTTCCCCTCTCCCCCGGCCCTTTCCCCTCTCTCCCCGGCGCCCTCTCTCTCTCGCTCGCTCTCTCCCCCGGCGCGCTCCCGCTCCCTCTCTCCCTCTCTCCCTCCGCTCCGCCCCGCGCCGCGCGCGCGAGCGCGCGTCGCCGCGCCAAGTGCCCCTCCCTCGCGCGCCGCGCGCAAGCGCGAGAGCCGCGCCCTGCGCCTCTCCGCTCTGCCCGCGCGCGTGCGCGTGAGCCGCCCGTGCCGAGCCGAGTCTTCCCTCTCCGCTCCCTCGCTGCCGCTCCCCGCGCTCGTTCGCGCGCGCGCCCGCGTGGTTGCCGCCCGTGTCGCGTCGCGTCTGCGCCACCCGGTCCCGCTGCCCTGCCGCCTGCAGCCGCGCAGCCGCTTGGCCCCGCGAGCCAGCACGCGTGCCCGAGCCGCGCCACTCCATCCGCCGCGCCTCCCGTTGCAAGCCGCGCGCGCGTGCCGTGGTGGCCGACCGCCCGGTCGCCGCCGCCGTCAGCCTCTGCACGCGCCTGTCGCCTGTGTCGCCGCTCCGCTCCAAACCGCCCCGCCGTCATCGCCGTCGTCATCACCCGGCCCCGCCACTCCGCGCGCAAGCCGCCAAGGGACGGAGGCAGCATCCCTCCTCCCTCTGCCGCGTCGCCCCCGCTCACCTCCTCCTTTTTCCCGAATCGGCAAAGGGGCAAGCCCCCTTTCTCCCCCTCCTTTTCCCCTTTTTCCTCCTCGCCGGCGTCATCCTCCCTGTCGCCGCTTTGGGCGCGACCGCCGAGCGCCAGCTCGCGCCCTTGACCGCGCAAGTCGGTTCCCAAACCGACATTGCCGCCCATTTAAAACCCCAGCCTCCCCTTTCCCTTCCTCTTCCATTCGCCTCCGTGCCATTGCCGCCGCCCCCGTGCTCTGTCTCGCCTCTGCCGTCCTTCGCCGAGCGCCGGGAGAACTGGTGCGTTCGAGGACGCGGAAGGGGACTTCGGCCGCGCCCTCTCCTTTCTCTTCCCCGGCCTGAGGCCGGAGAGATTACTCCCGCGCCGTCGGCCTATCGTCATAGCACCCCGTCCCGCACGGTAGTGTCTCCCTCCGTTCTTCCTCCTCGCTCCATCTCCCCCCCTTAGTTTTCGGTGGTAGCACGAGTGGACTCCCCGTAGCTAGCCGGCGCCGCCCCAACCGTTGCCGTCGCTCGCCGTGTGCTCGCCGCCGTCGCCGCTCGAGCTCCGTAGCACCCGCACGTCGCCAGCCTCGCTCGGCGTAGCTCCGTCCAATCCGACGCTAGCATCGAGTTCCCGAAACCGCGTAGATGCTCTCACCGCCAGGAATCGACCCCTCGTGGCCTCGTCGCCGTTTCCCTCTTCCCTCCCCGCCTGTTGTCGCCGCCGCGATTCGCCGCCGTCAAGCTCCCTCCGGCGAATCCGAGCCGTTGGCTCGTCTCCCCTCATCACGAACAACTTGGGTAAAACTTGGGTTTTACAAAAGACTTGGAAAACCCGACACCTGGGTCGGTGCTTGCGAACTAAATGAATTTCTAAAACCGTGGACCGGGGAACGTACCAGGTGTATGGTTTTCCCGCTCCCGCACTTAAGGACCGATTCCTTGGAATTTCATCCGAACATAAGACAAGTATGACCACATGGGTGGAATGGGACACCCCTGGCTGAGTAACTAGCTTATCAGGAGAGCCATGATGCCGAGAGACATGTGGATTCGCCGGGGTGGTGTCGGAGAGGACCCCCCTGGGCTTCCTGGCACAGTATGGTCTGGGACCTAACCTGTTGTTGGTCTGGGACCCCTCTCGTCGGCATATGGTAAGCCTGTGTCGGCTTTGGAAATGCCTTGTCATGAAAGCTTGGAGGTCTCCCGACGTGGCTGATCCCCACGGGCTGGGTGATCCGGGTTAGTAATGTCGTGTGGGTAAAGTGTACCCCCTCTGCAGAGGTTAACAAACTGTTCGAACAGCCGTGCCCACGGTCATGGGCGGATGTGAGGTGATTCCTAGCGTAGTTTTGTTTGACAACTGCTTGTGAAATTACTGTTGTGAAAAGGGGTTCGATGTTTGAAAAATCAGCAGCTGACGGGATCAGCTAGGCCCGGGTGGCCGTTTGAAAAGTTGTTGGCCCGGGTGGCCGTTTGAAAAGTTGTTGGCCCGGGTGGCCGTTTGAAAAGCTGTTGGCCGGGTGCCAACCTTGTTTTAAGATCTAAAGATTGATACATTGCACATACTCCGACCGGACGGGACGCACTGTCTCAACCGTGTCGTTTGAGAAGCACTCACCTAGATGTTTTTAGAAAAGAGTTCAAATAAAATCAATTACGAAAACAACAGCCTTTCCTTGAAGCCTGCATTAAACACTTATTTCCCCTGGCTTGCTGAGTACTCCCGTACTCACCCTTGCTCTATATAAATATTTCTCCCCCCCAGTTGCTGATGAAGATGAAGCGGATCCTGCTGATGAGGAGTTCTTCCAGGAGCAAGCCGGTTACGATGAGTTTTACGGGTTTCGGCCTAGTTCCCAAGTCGCGCCTTTGTTGTTTGGTCCAAGTCCCGGCTTCCGTTTCCCTTTTGTAATGCAGTTGTGAGCTCGGGATCTATCTGCAGCCCAACATGACTGTACTCCTACTCTATAATAAAGAGACCTCTGTTGCTGTGATATTCTATCTTCCTGTGATACCAGCAATGTTTCCTGGGACTGGTATCGATTAACAGGTTAATTTGGAGCGTCACGGGCTAATTCCAGTCGGGACTAGCTCGGGGCGTGACATCTTCTCCCTTCCTCCCCTTCTCTCTTCTTCTTCCCGCTCAACGGCAGCGGTGGAGCTGGAGCGAGGAGTGCAGGAGCAGTGGGGATGGCAGCGTGAGCAGCATTAGGAGCGGCGGGGACAGTGGCAGAGCGAGCAATGGCGAGCGCAGGGGTGGCGGGGACAGCGGCGGCGGAGCAAGCTGTGGCGCGCGACAGGAAAAAATGGCAGTGGAGCGAGCGGCGGCGAGGGCGGGGGCGGCGGCGGAGAAGAGAGAGAGGCAGAAGACGGGGAAGAGAGAAGTAGAAGATGATGGCATTTTCGTCCAAAACATACATAATACGTATCTGAGTAGCACCACTCAGATTACAAATAAATATCAATGGCATCGTTACAGATACGCGAATAGTAATAGTATATTTTAAAACCAATAAATTTTTAATGGTATGGATCTAATTAACCCTTATTTTTTAGGTTGCGTTCATTGTGGGTGGCTAGGAACAAATCTCTTGCACACGAAAAATGGAATGATCTATTAGCGCATGATTAATTAAGTATTACTTTTTTTAGAAATAAAATAATATGATTTTTTAAGCAACTTTCATATAGAAACTTTTTAAAAACCACACCGTTTAACGCTTTGAAAAGCTTACATGCGGAATAAAGGGAGAGGGGTTGGGTGCACGGAGCAACGAACACAGCCTTAGACAGTGGAAGTACGGAGTATTGTGGTAGGTACAGTTCGTAGGTACGCCTAGGTTCACGTGGACGTGGACGTTTACGCGTGTGTTGTGTGCGCCAGTGAGGACGGCCACGCACGACGCCTCTTCTCCTCTCGCCGTCTCGCGCAATCGCGCGGCCACAAATAACGCCGCTCCACCTTTTCGCTCCCGGCTCCTCCTCCTCCTCTCATCCTCTCCTCTCCCACTCCACACCCAGGCACCCAGCTCGAGCGCGACTCGGCAAATCCATGGCTCCCACGGCGGCGTCGGCGGCGGCGGGGGAGGAGCAGCAGGCGGTGGGGCTGGCGGCGCGCGACTCCTCCGGCCACCTCTCCCCTTTCGCCATCTCCCGGAGGTACATATGCAACCATATACGTCACCATCGACGCCCTACCTACCTAGCTAGCTGTCGTCGCATGCGTGCGCCGGCCTCGTCGCCGCCGCTGCCGTGGTGGGACGACGGTCGTCGGCGTACGGACGGCGGTGGTCTCCGGCCACTTGGGGCGCTCTGTCCGTACGTACGTACGGTGGTGTGCTTTCTCATGTTTCTGCCGAATAGTATATATATAGTGTTTATTTGTTCCCATGGACTTGACGTCTAGATAACGATATTTTGGCCGTGTTTAGATCCAAAAACTTTTTCTTTAAAGCTTTCAACCTTTTCATCACATCAAAACTTTCCTACATATATAAACTTTTAACTTTTCTATTACATCGTTCTAATTTCAACCAAACTTTTAATTTTGATGTGAACTAGGATACGGTTTATCAAAAGTATTGCTGGAACTGGAACCTAGAGCCTCATCGTTTGGCATATTCATATGCTTATCAGCCAAAATTTGAATTTTCAACGTTAAATTTGGAGCTGATTTTGGGTTTTTTCGTCGAAGTTTATTTTTCGGCCTTTACTTTTAGATTGGTAAGAACACATATATAAAAGTTTTATTTACAAATTGATTTTCGTTTGTAAATATACCTCCGAAAATATGCCAAACGGTGAAGCTGCTAGTTTCTCGTGCAAATTTCATATGAATTTCGCTGGTAACTACTGTGACACTTTAATTTGCAAATTCCTCTAAGTTCACCTGTGAGTTGATTAATAATTAATTGGGTGCTCATTTTGGAATCTATTACTCCCTCTGTCCCAAAATATAAGGGATTTTGGAGAGACGTGACATATTCTATTACTACTAATCTGGACAGACTATATGTCTAAATTCGTAATATTAGGATATGTCACATCCCTTATATTATGGGTAGTTCCCTAAAAGTTTTTTTTTTTTGAAAAACATCACATCGAACCCTTGAAGACATGCATGGAGCATTAAATGTAGATGAAAAAAACTAATTGCACAATTATGATGGAAATCGCGAGACGAATCTTTTGAACCTAATTAGTTCATGATTAGCCATAAGTGCTACAGTAACCCACATGTGCTAATGGTGGATTAATTAGGCTCAAGAGATTTTTGTTTCGCGGTTTCCAGCCGAGTTATTAAATTAATTTTTTCATTCATGTTCGAAAACCCCTTCCGACATCTGGTCAAACATCTGATATGATACCTAAAAATTTTTATTTCACCAACTAAACAGGCTCTATGGGACGGAGGGCTAGCTAGTTTCATTAATTGCTTGCATCTATTCTGCTCTGTTTCCTTCTATTACAAAGAATATTTGAATAATAAAATGATATGTTTAGGTGAATATAAGTAGTCAAGTAGTAGTACTGTTGATTGCTGCTGCCTTCAATTATGTGTTCCTGTCTGGGCAAATCTCAACTGCAGATAACTGTTCCATGTAGCGCAGGCAATTGCAGGAATTTGCATGCTCTATATATAAAAGGAAAAAGTACGAATTACCCCCCGAACTATCGCGGTCGTCCGAATTACCCCCTAAACTATAAAACCGGACATTCTTCATCCCCAACTATGCAAACTAGACGAATTACCCCCCTCGAATTAATTTAGAGCGGTTTTGTTCAACGTGGCGCACACGTGGCAATCCAGTCAGCGGTTTTTAATTAAAAAATTGTGGGACCCGCATGCCATACTCTTCTCTTCTTCCTCTCTCTCTATAGAGCTCTCTCGCTTTTTCTGTCTCGTGGCTCGTGGGGACGGCGAGGATGGCGACGGCGGAGGCAGCGGCGGCGGCGGCGAGGCGAGGCGGCGGCGGAGGCAGCAATCGCGGGGAGGCGAGTGACGGTGCAGGGCGGCGGCAGAGGCGAGCGGCGGCGGGAGCTCGCACTGCTCGCGGAGGAGGCGAGGCGGCGGCGGCGGCGGCGGAAGAGGCGAGCGGCGGCGGGGTGCAGCGGAGGAGGCAGCGGCGGCGGCGAGGCGAGGCGGTCGGCGAGCCCGGTCGAGCTGCGCCCCCTCCACGGCGAACCCACCGGCGGTGACACCGACCGCCACGCCTCTTCCCTCCCCCATCTTTCGACGCCGACCGCCACGCCTCTCCCCTCCCCAATCTTTCGTCGGCTGCCGCCGCTCGCCTCCTCCGCCGCCCTGCCCCGCCACTCACCTCCCCGCGCTCGCTGCCTCCGCCGCCGCCTCACCTCGCCTCGCCGCCACCGCTGCCTCCGCCGTCGCCGTCCTCGCCGTCCCCGCGAGCCACGAGAGAGAGAGAATAGAGAGAGAGGAAGAAGAGAAGAGTATGGCATGCGGGTCCTACAATTTTTTAATTAAAAAAACGCTGACTGGATTGCCACGTGTGCGCCACGTTGGACAAAACTGCTCTGAATTGGTTCGAGGGGGATAATTCGTCCGGTTTGCATAGTTGGGGGTGGAGAATGTCCGGTTTTGTGTTTTAAGGGGGTAATTCGGACGACCGCGATAGTTCGGGGGGTAATTCGTACTTTTTTCCTATATAAAATATACAATCATTTATGTGGGCCTTCTCATCTTTGTTTAGCCTTTTCAAGTACCTATTGTGACTTGTGTGGTCAAAATCTTTTTCTAAATTTATGTGGGAAAAGAACTGAATCCTGTAATGCAAATATGCACGTGTTCCGACTTGTGAGTTCTTGCTGGTGGATTAGCATGTTTTGGCCGTCTCTTGTTACTTCTGCTTGCCAAAGCGTTTACGGAAGCATCAAGGTGTTTATAAGAATTACTATTTACAAAATTACAAGGTTTTACATTTCGATGACAAAAGTTACATCCACCGAAATTTTTAAGTTTCCAATGTTTTGATAAATTATTTTTGAACTTCTTAACAAAATTTGATCAGCTACGAGGCCAGCACATACTACTAGCTAGCGTTGTGCATCTCAATTTTGGAAATTTCAAACCTTAATTCGCTATTTTGGTTGGGCATGCATGTTTGTCCTGTGTCGTCGAACTGTGCAGCCATGTTTTTCTTTTGGGATTTTGTGAGCTAAAATCCATTCTGGTTCTTTTCATCAATTGGCTGGCTAGTGGCTCACTTTTCTGGCAGCTGGTCGGTTGCAGTACATTCACAACCTTGAAATTTTGTGATAGCTACTTGGCTGCACTGCATATGGTGGTTGATGAGTCCATACTTTTCTGGTCCTGAATAATTTGTCTTTTCCAAACGGGTAGTTTGAATTTGCTTTAGTTACTGGTTATGGTTGTAATTTGCTGAATCTCTTTTTGCGGTCATATTTACTAGTATGGCTGTATCGATGGACAGCTTTGGACGATCTGCATGAACGAAATTCATAAGTCAACAGAACAGGGTTAAGTCAACTAATTTGTTTGGTTTCAGTTTGGGGTGTATACTTTGCATATAGGATCATCTGAATCAAAATCTTTCTTCTGGCTGCATTACAATTATGCATTGTAGTAGTTTCTGATAATTACTTGCAATTCTGCAGGAGCACTGGAGATGACGATGTGGCGATAAAGATTCTGTTCTGTGGAATCTGCCACTCTGACCTGCACTGCATCAAGAATGAGTGGAAGCACTCCATCTACCCACTTGTTCCTGGGTAATGGAATTTCCGAAACCCCGCACCGGCACGCTCAAATCTCGTCCGAAATTTTCTGTTTTTTACATTTTTTTTGTGAATTTGGTCTAATTTTATTTAAATTCAGTCAAATTTTCAAATAATTTCGTCTCGAAATTTCTAAAATTTTGGCAACCCCCGGCATAAAATCCAATTTCAAAATTGAAAACCCTGATCAAGCCTATATCCATGGCTATCTGCTTCTGAAAATTTTAAACAAACACAAGCTTGAACCTCCCGATCGACGCGTATGCAGGCACGAGATCGCCGGTGTGGTGACGGAGGTGGGGAAGAACGTCACCAGGTTCAAGGCCGGCGACAGGGTCGGCGTGGGGTGCATGGTGAACTCGTGCCGGTCATGCGAGAGCTGTAACAATGGCTTCGAGAACCACTGCCCGGAGGGCGTCTTCACCTACAACTCCGTCGACAAGGACGGCACCGTCACCTACGGCGGTTACTCGAGCATGGTGGTGGTGCACGAGCGCTTCGTGGTCATGTTCCCGGAGGCGATGCCGCTCGACGTCGGCGCCCCGCTGCTGTGCGCCGGCATCACCGTGTACACCCCCATGAAGTACCACGGCCTGAACGCGCCGGGGAAGCACGTCGGCGTGCTCGGCCTGGGCGGGCTCGGCCACGTCGCGGTGAAGTTCGCCAGGGCGTTCGGGTTGAAGGTGACGGTGATCAGCTCGTCGCCGGGGAAGAAGCGGGAGGCGCTGGAGCGGCTCGGCGCCGACGCGTTCGTCGTGAGCAGCAGCGCCGAGGAGATGGAGGCCGCGAGGTCCACCATGGACGGCGTCATCAACACGGTCTCCGCCAACACCCCCATGGCGCCGTACCTGGCGTTGCTGAAGCCCAACGGGAAGATGATCCTCGTCGGCCTCCCGGAGAATCCCCTGGAGGTCCCTCCCTTCTCTCTCGTCCACGGTAAGCAAGCTCCATCGTCGAGATCGAGCTCGATCGCCACCGCCACGGCTAGCTGCACCTTGATGATTTATGATGATGATGCAGGGAACAGGACTCTGGCAGGGAGCAACATCGGCGGCATGGCGGACACGCAGGAGATGATCGAGCTGGCGGCGAAGCACGGCGTGACGGCGGACATCGAGGTGATCGGCGCCGACGACGTGAACACGGCCATGGAGCGCCTCGCCAAGGCGGATGTCAGGTATCGCTTCGTCATCGACGTCGGGAACACCCTCCACGCCGCCGCCGCCGAGTGATGGCATCGCCTGCAAACTATTCGTGTGGTCT
The DNA here is from genome assembly GCF_034140825.1 of Oryza sativa Japonica Group. Classification (NCBI taxonomy): domain Eukaryota; kingdom Viridiplantae; phylum Streptophyta; class Magnoliopsida; order Poales; family Poaceae; genus Oryza; species Oryza sativa. The sequence continues at coordinate 15,967,356 of NC_089044.1, read as the reverse complement.
GTAATCTGTATGAAATTGTTCATGGTACGTACACGATATATAGATTGTGGCGTGTCATGGCGTATAGGAATGAACCCGATCGAGGAAGCTATTGTTGGTAGTCTGATGCTAGTCAGCTCAGTGTTTGACTGTTTGCATTTACGGATTGAAATTGAGCTTTGTGTGGCCTAAGTTTTATTTTCTAAAGATTTCAAGTGAATTTCGTTTTATTCGAATGAAATTCCAGATCTTTATCTCTACTTCCGGAAATGCTAACTCAGCGCCTAGGCGGTAGGTCACACATAGGTAACGCACACGCGGCGCAGTTAGGTTTCTTTTTTCTTTTTTTTGGGATTCTTTTCCGAAGGCACGTACATCTAAAGTAACTAACCCGGTTAGTTTTAGATAAGGATAATAATTAAGGTAAGATTTGTCTTTTTTCGAAGATTTTTTTAAGTAATAGATTAAAAAGAAATCTACATGTGAAGTCAATTTTTAAAAACTTTCAACTCAAAATGTGAATTTTTTAAAGTCAAATTTTAAAAACTTTCAACTTTTCATTTTAAATTTAAAAAACTTTCAACTTAAATTTTAAACTTTCAACCCAGATTTGAAAACTTTCGACTCATATTTAAAAACTTTCAAATTAAAATTTGAAAACTTTCAACTCAAATTTTAAAAACTTTCAAGTTAAAATTTAAAACTTTCAATTCTACATTTGTAAAGGAGTGTGCGAAATATTGGAAAAAATAGGAAAGAAATGGCAAAAAAAAAAGAAAAACGCGCACGGAGGCGCCAAAATGGGAAAAAAGGTCGGTAAGTCAAACTCAATTTCAATAACTACTGTGAACACACACGCTGTCCTCTTAATTGTACCACAAGATCATTACACTTGACAGCCGCCATCGGTCGAGCTCGAAGGTCGCGTCGGCGCAGACCGCACGTTCCTTGTTTGACAGTCGACCGTACACGTGTAGCTGCACATCGGGAGGCGGGGCGACGCCGGCGACGGCGCCGGGCGGCGGGGCCTGCTCTCCGGCGCCGCCTCCGCCGTGCGGCACCCCCTGAACACCGTCACGGCGAAGCGGACGGTGAAGCGGTCGTCCTTGGCGCAGCCCGCCTGCTCGAACGCGTCCCTCCTGATCACCATGCTCTGGCCCCTGCCGTCCACCGCGAAGCTCAGCACCCTGCCGGTGCCGGAGCAGACGCCCGCCTGCGGGCTCCCGCCGTCGCCGAGCAGGTCGAACCTGACCTGCGCCACCACCGCCGCGGCGGCGGCCTTGGCCTTGGCGGCACGGCGGAGGCGGAGGAAGAACTGGATCATGTCGGCGTCGCCGGCCGCGGCGAGCTTGCCGTTGGGGTAGAAGTCGACGCACCACTCGTGCCCCCCCGCGGTGAACGGCGGCGACGTCGCGCATTTCCCGGTGGGCAGCATCGCCTTGATGTGGGAGTAGCCGTCGATGGTGAGGTCGAAGTGCTCGCTGACGGTGTCGGCCACGATGGCCGCCGAGCCGCAGCGGCGGCGGCGTTCGCCGGAGCTGGACGCGGAGGCGCCCATGCACGCACGCGCGGTGAGAGTACTACTACCTGAAGAATTGATGTTAAATTTGTTAATATAACTGGGTAATTTTGATCTTAAGTTCTTAATTAACGAGATATATTAACGACGCGCGTGTTAGTGAGGGAACGAGGAGGAGAGCCAGCCACTGTTGGTCGGACTCGGAGACTAGCTGCGTTCTCCAAAAAAAAGACTCGGAGACTTGTTGGTATCGGACAAGTTCTTAATCAGATGGATCAATTAGGTTAATGCTTCGGATAAGATGACAAAACTATTAGGCAGAAACCGGGCCGGTCTGGTTGGGCCGTTTATTAGAACAGAACTAGCGCGCGTCCAAATCATGGTTCAGCAATTCCGATTTAAATTTTGGAAAAAATATTGTAAACTCTTGGCAAAATCGCTAATTAGCGATTAGTCGCGCGCCACTCCCCCACACGGTGAGACACGTGGGGCGCGTGGAGGGGAGGGGCGGGGGGGACATCGCAGGGGAGTGGACACCTGTCCCCCCTTTTCCGTTTTCTTTTTATTTCTTCGGTTATTTTCTACGTTTTTTTCCTTTTTTTTTCCTTCTTTTCTTTTCGGTTTTTTCCTTCCTTTTTATTTTTTGCTTTTTTATACCTACAGGATACAAAGTTTGTATACGTGTATATATATTTGTATACGCGTATACAAAATTTATATATATTATGTATTTTCTAGTTTTTTATTTTTTTTAATATATACATATATAAAGTTTGTATATGTCCTATATAAACTTTGTATATGCGTATATATTTTTTATGTATTAAAAATATATTCATAAATATATATATATATATATATATATATATATATATATATATATATATATATATATATATATATATATATATATATATATATATATATATATATATATATATATATATATATATATATATATATATATATATATATATATATACACACACACACACACACGTATGTGTATATATAATATATACATATGATGTATAGATACGTGAGAGAGGACTAAAAGAGGGCGACTGACTGCGCGTGGCTGATCGCGAATGGGGCATCTCTTTTATTGGTTTATGTTACTTTAAAGGTATGATTTTTTTTTAGAAAAATCAATAAGATTGATTAATATGTGATATATCAACCCATAAAAATTCAAGGTATGATTTAAATTCTACGTGTTGCAATGAAAAAACAAATTTAACTGTGAATATACGTTAACTAGCTATAGTTTAATTTTTTTAAAAAACTTGTATAAGTTAAAAAAAAATTTTGACCGTAAAGAGAGATTTTATTAATGATAAAACATAGGATTACATTCCTGATTTAACAGCTCTAGAATTTCAGTCGGAGCGCATAACCTCCACTCCGCTTCAACTCCTGAGGTCATAACCATCTGAGCTAACATAAGAGCTATCCTCTATTTGAATCTCTCTTCACTTTGTGCACTTGCACCTGCAACAAGCATTGCATTGCCACTCTTATCTCGGCAATTATGCCTCCCCATTCTGCTCTTGACGCTTGTGTTATATTCAGTCCAGCAACGACATCGGCATTGTCAGATTCAAGTATTATTGGCATATGTATCCAGTTCGTCGCCAACCGAACGCCCTCCAGGCAAGCCAAAGCTTCAGCCTGGGTAGCAGAGCTGCATCTTGGAAGCTTCTTACAAGCTGCAAGAAGAACCAGGCCCCTGCAATCTCTGACAATTATTCCAGCACAAGCATCACCCGTCTCCTTCCTGAATCCAGCATCAATGTTTACCTTAGCCACACCTTCCGGTGGAGGTTCCCATTTAGCAATTTGCACAGCATTGGCATGCACTTTTTCTGTCAGTTCCTCAGACATTGGTCGCTTGCCCTTCTTGTCATCAATCTGTTGTCGGACAGGCAACAGACATGCTTCATAGTTAACCAAGAAGTTGATAGAGACAGCTATAGGATTGGAATCAGCACCATGTACCATCTCATTTCGAAGATGCCAAGCACGCCAAAACATATATAATTTGTATAAGTTAAATTTTAACTTGCATATTTGTAGAGTGATATATCACAGATTAATATTACCATTTTTAAACACTTGTATTTTGATAGGCAATCGTAGTATTTTCAACTGTTTATAAACCAAATCATTTTATAACCAATATGCTTACTAACAGAGCATCGGATCCGTTCTATTTTTTTCCTTGTCACAAGGTAGAGGCGTGTGAGAATTGTTGAACACTAGCACCTTTTCCACATAATCGCATAAGTAAACAATATATACATAAAATATTGGGTGAAACTCTCTCTTTATTAGATCTGATATCATGGTATTTTTCTTGCCTACCAATTTCCTTTTTTATAACATACAAGAAATAGTTATTTTGGGATGGAGGGTGAACCTTCGTTCTATTTTACTTGTTATTTTGGACATCTACAAGGTCTCCAGTACTATAGGGTCCCTCTTGGTTGCCTATGGCTGATAATAAGTTGTAACGGCTTATTAATGATAAAAAATAATTTATGCGTAAAACTTTTACACATGTGTCCTTTGATTTAAAAACAATTCTAAAAAAAACTATGTTGAAAAAATGGGCAATTGTATCAGTGCCCCCACTTTCGAAGCCAATTGCTGTTTTACCCCCATTTTTTAGGGTTTGCATTTTTACCCCCACTTTTTTTAATCTGAAGCAGCCGTATACCTCCATTTCTAACAGCCGGTTTTAACAGTGTTAGTTGTAGAGAAAAGGACATTTATACCCTCGGCTGTTATTGCAATTTTGCCCCCATTTTTTTTTAGTTTTGTATGATTTTGCCCCTACTTTTGTGACTTAAGGTGTAAATAATCGAAACGTGAGAATCTGCTGTGATGTTTTTTATTTTATTTTTTTAAAAAATCACAAAAACTAGACAATTACAAAATTTGACCGAAATTTAAATAAAATTTAGACAGCATTTCGACATAATTTTCACACAACTAGCACAAGTCATATATAAAGCAAGCATTACAAAGTGTCCCATAGAAATAAGCCACCATACATATAAAAGTCATCGACACAACCATTACCAAGTCACGACATCGATCCTCTTCCTGGATTCTGAAACCGATGGCTCTTATCTCATCTCAGAAACTGTTGGTAGAGATGCAGGTAAAAAAGATGGCCATTTCAAGCTCGGAATCTGCTCCATTTCTGTCAGAAAGTAGCAGTAGCAGATAAACAACAACCGTTTCTTCGCATTTAGTTGTTGAACCGGTTGCTGTCAGAAAGGGCCCGGTTGCTCTTGCGAGCGAGCGCCGGCGCACGCCCTCAGCCGCGGCCTCGCGCACCCGCGGCCGCCGCCTCGCGCGCGCCCGCGGCCGCCTCCCCGCCACGCGGGCTCCATCACCGCTGCCTCCGCGCCGCGCCGCCGCCGCCGCCGTTGCCCCTGCGCTAGCTAGGGTTTCGACTCAACCACCCTCAGGGAGACGCACGGTTCAAAGATGGGGATGACCCTATCCATTCCCTTTCCCTTAGGGGTACAAATGTCATTACATAATTTATAAAACCTTTTTTTATTTTCTTTTGTATTTCTTTAACACACAATGTGGGACCTACCAAACGGCTGTCACAAGTAAGGGTAGACGGCTGCTTCATATTCAAAAAGTAGGGGTAAAAATGCAAACCTAAAAAATAGGGGCAAAACAACAATTGCTTTCAAAGTGGTGGCACTGATGCAATTGTCCCTTGAAAAAAAATCAAAATCAAGTCTTAAAGTTCAAAATTTAGCAACGACTTATAAGCCATGCTGTCAGGGTTATGGATACCACATACCTAATAGTAGTTGACTAAATCTCGGCAGGATCCACTACATACCATGTCTTATACGGAAACTGACTTCGGATATGGAGGGAGTTCCGGATAAGGAAGGACAACCAGAGTTCTACATGGAAACGACAAGGACTACTCGAATTGTATCCATATTAGTTTTCCTAGTTCTACTTGGACAAGGGGACACCCATGTGTATAAATACAAGACCCTCTAGGTGGAGAAGGGACACGAGACAATCAACAAACACGGAACAACAGAAGCCACAACATACAAGCCAACATACGCCAAGACAAGACGCCGGATATCGACTTCAGGGATAAGCACGGCTAGTCCCCTACGGTGTCTCCGGATACTGTCAGGAGAGACGAAAGCGTTATCTCTGATCTTGTCGGGCACGGATTCGAGGAGGAAGACTACCCTGTTGTCGACTACGAGTCAGACCTTCAGACAGCCATGTCGACAACAGTTTAGATAGGCTACCCCAAATATTGTACTAGTGTGATAATGGTGAATAAGAGCAATACCGGCTTCGGCCAACAGGATGTAGGGCTATTACCTGACAATTCGATCAGGGGCCCGAACCTGTATAAAAATCCATGTCTCTGTCTCTTTTATCTCAGTCTCGCGTATACCCTAGTACCGACGATCCCCATACTATGCAAATACCGGAATCACGACATCAAACGTCGACACATGCATAGAGCAAACCATGAGAGGCCCTTGATTTTTCATCCCTACTTTTGACTATATGTGATTATGAAAAGCTACCCCTCTTTTTTTTTGTTGATTACTCGATATATGTTTGACCATTCATCTTGCTAAAAAATATATGAAGTTGTTTTTTTTGTGATTTGTTGTGTTATTAAAGGTACTTTGAGCACAAATTTGTAAAACATTTTTAAATAAAATAAATGATCAAACACATTTCTTAATGTCAATGGCATAATACATTATATGCCGCAGGAAGTATTAAAAGTATTACTATATGAAGGTACATTTCATGACAAATCTACCCATATCATTCCTCATGTCAAATTTAATTAATTATTTAAGGTTTGACTACACATTAAATTCACAACAGAGCTAACAAATAATAATTTTGAAAAAAAAAGAGAATACACAGCTGAATATACAATGTATCACGTGAAGAAATTTGCAAGTTTAATAATTTTGCTGAGTGATATATATATCACACATAAATAAATTGTATTAGTTAAATTTTTTTTACGATAATTTGGATGCAATGTCACGTAAAAGCGAGAAGACATCCTCCTACGTAGTACGGTACGAAATTACTTTGCCCTTCTGCATCCACAGTACTGTTTAGGGCGTTGTACACGCTCTGATCTCTTCCGTGCCCGGGAAAGGTAAAACAAACGCAGCAAGGCAAACAACCGGGCTGAATCCATAGTTAAAAGGTGAAGATAAACAAAAGAACGCACATCGATCTAATACCATTTTGTAACGTCCCGCCTTCCCCCAGGCCGGGCCCGCTTACATCTGATAGCTTTTATAGGTCATAGACTGCCCTCACATACTAACACATGTCTTTTCTGCACACTTTGTCCTCACTCGTGTGCACCCGGGAAGAATTTCCCGGTCGGTCACCCATCCCAAATTGCTCCAGGCCAAGCACGCTTAACCCTGGAGTTCTTTGGAGATTGGCTTCCGGAAAAGAAGTTGCAATGAGTATTCTATTAATCCTATTAAGCCCTAGGCCGGGATGTTACACCCTCACCCCCTTAAGAGTGATCGACGCCCCCGTCGATCAACCCCAGGCCAGGAACGTCCTCTCTTGGCCACGTCCATGTGTCCAGTGCCAGCGCATGTGCCATGCTGTGTAACCACTCCCGGTCTACACCAGCCATGCGCACCATGCCTGCGCAACTGCGACACGCGCCCGTGAAACCGCGAGAGTCGGCTCTGATACCATCTCTTGTCACGCCCCGAACTAGTCCCGACCGGAACTAGCCCGTGACGCTCCAAATTAACCTGTTAATCGATACCAGTCCCAGGAAATAGTGCTGGTATCACAGGGAGACAGAGTATCACAGCAACAGAGGTCTCTTTATTATAGAGTAAAAGTACAGTCATATTGGGCTGCGGACAGATCCCGAGCTCACAACTGCATTACAAAAGGAAAGCGGAAGCCAGGACTTGGTATAACAATTAACAAAGGAAGGATCAAATGCAACAAATTAGGTAGGTCTGCCAATCTGCCTTGCAGACGGGACAACAAATTAAGTGTGATCCTATCAATGTATAATATTTCGCAAGCAATATAATTAAATTTCAAATATAGGCTCAAGATGTTCAAAGGTGGCTTGCCTTGCTCGAGATCTGGAGCTTGATCCTCGAAATCCTTGCATTGCGGGTCTTCGGGCTCCGAAACTACACGCGAAACGGGACAACTCAACAAACGGCGAAAATAAAGCCCTATTAAAGACCTCTAAGCGTGCCACTAGATAGATCTCGAGATTTGGGAAATTTTAGAAGTTGAATGGAGTCAAATGGAATTACAGTTGGGAAGATATTGAATTTATAAGATTATTGGATTTTTGTCTAAAGGAAAAGGATTTAATTAAATCCTTTTTGAAAAAGAAAAGAAAAGAAAGAACAGAGGGATGGAAATTAGACTTTTCCTCGGGCGGCTAGGGCGCGGTCCAAGGTAAATGGAGCGGCTCGGCCGAGCTTAACGGGCCGGCCGGCCCAAGACGGCCCAAGCGCGCGCGCGCGGGAGGGAGGAGAGAGAGTCCGGTGGACCGGGCTCACCACGCGCGGTCCCGGGTGGGACCCGCTTGTCAGCGGCTTGGCTCACCGTGCGGAGGGAGTACGTGGCTCATGCGCGCGGGCGGGGAAAGGACGCGGTGCACGCGCGCGGTCCGTGGTGGACGCAGGTGCGGCGGGCCCACGCGCAGCCTCACGGCTCGCGGTGGAACGCGCGCACGGGGAGGGACTGACCGGGGTCGGCTCGATCCGGTCTAGGCTGAGCTGGCGCCGACGTGGCACCTACGTGGCGGCCACGTGGGCTGGCGGGAGGTAGACGACGACCCGGCCGCGAATGGACGGCGGGCGGCGGCGGCGAGCGGCGGAGCGAACCACGGCGATACGGGCAAAAGCGTGCACACCGGGCGGTTGCACGTGACAAGGGGAGACGAGCCAACGGCTCGGATTCGTCGGAGGTTGCTCGACGGCGGCGGATTGCGGCGGTGGCAACCGGCGGCGGGAGAAGAGGGAAACGGCGACGAGGTCACGAGAGGTCGATTCCCGGCGGTGAGAGCATCTATGCGGCTTCAGGAGCTCGACGCTAGCGTCGGATTGGGCGGAACTACGCCGAGCGAGGCCGGCGACGAGCGGGTGCTACGGAGCTCGAGCGGCGACGGCGGCGAACACACGGCGAGCGACGGCAACGGTCGGGGCGGCGCCAGCTAACTATGGGGAGGCTACTCAAGCTACTACCGAAAGCTAGGGGGAGGAGATGGAGCGAGGAGGAAGAACGGAGAGAGATATCACCGAGAAGAGGAGGGGCGCTGTGACGAGAGGCCGGCGATTAACACAAAAGAACACACAACGATCTGATAGTTATTGTTTCGTGTTGCTATTAGTGAGAACATAATCTGTACAATCTATTCCTCATTCACGGATGGCAAGCTTGTTGGACAATAACAACTCATTCACAAGGTGATCGAACGCTTCCGTCGCCATGATTTCACGTAGAACTTTCGGTGTTTTTCGGAGGTACTCAAAGCATGCCTTCTTGAGCCCCTGGCAGCTAGGGCGTTGCTGTTCGACCAATGCCAGCATGCTGGCCACCGTGCCCTTGTTCACGTGCTTGCACAGCTCATGCTCGCACAGCAGCCTCAGCCTCTTCAGGTCGTACCTGTCCGCCGCGACGAGCAGCTGCTGCGACATGGCCACCGCGTCGCGCTTCCTCATCCCGGGCAGGGCGTCGGTGTACATGAAGTCGAGCAACGCGTCGAACACCTGGGGGTCCATGTCGTCGATCCGGATGACGCGCCCGGCGTCCCGCTCCACCATCGGGCCGTACAGCTCCGCCTCGAACACCGGCGACCGTGCGGCGAGCACGCACCGGTGCGCGCCGAACCGTCGCGCGCCGGAGCCGGCGCCGACCTGGAACGTCACGTCGGCGCCCACCGCGCGCGAGCGGAGGGCGCCGAGCTGGTGCCCCAGGTCGGCCGGCGGCACGTGGACGGACGACGCCACGGAGGCGGCGGCGGCGGCGGCGTCCGTCTTGGCCGTGGCGTACCGGCCGACGACGCCGACGTCGCACCGGATGGTGAGCACGTCGTCCACGATGCGCCCCGAGCTCTCCAGCTCGTCCTTCTTCCAGAACGCGTAGTAGCCCCAGCTGTTCTGCCCGGCGCTGAACTCGTGCACCGCGGCGGCGCGCACGTCGTCGTCGGGCGGCGGGTCCATGAGGTCGTTGGAGACCTTGTCGACGAGGCGTAGGAGGAAGTAGGCGGTGACGGACTTGGGCGGGTAGCTGTCGATGACATAGTCGAGGTAGACGGCGGCGTAGTCGGCGGCCTCCGCCGTCTCGCCGCTGGGGAAGTAGCGGAGGTACTACTTGTGGAACCCTCCCGCCATGAACACGGACGAGCTGACGCACCGGCCCAGCGGGGTCATCGACTTGATGCGGGAGTGGTTGCGGATCTCGAAGAGGTGGTACCCGCGAGACGTGCTCACGGCGACGCCCGAGCTGGAGCACGGCGGCGGCGGCGGCGGCTTGCTGCGGCCGGCGGACGACGACGCCGAGGCGCCCATGGTGTCTAGATACGCCGGAATTGGATGTTGTAAGCGATCGAACGATCTTGCCCGCTTAATCACTTATTAAAGGTCGCGAATAGATCGAGATTTCGTCTAGTGTTCGTATTTAGTTTAGTCATCTGATTTGGACTTTGGTTGCGATCACGTACGTGCAGCTAGGGGGCGAAATCGGGTTGGGTACGGTCACCGTATTTTCGAATCCTTCACATATTTTCTTTCACATTCAGAATAGAGTACGGGTTGTCAGGTAGTAACATATTACTCACACCCGTATCATAATTTATTTTTGTTCTCAAAAATTAGATTTAGGAACGGATATCAATTAGCATATCTAATTCATGCATATTAAATCTAGGGAGACAATTAAAGTGTTATAGGTTTCAAAAAAATTAAAGTGTTATAAAATATATCAAAGAAAAAAATATGAAATATTTGTGAGCTTGTATAATCGTGATTTACCAGTCTTGTAAAATAAAATATTGTATGTGTTTGATAATATATGGGACATACGAGCAAATATGACTCTTTCCGTATTCTAGCCTTTTTTTAAAAAAAAAACTCGGATATTACCGTATATCCCACGAGCCTCAGGCCAGGTGGGTCGGCGGAAAAGGGAGTACTAGCATTCGAAGGAAACTAAAGCAAGAAGAAGATGGATAGTAGTGATCGTGTGAAGGAGGGCATGCTTACTAATATGAGAAATCCGTTGATACATTTTTACCCTTAAAATTTACAAATGTAACTATAGTATATATTATAATGTAATGGAAAAAGTACGAATTACCCCCTGAACTATTGAGGTCGACCGAATTACACCCCCGAACTCGAAAACCAGACATTCTACACCCTCAACTATTGAAACGGAATAAATAAACCCCCCAGCTCAATCGGCGGTGTTTTTGGTCTTATATGGCATGCGCGCGGCAGTCCAGTCAGCAATTCTTTAAAAACATAGTGGGACCCACTCTCAAATCTCTCCCATCCTCTCTCTGCCTCTTCCTGTCCTCTCTCTCTGTCTCTCACCGACACCGGCCACCGGAGGCCACCGAGGTTAGGGAGGGAGGATGGAGAAAAGTGGCGGAAGTTGGGGACGAGACGCGCGATGGTCGCCGGTCTCGGTGAGGGTGGAAGGGAGAGGAGCGATGGCCGCCGGTCCCGCGCGAACAATATCGTCGGCACAACCTTCTCCCTTTCCGTGCGACGCCGTAGGAGAGCCGAGGTAGGGGAGCACGGGAAGAGAGCGACGGGGGAGCATGGGGGAGGGTCGGAGCCGGACTGTCGTCACCTCACAGCCGCCGACCACACATGCTTGCTCACGCGTTGCCGTCGCCACCGCCGAGTGGCCCCTCGTGCGCGCGCGGCGCCGTTAGGCATGGAGTGCGGCGGCGTGGTCCGGGCATGGACGACGTCGATGAGTAGGAGGGTGACGCGCGTGGCACGTACGGCTGAAGGAGCTCCGCCTCTGCCGCCGGCCGCTCGTTCTGCCTCCGCCGCCGACCGCCCCGGGAGCTCTGCCTCCGCCACCCGCCGCCCGGGGAGCTCCGCCTCCGCCGTCGGCCGCCTGCCCGCTCCGCCTCTGCCACCCGCTGTTTGGGGAGCTCCGCTTCCCCTCAGCCGCCCACTGCCCGGGAAGCTCCGCCTCCGCCGTTGGTCGCCCTCTCTGCCTTCATCTCTACCGCCTGCCATCTACCGCCAGCACTCAAGCAAGCTCCGCCTGCTCCCGCCCTTGCCCACCCGCCGCCAGTATCGGTGCCGCCATGCTAGTGAGCTGGTGAGGGGAGGGAAAAGAGAGAGGGGGGAGAGATAGAGTAGAGAGATAGAGAGGGGTGGGGAACTGACAGGTGGGATCCAGCAATTGTTATTAAGAGAATTGCTGACTGGGCTGCCACGTAGAACAAAAACAACCATAGATTGAGCTGGGGGTTATTTGTCCGGTTTCAATAGTTGGGGGGTGAAGGATGTCCGGTTTTATGGTCGGGGGAGGGAGGTAATTCAGTCGACCGCGATAGTTTGAGAGGGTAATTCATAGTTTTTCCTAATGTAATTACATTTGTAACTGCAACATAACTAATTACATTCTAACTTTATATGTATTCCCTCCGTCCCATAATATAAGGGATTTTAACTTTTTGTTTGCACTGTTTGACCACTCGTCTTATTCAAAAAATTTTATAAAAAATGAAAAATTGTGCTTAAAATACTTTGGATAATAAAGTAATTCACAAATAAAATAAATAATAATTCCAAATATTTTTGGGAAGCTGGGACTGATTGATCCTTTTTCGGGAAGCTGGGACGAGGATTTATTGCAACAAATATTCTGGGAGGAAGATGTACAAGTCATCAAAACAATCCCGGTGCACGTGGAGCTGGAGGATACATTAGCTTGGCATTTTGATCCGAGGGGCTGTTTCTCAGTTAGATCTGCGTATAAAGTGCAGAAAGAGGCTGAAAGGAGAAGTAGAAGGAGAGGCAGTGCAGGAAGTTCGAATGGGGAGAATGAGACGGGGGTTTCTTGGAGGAAGCTTTGGAAGATGGGCATACCGGGGAAGATCAAACATTTTCTTTGGCGCCTCAGCCATAACAGTTTGGCCATGCGTTGTAATCTGAAGCGCAGAGGATGGAGATGGATACCAGGTGTGTGATGTGTGGGCGAATGGATGAAGACGCGGGTCACCTGCTTTTCAATTGCAAGCTTGTTAAGAAAGTTTGGCAGGCGATGAACTTGGAAGACCTGAGATTATCTCTAGCTCAACAACCTAATGCAAGAAGTGTGCTGGAGACCATTTGGGGATGCCCAGAGAATATACAGATGAGAGCTGTCGTTTGTATGTGGCAATGGTGGAAGCAGAGGAATGAAGTGAGGGAAGGAGGAAAAGCCAGAGACCCAAGCTGAATCGGAAAGAGGGGAAGTTGAAGGAGAGGAGTATGGCAAAATGGAGAAAACCCATCTTTGATGTCCTGAAAATTAGTTCGGATGGGGCCTTCCGCAGCAGCACCAAACAAGGCGGATGGGGATATGTTGTTCGGGACCATCATGGATGTGTGGCCCAGGCTGGAGCTGGCGGAGCTGATCACCTGATGGATGCATTCCACTCTGAGATTATTGCTTGTGCAGCAGCTATAGGGGCGACAAGTGAAAGGGGGATAATGAAGGTAGAGTTTGAAACAGACTCGCTTCTGCTGAAGTCTGCACTCCAGGAGAACTCCTTTAATCTCTCTGCCATGGGGGGTGTGATTCTGGAGATTAAGAATGTCATTTCTAGCAGGTTTTTTTCGTTCTCGGTTAATTATTGCCCCAAGGAATGTAACAAGGTAGCGCATGAATTGGCGAAACTGGGTTGCAATTTGCTTGACCCTTGTAGCTGGGCCGGCACTCCACCGGGCCTTGAGTATTTGGTGACCAGCGATTTGGCTGGCATGCCTCAGTAATAAAGTTTTCGGTTCCCATAAAAAAAAAGGATTTGGCTCCCTCCTCTTTGTTCAAAACTTGCCAAGCGAATAAAAGCTCCGTATATGGCTGGAGTAATATACGTACGTGTACATGTCTAAACTGAACTGCATACTGTTGATAATAGCAGGTATAGAGTTTCAGTCGGCAATAATTTTTTCCACACTGGTAAAATTGATGAGTTCGAGAAGAAACGAGTAGAAAGAGGGTGTGAGTCGGCTATTATTTTGCCGCTTACTACACACAGTTTCTGAGCCTCTGAGTTACTTACTTCCTCCGTCCTATATTATAAACGATTTTGATATTTTATTTATACTGTTTGACCATTTATCTTATTAAAAAAATTATACAAATATAGAAAATAAAAATTTTTTGCTTAAAGTACTTTGGATAATCGAGTAAGTCAAAAAAAAATAATAATTCCAAATTTTTTTAAATAAGACGAATGGTCAAATAATACAAGCAAAATGTAAAAATCCCTTATATTAGAGAACAGAGGGAGTAAATGCATAAAAAAAGAGAAAGATAATACTAGATAGGTGAGAGAACACGATTAAATGGCTGGATTCATTAAATAATGAAACGACGAGCCCCACTACGATGATATATATCTGTTGATAGTAGAGAATAATTTGAACCTTGATCTCATTTAATCGAAGGGTTCAAATCAATTTATACTACCACTTTAGTTAGCGGTAGTAGAAACGTATAGGTGTATTATTATAAAAAAAGTGCGAAGTAGTATAATCGTTATTTAGTAGTGACTAAACATTTTTTTCCTTCTATTTTGGATTATTTTTCATTGAATATGAGCGGTGCCAGTGTAATGGATGATCATAGATCAATTTAGCTGGGAAAAAACATAAAAAGCAGTTACTCCTAATCATGTTATTATAGTAAAAGGGCAATTACAAATTTACCACTACTTTAAATCGTTATTGTAAGAATGCCACTAGAAAATTACAAAAATGCCACTAGAACTATCATTTGAGTGACACCCTTGCAAAATTGAAAAAACCGGTTGCAAATTTGCAAATGCCCCATAGTAAATTACCAATTCACTTCTAATAATACTTATAGTATAATACTACCAATAGATAGCACCGGAGTATAAACGACTGAATAGGCTACGGAGCACATGTAAAAAATTGTGCACAGTTGAGGTATAAGAGCTCACATATATAATTTTGGAGCTAACAACAAGCTACACTATTAACCTTGCTCTCCAATAACCTAGCTAGCTTGCTCTCAAATGGAACAAACTGGTTAGCGATGCCTGCAACCCCTCACTAATCGATAAGATTCGTGAACAAGGTTATCACTTTATCAATCTTCAGTTTGATCTTCGAAATATGGCAGTATGTGAAGGCCTTAGTGACTTTATGGCTCGACCCAGTTTCATATTTTGCCCTGTTTATAGTGTTTGAAATCACACGCTATAATTGGTTGGAAAAATCAAGTTAGTTCAAATATAGCTTACATGTTGCAAATGCGTGCCAAATATGCTTAGGTGAACACTAATCACACTAGAATAGTTAGATAACGTGTTACGTGGTTTTTCCATATCAATCCTATATAATCTGGACTAGGACTATTACCTGATAAGAGGTCTGTACCAGTATAATTCTTATCTCCTGTTTGCTTGATATTGAATTACGTAGATCATCGTTCTAATATATCCCAACCAAACTCATCCGGTTTACGAGTATCACTCGTCGACAGGGACCATCAATATACCATTATAAAAAAAGGTTTTCCTAGGCTATCAAAATATATAGATTTTTGCGCACGGCCAACCACGTTGCCTGCACGTGAAGGCTGACGAAATTCATGTATTTTTACAGGTGGCCGTTCGGCCTCCTGCGAAAATCAATTTTCGTAGTCAGTTTAGTTATACCATTTGCTTGGAAAAATAATTTCCGGCAAAAAAAAAATCCCCTGCATGTAGCTGGCCATCTGCATGCTAATCATTTCCATATATTGACCCACATATCAAGGAAAAAACTTCCTAGATAGATCCACAAATCAAGCAAAAAGAGAAAGAACAATACATCGATTTACAAATCAAGCTACTCCATAATACTTCCTCCGTCCCAAAAAAAGACAAATCTTGGTTTCCGTGCCCAACGTTTGACTGTCCGTTTTATTTGAAAAAATTATGAAAAAAATTAAAAAGACAAGTCACGCATAAAATATTAATCATGTTTTATCGTCTAACAATAATAAAAATACGAATTATAAAAAAATTTCATATAAGACGGACAATCAAAGTTGGACACGGAAATCTATGGTTTGCCCTTTTTTTTTTGGGACGGAGGTAGTATTTTGTATTCACAACTCCAACCAAGAGTCAAAACAATAACAATAAGTAGCAAATGCAATCAAACCACCCCTACAGCCACCCGTCGACATCGGCCTCCTCACCCCCTACCTCCCGTTCAACGAGGCTAAGTCTACGAACGTTAGAAACATTTGAACTGTCAGAAATGTTTGACATCACGATTGCAAATTTGCCGATGAGCTCCTTAGTAAGAGAGGGGAAGTTCTCGATCACGTGATCCAAGCCATAGCCGCCGTCAGGTTCCATCACCTCGCGCAAAGTCCCATGAGATGATAGGAAATCCAAGCACGCGTCCTTGAGCACGCGGCAATGGTGGTGCTCCGCTAGGATGAGCATGCTCTCCACCGTCCTCTCGCTAATGTAGTCGTACATCTCCTCCTCGCACAGCAGCTTCAGCCTCTGGAGATCGTATCTGTCCGCGGCTACGGTCAGTTTCTGCAGCCATGTCGCAATCTCCTCCTCCCTCGTCGTCGTCGTCGTCGTCGTGCCACTCGTGCGCTTCGTCGCCGAGGTCTCCTTGGTCGGGCAGCACGTCGGTGTAGATGAAGCTAAGAAGTCCACGGAACACCTCGGCGTCCATGTCCTCGATCCGCACGACGCTCGCCGCCGCGCCTTCTCTCATGGGGCCGAAGAGCTCCGCCTCGAACACCTTGGACCGCGCCGCGAGCACGCACCGGTGCGCGGTGAACGTCTCGCCGCCGACCTCGAACGTCACGTCGGCGCCCTCCTCCCTGCCGAGGAGGCGCCCGAAGCTCTCCACCGCGCCGAACAACGACGATGACGGAGGAGGAGCGGCGGCGGCGCCGGCGAGGATGACGATGTCGCACCTGACCGTGAAGCAGTCGTCCACGAGATACCTCGACCGCTCCAATGTTAGGAATTTCCCCAGCGATCGCTAGCAGGAAACCAGACGAACACAACTCACGCGTACTGTGGCTAAACCTGCAAATTCGCAGAACAGAGGAAACAGAGCAAATTTTGTGCAGCGCTTAACTCAGCTGCTTTTCTGTTTACTTCCATATATAAAGGAACGAATACAACGGAAACAACTAACCACCAAGACCACTTCTCACGCCATGCTCTAGCTGCGTCCATCCCCACAACCACACGACGTGATCCGAGCTCCCAGCACAAGACGCGGGCAACGAGCTAAACTCGGATACCCTCATAACAGACTCCACACGATGGCTATCACACAACACGTGAGCTCATGCGTTTATTCGAAAAAAAAACGGAAACATGCAGATAACTAATCAACTAACTAACCGTGGCACACAAGATTACTGCTAACAAAACTCTCCCTAAGCTTGATGTGCCGATTATACAGGAAACATACCAATTTGTTCCCGCAGCTCCTGAAACTTGATTCGAGAAAGCGGCTTCGTCAGGATATCTGCAAGTTGCCCTTCTGTGCCGATGTAACTCGGTGTGATTTCCCCATTCTCCACGGCTTCACGAATGAAATGAAATTTTGTTTGAATGTGCTTACTTCGATCGTGAAAAACAGGGTTCTTCATCAGGGCCAGAGCGGATTGGTTGTCCACCCTGAGATCGACGACTTCAGTTGCTGCATTCCTGAGGTCACCGAGGAGCCGGGCAAGCCAAATGCCCTGGCATGCAGCTGTTGCAGCTGCAATATACTCAGATTCACAGGAGGAGAGTGCTACAACTCTCTGTTTTTGAGACTGCCAGCTAACAGGATTTTTGCCGAGAAAGAAAATTACTCCTGTGGTGCTCTTGCGAGTGTCAATGTCTCCAGCCATATCACTGTCACTGTAACCCTGCAGTCCTCCTTCACCTTCCTTCACATAGCGGCACCCAAGATGAATGGTACCAGCAACATACCTTATGATGCGCTTCACTGCCGCCAAGTGTTCGTCCGTGGGTTTCTCCATGAAACGACTGACATAACCAACCGAATATGCAAGGTCTGGTCGGGTGTTCACCAGATAGCGCAAGCTTCCCACTAGACTTCTGTATTCTGTCGCATCAACTAGCGATCCTGCACTTTCCTTGCTCAGCTTTAGACGTGGTTCCATCGGTGTTGCACAGGGGTTGCAGCCGGTGAGCCCAGCCTTCTCCACAATACGCGACACATACGCTGCTTGCTTTAAAGTGATGATTCCAGCTTCTTGATGTACCTCGATCCCAAGATAAAAACTCAAAGGACCAAGATCACTCATCTTAAATTCAGCCTTCATCTGCTCTTTGAATCCCTTGATCATGCCACTATCACCCCCGACAATTACCAGATCATCCACATACACACCGACGAGCAGTCGCCCACTGCCATCGCCGCGCGCGTACAGCCCATGCTCCAACGGGCTCTGCTTGAAGCCAAGTTTCTTCAGTGTGCAGTCTAGCTTGGTGTTCCAAGCTCTGGGTGCTTGGCGAAGACCATACAGCGCCTTATCAAGCCTGTAAACCTTGTTCTCCTGTCCATCGATCTCAAACCCCGGTGGCTGAACAACATACACCTCCTCAATCAGTTCCCCATTGAGGAACGCTGATTTAACGTCCATATGATGCACCATCCAACCTTCCTGCGCAGCGAGAGCGAGCAACAAACGAACAGAATCAAGACGAGCAACAGGAGCGAATACCTCATCAAAGTCAATTCCAGCCCTCTGCACGTAGCCCTTTGCCACCAATCTCGCCTTGTGTTTGACGACGACGCCCTGAGCATCTTTCTTCAGTTTATACACCCATTTCAGCCCAATTGGCCGATGTCCCGAAGGCAGATCGACGAGCCTCCAGGTCTTGTTCTCCTCTATCGAAGAGATTTCATCGAGCATTGCCCGACGCCAATCCTCGTCGCGTTCAGCTTGACCGAACGTTGCCGGTTCTTCTCCGCTCACCATCATCAGCTCTTCCTGGACCTCACGATTAGCGAGACCTGGCAGCATGGCCGGCCCCAGCACATTGTCCATCGTGCGGAAACGGAGTGGTGCGTCGTCGTGGTCTGCATCAAGATTAGCAGCTGCTCCAGTTGGTGGCGACACAAATTCAACCGCCAGCGCATCGCCATGCACCGAAGGTGTTCGGCCGGCTGTCGGTGAGTCTGATGGCGTTCGCGGCGATGATGAAGATCGAGCAGGCGGCTCCCCAGCGTCTTGGCGTGTTCCTGACAGCGAGCCAGGATGGTACACCGTGGTGTACTCAACGACGAAGTCGGTGTCGAGATCAGCGGCCGCCTCAGCATCCCAGTCCCACTGGGCCGCTTCGTCGAAGACGATGTCACGGGAGATGTGAACACGCCGAGTAGCCGGATCATAGGCGCGATACGCCTTGGACCCCGGCTTGTAGCCGACAAAGATCATTGGACGACTCCTGTCATCCAGTTTCTTCAGGTTCGGGGTGGTCGTCTTCACGTGTGCCACACACCCAAACGTGCGCAGATGGTGCACGGCCGGCGGAACGCCGTTCCACAGCGCGTACGGGGTCTTGCCGCCGATACCCTTGGACGACGACCTGTTGAGCAGATACACGGCGGTATTTATCGCCTCTCCCCAAAACATACCTGGCAGCCCCTTCGCCTTGAGCATACTCCGCGCCGTGCCCACCACGGATTGGTTTCGCCGCTCGACAACGCCGTTCTGTTGCGGAGAGTAGGGCGCCGTGAGCTCGCGCCGCATTCCCAGCTCGGCGCAGTACTCGGCGAACTGTGTAGACGTGAATTCTCCCCCGCGATCCGTCCGCAACGCGCGGAGCTTGCGTCCACTCTTCCTTTCTGCCGCCGCCTGAATACGCTTGATGGCAGCCGGCGCCGCATCTTTGGTGGAGAGGAGGGCGACCCACATGTACCGGCTGTAGTCGTCGACGAGTAGAAGGAAATAGCGGTTGCCACTGGGTGTCGCCGGCGTGATCGGTCCACAGAGATCTCCATGTAGCAGCGCCAGCGGCTCGTCAGACCGGCAAAGTGCCTGCCGCGGGAACGGCGACCTCCGGTGTTTCCCGGCGAGACAGGCCTCACAAACCTGATCAACCTGCGACAAACATGGTAGACCACGTACCAGCTCCTCCTTGCCCATCTTGCAGAGCGCCCTGAAGTTTATGTGCCCGAGGCGAGCATGCCAGCGCCACGCGTCTTCGTCGGCGTGTGCCGCCAAACAGACCGGGCGCGCCAGGTTGATGTCAAGCATGTACAGTCGCCCTGGGGTGCGAGGGATCCGGGCAAGCAGACGCCGCTGCTCATCCCAGACCCGCATGATGCCATCCTCCGCCAGCACTTTGAAGCCGGTCTCATCCAATTGCCCAATGCTGATAATATTGGCAGTAAGACGGGGAAGATAATAGGTGTTCGACAGAGTGCGGTGCTCACCATTCTTGCAGGCAAAGAGAATTGTGCCCCGTCCTGCGATCCGGACCACGGATCCATCGCCGAGTCGCACGTTCCCGGTGATGTTCGTGTCGAGGTCGGCGAACGCCATCCTGCTGCCCGTCATATGGTTTGACGCTCCGGAATCCATAATCCAGCGCCCGGGATCATGGTCAGCCGCGTCGTCGAGCGCTGCAAATACTTTCATCTCCACGAGTTCCACCACGGCTTGGTGGGGCGGTGTGGGCGTGTCGCCCTCCGGCGCCGCCGCGTCGACCGTGTCAACGCAGCCGCCGGTGAGCAACATCAAGGTGTGCTCTTCTTCATCCTCCTGGGCGACGTGAGCCTGTTCTTCGCGCTTGGACTTGCTCCTGCAGTCCTTCGCCCAGTGCCCAAGTTTGCCGCAATTTCGGCATTTGTCTCCCTTGCGCGCCGAACCAGAGTTCGTGCTCTCGGGGCTCGCAGTCCCGCCGCCACCAGTGCGCCCTCTCCCGCCACGGCGCTTGCCGCGGCCGCCAGAGCTGCCCGAGTCACCCCGCTTTGCCTCTTGATCCTTCTTCTTCTGACGTTCAGCCCACTCCTCCTCAGTTAGGTACAGCTTCCCATCGGCGGTGTGCAACGAGGATTGCCCAGAATCCTCAGCGGCTTTCAGTCTGCCAGTAACTTCCTCCATGGACAGAGTAGAGATATCGAGAAGAGTTTCAATAGACAAGATGAGTTGATTGAACCTGGGACGAGCTACCCGAAGGTACTTTTCGACGACTTTATCAGCAGGTTCAGGATCACCGAGGGTTGCAAGTTGGTTGACGATGGTTGTGAGCCGTAGAGCGAAATCTTCCACGGTCTCGTCACCGCGGAACGCAAGCGATTCATACTCAGAGCGCACTTTCTGTGCACTCGCCTTGCGAATCCGGTCGTTGCCGACTCGCATTGTCTTGATGCATTCCCAGGCTTCCCGGGCCGACGCTTTGGTCGCCAGGGTGCCAATCATCTCCGGCGGCACGGCACTGCAGATAGCGTCAAGAGCCATCCGGTCCTCATGTAGAGGGACGTCCACGCCGTCGGGCTCGATCGCCGCCCACAGGCAGCGAGCCTGCAGCTTGATCTTCATCAGTAGCGCCCAGTCGTTGTAGTTGGTCTTGGTCAGCAGCGGGTAGTTCACCGAGCCGCCTCCTTCTTTCACCACGCGGTGGATCACCAGCCCGCGGTCACCCCCGCCGCTGCCCGTGGCGCGGCCGCCGGAGTCATGAGGAGTGCGCACGATCGGTGACGACGAGCGACGACGCGGCATGAAGACGCCTTCCAATGCGCGGTCACGAGTCCACTTCCTAAACCGTGCTCTGATACCAATTGTTAGGAATTTCCCCAGCGATCGCTAGCAGGAAACCAGACGAACACAACTCACGCGTACTGTGGCTAAACCTGCAAATTCGCAGAACAGAGGAAACAGAGCAAATTTTGTGCAGCGCTTAACTCAGCTGCTTTTCTGTTTACTTCCATATATAAAGGAACGAATACAACGGAAACAACTAACCACCAAGACCACTTCTCACGCCATGCTCTAGCTGCGTCCATCCCCACAACCACACGACGTGATCCGAGCTCCCAGCACAAGACGCGGGCAACGAGCTAAACTCGGATACCCTCATAACAGACTCCACACGATGGCTATCACACAACACGTGAGCTCATGCGTTTATTCGAAAAAAAAACAGAAACATGCAGATAACTAATCAACTAACTAACCGTGGCACACAAGATTACTGCTAACATCCAACACCTCCCTCCGCACGAACCGCGTGTCGCACCAGCCGGAGGTGCCGGAGAAGTCGCACGCCATGGACACGAGCACGCGCCTCGCCTCGTGCTTGGCCGCCTGCTCGGCGAAGCTGAACTCGAACTTGACCTTCAGCGGCTGCACCTTCACGGCGTCGTCGCCATCGTCGTCGTCGTCGTCATCGTCGTCACGGACGAGCCAGAAGGACACGCAGTCGGAGTTGGTCGAGTCGTCGCCATTGGGGCAGTACTCGGCGTGCCAAGTGTGGCCTCCTAGCATGAACTGGCCGGACTCGATGGAGTCGCCAGTGGAGATGGTTTCCTTGGTGTGAGAGTAGTTACTGATAACAAGAAGGTGATACCCGTACGTGCTGCCGGCGGCGGCGCCATTGTTGGCCGGAGAAGAACACGGCGTCGTCTCGCCATCCGATATGAAAGAGACGCCGGCGAAGGACATGACATATACGGCGACGACGGCGAAGTATCGGTCGATATGATGGACCGTACCCGTATATGAACTTGTAGCTTATCGCTGTTTTATAAGCTATAAACTCTGCTGAGATCGATCTAGGCTCGAATACTATTCTGAATAGTAGTAGACGTCGGACTATTTGTAGACTCTTCAGGAAGAGGATTTTGATCCCTCGAGGGGATAACTCTGAATATACGTTAACTAGCTGCGGTTTAATTTGTTTTTTTTACGAGATGTAGAAGTTTAATTTGAACTTGCATGTTTATGGAGTGTTATATCACATGTTGATATATCTTCTTAATTTTTTTCAAATTTTTTCATAACCATTTGAGTGACATACAAATAACAACGAGAGGATATCCCCTTGAGGGATTAAAATAGTTCCCGACTCTTCATATGTTTCTCCTAGTTTGAATCCATCACAATCCTAATCCAAGTCTCCAACACGATTGATTAAATATAAAGCAAACGGAAAATTAAGAGTGCATACCTGGACACGATCGATCGACGAAATATCTCTCTCTCTCATGTCGTTCGCTGGCGTATCTTTCATCTGCGACGGCGTGCACGTGTGTTCTTCTCCGGCCAATGGCGCCGCCGGCAGCGCCGCCTATGGGTACCACCTCCTTGTCATCAACAACTACACGCGCACGAAGCAAGCCATCCCCAATGGATTTCGCATCAAGTCCGGCAAGTTCAAGCTAGGAGGCCACACTTGGCACATCAAGTACTGCCCCAACGGCGACCGATCGACCATCTCGGGCTTCGTCTCCTTCCACCTCGTTCTTGATTGTGACGGCGGCGATGGCGCCGTGGCGGCGGAGCCCGTGAATGCCAAGTTCGAGTTCAGCTTCGCCGACCAGGTCGCGAAGCATCAGGCGACGCGGCTGCGCGCGACCAAGGTGTGCGAGTTCTCCCGCGACTGCAGCGCGTGGCACGTCGGGCGGTTCGTGCGGAGGGAGGCGCTGGAGCGGTCGAGGTATCTCGTCGACGACTGCTTCACGGTCAGGTGCGACATCATGGTCGTCCACGCCGGCGCCGGCGCCAATGGCGTGGCCGCCGCCACGGCGGCTCCATCGATGGCCGGCGCGGTGGAGAGCTTCGGCCGCCTCCTGGACACGAAGCTTGGCGCCGACGTGGCGTTCGAGGTCGGCGGCGAGACGTTCGCCGCGCACCGGTGCGTGCTCGCGGCCCGGTCCAAGGTGTTCGACGCTGAGCTCTTCGGCCCCATGAAAGAAGGCACGGCGGCGAGCGTCGTGCGGATCGACGACATGGACGCCGATTTGTTCAGGGGACTCCTTAGCTTCATCTACACGGACGAATTGCCCGAGAGAGAGGACCACGGCGGAGAAAAGGAGACGAGCTCTGACGACGACGACGACGACGACGACGACGACAATGGTGCTCAATCGGACCAAAAACACAAACAATTTACATGGCTGCAGCAATTGATCGTAGCCGCGGACAGATACGATCTGCAGAGGCTGAAGCTTCTGTGCGAGGAGGAGATGTACGACCACATAGGCGAGAAGACGGTGGAGACCATGCTCATCCTCGCCGATCACCACCATTGCCGCGTGCTCAAGGACGCATGCTTGGGTTTCCTCGGGTCTCATGGCAACCTGCAAAAGATGATGGCGGCTGATGGCTTGGATCGTGTGATCAAGAACTTCCCCTCTCTTACCAAAGAGATTATCGGCAGATTTGCAGTCGTCATGGCAAACAAATCTTAGGGTGTGTTTGAGGAGAAGGGGATTGGGGAGATTGAGAAGATATGCAAAACGAGGTGGGCCATTAGCATATGATTAATTGAGTATTAACTATTTTAAATTGCAAAAATGGATTAATATGATTTTTTAAAGCAACTTTCCTATAGAAATTTTTTACAAAAAAACGCACCGTTTAATAGTTTGGAAAGCGTGCGCGCGGAAAACGAGGAGCTTTCTCACCCAATGTCACTGGAACGAACACAGCCTCAGTGTTCATAGGTTAGGTTCATAAATTATATGAAGTCATCAGCTTAAGGTGTGAGCATCTGTCCAAGTAATTAAGCATCTATGGCCCAGTTCTTTTCTCTAACAAAAGTTGGATTAAAATTAAGATTTTCGTGACACGCTTTTCAAACTGCTAAACGGTGCGTTTCGTGCAAAAAAAATTCTATATGAAAGTTGCTATAAAATATCATATTAATCTACTTTTCAAGTTTGCAATAATTAAAACTCAACCAATCATACATTAATACCACCTCATTTTGCGTAAAAAAATTAATTTTAATGTTCATCTCAATCTTCAGGAGATACGGTTACAAGCACTGTAATTAAGGGTGGTGATCATCTTTAGCACCTGTCAACCATCGTTGTTTCATAGAACATCATTGATTTATTAGGTTCTCTCACAGTGGCCCTTTTGTTTGTTTATCGTGTAAACACAAAACATTTGATTTATTTCTCTCATCATAGTATTTTTGGACAAAATTTTGGCTTCCTTGTTGTGAAATTAATATAGTATTGTTATTTATTAGTCGTCTGTTTTTTATTATTTTCTGTTAATCACTTAAACTTTCAATAAGACATTGCACAAGCACGAGCGGTAGGCTAAACTTAGGCCGCGTTCGATAGCGTGAGATTGAGGGGATTGGGTGAAAGCAGCACTGTAGTCCACCGAATAATTTACTCCATCGTGAAATGCAGTCCAGACTGTCCAGTGACAGGTGTTAGACAGCAGTAGACGGCGCCGTTTGCTACTGCACAGATGCCATTCATTTGGGCTTAGGTAGCTGTAGCGTCTTTTTTTTTCTACTTGCAAGATGATAGATATTTTTGCTGTGTCAAATAGTAGTTACAGCGTTCTATTAAAAGTAGTGACGACAAATGCAGAAAAAAAATATTGCAATTTGACATATGGGAAAAAAATTGTTGGAAAAATAAAATATACTCCCTCCGTTTTTTAATAGATGACGCCGTTGACTTTTTCTCACATGTTTGACCATTCGTCTTATTCAAAAAATTTACATAATTATAATTTATTTTGTGATGAGTTGTTATATCACTCATAATACTTTAAGTGTGATTTATATCTTATACATTTGCATAAAATTTTTGAATAAGATGAATGGTTAAACATGTGAGAAAAAGTCAACGGCGTCATCTATTAAAAAATGGAGGTAGTAGCAATTTGAGCAACGTAATGAAAAAAATTATTGAATACGAGTTGGCACAGTCCAAAGACTTGAATGCAGTACATAATACATATATCCATCACGAAATGGATTTCTTATTAAATCGTACATCTAATAAAAAGCTCGTACACTGTACAGGAGATAGTTCATGTACTTCTACAGGTTCTCCACCGAATTGGCAATGGCATCACAGTATGCGTTCATCGCTTGTGTGCTATTGCCGGCGTAATACATATTGGAGAAGGGGGGTGCCATTGGTGCTATAGGATTACCATTATACAGAGGGTTATTGGCCTGGTAGTCATTTTGCTTGCTGTCGATTCGGAAGTTGTGCAAACAAAACGCTGCCAATATTATGTCGCTCTGGACATTCTTATATGGGTTGTACGGTATGCCTTTTAAGATTTTCCACTGTTTTTTCACAATTCCAAATTGCCTCTCAATTATATTACGCAGCTTGGCATGTATGTAGTTGAACTTCTCTTCCCTTCCTTCTGGCGGTGGAGCGCGTGGCCCCTTGAATTGATCCTTGTGGTACCGTACACGTGGGTACGGTGCCAGGAAGCCCATCCTACTCGGATATCCGGAGTCAACAAGAAGATATTTTCCTACAAAATAATAAGGAAATTATACATGAAAACTATCAGTGCACAATTAATGAAGTGCTATATGGTGTACAAATGTAGTACTTACGAAAAGGTAGTCTTGGAAACTCCTCTGGATAAGAGTCAATAGCTTCGTTTAGGACTCGATTGTCATGCACTGATCCTGGCCATCCGGCATCGGCAAATATAACTCTACCATCGAATCCAACAATTGTTAGGACATTTTTTGTTGTCTCGTCATGGCGATTCATGTGTTCTATGGCACTATCCACACCAACAGTGACCGGAATGTGTGTGCCGTCAACAGCACCTACAGCAAACTGGAATGGTCCAAAACGACTATCTTGTAGTAGGCGACGAGGGATGTCCGTAAAATTCGGATCAATTGGCTTGAGTATTTTCGACCCTAACATAACTATTTGGCTAAGAACCCTTCAAAAATAGATAGACACCGTCGAGTTCGACCGGACCCAATGATTGTTCGACTCCCTTGCAGAATTATTTCCTGCCATTGTGAACAAGAAGATTCCTAGTGCCTCCAAAGAACTTACATCATTACTCCCATGCAGGTTGTAAGGGGCATTTTCCAAAATTCCATGTAGAGTGTATATCTGATATTCCGTTAAACGGAAAATCGCACGGCACTGTGCAGGATTCGCCATTGTCTCTAGCATCCAAGTTATTCCAAATTGGGTTGGGACACGACGAGGAGCTCTTGGAGGAGCAGCTAAAATCTCTTGCATCATTGCAATAATAGCGTCATCCTCATCGCTCGTGTATTGCCCTTCAGTACCATCCGAACTCCACGATGAACCGTCGCTCATTGTGTGATTCCTTCGAAACAAGAAAAATATATAGCTTACATTAACCATTACAACATTATTTGTAAAAAAATGCACGCATGGTGTTCAATAAAAAAATTAACTGCATAAAAAATTTCACAGTGACATACCACAATTACTAGTTCAGACTACAAGCATTAGAAATGAGTAAAGCAGATGCTAAAAATCATACAACAAGATGCTAAAATCATACAACAAGAGGGTACAAATCATACAAGAAAAAAACAGTTAAGCAGATGCTAAAATCCTACTGCAAACAATATGGTGAGCATTATTTTTTATGCCTCTCATATGAATCTCCTCCTCTCAGTGAGCTCCAGGCAACTGACCAAGCAAGAGCAACTCAATAGAACCCATTACCATCTACGCTACCAGGACCCCCACCTCCACCAGGGCCACCCCCCTACCAACCTCCAAACCCTGTATGACCTCCTGAACAAGTTGGCGGGGGTACTCCTCCACCATAACCCTGCTGGCCAGTTGGCGGGGGTGCTCCTACACCATAACGCTGCTGCCCAGTTCCTCCTTCGTATCCAGGCTGTCCACCTCCTTGGCCACCAGCTCCTTTTCCGCCAAATTGCTTTTGCCATGTCTGTACTATGTAATGGGACCGTGACTCGGGTGTAGGGCAGTAATCAATGAACCATTGACGCCAATAAGCACGCTCAAATACATCCAGTGCCATAAAGAATAAATCACTCCATGGGTTATGTCCATCAGCTACCACCAACTGGATGCAAGCTGCTGCACTTCTAGCCCTGTCCTCTTCCACCTTCCGGGAACAGCTCTCCATCGACTCCACTCGCAAATCAGCTAGCCGGTGCAGGGCATCACCGGCTGAGTCACTTCGACTCTTCTTTGAAGCCGATCCCCTCGAAGTGCCAGCTTCATCTGCTAGCCTCTTGCCTTTTCCTGCACTTGAAACTCCTGGAGTCGCAATGTTTTGTTGTTGAGCTAGCAGCTGTGAGATATTGATGTTGGGCCTTGGAGTTGGCTGCTGAGGAGGTGCTGGTGCTGCGCCTGCAATAGCAGAGTGGTTCCCTACCACTGTGCACCCCGAAAAAATAGCACAGTGAAGGTTGATGTGCTTGAGAGGGGAATCTTTGAAGACACGAGCTCCGTCCTTTTTCTGCGAAAATGGTTGAGTAACAAAATAAATTTACATTGAAATGAACATAAGTAGTTTCTTAAATCGATTTTCATTTTTGCATTTTGTTGACGCTTTTTGAACTAAAAAAAAGACAGCAGCATACAAGTACATAACTAATGTACGCAGCAACATAGCTATTATTGGTGGCACCATGTTTTAACATCTGCAGACTGCAGGTAACATTTTACCTAGATTTTACGGTCTAACTAATTCAAGAAAATGGAGGAAGTACTATATGATATTGATATGCATTGACAATAATAGCAGATGATGAGCAGACTAAAAATCAAAAAACTTTATGCCATGTAAGCAATGTGACATGTCACATAGAGGTTGATGTCATGTCAAACTATGGCATCAACAATAGCATAGGAATACCAAATATCTCAAGATATGGCTCAGTTTTGTTGAAAAGACCTACAAGAGAATAATAAAAATAGTACCAACCATGCATTTGCTGCTTCCTAATCAATTTATTGGAAGGTAGTGAATGCAGCAGAGAAATTGTACCCCCATTCATTATAGCAAAAAAATTACATTCTGATTTTGTAGCCTAGAAACACAAGGTTTTACAAAGGTACATAACACTTTCTATGAACAATATGTATGATTATACCTAAAAATAGATAACTGTGGAGATTTCATGAACTAAACAAATGTCATGGGTCCTTGTGTTAATGCAAATCAGTATGGAAATCACTATCTTCCTAGTTCGACCGAACACAACATAAGGGTAGGTGACATACCTGGTCCTTGTCTTCCCACCAATCGTCGTCAGCAACAATGGCTTGAGTTATCGGGTCACGGCCAATGCCGGTAGCCTTTGATTCCAGCCACGTCCAAAGCATCCACCTTTTACGACATTGACGCCATGTGTACTTCACCTGATCCTTGGTGAGGTTTCTTCCGATTCTCTCCTTCATCTTCTGTATGAGGTTCTTGTAGCCTTGCGGCTTTGGACAAGTGGATGTTATGGTCATTGCGGACAACTCCTCCAAGCATGCCTCAAGAAATATGCCAATTTCATCGTCGCTCCATCGGATTTTACCCTCCGCCATCTACCACCCAATGTTAACAAAGCACAAATGCAATGGATCAAAAACAAATTACAATGGGCATTACCTTTTGTGGCGAGATGGGCCGGATCAGGTCCAAATCGAGGGACCGAACAACCGTCGCCGGCGACACACGACGGACGAAAGAGCGAACGCCTTTTGGGGAGGTCGCACAAACGGCTGTTAGGAAGCGGGCGGCCACATTGATGTCATTGTCACAAGGAGGGGCAGAGCTGGCGTCAGATTTGCCAGAGGCGCTCGACCCCGTCCCCGAATCCAGATTGATGAGCAGTCCGTGAGGAGCCGGTGCGGCGAACGCCAAAGGCACAGCCTGCCCCTTGGCTGCAGTCGACGGATGGATGTCCTCCCCTCTCTTCCGCTTTGTTCCCCTGGTGCCCATTGTCCACCCGGAGAAGGAGGCCTCAAATAGGAGGCCGGAGGCGAGAAGAAAGCTTCCAACTCTGCCGAATCTTGACGACACTGTGACACCCGAGAGCGCTCCACCGAGTACAGCCGCATGCGGCCAAAGCTGCAGAGCCTGATGAGCAGCTAGGTGACGCAGACAACACCGGCAGCGCTCCCCGACTTCCGCCTGGCTTGATGGTAACTCCGCCAGAGAATCCCCTTTCTCCGGCCTCGATTCGCCTTTTCAGCAGCTCCCGTGACGAGTGGTCGATTTCTCCGCGTGCCTAACAGCCCCAGGCTGACCACGACGACCACCGGACGAGGCTCAGCAGTAGGGCACAACGATTCCAGCCACGGCGACCGCGCGTGGAGCCGTCGACGACCGAGCACGGCTGCTTGCGCTGGTGGTGGGTTGGGGACGGATGGGCCGACGAATCGATCCATCCAAATGCCGTCTGTACAGGTGCCACGTTTAGTCACCAACGCCATTTAATATGCAGTAAATTATTCAGACATGTACAGTGCTGAATAGTGCACAATTCACCAAATCCCCTCGATCTCTCGCTATCGAACGCGGCCTTACACAACATAAAAGAGTGCAACTTTACAACAAATGAAGTGTACCGTTTAGTTTACTTTATTTTTTAATTATTAGATTAACGTAGATAAATTACTACAACTATTATGCTTATATAAGCCATAATTTTTTGTATTTCATACTGGTAAGAATTTACACTAAGTACCTTTTTTGTAGATTAGAGCATTGGTTGCTTCACTACAAGAAAAAGAAAATACAGGAACACGGTTAATACTCTGCCAGACTGCCACCCAAATTCTTTTGAAGTTCTCATAGCAGTGTGGTAACAAATTCATACCTCATTTATCTGTTGAACTGTAGAGATCAATGAACTAAAAAGCAGAGAAAATTTGATCAATATGAAGGCCTGGTGGAGTTTCAGTTATCATGGCTCTCTGATAACAAATTCATTCTTGATTAATCTGTAGCTATTGTAGAGATGCTATCAAACATGAACTATCATTGCAAAAACTATCTGATGGCAAAAATATGGAGTCACGGAGCTAAGTTACCGAGCAATCAGACATCAATTTAATTAGCAGTATCCTAGGGACACAGTCAACAAGCATAAAACATGTCTAGAAAATAGGAATTAACATTGCTTAAACTGCCTGATGAAAAAAGCCTACAAACCATGAGCTACCATATTTGAAACGGAGTATCACTCAATACAGAGTGGGTCTTTGTAAATGTACATTCTACATTATTGGTGGAGGTGCAATTAAGTTTCATTGGCTGTCCTTTTAGATTTCGGTTGAAAACTTGAGTCCAACTGAAGTGATGAAATTAATTCCACAACAGAGTAATTCTAGTTTACCAGCTAACTAGCTAACAGCAAAACATGATTATTTATTTGCGTATGTCCTTAGCAAACCAAAGAATTCAAGGCACATAAAGGCAACATCCAACCAACATAAAAGCCCATAGGAGATTTAGTTATCATTCTTCTATCCATAGAGTTGTAGAGATGCAATGAACTAACAAAACAGAGAATTTGGCAACCTTTTCACCCCGATAAACTATGGTCAATTGGTCATCTGCCCACCCCCATTTTAAGGGGTTTCATAGAATAAGTTCAGAAACAGTAACCATGATTGCTAAAACTATCTGATGACAAAAGTGAGGATATATATCACTAAAACTCGGTCACGGAACAAAGTTACCGAGCATGGCAATCAACTCCTTCATAAGAGATGGGCAGCTTTTACTCAGATCCTCGATGCCGTCGCCAGAAGCAACTGCTTTCAGATTCACCGCGGAGCTGAGGAAATCAAAGCATGCCTTCTTTAGCCCTTCGCAGTGGTGTTGCTCAGCCAGCGTCAGGATGGTCGTCACCGTGCCCACATCAATGTACTTGCACAGCATGTCCTCGCAGATGAGCTTGAGCCTCTCCATGGCGTACCTGTCCGCCGCGACGAGCAGATGCTGAGCCATGGTGTCTTGCTCCTCCTCTTCCGTCTCCGGAAGCGAGTCGGTGTACACGAAGCGGAGCAGCGCCTTGAACACCTGAGCCTCCATGTCGTCGATGCGGACGACACCCGCGGCGTCGCTCTCCTTCATCGAGCCAAACAGCTCCGCGCTGAAGACCGGTGACCGCGCCGCGAGCACGCACCGGTGAGCGGCGAAAGTCTCGCCGCCGGCCTCGAACACCACGTCGGCGCCCTTCTCGTTGTGGAGAAGATCCCCCAGATGCCGCTGCAGATCGGACGGAGGCACGGAGACGAAGTTCGCCTTCCGTGGTCTTTGCGCCTCGGCCGTCTCCTCCTCCGCACGGAACCCGGTGGTGACGATGATGTCGCACCGCACGGTGAAAGAATCTTTCTTCAGATGCTCCGATTTCTCCAATGCTTCCCGCTTGATGAACTTTGTTTCCCCCAACCGCCGCTACCGAAGACGCGTACTTGCTCTGAGGTAAGAGAAGGCGGCGGCTTGTCATCCAACTCGTCCAAGAAACGAAATAGGTACTGCGCTTTCACCTGCTTGGTGACTTGTCCGTCGTCGAGATGAAGAAACAGGGATATGAAATCCGAGTAATCTGATTTGCTGCCGTTGGGGTAGCAATGGATGCGCCAGCGATATCCCCCCACGGTGAAGGCGCAAGATTTGAGGGCCTCGCCGGTGGGTAGGCCCTTGATGCGCGAGTAGCCGTCGATCTTGAGGAGATGGTACCCGCTCGCGGCGCCTGCGACGATGGCGGAGGCGGAACGCGAATGCTTACAGCCGCCAGCGGTGGACGCCATGGCTGATCCAGCCAAGTAGGATGCACGCGCAGCGCTCGCGCTGTAGCTAGGGTTTAGCGAAGAATTGGGGGAAAATGGAGCGGAATCGAGAGGTTGAAGACGATGGGGTGGCTTCCTTCGGACGATACGTCTTGTGGGCCGTTGCTATCCTAAGCTAATGGGCTCGTAGAGTTATGTGGGTCCCATCTTTTCAGATTGCAGCTGCAAATGCCTGTACAAATATGATTTACAAGGAACAAGTCCACCTTATATCCCTCGTCCTACCTCGAGTTGGAACCGCGGTACCAGAAATCTTAACCACCAATATGTAAAACTGAATTAAATTAAGTCCTCTAATAGTTGATGGTCGGTATCGTTGATGTGGTAAGTTAACCCGATCCACTTGTACTAACTAGACGTTAACGTGACAAAAACAGAACGGGTCCTATATATGATCATCCTCACTCTCCTTTCCTTTTCTCTCTCCCTTCTCTCTTCCCTCTCTTTTCTCTCCATTTCTCCCGCTCATTCCTCTAGAGATCGATGCATTGAGGCTAGCAGTAAAGGGTCAAGATTTATAGTATTACGGCTCAGGGATATGATTTTAACTTGACAAAAAGAAAAGGGACACAAAGTAAACTTAATTTGATTTACAACTTTTTTTCTTCTAGTACTACTAATATGCTTGTACGGTGTGGATCAGGTCCATATAATTAGGAATGGGCTATACGGGTAATTAAGTAGTTACGCAAGCGGCATGTAATTAATCAAGTAACATTATATCCTGTTGTTATGCAAGGGACATGAATGCGCTGTGCTTTTACGGTAATAGAGACGACAATTTTTTTTCATAACCTTGCTGTATCAAACAAGTTTACAAATACCAACAACATAATTTAGGGTGTCAGATCATCAAAACATGTTCTTTTTTTAATAAAAAGAGGCCATTGTAAATTTACCACCATTTTCAATCTTTGTTGCACCAAAACCACTTTACCAATAGCATTCTTGCAAAATATAGAAAACTTTTTTTTTGCAAACTCGCAAATACCCCTTTTAAAAATCATCATATATGTATATGTTTATGCGATAGAACATTTGCTTATGATCTTAGTGCATAAACACATATTGTCTTGGTGTCTTGATTGATTTATCTTGTTAACCAAGGGAAAAACTTATATTTTCTAATTATTTCTCTGTGTTTTACTTGAAAATAATAAAATAATAGTTACCGTATCCTCTAACAAATTAACAATTTTGTTGTGTCCTCGAGCTGTTTCACGTTTTTATGGTGTTTAAGAACAAAAAATCATAAATATATGTGTCCTATAGTAAATTTTTTCAATATAATAACATGCAGCTCTAAAAAATTAAACACCTCAACGTAGTTACTACTTATAATCTCTCTGAAGTCCAAACAGAGAAGAATTAATTAATAGAACAGACAATTCATGAAACTGACACAAGCTTCTCTGGCTCAGCATATTAGAGCACCCGCAATGGTTATCTATAGGCTCTCTACAAGACATCCATATCAGCATATTTTTCTACTTAGAAGAGATTAAATGAAGAGAGAGAGCAAAGCTATTTACTAATCTGGAGATAGTCTATAGAGAAAAACGAGGCAATGGATTAGGGCATCCGCAATGGTTATCTATAGACTCTCTACAAGAGATCAGCATATTTTCCTACTTGGAAGAGATTAAATGAAGAGAGAGAGAGCAAAGCTATCTACTAACCTGGAGATAGTCTATAGAGAAAAACAAGGCAATGGATTAGAGAGGTATAGATACCCATGTAGACATACCATTGAAGTGGTTTACTATTAATCTAGTCTATTACTGAGATGTACATGTTTTATAGATAGCACCTTAATTTACCATTACGGGTGCTCTTACTACTAGGAAGGATAGGCGATCGAGCACATCTGACATCTCTCTGAGCTCACAATCACGAATCAAACCTGAGTCCTGAGCAGAGCAAGCTTCGCAATGAGCTCCACGAGAACTGACGGGCATGTTCCCACGACGTCCTCCAATCCGCCATGCTCCATTACTTCTTCCAGGTTCGCAGGAGAGCTGAGGAACTCCAGGCACGCCTCCTTCAGCCCGCGGCAATGGTGCTTGTCGGCCAGCAAGAGGATGGTGGTCGCCGTGCCGACGCCGATGTGGCCGCACAGCTTCTCCTCGCATATCAGCTTCAGCCTCGGGAGATCGTACCTGTCCGCCGCGACGAGCAGGTGCTGCCACATGGCGACCTTGCCGTCTTCGTCTTCCTCCGTCTCCGGCGGCGGGGTGTCGTTGTAGATGAATGCAAGCATGGCCTTGAATGCTTCGGGCACCATTTCGCTGATATGTACGCTTGCTGTCGTTGCGCCCTCCTTCATGGGGCCAAAGAGCTCCACCATGAAGACGGTGGACCGCGCCGCGAGCACGCACCGGTGCGCGGCGAACGTCTCGCCGCCGACCTGGAACGTCACATCGGCGCCGACCTTGGTCAGGAGCAGATCGGTGAACTGCCGGTGCATGTCGGACGGTGGCACCGCGACGAGCGGCGCCGCCACGTCGTCGCCGGTGGTGTTGCTGCCGTCCTTCTTCAGGATGATGTCACACCTGATGGTGAAACAATCATCCTTGAGATGCTTGGATTTTTCTAGCTCCTCCCTTCTAATGAAATTGGTGTAGCCCCAACGATTGTCATCAGAGAAGTCGAATAATGCTTCCGAACAAATATGTGTCGACTTTTGTCTCTCAGTTTCGTCGATGAAACTAAACTCGTAATGCGCCATGAAAGGCCGTTCACTATCCTGATCAAGCTGAAGAGAAACTGAGATGGAATCGGCATCATCCGAACTTTCGCCATTGGGGTAGTAGTCGATAACCCAGCGATAGCCTCCAACCCTGAAAGGACGAGACCTGATGAAGTCGCCATTGGGGACGGTGTCCTTGGTTCGCGAGTAGCCTTCGACCACGAGGAGGTAGTACCCGCTGGTGGCGCCGGAGGTGATGGCTGACGACGAAGGCGACTGCAGCCTCCCGTCGCGGACGAGAGACACGCCGGCGAAAGACATGGCATGCAGGTGTTTGTGACTTTGTGTATTTGCTGGTTAGTTCATGTGTCACTGACGTACGTCGACGAAAATGTAGCGCTTGGTGGAGGAAGCAGAAACGACGCACTCTACGTATCAACGACTCGTCGTCTCCACGTACGAATCGCGACTCGCGAGCGCGCGACTCTTCGGGACTTGGAATTGTTCGTGGAACAGCAGCTGAACCGATCGACGATGGCTTCCGTTTCCGGTTTCCGAGGGCGCTGAATTGAAGACAAGGACGTAGTGTAGTAGTACTACCACGCGTCGACCAGCTCACAAGGGCCGGAGTTGATAAGGTTAGGAAACGATAGACAAAGCATCCTCCCAAAGCAGAAGACACTAGATTTAACGTTGAAAATCCTGCCAAAGCATAAGAGAAAAAACCATGGACACCAGCCAATAAAATATCTTCACTCTATCTAGGCTGAGCTTACAAATGCTGCACGGCGGCTTACAAGAGGTATATATATGTTGGAACCTAAAAGGGATGACAATCCGTACCGCGGGGGCTTCGCCCCAGCACCCCCGGGCGTCCCCAGGTGCCTCCAGCCCAAGCCTCTCGGTGACAGGTTTCCGCTCCACTACGACAGAAACTGATCTTTATTAAGTGCAAATAAATTTGGATCACAACTCAATAGACAGGATGCGTCTCGTTGTAGAATACCAAAAGAACAAATTGAGAAGACGAGAAGTTCTTCTCGCAAGTCGCAAAGCATGCATTCACCAACTAATGTAGGCCAGGAGTTGTGCATGCACAAGTGTATAAAATCGTAGCTAGTCATTCATACGTTTGATTTCAGTACATTTCGGCGTTCCCACCTTCAATTATGTACTCTTGCGGTGTGTCTTTCGTCGGCGGCGGCGGATCGGCGCCATCGGCCGTCACCGCCGGCGACGTGGCCACCGGGTTCCACCTGCTTGTCGTGAACGGCTATTCTTACGCACACGTGAGAACACCCCCGTTGGCGAGTGCATCGAGTCTCGCCGGTTCACCGTTGGAGGCTACCGGTGGTTCATCGAATACTACCCCAACGGCAAGTCCTCCAGTGTTTCCAACTGCATCTCAGTTTATCTCGTCCTCGACGACGACGGCGTCGCCGAACCTGTTCAGGCGCAGTACCAATTCAGGCTCGTTAACCAACTTGAGAAGGAACAGTTGCCATCCATTCCTGAGGTCATGAATTATACATATTTCTCCAACAGTTACCCTAGTTGGGGTAGATTGATCAGAAAGGACGTTCTTGAGCAATCGAAGTTTTTCTGGGACGATAATTTCACCATCCGTTGCAGTGTGATCGTCGCCAAGAAGCTCAGAAGCAAGAACCAAGAATCGATCGTGGTGCCGCCGTCCGACATCCGCCGGGATTTCGGCGATCTCCTCCGGACCGAGGACGGCGCCGACGTGACGTTCCAGGTCGCCGGCGAGTTGATCGCCGGTCACCGGTGCGTGCTCGCCGCCCGGTCCAGCGTCTTCAAGGCACAGATCTTGGGAGAGACGAACGACGGTAGTCAGAAGGCCGACGCAAGCAGACATGGAGCCACAGGTGTTCAAATCCTTGCTCACTTTCATTTACACTGACTCGTTGCCTGAGTTGGAGGACGAAGAGGAAACTGAATCCGATCGAGATGAAGAAGAAGATCAGGAGAGTGAAGCAGATGGAGTACACGGAGAAGATTACGATGACGATGACGATGATGATGATGATGACAATGGTGGTGATGAGATGTGGTCACCATTGCTCGTAGCGGCAGATAGGTACGATCTCCAGAGGCTGAAGCTGATATGCGCGAAGAAGCTGTGCGAGCGGATCGATGCGAGCACGGTGGCCGATAATCTTGGGCTCGCTGAGAAGCAGCATTGCCGTCTGCTGAAGGAGGCGTGCTTGGAGTTCCTCAAAGCTCCGGCGAATTTGAAGGTTGTACTGGCGAGTGACGGCTTGGATCACATAACTGCAACCTGCCCCTCTGTTCTGAAGGAGCTCCTTGCTAAGTTTGCATCTTAAGTTCAGATTACTGCATGCATGATTTCTATCCATTATCTAAAAAGATTAGTGCAAGCATGGTCGTAAGTTTGATGTGTTGTTTAATTACTCGTTTTGTCAAAAGTGTGTGGGTGCTTAGTCTCTTATTTTGTCTTGCTATCGTGTGATCGCCAAGGGTCGTCTCAGTGCTTGCAGTATGCATACTGAGCTTGGAAGATTGTGTTACCATGTTAATTGAGCATCTGAACTGCATGGGCCCTATGATTATAATGCTATTGTGATCTGCATTCAGAAAAACCTTGGCTATATTGTGCATTAGTGCTCTGTTTTCACCGAATTCTTTTTAGTAGAGAAAGCAATCTCTCTGTTTTGAAATACTCCACTGAACACTCGTTCTTCCTTTAAGATGAACTCATGCCTTTAGATGATTAATCAGAACAATCTTGTGTCAGTCTAATGTGATTTACCCGTATTGCATTGTACTGCTAATTTGCAACGTCGAATTAGCAACGCCGGTCAGATCTATTCACAAACCATCGCCATGCTAGTCAATAGTCATGGCCTGGTACAAGAGTATGCAGCCTCACACACTAGGCCTGGTACACTAGTCTATAGTTGTGAAATTTATATAGCATTGTTATTTATTAGTCGTCTGTTTTTTTTTCCTTTTCTGTTAATCATCTAAACTTTCAATAAGGCATTGCACGAGCACGAGCCGTAAGCTAAACTTACACGATAGAGTTATTATTCGGAGGGCTTACAGAAGCCATTCCCATGAGCCCATGACCTAGCTACACCAAAACAGAGACATGGTTTATTTGTGTATCATCTTAGCAAAGAGATAAAGCAATCCAAAGGAATTAGTGCAAAGAAAGCAAGAACCAACCGATATGCAACCGTTTCAGGAGAGAGAGCCAGCTCCTGCTCAGGCTAAAATTGACGCACGCTTTCTTCAGCCAGTAGCAATGGTGTTGATCAGCTAGCACCAACAAGCTCGATACCGTGTGCACGCTAACGTACTGCTTGCACAGCGGGGATGGATTCTAATAGCTCGAGTGGACGTCCACCCGTTTATTGCATGTCAACTAAATGGCTACGAAAAATTTTCAAAAAAATTGGCAAGATAGATCAATATGTAATATATCACTCCACAAACATACAGGTTAAAATTCAACTTCTACAAGTTGTAACAAAAATAACAAATTTAACTGTAAATATACATATAGTAATTTGAGTTTTGTTTGTTATTTTTGTTACAATATGTAGAAGTTGAATTTTAACTTGTATGTTTGTGGATTGATACATTACATATTGATCTATTTTATTCATATTTTTTCAATTTTTTTATAACCATTTAGATGACATGTAATAAGCGGGTGGACATTTACTCGAGCTGTTAAAATAGTTTCCCCTTGCACAGCTTCTCCTCGCAGATCAGCTTGAGCCTCTCCAGGTTGTACCGATCCGCCGCAACGAGCAGATGCTGGCACATGACGCCTTCCTCCTCCTCCATCTTCGGCAACGAGTCGGTGTACATGAAGCGGAGCAACGCTTTGAACACCTGCGCCTCCATGTCTTGGACGCACACGACCCCGGTGGGTTCGCTCTCCTTCATCGGACCGTAGAGCTCCACGCTGAAGACCGGCGACCGCGCCGCGAATGTCTGGCCGGCAACCTCAAACACCACATCCGCGCCCTTCCCGGTCTCCAGCAGGTCGCCGAGCTGCTGGTTCATGTTGGATGGGGGCACGGGCATGATCAAGGCCTCGCCGGGGAAGGCGATCTCCGTCGTCTCCTCGCGACGCGGATCTTGCAGACGACGACGATGTCGCACCGGACGGTGAACGAGTCATCCCTGAGATTCTTGGACTTCTCGAAATCTTCCCTTTCGATGAAATTGCTATGACCCCAAGACATACAACCCTCACAAAATGTTTTTACTTCCGACATTGCAAGCGAATTAGGCGGATTATCCATTAATCCGGAACTTCAACCGTGCTTGCACCTTCACATCCTTGGTGGATTTCTCGTCGAGCCATAGGAAAAGGGACATGTGATTGGCGGACTAGGCGAGGTTCCCCTTGGGGCAGAAAGTATTTTTTACACCTAGGTGGCACCTAGGTGTATGCATGCAATTTAAATAGTTATATAAAAATTTCATAAAATTTGATAAGATTGTCCATGGTAATATAAGACACTATGCAAACATGCAAGTCTAAATTCGATCGATATATGAAGAAACAAAAAATAACAAATTTTATCTGCACTGTATGGGTACTATTCATTGTCTGATTTTATTATTTTTGTTTCTCTAGTTGTAGATCAAATTTAGTCCTGCATGTTTGTGTATAGACTTGTATCATCACAAACGATGTTACTAAATTTTTTCAATTTTTTCTATAACTATTTGAATCGCATATAAATAATAGGTGCCACGGCACCTAGATGTAGAAAATCCTAACGAAGTGGTACCCATTCGCCTTGTCGAACACGATGGCGGAGGTCGACCGCGACGAGTTGCAATATGGCCGGCGACGGAAGAAGACATGGCAGGCAGGACGTACGTACACGACTTGACGCCGGGTTTTTTTTTTTTTAGGATAATGGCAGGAGCTCTGCCTATTCATTAAAGGAGAAAGAAGCAGTTTCACGTACAGGAACACCTCCAAGTGGTGTCTTCAGATTTAGACATTGGAGGAATTACAACACTTTGAGAAAGTGCAAAGCCACTAACATCAAAAGACGGCATTTTAACATCTAAACAGTTTGCGCTTCATCGAAAGCTTTGCACATGTTGATGATGGAGTCCACTACATGTGACACTGTACCATAGTCATTGTTGAAAATTCTTGCATTCCTTTGGAGCCAAATACCCCATGTCGTGTAGATGAATAGGCCATCAAAGTTCCTTCTCTGCTCTTTGATCCACTGACTTATTACGGCGGAGTTTGAAACAATGAAACCGATGGGAATCTCGTGGGGTTTTGTCATGCCTCTGTTGGTTACTGGGCCTCCAGGAAATAAAGGGAAAGTAAAAATAATCCTCTCAAAGGTAAAACTAAAACTGAAGCAATCCCAAAATAGAATATGTGATGGATTGATAAAGGGAGACGTGAGAAAAGCAGATCGATGTGGACTGAACCTTAAGCAGAATCACAATCTTCTTCTGCCTATTTGATAGTCCTGCTCACACACGGTTCGTTTGGACAATTGGAGTCAAGAAATTCTCATCCGTTAATTTCTCCGTCCTATTTCCTCCTTTTGCACTCTGAAAAGTTATTTCATATCGTCCATCTTCTCTTTTCAAAGGAAATTATCCTAGTAATACGTTAGTGACGACACATTCAAGCAGAACAAGCATGGCGCCGCCGCCCATCGGCCATCTCCCTCTAGCTGGAGTTGATTTTCACCTGAAGACTCCCGAGCAGTATGGAAACGGACGGAGCTCCTCTAACGTAAAGTCAGAGGGACGTGGGTCCCTGACAGGTGGGGCCCACCTTCATGGGCCTACACGTCAATGACCATGTCCTTCTCACTTTATGTCGGAGGAGCCTCTTCCGTATGGAAACACCGCAACGTACGATGCATGAAGGCATCACTGTTGCTAGTACCAGCAAACTCAAGCCCGATTCACTACACCCACTCAAAAAGACG
Source organism: Oryza sativa Japonica Group (assembly GCF_034140825.1). Classification (NCBI taxonomy): domain Eukaryota; kingdom Viridiplantae; phylum Streptophyta; class Magnoliopsida; order Poales; family Poaceae; genus Oryza; species Oryza sativa. Next base: position 15,926,127 of record NC_089044.1, on the reverse strand, counting down.
CTGTCGCTGATCCGACCTGTATAACCATCCACGGGGACACCAACGCGACGACGCCCCATCGTTGGGCAGCCTCTACTCGCCCCTCCACGTGGGTGTTACAAACTAGTAGAAAAATGATTTTTTATGACAGTGTCCTATTTTTTTCGTTGGCGGTCATATGAGTAATCCGCTTGTGAAATTCTAACGAGGGATAGAAGGTTTAGGACTGCTAGCGAAAATTCGTTTTCGTTGATGGTAGGTTAAGAAGTCCACTTGCAAAAATAACCCTCTTTTCGCTATTTTTGTTGGCGGGCCTCCTATCCTACCGCCAGCGAAAATCTGAAGAGCGTCGCCCTTGAAAAAATCACGCCATTAAAAAATTCAACCCCACCACTCCTTATCTACCTATCTGTCATTATCCTCTCTCTCCTCCTCCCTCCATATCCAACCCTGTCCTTCTCCCTCTATATCCAACCCTCTCCCTCTAGATCCAACATCTCCTCCTCCCTCCACGTCCACCAGACTCCACAGGCGGCAGCTGCTCTGGTGGCGACTTCGGTGGCGGTTCTCGGGCGGCGGCGAGCTCAGGGCGTGGGCAGTGAGCTCAGGGACAAGGCCGTTGGTTGCCATCACAAATCCACCGAGCTACCAAACCTATAGAAGCCCAAATGGGCTACCTGGCCCGGGCATGGCCCAGGCACAATAGGGCCTGGGCCAAGGTCAATCGTGCCAGCATGACCTGACCTACACACCGGGCGGGACCGTGCTTGCTCATGGGCTACACCCACGGCCCAGGCACGGCCCAATAAGACTTGGACCATGCCGGGCCAGTCCAAAGGCAAAGAGTCCATCGTGCTTCTCCATAGAACAAGTCTATTTTTCTTCCCTCATCTCTTTGGGTTGTATCTTATATGGCAGAATAAGTCTATTTTATATCCAAATTCTCTTTGGATAGTGCCTTGTAAGGCTAGATTAAGTCTATTTCAATTATTTTCTTTGACACTGTTGTGCCGGGTCGGCCCATCGTGCCAAGGCGTCGGCCCAGGCCTTATGCCCATCTACTGGCCGGCATGGGCCCGACATCAGTCATACCGTGTTGTGTTTGGGCCAGGCCAAATGGCCGTGCCATGGGCCGGTCCGTCAGGCCTTATGGCCATCTATAACCAAACCCTCTATGCCTAAGCTCATGGGTGGATCTAGATGGTGGTAATGGCAGGCGATTGACCATCCAAAAATACCCTACCCCAAGTCCTAGGTATATAAAAAAGAGGGAAAAAAAACTTGTATGAAGAGAAAAAAAGATAGAAAACACACACTTATTCATATATCATGATACAATTTTGTTCATTCTACACTAGTATTGTATATTGACATGTTTTGCAGTATTTTGAAGAAATTATGTAAGTTGACCATCCGTACAAAAATCTTACACACGTAATTGCAGCCGCATGAATGTTCGTTGGCCTGCTTTGACGGTGGGGAGACTAGCTGGAAGTCTGGAACCGCCTCGCAGCCACCGGTCTGCTGGGCACCTACCTCTGTGCAGATTTGGCCCCTCCCGCCGGGACGACGCTAGATCGGAGACACCGACCGAAGCCTGCAGCCTCACACCGCCGTCAGACCGCTTCCAAACTTCCACAGCCTCCTTCTCCTCCTTGCTCACTATAGCTGTTGCATCAGGCGTCTTGCCACGCTTGCCTCTGCCTCGTTAGATCTAGCGAGGTGTCCTGAGTATTAGCTAGTCTATGTTTTCTCTGCTCAATCAATATACAAGAGGTAAAGTTTTTACCCTCTTTTAAACAAAAAATGTTATAAAAGTTAGTTGATATAGCGGAACAACGACTAACTTTCTCGATCGCTTCAGTCATTGATCACCTAAGAAAACATGTGGTAATGTAGCTAGGAAAACATGATATTTGTTAATGAAGTTCAGCCGAAACTTACATCTTCGAGGCTTTAATTATGGGCGCTCCTCCCCAATTAACATAGCATCCGCTACGAGTCCATGACCACGCCGCCATCATCTCTCTGCGTGTCTACGCTACATTATAGTCATCATGATTATATTGTGATGCCCCCTCTCCGACTCTAACTTCACTCTACACCTATTTTAATTCCAAGTCCAACTTTTAGTAGGACTAGTATATTTGACACATATTCTAATAAAAATAATGTCATATATAATAGCTTAGATAAAAAAGTGTATCTGTATTACTGTATACTTTCTAACTACCTGATCGATGACAATGGTTCAGAACAAAGCAAGGTTTGCCTTCGTTTCAATAAAAACAATGTTTCAGAAACCATAAATTACAAAGCACCAGTGCTACACACTAACTCAATTTAATTTGGAGGTGCCAACATGGCAACCAGCTCTTTCATAAGAGGGGCAGCTCCTGCTCAGATTATCGAAGCCACCGGCGGATTCTCCGATGAGCCGAGAAAATTGAAGCACGCCTTCTTCAGCCCATCGCAGTAGTGCTGATCAGCCAGTGCCAGGATGCTCGCCACGGTACCCACGCCAATGTACTTGCACAACTTCTTCTCGCAGATCAGCTTGAGCCTCTTCAGGTTGTAACGATCCGCAGCGACGAGCAGATGCTGGCACATGACGTCTTCCTCCTTCATCTTCGGCAACGAGTCGGTGTACACGAAGCGGAGCAACAGCTTGAACACCTGAGCCTCCATCTCTTCGATGCGCACGACTCCTCCGGCGGCGGCGTCGCTCTCCTTCATCGAGCCGAAGAAACTCCGCGCTGAACACCGGTGACCGAGCCGCGAGCACGTACCGGTGCGCGGCGAACGTCTCGCCGCCGCCGACCTCAAACACCACGTCGGCGCCCTTCCCGGTCTCGAGGAGGTCTCCGAGCTGCTGCTTCAGGTCGGATGGGGGAACGGACACAAATGTTGCTTCCTCAGTGCGAATCTCACGCATGACGACTATGTCACACCGAATGGTGAAACAGTCGTCCCTGAGATATTTAGACTTTTCGAATTTTCTCCTCCTCATAAACTTTGGGAAACCCAGGACCAAGAATCGGCACGACCAAAGGTTCTTACTGGCTTGGATATCAGCGAAGGTTGCTTCTTCTTCTTCTTCACCCTATCGGCCAGCTCAATCTGGTACTTCACCTTCACCTCCCCGCTGGTGTTCTTGTCTAGCGAGAGGTAAAGCGGTATGTAATCGGCGGATTTCTTGCCTCTCCCGTTGGGGTAGTACTCGATTCTCCAGCGGTAGCCGCCGACGGTGAACTCGCCGGATGCGATGGGCGTGCCGGTGGGGGTCTCCTTGGTGAACGAGTAGCCGTCGATCTTGAAGAGGTGGTGCCCGGTCACCCTGTCGACCACGATGGCGGAGGTGGACCGCGTCGACGAGTTGCCATGGCCGTTGGCGGAGGAGGGCATGGCAGAACACTAAGTTGCCGGCCGCCGGCTTGGCTTGCCGCTGCTCCGGTAGGGTTTAGCGCGGAGTGGGGCTTACGGCGCCACGGCGGCTTGGTTGCCTTGCCTCGCTGGTTTGGGAGTTTGTGAAGGACACGGAAATTCATGGGGGCCTTTCATATGGTTACTGGGCCTCCAACAACTAGCAGGACGGGAAGCAAAACAAAACAAAAACAATCCTCTCGAACAGAAGCTAAAATACAAGCAAAAAATAATTAAAAAAAACATAGCGTGTTGGAGACCTGGAGATGCCTAATCCATTCACCGTACGGATCCGGCTCCTCTGCCTTTCGGTGCTAAGGGGAGAGGAGCATAGTAATTTATGTCTTGTGCTACTATAACTATATTGTGTAAAAGTATTGTTCATGTGTTACTGTAATATGTTGTAGTGATCGATCCCGTGCGTTTGTTATAAATCGGATGGCTGAGATTACCCTAAAGTCACCGCAATGTGCTTCTCGGACTTCTCAATCCTCACCTTACACCGTTGGATCCTCTCCGGCGAAATGATGTGTTCTCCGGCAAAGGGGCAATGCTGAAGAGTGAGGACGGTGCAATTGGTCATCTACACGTCAATGCTCCGTTAGTCAAGAAAATTTCAACCAAATCCATCCATGATTTAGTCAACAGAACCGACGACTGCTAGTCAATATGTCATCTACTGAAGAATCAGAAGAACCAAAGACTGTAATTTGACCGCATCAATGGTTCATAATTTAGTCATACGTTTACTGTAATCTGGCTCCATATATACTCCCTTCGTACTCATAAATAAAGTCGTTTAGGACAATGTTTAAGTCAAATCTTGAGAATATAAATCATGAATAACTCTCAAGTTGTTGAGTTTGAAAATGTAAAAATTATATGAATAGATTTGTATTGAAAAATACTTTGATAAAAGTATACATATACCAATTTTCAATAAATATTTTTATAGAAATAAGAAGTCAAAGTTGTATTTTGAAAACCGTGTCGCTGTCCAAAACGACTTCCTTTACGAGTACGGAGGGAGTACTTGTTTTATGATTCAGTCATGGGTGTGCTAGCTGTAACGTACCAGCATTGCACTCTGCTGTAAGATTTACTCCCTTCAGTTCTATATTAACTGATGTTATGGGTTAATGCTATTTGGATGGCAAAATCTGACGTTTTAGCTTTCTCCACGGCTCTCTCACTTATAATTCTCCAGAATACCCCTCATGCATGCATGCAAACAGTAAATGCATGCATGGAAAAGTCATTGGTATTTAATAAGGGTATAACAGGAAATATGGTGACTAACTAATAAGTCATTGGTATTTATAATGTTGTCTAAAACGTCGGTTAATATAGAATTAGAGGGAGTAACTTCCTAAGGTAACACTTATGTTGCTCAATTGCGCCTTTGTTTAGTTTTGACTCATACGAAGGAGGATACGAGCACGACAATAAGAAAACTTGCCGAACCTGTCAAAATGCAATGAACGATCAAAACTGAACCTGATATATATCTGGCAAAGCATTTCTTGGATCAACATGAGCAGAAGATAGAGATTTCTTGGAGAACATGGGAGAAAAGGCAAGACAATGACGATTACATAAATATCCATAGGTTTCTTCGTCCAGAAAAACAACTGAAGAAATTGCAATAGGACACCTGAAGAAATGATAAACGAATCTTCAGAACAACGAAAAGACACTAGTGTTGGACCCCTGCCATCCTCATTTCTTCAAATTATTCTCTAGTCCAGACACTATTCTTCATCAAAAGCCATAAAAAAAACCTTGGCTTCAAGGAAGTTTGGTTTTCCAGATACATTCAAAAGGGAAGTTAGCATAACTAGTTTTTTTTTTTTTTTTTTGCGCCGCACAAGCTCTGAACCTTGGTTTATTTGAATCATCGGACTAAAATTATCTGACAGCAGGTATCTCACATCGAAACAATATCAGAGATAACATGAAGTGACATCAAAACAGAGATGGGACTTCTTTGACTACTCTTTCAAAAAGACATAAAGCACAAATGCTTTCATTACCATATATGCTTACATCCAAATCAAGCATGCCAAATGTAAGTTTAACACCAGGCAACAAGTGACAATCCAATGAAAATTAGAAGTGAAGTTGCACAGAACGCAAAAATGCAGACTAAGCGAAGTAGTAGTACTTTCTAACCCCAGTTCCCCAGCTAAGGATGGATGTCAAAATTTCTCATACAACTGATAACAAAAGCCTATAACAGGGAGTATGTGCATGCCTCCAATGCTAAAAAGAGAAGAGAACTACTAGATGACAAAAGTTCAGATTCTGAAACTACACAGGCACAAACTGCTATTGCAAGAACACCAAACACCTGAACACTAAATCACTAAAGCATGACTCAGCAGAGGCGCCAGCATGGCAACCAGCTCTTCCATAAGTGAGGGGAAGCTCCTGCTCAGATGCTTGAGGCCATCACTGGTGATGACAGCATTCAGGTTTCCCGGTGAGGCCAGAAAATGAAAGCATGCTTTCTTCAGCCCGTCGCAGTGGTGCTGATCAGCCAGCGCCAGGATGTTCGATACAGCGTCGACGCTAATGTAGCTGCACAACTTCTCCTCGTAGATCAACTTGAGCCTCTCCAGGTTGTACCGGTCCGCCGCGACGAGCAGATGCTGGCACATGACGTCTTCATCATCATTCCCCATCTCCGGCAACGAGTCGGTGTACACAAAGCGGAGCAGCAGCTTGAACACCTGCGCCTCCATGTCTTCGATGCGCACGACTCCAGCAGTGTCACCCTCCTTCATCGAGCTGTAGAGCTCCGCTCTGAAGACCGGCGACTGCGCCGCGAGCACGCACCGGTGCGCCACGTGTTAGAGTATATGGTAGTTAAAGTCATATTAGGATAGGATTGATTTGTGTGGACTCCTTCTATATCTGTAATCTTTCCTTATCTCCTCCCCATGTACTCACATATATATCAGCCCCCTGAGGCTCAATATAGTGTGTCTAATATTCGTAGTATACCTCTTCAACGTCTCGCCGCCGACCTCGAACACCACGTCAGCGCCCTTCTCGGTCTCCAGCAGGTCGCCGAACTGCTGGTTCATGTCGGATGGGGGCACGGACACAAAGGCTTCGACAGGGAGTATCTCGGTCGTCTCCTCGGCGCGGAATCGGCGGACGACGGCAATGTCGCACCGGATGGTGAAAGAGTCATCCCTGAGATTGTCGGACTTCTCAAAATCTTCCCTTCTAATAAACCTGTCATAACCCCAAGACCAAGAACCATCAGGTCCAACACCAAAAGTAGTACATGCTTTCGCCGTTGACAACGAAGGCGGCTTATCCACATTGCCAGTGTAACCGATCTGGAATCTCCAGCTCGCCCGCACCTTCACATCCTTGTTGGCCCTTTCGTCCAGCGAGAGAAAAAGCGATATGTAATCGGCGGAGTCCGCGCAGTCTCCGTTGGAGAAGTAATCGATGCGCCAGCGGTAGCCGCCGACGGTGAACTGGCTGGATTTGAGGCTCAAGCTGGTGGGGATGCCCTTGGTGAGCGAGTAGCCTTCGATCTTGAGGAGGTGGTACCCGGTGGCCGTGTCGACCACGACGGCCGAGGCGGAGGCGGACCGCGACGGGTTGCCGCGGCAGGCGGCAGGGGACATGGCAGGAGACACTGCTCGCCGCGGCAGAGGATAAAAGGGCATGTAGCCTATTGGTTTGACTGAGTAGTATCCCGAGATTTTAAGTTCAAATTTTTCTATTAAGTGAATTTCAGATTGGATTGTTTGACCAGATAAAAAATACCATTCTCTAAAAAAATAATAAAAAAAAACGGAATTGCTAACTATCATTTGACAGATTTACGAGCCTTCTATCATTCGTTTTTTAAGCCGTTAGATGGTTTTTGAGATCTGCTAACTATCGTGCTAGCATCTGCTTCAGTTGCTAACTAAGTCTACGTTGCTGTTCCCTGGTGTCTGAGCCCAAATCAGCAGTTGCCAGTTGCCGACTCCATCATTTATCGATTTGAGGCGTGTTTTTCAATGCTACTTTGTTTATGATCCTACGTATACTAATTACATCGTACTTACGCTATAATTATATATGTAATTTTTAAACTTACAACATAAATACACTATAATTACATATGTAATTTTCATACTTACATTGTAAATACATTATAATTACATATGTAATTTTCAAACTTACATAGTAAATACACTATAATTACATATGCAATTTTTAGACTTACATCATAAATACATTAAAATTACTTATGTATTTTGTTTGTGTATATTAATGTCATCCGTTAGATGTTGATCCAAAGGGTAAGAAGCATGATAGAGGCTAAAAAAATCTGTCACATGATGTATAGGCAGTCCCAAAAAAAAAAGCTGTAGGGTTTACCGCGGATTTGGGGGGAGAGATGGAGGGGGCGACATGAAACGGAGGAGACGAGCGACGCGACCAAACCGCCGCCGTAGGGGTGAAAGTGGTTCGGATAGTTTCCGTTCGTCCGGACCATTTTTCGGATTCGGATAGTTTTGGTCGGAACTATCCCGAAATTCTCGGATTCAGAGACGAATTCGGATTTTTTTTCTCGGAAACAAAAACGAATATCCGTCGGAATCGGAAAACGGTCGGAAACTATCCGGATTTTTTTTGGATATCCGCAGACATTGAGGAAATTTTAGAAAAAAACACGTATATATACATAACTTTTTCATACGGAATCAGATGGAGACAAACTTTATATCAACATTGTAGAGCTCAATGAGATCTACAACTTTCTTATTGACTATTTTCTTATTTGAGGTCATTTAAGGGTCTAAATATTCATTATAATATACCATATTAATTTTTACAAAATCTCAGATCTACAATTCGAACGACATCTGATGGAGATGTGTTCCATATCAAAGTTGTAGAGCTCAACGGGATCTACCACTTTGTAGTTTATAACATTTGTATTTGAAAGCATTTAAAGTATAAAACAAACATTACAAGTTTCGAAGATGTGAAGTAAAATAAATAACATCTCCAATTTATACAATGCTAAGTAAGTTATACATCTAGTAAAAAGTCTTGGGAATAGAAAATGATAATCATATTTGCATATGGATCTCTAAGAAGAATAGCCATGAAAATCGATTTTCACATACTGTTGTGGACCGTATACAAAATTGATCATATAAATGTTGGAGATGTTGAACTAAAATAATAAGCGATATCTCTTCCTTGATCAAGAAACTCAATTTGAGGGTTTTTTATATACCGGTAAATATTCGCTACCGTATTCGTTCCGTCTCGTACTCGCTCCGTATCTGTATTCGATAATATTCGATTTCATTTCCGTATCCGAGTTTTCGATTCTGATTCCGATTCCAAAAAAAAATATGAAAATAAATATGATAAAGCTAGTTTCCGTCCTTTTTCATCCCTACGCCGCGGCCGCTTGGTTGGGAAAGGAAAGGAGGTGTTTTTACGTCTCGAGTGGATTGGATTGGACTGGAATCCCATAATTTGTGTGGGCTCTGGTAGGGCCTATTTACGTGGTGGCCCGCGTGACGGGCCGAGCACTGGATGGAGGCTTCTAGGAGAATTTACGGCCCATGTAGGTTCAGAGCCCAGCGTGGGACTGTGGCAGCGTGTGGATTATCTAGATCGGATCGCGGGCAAAAAAGCACCGCCATACGATTTTGCTCGTCATCTGTCGTAAATTTTTTCCTGTTATTTGACGTTTTTTATTTGCCGCAAGATCTTTGCGCCAAGATTTTTGCAGCAATTGCCGTTGATTGAGCCTGTTTGGTTGGTGACCTGAGCACCATGCCTGAGAAAAATCCGTGCCTGAGTGTTGCATGAGGTGGGAGTGGTTCATGCCTGAGAGACATGCCTGAAAGAAATCTGTTTGGTTGGTGACCCGTGCCTAAGAACACTTAAAACTAATATTATCTATTATCTTTATCTTTTTAAGCTTGGAGTTTAATAGTATTACCTCCGCTTCATATTATAAGTCGTTTTGATTTTTTTTAGTCAAACCTTTTTAAGTTTACCAAATTTGTAGAAAAATCTAGCAACATCTATAACACAAAATTAGTTTTATTGAACCTAGCTAACGTTGAATATGTTTTAATACTATGTTTATTTTGTGTTGAAAATATTACTATTTTTTTACAAAATTGGTTAACCTTAAACATGTTTGATTCGGAAAAAAGTCAAAGCAACTTATAATATGAATATAGGGAGAATTTTTGTTTTACAAATCTCTTATCATATCTTTAGCAAATCAAGTGGAGAGCAGTTCGACACATTTTCCAATCAAAAGATAGTGCATGCAAAAGAAGCAACCAGCTGCAGCGTGAGAGAATTACTCTAATTCAAGAATTAGTACAGAAGTACTTCAGCTAATCAAGAGGCCTGGCACTGCATGCAACTCAGGCCACCAATTTTGGTCGCCTGACTGAGGCTGATTGAGCTGCCGGAGAGCTCAGGCCAGGGAAGGTATGGATTGCCTCAGGCACCAACCAAACAAGATATATTTTTTCTCCGGCTTGTCTCTGGCCAGGCATATTTGTCTCAGGGTGGCAACCAAACAGCCTCAAGTCGCTAGAGAGTCAGCATGGGCCAGTATTGTCGTGCGAATAAAATGCATGAAGTATGTAATTTCCATAGGTCAGATTAAGAAATATCTCTATGTTAATTTACATGTCAAATTAAGTATTAATTGATACAGCAAATTTAACGTATGTTAAACATCTAAATAAAAATTGATTTATTTAACGGTTGAAAATTAAGACATGTGAAACTAAATAAAATATAAAATTATAGTACTGTAAACTAAAATTATATTTGTAAATTCAGTTGATGTAAGTGTACTGTAATTTTGAAAAAAAAATATTATGTAAGTAAATATGTATTTGTTATTTTCTTTAAAATATAAAATTACAGTCCTATATAACTAAAACTGCAATTGTAAATTCAGTTGATATGTCATGTAAGTGCATTGTAATTTTGATAAAAAAATATTGTGTAAGTAAATATATATATTTTATTTTCTTTTGTTGTTTGTTGGATATAAATCTAAGGGTAAAAAAACCTAGGTGGTTTATTTTAGAAATCTCACGATAAATGGATAGGCAGTTCCCTGCCATAGTATGCGGGAGTGCGACCGAAGTTTTTTAAAATAAGAACTAATGTCATCGACGTCACTTTTTTTATCATCATATAAACCACAATACATCTGCACATAGGATCCATATGTCAGTTTCATATTCTTCCTCCACCCTCCCCAGGTGGTAAGATGATGCGGCCGCGGGCACGGACAAGCACGAAGGCCTGGATATCTGCTTAATTTCAGTGCAGGTCCTAAATATATTGATGAGATGCGAGCGTGCTATTCAGTTTGATCATGCAACTGACAAGATAAATGAATTGATAACCAAAGAGCGAATCGACCAATAAGCCGATGTAGCAATACTAGCCGATGTCGATAGGGTTTTGAGCAATCGGATATGCATTCGATGTAGATTCTAACAATTTAATAAATAATGATATAAAGGTAATCAACTGATGATAATATGATGAAGTAATGAATCAATTGGTCGATATTGATGTAACAAAGTAAATATTAATTAAGTGTAGGCTCGATGGTTAACCTATACATCGACTGAAATTTCTGTGTCAAGATAACTTATCTGCTAGTACTATGATAAAATGTTATCATGAACCTATCGATTTAACAAGATTTAGATTATCAACAAAAATCTAGTAGGTCAAACCTAACCGATGCAGCACCATATTGTATATAATAATCTAATACACAATGAGCCGATAAATCGGTCTAATATGATGGATATAATAAATCTATCTAAAACAACATTACGATTGTGAATATATATTGACTAACTCAGAGGATCAGACCTAATCGAGACAGTCCCAAGTAAACCGATGCGTCTCTAAACACAATACAATTAGAGACAGAATATAAATATTGGATCGGCAAAATATATTAACATAACTAGAGTGATCCAAGAGGTCGAAGCGATGCAGCCTCGAACAACACCAATACAGCTGATACAATTTCTATGGCCGGTGGAAGTTAGGACTTACCCCTTCGCTGGAGATCGAAGGTGACACAACCCCGCGTCAGGTGCCGAGTTCCATCGATGATAAAAAAAAAACCTTGGAAAAGAGGGAGATAGATTACAGGGACCTCGGATGTACATATTTATACTCATGGATAGATACTAGTCCTCATTGGACACGACACAAACTTTCCTAAAGATATAGTAAACAACCTTTCCTAAAAATAAAAGGAAACTAATGACTTTATCGAATTAATAGATAAATTGCTATGTTACATCCTGTCATTGAAATCAAGCGTGTCAAATAGAAGTTCAATACCAGGTAAGATGTGAAAATCCATTCCAGATTGAATACTGAAGCTGCAGAGATAGTAAAAAAGCAGAGATGAAGTGGAAGTACTTTCTAACTTCTGCTTAGGATAGATGATGTAGTCATAAGACCTAAACACAGGGAGTTCAGCTGCATATGCCTGCATAAAAGAAGAGAAGCCAACTACCTGATGACAAAGGTTCCGATTCAGAAACCAAAAAACTACCATTGGCCATTGCAATAACACAGGTCACTAAGCTTGAGTAGCTGGAAGTGCCAGTTTGACAACCAGCTCTTCCATAAGAGAGGGGCAAATCTTGGACAGATGCTTGAAGCCGTCACCGGCGACGACAGCACTCAGGTTCGCCGGTGAGCCAAGAAAATTGAAGCACGCTTTCTTCAGCCCGTCACAGCGGTGCTGATCAGCCAGCGCCAGGATGTTCGACACGGTGCCCACGCTAATGTACTTGCACAGCTTCTCCTCGCAGATCAGTTTGAGCCTCTCCAGGTTGTACCGGTCCGCCGCGACGAGCAGATGCTGGCACATGACGTCTTCCTCCTTCATCTCCGGCAAAGAGTCAGTGTACAGAAAGCGGAGCAACACCTTGAACACTTGCGCCTCCATTTCTTCAACGCGCACGACTCCAGCAGTGTCGCCTTCCTTCATCAGGCCGTAGAGCTCCGCTCTGAAGACCGGCGACCGCGCCGCGAGCACGCACCGGTGCGCCGCGAACGTCTGGCCGCCGACCTCGAACACCACATCCGCGCCCTTCTCGGTCTCCAGCAGGTCACCGAACTGCTGGTTCATGTCAGACGGGGGCACGGATACAAAGGATTCAGCAGCGGGGAGTATCTCGGTCGTCTCCTCGGCGCGGATCTTGCGGAGGATGAGAATGTCGCACCGGATGGTGAACGAGTCATCCCTGAGATCGTCAGACTTCTCGAAATCTTCCCTTTTGATGAACTTCTTATAGCCCCAAGTCCAAGAACACCCACGAATAAAAGTTCTTACCATAATGTATTTTAACGAAGGTTGCATCTTCACCTGGTTAGCGAAACTAATCTGGTACTTCGCCTGCACCGAAAAATCCGCGTTGCTCTTTTCATCTAGTACGAGGTAGATCAATATGTAATCAGCGGCGTCGACGGATGCCCCGTTGGGGTAGTATTAGATCCGCCAGCGGTGACCACCGACGGTGAACCGGCTGGAAGTGAGGAACGAGCCGGTGGGGGTGCCCTTGGTAAGGGAGTAGCCATTGATCTTGAGTAGGTGGTATCCAGTGGCCGTATGGGCCAAGATGGCGGAGGCGGAGGCTGACCGCGACGGGTTGCCGGCGGGAGACATGGCAGGACACTGCTCGCCGCTGGCCCGCTGCTGCTGTAGGTAGGGTTTTACTTTTGCCGCAGGTTTAGGGGGGGAGGAAGGGAGACGCGAGACGACTACGAAGGAAATGAAGGGACGTGTTTGGAATAAGTTCACCGGAGGTCCCTCAACTTAACAGCGAGATTTTTTTTAGGTCCCTCAACTATAAAACCAGAAATATTCGCCCCTAAACTTATTCAAACCATTCACCGGAGGTCCCTCGGCAGTATACGTGGGTGGTTTCGCTGACGTGGTATCCTAGTCAGCAAAAAAAAATTAAAAAATTTTTGTGGGGCCCACATGTCAGCTACAGTTTATTTTCTCTTCTCTTTTCTCTCCTCTTCTCTTTCCTCTCCTCTCCCTTTGCCGGCGGCGGGCGGCGATGGGCAAGCGCACGGCTGGAGTAGGTGGAGGGGCTGCGTCAGCGCGCTAGAACAGGCGGAGCGGCGGCGTCTCTAGGCGAGTGCGGCTGCGGCAAGCGGCGGGCGAGTGCGACGGCGGGCAAGCGGCGGCTCCGAGAGTGGGCGGTGCGCGGCCGGAGCAGAGGGACGGGGGACGCCGGGGGGGGGGGGGGCGGCGGGCGAGCGGCGGCGAGGCGTCGCCTCTTTCCCCCTCTTCCGCCCGGCCTCCTCTCCCCCTCTCCGGCGGGGCGCGGGGAGAAGGGCGGTCACTTGCAGGCGGCGTGGACAGGGCCGACCACCTGACTACCCGAGCCCGGAGCTCCGTCCGCTCCCGCCGCTACGGCGCACCACCACGCTAGGCTCCTCCGATGAGTACGATGGCAGCGGTGGGAACCAGCGGCGAGAAGAACAGTGGGCAAAGCGACCTAGGGCTAGGAGTAGAGGTGCGTGGCATACCCGCTCTCCACTCCACGTCGACGGCGCCGTCGATCTGGCCGTGCTGGTGAAGTTTCCCGTCGCCCGGCCGTCGCTGTTGCCGTCTGGCTTCTGATTCCTCCACCACCGGAGGATGATCCATCGACTCAGGCATTCGACCGCCACCCCCTTCTGATTCTTCCGCCACCGGCGGCGACATCTCTGTTGGCCGTGGGGATCCCCTCCCGGAGCAGGAGCCCGTCTCGGATCCCGCCCCCACCTCCCGTCGCGGTCGCCCGCAGTCCGCCGCCGCTCTCGCCGGCCGTCGCCCTGCTCCTGCCTGCTTCACCTGCCGCGGCCGCGCTCGCCCTCCGCCGCCGCCACTCTCGCCGGCCGTTGCGCTGCCCGTCTCGGCTCGTCGAAGAAGACGGGAGAAGAGAAGAAAGGGGAAAAAAAGAAGGAATGTGGGGCCCGCACCGTTTTCTCTCACTTACATGTGGGCCCCACGTACTTTATTTATTTATTTTTGCTAACTAGGATGCCACGTCAGCAAAACCACCCACGTATACTGCCATAGGACTTTTTTGCACGGTTAGTGAAATTTTAGGGACGAACATTTCAGTTTTGTGGTTGAGGGACTGTGGGCTCTAAAAATCCACGTCTCGGATCCTGTGGGCTCTGGTGGGCCTACCCTTGGAGGCTGCAAGTAGATTTTAGAGGATCGCTGGAGAAAATGCTCTGCCGTATGCTTTATGAGAGAAGTTTAACAGTATAGCTCACTAGTACCAAATCATCTATAGCCAATGTAATATTTAATTTATATAATAGTTGTTTACTATACAATTAATACCTGGTCCCACCTGTTATACACACATCATGTCTTGTAGTCCGTGCTATAACTGGCTACAGATCTGTAGCCCGCTGCTCTTCTCTCTCTTTCTTTATCTCTTTAAAATATTTTTATAGCTGGCTTATAGCATGCTATTGTTCTCTTTCTTTTATCTCTTTAAAATATATTTATAATTGGTTTATAGCATGCTATTGTACCTGCTCTCATGATGCATTGATGCGGTCAGATACTCGGATTATAAGCGACTAATTTGTGCAGCTGGATGCAGCAACAAACAAGTTTAAAATGCTTCAATTTCTGGGATAAAAAATGCCTTGTTTTAAAACAAGACCAGGGAAAAAGTTGGCACCGATGTTCCAACAATGCAAGCTCACATTAGCTAGGGACATTTTCCCTAGTTAGTATGTTCCAGAGTACAGAAAATTGTTGCACAGCCAATTATAACCATCGTTTTATGTTTCAGAATACTAGAACCTAACCAAGATCCTGACTAGCTTGGAGAGGTATAAAGTGCAACATGACGCCTGAAGAATAAAATACACATACCCTTCATCAGAACGACCAATAGATGCTGGACTCTTTTCCTCAAAGTATCTCAAAAATAGAGCCATAAGGGCACCTTAAAATCTCAAAAGAAATTTGGCTTTTCAGATAGATTTAAAAGGGAAGACGGCAAGACTCATTTTTATGGACCCTGCACAAGGACTGAACCTTGAATGTTGTCCCACCCTGATACCAGGAGGGTTTATCTGAAATTCTGAATCATCATGTTTAACACCAAATCCTCCAAATCAAACATGCCAAATGTAAGTTTAACACCAGGTAACAAGTGACATCTTTTCAGATTTAAAAGTGAAGTTGCAGCGACAACATAAAAGGCAGACAAAGTAGAAACAATCTCTAACTTCTGCTTAGGATGCCATACGTTACCTGATAAGAAAAACATATGAGAAAATTTACAGTGATTGAGAAAATACCTTGATGTACCTAAATTTTATAGTACAAATTTTGGTACCTAAAGGTACCAAGTTTTATACTAGAAAATGATACCTCCCGGTACCTTTTCAAGGATGATAAAACTACCCAAAGTATATACACAGAGGGTTCAGCTACATGTTTTGCGTACTAACAGAAGAGAACTACCTGATGACAAAAAATCAGATTCAGAAACCAACAACTACAATTGCTAGAACACTAAGATATCATTAGCTGTCCTAACTCCTAACAGTTATCTTTCATAAGAGGGCTTGTTCCTGGCTTCCTGCCAGTCTCTTTCCCTCAAATTATCGCTACTCGATACACTATTCCTGATAAAAAGCCATGGCAAAAAATTGATATTCAAAGGAACTTCGCTTCTCCAGGTAAATTTTACAGAGAAATTAGCATGAGTCAGTGAGTGTTATGAACCTGTCCAAGGACTAAACCTTGAGGGTCTATCTGAATCATCAGTCAGAAACAACAGGTATCTAACATCAAAACAACCATGGAGATAACATACTCTAACACAAAGAGAAGATATGAAACTTCTTTGACTACTACATTAGAAAAGAGATAAAGCACAATTGCACAAATGCTTTCACTACTAGTCTACTACTCGTGCATCGAAATCAAGCGTGCTAAATAGAAATTTAATTAATGCCAGGTAAGATGTGCAAATCCATTTGAGATTGAATAATGAAGCTGCAGAGATATTAAAAAAAAAAACAGATATGAAGTGGAAGTACTTTCTAATTTCTGCTTAGGATAGATGATGTAGTCATAATTTCATATATACATGATAAAAGGCCTAAACACAGGGAGTTCAGCTGCATGCCTGCATAAAAGAACAGTAGCCAACTACCTGATGACAAAGGTTCAGATTCAGAAACCAAAAATCTACCATTAGCCATTGCAATAACACATGAACACTAGAGGTCACTAAGCATGACTAGCTGGAACCTGGAAGTGCCAGTACGACAACCAGCTCTTCCATAAGAGAGGGGCAAATCTTGGAAAGATGCTTGAAGCCATCACCGGCGACGACAGCACTCAGGTTCGCCGGTGACCCAAGAAAATTGAAGCACGCTTTCTTCAGCCCGTCACAGTGGTGCTGATCAGCCAGCGCCAGGATGTTAGATACCGTGCCCACGCTAATGTACTTGCACAGCTTCTCCTCGCAGATCAGCTTGAGCCTCTCCAGGTTGTACCGGTCCGCCGCGACGAGCAGATGCTGGCACATGACGTCTTCCTCCTCCTTCATCTCCGGCAACGAGTCAGTGTACAGAAAGCGGAGCAACACCTTGAACACTTGCGCCTCCATTTCTTCAATGCACACGACTCCAGCAGTGTCGCCTTCCTTCATCAAGCCGTAGAGCTCCGCTCTGAAGACCGGCGACCGCGCCGCGAGCACGCACCGGTGCGCGGCGAACGTCTGGCCGCCGACCTCTAACACCACATCCGCGCCCTTCTCGGTCTCCAGCAGGTCGCCGAACTGCTGGTTCATGTCGGATGGCGGCACAGATACAAATGTTTCGACAGGTAAGATCTCCGCCGTCTCCTTGGTGTGGATCTTGTGGACGACGAGAATGTCGCACCGGATGGTGAAAGAGTCGTCCCTGAGATGGTCGGACTTCTCAAAATCTTCCCTTTTGATGAACTTCCCATAGCCCCAAGTCCAAGAACCCTGACGATGAAAAGTTCTTACTGTCCTGTATTTCAGCGAAGGTTGCGTCTTCACCTGGTCAGCGAAACTAATCAGGTACTTGGCCTCCACCTTCAAATCTAAGCTGGCCTTTTCATCTAGCAAGAGGTAGATCGATATGTAGTCTGCGGAGTCGGCGGAGTCCCCGTTGGGGTAGTATTTGATGCGCCAGCGGTGGCCGCCGACGGTGAACTGGGTGGAAGTGAGGGACGAGCCGGTGGGGGTGGCCTTGGTGAGGGAGTAGCCATCGACCTTGAGGAGGTGGTACCCGGTGGCCGTGTCGGCCACGATGGCGGAGGCGGACCTGGACGGATTGCCGCGGCGGGCGGCGGGGGACATGGTGGGAAGGGAAGGGACGCTGGTTTAGCGCGGATCGGATTTGGGGGAAGAAAGGGACGGTGCGGTGCGGTGCGGCGCGGAGGAAACGAGGAAGGCGAAGCGACCGAACCGATGATGGTTGGGGAATTTATTTGCGGGGTGTGTTTTTCGTTTCCATGTCTCCAACCAAAACTTTACACCTACTGTTTTCAATATCAGAAATCTTTCCTCCCAAATTATACAAAACGTACAGCTTTGGTTCTACAGCAGTATCAGCAGCTGGTTTCACTAACATGGAATAGTAGTTAGCAAAAATAAAAATAAAAACATACAGGCCCACATATAAGCGAGAAGAAATAGAGTATGTGGGGCCCACTTTTTTATCTTCTTTTTTTTTCCTCACCACGTACACGAGGACGATGGATCGACGGCACTGGTGGAGGCGGCGGCCTCAAGTCCGCAAGGGGGGTGCGCTGGTGGAGATGATGCAAGCATGCAGCGGCAACGCGACGCTCTAGAGCCTCCTGCTCCGCCTGTAGGAGCACGAGCGTCCATAGAGCAGACACGGGATGCAGTGTCGTCGTGGTCGACTCTGTTGTAGTGGCGGAGGATTTGGTTCCTAGCGCCGCATTCGGGTGTCACGCCGGCGATGGCTGTGCTGCTGCAGCCGGTTTGCTGGAGTAACGAGACGAGCTGCCTCGGCAAGCGTCCGAGACAGAGCCCGAGGAGGAGGCTCCCAAGCGTGTTTGCGGGTTTAGCGGCGATGATGACGGCGGAGGATGGCATGTCGTTGGACAAGCAGCTACGTCGGTGGTGGTGGCAGGACGCCGGCCTACCCGAACATCTCCTGGTCTTGTAGGAGTCCAACTCTCACTCGTTTCCGGGGAGTACCATGAGGCATATATGCCGTCATCTTCCTTGCCACCGATGCCGCTTGGTCTCCGTTTCCCCAGCTTGTGGCTCCTCCTCTTGGAGCATATCATGTCAGGATGAAAGCGACGGTGGCAGGCTGCCGAAGAGCCAGTTTGGCGCCGACATAGATGTGCGTTAGCCTGGAGTATGTGCAATAGCCGTCCGTTGCTATTGCACGGTTCGACCTTCACGTCCCACATGAGACCGTGCGCCCTCTGCGCGTTGCCGGTGGCTCATGGTGAAGAGGAGGGAGGCCAAGCCGATTTCAGAGCGGCGATGGTGTAGATGGGTTGTCGAGGGTAAGCCCGAGATCGAGGCCACCGGGCTCCACCTTCCACCGCCCGCTCTAGCCTCCCCGCCTCTTCTCCCGCGATCGCCCACCCTAGAGAGCTTGATGGAACCCTTTAGTTCGGCTTAGGAACCGGCGGTGCCAGCCTTGCCTTGGCAGCGGCACGGCTCGTCCACGCCGCCTCCGCTGGGAGAATCTGCACGAGGGCTTCATGGCTATTGAGGAGAAAGCATCTCCCTCACCGCCTCCGTCGCGTGCCAGAAGGGCTCCCTCTTCCACCAAGTCGTGGCCGCTGCAGACCTGCTAGCCCCCGTCCTGAAGCAGTGCTCATATCACTGTGCGGTGCTCCCCAACCTCTGCCACAACCTTCCTCACCACGCCTCTACTCAGCTTCCGCGAAGTGGTGATGGCAGCAGCAGTGGTGTGGGGGCGAAGGGTGTTCCAACATTGGTGGCGTGTTGCCACCGTGGTGGTGGAGAGGTGGGGGTCAGGTTAGGAGGCACCGTGCCTAACTAGGAGGCCTAGACATCTGCCATGTCGGCAAAACATGGAAAATAGGATCTATATTGGCTTGGGGCTTAGGTTGCATGGTTTTGAACACTTGAGGGGTAAAGATTTCTGGCATTAAGGAATAGAAATGTCAAGCAAGCTCGACGTAAAGTTGAGGGATGGCAATTGAACTTATTTCTTTCCATGGTGGCTCTCGCGACGGGCCGAGGTAAATAAACAGACGGCCCAAGCCCAGCGTGTGGGGCATCGTGGATGACCCAGATTGGATCGCTGGACAGCACACTCTGCCATATTACTACATACGGCCAGATTAGCGACTAAAACAAGTAATTTGTGCAGCTATTCTGGGATCTGGACGCCACAACAAACAAGTTTTCAAATACTAAAATTTCGAGAAAAAAAAGAACTGCCTTGTTAAAAAGCAGAAGTCCAGCGACAAATTTGGCACTGATGTTCCAACAATGCAAAGCTCACGTAACATTAGCAGCTATAGACATTTTCCCTAGTCAGTATGTCACATATTCCACAATATTATTTTTTAGATGAAAGGCTCAATGCCCTGCTTTTAGGAGTAGAAAGCAACATACTGGGACTCTTGGGATCTTCAGCTTGCAAATGAGCGCACCCTTTTTAAGCCGTTTTTTTTACCAACACAGACGTACACCTGACAGCATATGACAGGGACAAGGAGCAGCTAAACACCAGAAAACCAAACCCAAACCACATCCACTCGGGTGAGGATCCTCCACCATAATATCACTACCGTTATGACCACTAGTATGTCTGTATGTGGGTCACACTCTCCTATTGTCCCACATGTCAGTGTTTGTAATGATAGTGCTATTGTGGTCAAGGATGTGAACCCCATCCACTCAGCCACCACCAAGCAAAAGAGCAAAATTAGCCTGCACCCGTCCTAGGCGACCTGAGCTTGTTTGCAGCTTCAAGGATTGAAGATACCATCACCTAAAGCAGCGACGTCTCCTTTGGTAGTTGGGTTTCAGCAAGATCGTCCATATCATTCCTGGTAATCAGAGTTGCCAGCACACAGCTGTAAGAAACAGCATCTTAACTCTATTCTCCTGACTTTTGATATCTCCTATTACATGTTCAAAGAACCGGTCAAAGTTTAAAGGAGCCTTATTCCAGAATCCAGACGCATCTCTACATATGCACCATACAAAATCTAGCAATGGGGCAGATAAAAATCACATGGTTGGCATTTACTAATTCACAAAACTCAGAACCTACCAAAAATCAATTCACCTCCCACGAAAAACCATTTCCTAATTTGCAAGAGATCTCACCAGAATCATGGGAATATTGTCGCACAGCAAGTTCTTTTTATGTTTCGGAAAAGAAGCCAGCTAAGCTAACCAAGGTCCTGACAAGCTTGGACTTGGAGAGAGGTATAAACCGCAACATGATGAATGAAGAATAAATTACTCTTCCTGAACCACCAAGAGATAAATGTGCTGGCAGATGCTGGCCTCTTTTCCTCAAATTATCTTTAGTTCAGATACTACTATTTTTGATCAAACGACATAAGAACACCTCAATCTCAAAAGAAATTTGACTTTCCAGATAGAATTAAAAAGGAAGACAGCAAGACTCATTTTTATGGACCTGCTGCACAAGGACTGAACCTTGAATGTTGTCCCACCCTGATACCAGGAGGGTATATCTGAGATTCCGAATCATCAAGTTTAACACCAAATCCTCCAAATCAAGCATGCCAAATGGAAGTTTAACAACAGGTAACAAGTGACAATCCTTTCAGATTGAAATGTGCAGCTGCAGAAATAGCTTTAAAGGAAGACAAAGTAGAAAATATCTCTTCACTCCTGCTTAGGATGTCATAATGTCATAGTACCTATGATGTCTACCTGATAACAAAATCATCTACACAGGCAGCTCCAGCTAAGGTACTCGAAGACTTCGCTGGGACCTTGCCAGCCTTTTTTCCTCAAATCATCACTAGTCGAGACATAGTAAAATTCCTTTGAATATCAAGATTTTACTATGGCTTTTGATATTCAAAGGAATATCAAGACCTTTAGAAAAGAAATCTTGATATTCAAAGGAATTTTTCTTCTCTAGGTAAATTTAAAAGAGAAAGTAGAATGAGTCAGTGAGTGTCACCTGTCCAAGGACTGAATCTCGAAACTTGTCCTGTCTGATACCAGGAGGGTCTATCTGAATCATCAATCAGAAACAACTTAGAACAAGTATCTACATAAAAACAAACCACAGAGATAACATAAACCAACATAAAGAAAAGAGATGAAACAACTTTGACGAAAGCCAAAGGCTTTCACTATTCCTGTCATCAAAATCAAACGTGCCAAATAGAAGTTTAATACCAGGTAACAAGTGACAATCCATTGAGATTGAATAGTGAAGCCGCAGAGATAGTAAAAAGAACAGAGACGAAGTGGAAGTACTTTCTAACTTCTGCTTAGGACAGATTTAGTCATAATTTCATATATACATGATAAAAGGCCTAAACACAGGGAGTTCAGCTGCATGCCTGCATAAAAGAAGAGAAGCGAACTGCCTGATGACAAACAGTCAGATTCATTAACCAAAAACTACCATTGGCCATTTCTAGAACACAAGAACACTAAGCATGACTCGGCGGAAGTGCCAGCTCAACAACCAGTTCTTTCATAAGAGAGGGGCAGCTCCTGCTCAGATGGTCCAAGCCATCGTCGGCGACGAAAGCACTGAGGTTTGCCGGTGAGCCAAGAAAACTGAAGCACGCCTTCTTCAGCCCGTCGCAATGGTGCTGATCAGCTAGTGCCAGGATGTTTGACACCGTGCATACGCCAATGTACTTGCACAGCTTCTCCTCGCAGATCAGCTTGAGCCTTTGTAGGTCGTACCGATCCGCCGCGACGATCAGATGCTGGCACATGACGTCTTCCTCCGCCTCCATCTCCGGCAAAGAGTCAGTGTACACGAAGCGGAGCAGCATCTTGAACACCTGCGCCTCCATGTCTTCGATGCGTACGACTCCAGCAGTGTCGCCCTCCTTCATCAGGCCGTAGAGCTCGGCTCCGAACACCGGCGACCGCGCCGCGAGCACGCACCGGTGCGCGGCGAAGCTCTCGCCGGCGACCTCGAACACCACGTCGGCGCCCTTCTCGGTCTCCAGCAGGTCACCGAAATGCCGGTTCATCTCGGACGGGGGCACGGATACAAAGGATCCAGCGGGGAGTATCTCGGTCGCCTCCTCCGCGACGAACTCGCGGACGACGACAATGTCGCACCGGATGGTGAAAGAGTCGTCTCGGAGATCCTTGGACTTCTCGAGAACCTCCCTCCTGACGAACTTCGCATAGCCCCAGGACCAAGAACCATCACCAAAAGTTCTTACGGCATGGAGCGCCAGTGAAGGCTGCGCCTTCACCTGATCGGCGAAGCGAATCTGAAACAGCGCCTTCACGCTCCTGGTGGCGTTGCTCTTCTCGTCTAGAAAGAGGTACATCGATATGTAATCGGCTGAGTCGGCGCGGTCAGCGTTGGGGTAGTAGTGGATGCGCCAGCGGTGGCCGGCGACGGTGAAGCGGGTGGATTTGAGGGGCGAGCCGGTGGGGGTGCCCTTGGTGCGCGAGTAGCCGTGGATGCTGAGGAGGTGGTACCCGGTGGCCGTGTCGGCCACGATGGCGGACCGCGACGGCGGGTTGCCGCGGCATGCGGCGGCGGGGGACATGGTGCGGAAGGGAAGGGATGCTGGGCTTCAGCTACTGTAGGGGTTTAATTAGCGCGGATCGGATTTGGGGAAGAAAGGGGCACAGTGCGGTGCGGAGGAGACGAGGGAAGGGAGAGATTTGATATGAAGGCGCAGCGACCGAGCCGACGACGCCGCTTTTGGTTTGGTTGGGGGAATTTCCGTGGGTGACGTGGCCGAGGTGAAGAGACGTGTTCGTTGCTCTGTGTTCCCAACTCCTGTTCGCTCGTACATTTTTCAAACGGTGCGTCGTAAGTTTTGTGAGAGAAAACTTTCAAATCTAATTATAGTGTATAATTTCACTAGAACTACATTATAACAATAATAATAACGTGTATATATGTATTAAAATAATAAATGCAACTTTATATATAACTAGGAAGGAAGCCCGCGCAGTTGCGCGGGCAATTTATTTTTTATTTATTAAAGAACTACTGAAAAAAAGTCATATATCATCATAACTAACCATAGATTACCTCATATCCTTACCGTAAAAGAAGGAAGTATTTGTACCGTGAAATATTCAAAGGTGGGTGTGCACACGTTTATATGCTCGCTTAGGATTGCCTTTTACATTATTAGTTAAAACAATATTTTCAAGAAAATTGGCGAGGGTGTCATGAAGCAGCGCTATGGCAGTGTGGCTTCTTCGTCAACCTCGTAAAGAGTGGTCGCTACATACATGTATAATTTGAGGAACACCTTAGGGCTACGAAGAAAGAAACAGAAAACTACCAGATGGGGTGAACCATATATGCACTCTTCTTTTTTGTTTTTGGCATCTCTTGTGTATGTACGTGCATAGAGAGGGATTAGCTGGTTTTAGGAGCGAGGCTTACCTGAATAAATCTAATTGAATGGTTGAAAATAATGGATTCACCGGTTTAAGTGCAAATCGATAGCTAGATATTTTGTTTTTTCTTACAATTTTTTTTACATTTTCTCTAATTTATTAGAGCATCACATGGCATCTTCCAAGTATTAGAGCCTAATTTGAATACAACTCGAAATTGCACATATTTTTACAACTTAAAGCATATTTAATTAATAAAGGGTTTAAATTATTATTTTGGTTTTCCATCTAATCTAAATGAGAAGAAAAAAGAAAAAATAAGGATGTGAGACCCGGTGTGTGTACGTTCATAGTACGATACATAGGTACATATTTTTTCTTAAGGAGGAATACCTGCGTACGTACTGTACGTACGTAGGTACGTACTTTTCTTAAGGAGGAATACCTAGGTAGCTATGTGCATGTATATTGGCTGGTAGTGGCAGTATGACGTGAGCCTTTTTACAAATAAATTTAATTATTAATTTTTAAGATAGATCTAATGGTTGAACATAATGGGTCCACCAGAATAAATGAAAATCGATGGTCGGATGTTTTATTTTTTCTTACAATTTCTATGATTTATTGGAGCGCCACGTGGCGGTCTAGGAACGCTTATAGGGTAATATGTGGTGGATTAGAAGCGTTTGTAGGAAGTTTATCCTCTTGATTACTTTTTCTCTTTATGAAAATATTTGCAACAATAATTTTGGAATAGTTCGTAGGAAGATTATCCTCTTGATTATTTTTCTCTCTTTTCTCTTCATGAAAATATTTGCAATAACAATTTTTGAATAACCACAACCTTCTAAATTAAATATTTGTAACAATATTTTTTAGATCGTCATAACTTTTAACTTTAAATCGCACGTTCACTCTTTATCTATTTGGACCATTGTGTTATTTATGATAAAAATCATAATTAGAATTTATGACATATGTTGTCTACTTCGCTCGTAAAATGTATATTCTTCTAAGTTCTATTCATTCAATCATATATAAAAATATATATATATAATTGTGACTACATATTATTTTATCCTGTACCACTTCACTTGCATGCATAAATAAAATAGGAAGTGACTATATATATTGTTAGATAGATCTACTTTTGAAAGTCTCACCTTGTAAGAACAATGCCCGCACAGCTGTAAACATATATTTTTAAATTATACTTTTTATCATATTTGTGGAGTAATAAATTTTGTTTTACTACTATAAAATATACTATTTTATAAACCATCTTTTTTCTAGCGACGTAAATATATTTTTTAGGTCTTATAGCTTTTCTTTTTACTCGTGTACGTACGTATTTTTTTCAACTGAAACAGTACCTTTTTAATAGATTTTATATAGTACGTAAGTACGTTTCTTTAAATGAACAGTACATATAGGTTTTTTTTTAAGGTCCGCGTAAGTACGTGAGATTTTTCCTTTTTTCCATTGTGCGTATGAACGTGAGAATTTCCGGTATAAAACGGTTTCACTCGAATTCACACGATATCAATAGAAAGCAAATAGATCTAATCCAATGGTCTAAAATAATGGGTCCACCAATTTAAATGAAAATCGATGGTGAGATTATAAAATGCCACATGGCAACATAAGAGTGTTTGTAGAAACGCCACATGGCGGCTTAGGAGCGTTTGTAGGATAATTAATGGACTTTTAGTATATAATAGATAATAGATAGATAGATAGATAATAGATTTATATAGAGATAACAGTTACAGTGCAATTACACTACAGTTACAATATAGTTACAATGTAACTAGCCCGCAACTATGATGTAACATAGATGTAACTTTAACAAATCTACGATAAACATGCGATGGTGGGACTGGCTAGTGCCACCAACTTGTGAAAAGAGAATTTAGATCCGATAGCAAAATATCTCAGTACAAATCTTAGCGTGGTATCATCGGCTAAAATATTGTCCCGAAATCTGTCAACAACTAGCTAGCAGCTGAAGTTTTTATAAGAAAGTTGCTTAAAATAATAGTATTGGTTCTTTTTGAAAAAAATAGCTAATACTTACTTAATTATGTGGGAATAGACTGTTCCGTTTTTCGTTGTTTTCCAACCACCCACAACGAACGCATAGAACCCAACGTGTGTGTGAGCGTTTTTCGCTCATATGAAATGGCAGAGCGTTTTTGGAAAAGAACTTTTGAAAACTAAGCAGGCCCTTACCCTCTCTCCCGTGTTTAGTGGTAGGCGGCGCCGCAGAGGAGGCAGGAAGGATGGAGCCGAGGTCGGCCAGTGACGGAGCAACGCACAGAGAAAGCCGGCGGGATGAAAATGGTCGGAAATGATAAGAAACGGTATCATTATTTTATTATTTTTAAAACAAACAGAAACGGTTGAGAAATTTTCATATTTATAAATTTATCAATTTAGTATCAATTTTAATGCCACGCTGACGAAGATTAGATGAACTAAATTTTAAAAATGTTAACCATAAGTAAAAATATTATTATTATATTAGTTTTGCGAAAACGATATCGGTACGGTCGGGCCAATAGCCACCAACAAGTTCCATGGTTGGCCCGAACGTCGCGGCGAACAACAACAGCATGGCGGTGGCACCACTCCTTCCATTCCACATTTCCACTGTGGGCAAGCTGCTTCCAAACATTGAAAGAGGGGGAAGTGGTAGTCCGCGACGGCTTTGACCAGGCATGAAGAATAAATTACTCTTCCTGAACCACCAAGAGATAAATGTGCTGGCAGATGCTAGCCTCTTTTTCTCAAATTATCTTTAGTTCAGATACTACTATTTTTATCAAAAGACCTCAATCTCAAAAGAAATTTGACTTTCCAGATAGAATTCAAAAAGAAGACAGCAAGATTCATTTTTATGGACCTGCTGCACAAGGAATGAACCTTGAAAGTTGTCCCACCCTGATACCAGGAGGATATATATGAGATTCTGAATCATCAAGCTCAATACCAAATCCTCCAAATCAAGCATGCCAAATGAAAGTTTAACACTAAGTAACAAGTGACAATCCTTTCAGATTGAAATGTGCAGTTGCAGAAATAGAATAAAAGATAGACAAAATAGAAAAAAAAACATATACACAAGGAGTTCAGCAGCATGCTTTCTGTACCAAAAGAAGAGAAGAGAACTACGTTATGACAAAATTCAGATTTAGAAACCACTACAGTTGCCAGAGCACAAGATTCGGTAGGACTTGTTGGGAACAAATCTCCTCCACACGGAAAACGGAGCGGTCCATTAACACGTGATTAATTAATTATTAGTTATTTTTTTAAAAAAATAGATCAATATGATTTTCTTTAGCAACTTTTTGTACAGAACTTTTTTTTTTGCAAAAAAACACATCGTTTAGAAGTTTGAAAAGTGTGCGCGTGAAACACGAGGGAAGAGAGTTAGAAAAACATGCTGCCGAACACAGCCATCAAAAACAAATTAGAACAAGTATCTACGTCAAAACAAACCACAGAGATAACATAAACCAATGTAAAGAAAAGAGATGAAACTACTTTGACGATTCCATTAGAGAGGAGATAAAGCCAAATGCTGTCACTACACCTGTCATCGAAATCAAGTGTGGGATGTGGATTTTCATCCCTCGAAGGGACATCATCTCGTTTGTTTGCATGTCGTATAAATAGTTATAAAAAAATTTGAGAAAAATTGACAATATAGATTAATATGAATTATATCACTCCACAAACATGCAAGACCAAATTCAACTTCTACAAGTTGTAACAAAAAACAAATTAAACTGAAAATAATTGTCGTACACTCGCAGCTATATTTGTTATTTTTGTTACAACTTGTAGAAGTTGAATTTAAACTTGCATGTTTTTGTGGAGTAATATATTTCATATTAATTTATATTGCCAATTTTTTATGACTATTTAGATGGCATGAATGAAACGAGGGGATATATTTCCCCTCGAGGGATGAAATTAGAAAATATTAAGTGCGGCAGATGGGGAGAGCTCTCGGCGTGTCCACGTAGGATAGGAACAGTGCGCGGGGTGGCGATTTTGTGAAAAAGTCCTTCGATTTTGTGTAATTCGATATAGGTCGCTAGCAAATAGTACCTATGAGACGATATTTTGCGCAGAGGTTCTTATAAAGTACGAATATTTCATGTGAAGGAAAGAAAAATCACGAATTAGGACTGTGCTCTAAAAAGTGGAAACTGAGGGGCTTTTTCGCAAGAAGACGCCACTAACCCTACCACCCATAACCCTAGCCGCCGCCGCCCGTTCTCCCTCGTCCTCCCCTCTTTCTCTCCCTCTCCCGCTGCCGCCGCCTCCGGCTTCCCCGTCGCCTCGCGTCGCCGTCGCCGTCGATCGCCCCTCAAACCCTTGCTGCCGCCGCCGCTCGCTCCCCCTCGTCCCCCACTCTCTCCCTCTCCCGCCGCCGCCGCCTCGCGCCGCCACCTCCGCCTCGCGCCGTCATCGCTGTCGCCTCGCGCCGCCACGGACGTCGCCGCCTCCGGCTTCCCCGTCGCCGTCGACCGCCCCCGCCACCATCGCGGGCCCCCGAAACCCTAGTCGCTGCCGCCCGCTCCCTCTCGTCCCACCCCCTCCCTCGATGCTCCTTCTCCCGCGACGACGTCTCGAGGTCAGCGCCCAACTACTACTGCTCGTCATTTTGGTTTTGGTTTTGGTTTGGGTGGTTGATGTGTGGGTGGTGGTGGTGGTGTGCCTTGTGTAGGTACGTGGTGCTGAGCACGGCGGTGAACTGTTGGGGGAGGTTGGGGGGGGGGGGTGAGCATCGTGCTGGAGAAGAAGGCGTTCGTGGTGGAGCTGTTCGACAAGTATGTCAAGACGCTCGGCTCCGGGATCGACGTGCTCGCCCCCCTCGTCGACCACATCGCCTACGTCCACTCGCTCAAGGAGGAGGCCATCCCCATCCCTGACCAGTCCGCCATCACCAAGGACAACGTCTCCATCCAGATCGACGGCGTCCTCTGCGTCAAGGTTATAACTCGCTCCTCGCCTTAAGCCGTTTTTGCTTTGCTGCATTTCCAATTGCTGGTGGTGGTGGATTTAATGAGTTGTGTTGTGCGCGATCGAGCTTGCAATTTTGGGCGGCTCAAACTGGTGTGCTCGGTTTAGTGTCAGTAGCGTCGCGGAGGCTTGTGGATTGGGTTGTGGCTGTACCCTACTTTTGCTTGGTGGCGTCGGGGCCGGCAGTTGCGGCGGCTTTAGCTCTGGTCCTCCGGATGACTAGATGCGTCCTTGCATTTTGGTGGTTGCGAGCTGGAATTAGTAACTGCTTTGTTGTTTCTTCGGCTAACTAGGCTGGTCCCTTTTTTCTTTTTCAGAGGTAACTGAAAGATTGGGGTGACTAAATTGTTTTTCAAAACAGTAATTGGGGTGACTAAATTGTTTTTCAAAATTAAACGCTGTCCAAATTGTTTTTGTTAGAATTTTTGGGGAAATTTCAAATTGCATGTTCTAGGTAATTCAATTACCCTGAAACAATTTTGTGGAAGCACATTGAAATTCTTTTATTAATAAATTGTCATTCCTGGTTCTTATGGTCATCCATTTTGCTAAGGTAGAGCTATAAGTGTGTCACAGTGTACTGCATTTGATTATTGCTGCTCTGTTTATTTGATAACTTTGCATGATTGCTGATATGTTCCTGTTTTTACTTACAGTGCCAGCAATTTGCCTCCCTCATCAGGGCCACATCTACATGTGGAGTTCATCTCCCATAAAAGAGGATCCACATAGTATACCTCACACATGAACTCTGTAATAAGCTGTGGTGATCTTTATATGCTTCACCAACTGGTGACCAATGGGCTCTTTTCTGAGAAAACAGCCCAGTTTCCTCTTAATTTTGTTAATTTTGCACCTTGGTGCTCGTGAAGCAAGTGCACTAAGTTCAGATGGTATGTGACAGTCCATAGTTATGGTTGGTATTTGTGTGGTACATTAGACAATCTGTGCTCATTTACTATGATTCTTTTGACGGTTTCCTACAGATGAAGCACATCTTGCCTTCAAGAAGGCAGTTACAACTTCTGATGGGATATTCCTCAACTGGCGTGAACAAGATGTGTATCCTTGCAATTGGAAGGTTGTTAGATGTCACAGTCACACCAAGAGAGTAATTTATCTGTAAGACCAAAATAAACCCTACATAAATATTGTGAAATACTTAAAATTTCAACCTGGCTATTATTTTTTTCCCTTTTGAATATGGCATTTTGTAATATAAAAAGTTCACCGCCATCTTCGACATTGGCAGCTCCAACCTCTGGGTGCCATCAGCCAATTGTTACTTCTCAGTGAGTCCCTGTTCGATGCACTGTTCAAGGGAAGTTCTCTTAAGAGTCTGTCAATTGCGACTTGTGCAGTTGTGCTAATGATGGATTTTTCCTGGTGATGATTGATGCAGGTTGCGTGCTTCTTCCACTCTCACTACAAGTCTGGGCAGTCAAGCACTTATCAGAAGAATGGTCTGTGTCTTAAAACTTTCCCCAACCGTGCTATTATTTGTGTTGTGAGTTTGCAACAATTTGGCTATCAGTCTATACTATTACATGGATGCACTGAAATCTTCCCCCTGTTTTTTTTTTTGTTATTTACTCTACAGCTGGTGGCATATCTTGTATTGTATGTTGAAATTTAACCTTTTAAAGCAAAATTGGATTTGGTCGAAATGATGCTAGATGGTGGTTATTTGGATTTAGTTATAAGGATGCTAGATGGTATGTTTGGATTACAGTGCGAATCAAATTAGGAGGTTGAAGCTAAGAGGTTTTTATTCGAGTTAATGTTTTTTTTTATAAAAAAAATCTACCAAAAAGATATATATTTGATTTGCATATATGCATTGAAAATTACACATTTGCTTGGTGGTTATACCGTTAGTCCTTCTGATGTATATGATGTATGTTTACCTGTAGGATGTTTTCCTCCGTTCCTCTATCATCATTCCCTATGACGAGGTATGGCTGCTTCACTTTCTGTGTTGGTCTTGAATGATTCTGATTCCTAATTATTTTGGAAGCTTTTCTCATAAACCAAAATGGTTTTCTAAACCTTTCCACGAGCAAATAATTGTTTGCAATGCCCTTAAGACTAGATGAATCCATTTTTAGCATCTATGTTGCTACATCAATTGAACAATCACCACCTACCGATGCATTTCCTTAAGTTAATGAATGACCGATTCAAATAAAAGCGAGAACTATTGAAATTCTTTTAAATTGCAACCTTGCCACTGCCAGTGAGTGATAGAATCAAGATGATCAATTACTCCAAAGTGATCTTTAGAACATATGTGGCTCTTTGTTCAAACTTCTCCTAATTTCTCTGCAGTCCAGGTGATATCTTCAATAAATGTCAAAATCATTAAGAACAACCCACAGTTGAATAGGCAGGATAAACGGTTGGTGCTCCCATGTGGCGATCGTGGATTAAAGTAGGAACAATGGTTTAATTGGGTTATTCACGGAGAAGTGATATTCGTTGGTTGTCATGGTTGCCTGGAAGGGAATTACAACATTTGATTTTAAGCTTTAATAGCTTAGGCAGCGTTTGGGCTCACTAAAGTGCTTCCTTTTTCTTATCTTTTAGACTTCCACTATGAATTATTTAACACCCATAAAAGAACTTTCCTTGCATGATTTTCTTTATTATGAAATCAACATTTATATTGACAAACCTGCTTAGCTTCAGTTGGACAATGATACGCTGCAGTAAGGCATCTCATTGAAGGACATTGGTGGATTCTGCACTGCTGTTCTATTACTTAACTTCAGTAGAGAATATATTTGCCCTTTTGCTTGACTTCATATGGTGTTATATTTCTCATTTTAGATGGACATTCGTCTAATTTATCTGTACCGTGATCTTTTTCTGAAAATATTCTCTGCAAAGAGAGGTCATCTGAAGCATTGTTAAAAAACAGTAAGTAGCAAAAAAAAATCATGGTACAGGCGTCAATGGTACGCAGTAGTGAAAACATAGTTAGGAGTTGCATGTTATGTTGATTTGCTATTCCAAAACGTGTTTGAACTGTAGCAGGATGTTCCTATTTAAACTAGAGCTTTTAGCCATGTATTACCTTTTGTAGCTTCCCTGCTGATTACGTTCGAAGAAAACAAAAATAATCCTTATTGAAATATGCACATTGTAAAACAGTAAGGGGTTCTTATACTGTTTTCTTTAATTCCACAATACAGTAAAAAGAGTGAGATCATATGGCAACATTCTTTGTGAAAGCAACACATCCATATCTGGATGTAGTGGTTGCCATAATGGAGACAAGGAGCTGTTGAATGCAGTATTGCTTGATGTTAAAAGTGGGTCACAATTTCCAGTGTTGGAATCTAATTCAGTACATGGCAATGAAATTTCATTGACCTCTGAAAGTGAGGTATCAAACTTAAGGTTGGTTTCTATTCATTCAGGGTTTTGACCTTCATTCTTCTCATACAAGTATTTTCCTAGAAAATCATGAAAAAGCATGGTGTTTTAAATAGTGGAGTACTAACATTCCTCTCTCAAAATTCGCTACAGGTATACTCCCATGGTACCTCAGATACATCATGTTCTAGGTGTTGAAACTGAAAGTTGCATTCATTCTGGTGATTCAAACTTTCTGGATCTTGAATGGCTTTCAGCTTCAGGCAACTCAAGCGATGAAAGGTGTTTACTTTTGCATTGCTATTGTATTTTTTTTAGCGTTTTTGACTGACAGAATATCATCTTCTCAGTGACAGTCAATTTGATTTACACATTTTTTTTGCCTTAGTGTAGGAAAAAGTGAAGGATAATTATTAGTTGATTATCCTGTAAATTTCTTACCCTTCATGCTTAATTCCATATCAATCTATTCTAGAGTTCTTTTGCTCTCACTGCATTTCCATGTGATAAACACAAATCTGTAGTATCGTGCTGTACCACTTGATATAACTATCTGTATTGAGAAGTAAAATGGAAATATTATGTTGCCACGCTTCCTAAATCCAATTAACAAGTGTCTTATGAGCTTCCATTGATACTGATTTGAAAATATCCTCCGAAACATTTTTTTTAAAACTCATTGAATGCTGATGGATTGTGCTTGAACAGGTCCATTGCAATTAGTACTCCAGATGTGAACCTTTCAGCGGAGAATGTTATTGCCACAATGTCTTCTTTTGACTGGTAGATTTGTATGATCAAATATAGTTGTACCATCACCATGGACACATTATTCCGATCATTATGTAAAACTTTATTTTCATTTTTTATATGCATTGGTGCTTCATCTTTAGATTGTAATGTGTAAGAGTTTTGTTCTCAGCAGAATCTGTACAACGATGT
The DNA here is from genome assembly GCF_034140825.1 of Oryza sativa Japonica Group. Lineage (NCBI taxonomy): Eukaryota > Viridiplantae > Streptophyta > Magnoliopsida > Poales > Poaceae > Oryza > Oryza sativa. The sequence goes on along the minus strand of NC_089044.1, from coordinate 15,892,726 downwards.
ATGCAAAATTACTCATCAACAGCATCCCCTGCAAATGTATTCGTGGGTTTTCTCCTTACATAATCATTGATTCAGCCAGAAAACAAATGATTAGTCTACAGTAATCAACCAATCTATGTGTAGGCGGCGCGCCATTGGCGCGCCCCAGCATCTAGTTAAGTTTAATACCAGGTAACAAGTGACAATCCATAGAGATTTAATAGTGAAGCTGTAGGGATAGTAAAAAAAACTGAGACGATTTCTAACTTCTGCTTAGGATAGATGGTAAAAGGCCTAAACACGGGGAATTCACCCGCATATCAGTGTGCTAAAAGAAGATAAGCAAATTAAACTACCTGATGACAAAGGTTCAAACTCAGCAACAAAAACTACCACTGGCCATTGCAAGAACACATGAACAGTAAGTCACTAAGCATGACTCCCTGGAAGTGCCAGCGTGACAACCAGCTCTTCCATAAGAGAGGGGCAACTCCTGCAAAGATGCTTGAAGCCATCACTGGCGACGACAGCACTCAGGTTTGCCAGTGAGCCGAGGAAATCGAAGCACGCTTTCTTCAGCCCGTCACAGTGGTGCTGATCAGCCAGCGGCAGGATGTTCCATACCGTGCCGACGCTAATGTGCCTGCACAACTTCTCCTCGCAGATCAGCTTGAGCCTCTCGAGGTTGTACCGGTCCGCCGCGACGAGCAGATGCTGGCACATGACGTCTTCCTCCTCCATCTCCGGGAGCGAGTCGGTGTACATGAAGCGGAGCAGCACCTTGAACACGCGCGGCTCAATGTCCTCGATGTGCACGGCTCCGGCGGCGGTGCCACCCTCCTTCATCAAGCCATAGAGCTCCGCCTTGAAGACCGGCGACCGCGCCGCGAGCACGCACCGGTGCGCCGCGAGCGTCTGGCCGCCGACCTCGAACACCACATCCGCGCCCTTCTCGCTCTCCAGCAGGTCGCCGAGCTGCTGGTTCAGGTCAGACGGGGGCACGGTGACGACGGCGGCTGTGGTGGTGGTGATCTCGGTCGACTCCTCGGCGCGGATCTCGTCGATGACAACAATGTCGCAACGGATGGTGAAAGAGTCGTCCCTGATGAGCTTCTCAAAGTCACACCTTCTGACGAACTTTTCATAGCCGAAAGACCGAAAGCCCGCACCATCGAAAGTATCCGCTTTCATGGTTGCCAACCACGGTGGCTCATCCACCTGGCCGGTGTAACTGATCTGGAAGTCCGACTTCGCCTGCACCTTCACCTTCTCGTCTAGCACGAGGAAAAGCGAAATGAAATCGGCGGAGCTGGATGAGAACCCGTTGGGATAGTACCTGATGCGCCAGCGGTGGCCGCCGACGGTGAACTGGCTGGAGATAAGGAACGAGCCATTGGGGGTCCCCTTGGTGAGCGAGTACCCGTCGATCTTGAGGAGGTGGGACCCGGCCGCCGTGCCGGCCACGATGGTGGAGGTGGAGTCCGACCGCGGCGGGCTCAGGCGGCGGGCGGCGGGCGGCGGGCGGCATGGCCGGAAACTGCTCGCCGCGCCGCTCGGGTAGGCAGGTAGGGTTTAGCGCGGATTTGGGGAAGAAAGGGGAGAGTCGGGAGACGACGCGGAAGAGACGAAGCGAGAGAGCATTGCGTTTTTCCTTGGGCCCACCTATTTATAGGGCTATTGTGGGCTCACCCGTGTATATGGGCCGAGAAATTCGGTCCAATGGACGGACGGCCCATGCTTGCTATGGCGAATTGTCGATCAACGTTATGCCAGCTTTACCACATACGTGATGATGATGCGGTTAAATTAGCAACTGATCTGCGCAGTTATTCTTGCTGCAGCAAAAGGTGAGTAGTTTCCATATGCCTCAATTTTCAGGAGAAAAGGCCTCGACTGGAGAATAAAAGGTTGCATATTTACTTGGCTAGCATATAGTATAGGCTTAAAAAATAAAAAATGAGTTAATATGATATCCCATAATAATTGTATTTCTAATATTTGATTTTGTTCCAAAATAATTGTCACAATAGAATACTAAGGATAGCATTAATCACCTCTCATCCAAATTTATCTCTATTTTACCCTCAACAACCCTCCACTCTTAATATAAACCATTGCTACGGGTATTATAGTTTTTTTTTTCAAACCTTAATATATGATAACAACGTAAAACTACAATTAATTTAGAACAGAGGTAGTATTTCAAAGCAACTTTCGTATAAATTTGTTTTAAAAAAGAAAACCCTATGTAACACTGCCTCAAAACTTTTTCGGACTGTGGTTTATAATTTTAATCATGGGTTTGCTACTGTAAGCCTGTAACGCTGATATTGTCAATGCTCAATCAACCAAACTAACCTATTAATCGCATTCGCGCGACTCTAATTACTCTTTCTATTTAAATGTCATTACATGTTATTTATGTTTAATACTCCCTCCATCTACATGTTATTTATAGTAATTAGCTTGATGTGAAAGTTGAATTGAACTTAAATGTTTGTGGAGTGATATATCATATGTTAATACATCTTCATAATTTTTTTCATAACTATTTAAGTGACGTGCAAATAACGAAGGGACATCCCCTCGAGGATTAAAATCTACTCCCAGGATACTAGCAAGTGTAGGAAAAAATTTTAGAAATATACGCATTTTCTGTAGAATTTGCAAGAAAATACTGAACGCGTGAAGATTTGCAAAAATATACCGCCGTCGCGGTTTCATTGAGCGAGACCACGGTCTCACAAGATCGAGGCGCGAGAACGAGAGCGGTATCGCTCGTTCGGTCTGCGAGGACGGAGCGCACACGATGGCCTAGGCGGTCATATAATATCGCTTTGCTAATTAGGGAGAGCGCACGGTGTCGCACTCTAAGGGTGAGTTTGAGGAGAAGAAGATTAAGAAGATTAGGAAGATACGCAAAACGAGGTGAGCCATTAGCGCATGATTAATTGAGTATTAATTATTTAAAATTTTAAAAATAGATTAATATAATTTTTTAAAGCAACTTTCTAATAGAATTTTTTTAAAAAAATGCACCGTTGAGTAGTTTGGGAAGCATGCGCGCGGAATACGATGGGCTTTCTCACCCAATCCCCCAGGAACGAACGCACCCTAAAAGTGCGAGAGCAAGTCGGTGGGTCCCGGAACTGCTGCGATGCGCGATCTCGCACGAGAGGAAAGCGAGAGCGCTGGTCTCACGCAAGAGAGATGCGAGAGCCCTGGGGCCGGCGACTGCAACCCAAGCAGTCTCACGCTACAGGAACACGAGAGCGGTAATTAGTGATTAATTACCATAATTAGTGATTATTTAATGATTATTAATGATCAATTAGTTGCTAATCAAGGTGATTAACACATTAATCACTGGCCCTGTGGCAGCCATGCCGTGCGGTCTCGCACATTGTTTGTGCGACACCGTAGGCTCTAGCACCGATACGTCACATTGCCTTCGGTCTCACAAAACCAACGTGCGAGACTGCGGGCCCCCATGCGCAACATCGCACTCCCACTTTGCGATACCACAGCTGCCTGATCTCCCAGCAAAAAAATTCCGTGGGGCCCACTCCACAACCGCCTTTGCGATACCACGGCTGCCTGATCTCCCAGCAAAAAAATTCCGTGGGGCCCACTCCACAACCGCTATCGTGCTCTGAAAGAGCGATACCGATGCCGCTCTCGCGATTCGGGGGTGCGAGACCGCGGGCCAGCGCTGCCAATAAGCGAGACCGATGGCGTCACTCCACCTGCGTCGCACCCAAATCGGTACAACGTGGCGCTCTCGCTCCGTGGAAATGCGATACCGCGTCGATATCGCATAACCAACCAGCGACACCGCCAGCTTAAATCTCCTCGCCCATTCGATGCGCGAGACCGTCACGCTCTCGCGCATTGGTAATGCGATACCGTGGCGATATCGCGCTTTCCCGTAGCGAACCTCGGTATCGCGCTTTCTAAACGCGATTTCGATGGTATATTTATGCTAATCAAACCACATCCGGTATATTTATGAAAGAAAGATCGATGAATAGTATTTTTTCAAAAAATTTTCGCAAGTGTAGCAACGTGTTTGACGGGATACTAGCATGTGTACGCGTCAATTAGCATCACCCGACCCACGATGATTAACTTTTCTAGCAGGTGCAGTTAGCATCTCTTCTCTATCTTTCACGTGATTAAGTTCACATCATTTATATACACAGTGTATGAAAAAAATGAAATTAGAATGAAATTTCTACTGAAAATTTAATACTTTCAACTCTAATTTCAAAACTTTCAAGTCAAGATTTAAAAATTTTCAACTCAAATTTGAAGCTTTCAATTTAAATTTGAAAACTCAGTCAAGATTTGAAAATTTTCAACTCGAATTTGGAAACTTTCAATTGAAATTTGGAAACTTTCAACTCAAATTCGAAAACTTTCAAGTCATGATTTGAAAACTTTCAACTCAAATTCAAAAAATTTCAACTAAACTTTCAAAACATTCAATTCGTATTTTAAAATTTTCAACCCAACTATTTTATTTATCATTTTATTAAAAAAATCAATTTGTGCAAACCGCTAAAAATTAGCACTAACACAGACATTAGCAGCAGGCTCGGAAAGTGCGTCCCATGCGGGAAGAGCGAGTCGCGTGGGAGCAAGTGCGCGTACGCGCCAATTAGCATCACCCCTTAGGCCCAAGCACTTGAAGCAACATCCTTGGAGCCAGCGGGGCACCGTCCTTGGCGCCGTGAATGCGCCCCAAGCGTTGGTGGTTGGGGCGTTGCTCGACCACCATGAATGCGGTCTGACCTTGCGCCGAACCTCCGTCCAACGCCCACCCGCATCCACGTCCTCTTCCTCGGATGTCGGCTGCCTGGCGACAACCTGATCACTCCACGACAACCTCCTCAAATGCGACATGTTGGCTCGAGCGAGACAGGGGAAGTGGCCGCCGGCGCCGGAGTGGCCGCTGCGGCCGGAGTGACCACTGGCACACTTTCACTCTCTCACACTCTCATCCCTCAGTCGAACTCATTTACTTCCACATGGGGACATTTTTGTCCTCACATTATAAAAACCTCTTTGCAAGTAGCGTACCACGTTCCTCGATCCTAATCCTTGAACCCATTGATCTGGGAACTTTGTGACTATGCCAAATCCTCTAAATCAAACATGCCACGTGGAAGTTTAACACCAGGTAAGAAGTGACAATCCTTCGAAATCTAAAAGTGCAGTTGCAGAGATAGCATAAAAAAAAAGACAAATTAAGCAGTAACAATCGCTAACTCCTGCTCAGTATAGGGCAACAACAATGTATATAGCAAAAGTAGTCCATATAGATGGGACCCACACATATAGACTATAACTATTGTTATCTTCACAATGTATATGGATAGCAACTAGTATTAGGAGGAGAGAGGAAATAGAGATAAATAACATATTTTATCCTCTATGGGCAGCCCATATGCTTATGGGTGGCTTTTGCTATTTTCTTGCTATGTACTAGTTCCACAATGTTGTTAGGTGGTTGAATAGAATATTTTATTGCTTATGGACTGGTTTTATACTACATTGTGGATGGCCAATGTCATGTACCTTATAGCAAAATCAGTTGGAGAGAGTAGCTATATTTATGGCGCTATATTTTTTTTTCACTAAAAAATAATCGGTATATATTTATATTGTAAGTTCTTAAATTACATATACAATTTCATTGTATTTACAATGTAACTCTAAATATTACATATGTAAGTCCTAAAATTACATATGTAAATCCTAAAATTACATACTAATTACATATGTAAGTGACGTGCAAGTGGGTTTTACTACGTAAGTGGTGTGTAAGTATGATGTGTATAAATTCGTATGAATATATAAATAACTGTCTACCTAGCTAGCTTTAATTAGCTAGCCAGCTTAACGCTGCTCCTGCACGATTTGCAGATCAGAGGATCAAGTTGCTGAAAAAAAAATGATTTTAGCTAAACCGAAATCTACACACAAGGAGTACTGCAGCATCACCTGCTTTTTGGGTAGTGACGGATCCACCATGGGGTCTCTAAACCCCACTAACCATATTGTAACCATGGGAGATCCCATGAAGACCTCACTATTTTTTTTTTGTCATACATCTATTAGAAGAGGGGTTATAATTTTGTATAGTTTGTTCAGACCCTCCTGTTAATCTTTTCTAGATCCGCTCCTGCTTTTCTGGGTAAAGTTTCAGAAACCAACAATTACCATTGCTAGAGTACACGAACACTAATCTATACTAATATAAAAAGGAGGAGTTGCCCCCTTACAATCCTACTGGTGAAATCATCCTATCCCATCTCATCCGTCCGTCCATCATCTCATCTAATCTATCCGTCCATTCACCATCTGATCTAATCTAATCTATTCTCAATCGTTGTGCCAATACCAGCGATTCGACCTCCGAAACGAGATGATTCCGCCCCCGAGCGCACGATGAGTCCGCCGCACCAATCTCCGCCCCCTCCTCCGCTCCTCGCATCCTCCCTCCTCTCATCTCATCCACGCGAATCCCCGCCGCCTCACTCGCTCCACCCTATTCCCCGCTGCCGCCAGACCAGCCGCCCCCTCCTCCTCAGCCGAGCGAGGAATCCCCGCCGCCTCGCTCCGCCTGATTCCCCAATGCCGCTGCAGTCCACTGCCGGACCAGCCACCCCCTCCTCGCTCCTCCTCCCTCCTCCTCTCAGCCGTGTGAATGCCCGTCGCAGTCCATCGTTGGACCAGCGCCGCCGCTACCGCGCCTCCACCGCCGGACCACCTCAATCGCTGCGCGCCTCCTCGTGAGTCCCCGCCGCACGCCACCGCATCGTGTGCCCCTGCAGGCGCCGTGGTGGTTCCCCTTCCCTAACCCGTCGAAGTTCACCGGAGAAGCCCGGCCCCTTCTCTCAAACTCGCTCACCGGAGACAGAGAAGATGAATAAGCGCGTGGAGAGGAGAGGAGGAAGAGGGTGAGTCGCATGCTGCCTGCTCCGATTCCCCTCCGTGTGCGCGAGTTCTGGCATCACGGCATGAACTACCTCTTCGGCCCCAGGGATCTCATGCCTGTTGTGAATGTGGTTGTCTGCATCGGTTGTGATCCGTTCACGGACTGGCTTCTTGGTCCTTTCTGAACTCTGTTTCTTGAATAGAATCCACATTCTCTGATTTTTTTTTTTTGGTCTTGTATCTATGTAGGACAGCACGAGAGAGATGCTGCAGTCCACCGCTGCCACCGACGGAGCCGGCCGTGGCCAGAGCCGATGTTGTCCCCAGTCGCTGCCGAAGCTGAGGTCATCCCCTTCCGCCGCCGCACTCCACCACTGACCCCGCTGGAGCCGAGGTCTGCCAGAGCCGTGCTCTTCCCCATCCGCCGCCGGAGCCGATAGCGTAATGTTAATCATATTTTCATATTGTGTGAAATATTTTGTTGTATAAATTAATGTATGGAGTCATGAGCAATATGCTCTAGAAATACATGGTTATGATGCTACCTTCAACTTGCTGCTGCTGGCCTGATCTTCCCTTGGTGATGAACAACAGGATACATGGGAGAATGGCTCTGCCAGCCAACATTGTTGACAAGGACAGGTAAATCAGATTCACTATGTTGCAACTTCAATCCAAAAATATTATATTGCACACACAATTCACATATGGTAAATCAAATTCCCTTGCCGCCGCCGAACTCCACCGCTGCCACAGGTTTTGCCTCGGAGGTGTTCGACTGAATGCCACTCAACCAATATGGTTTCTATTTATTCCTAACCATTGCCTCATATATTTTATTGTTCATAGGTCTATCTATCTCCTTACAGTGGAGGGATACATCGTTGGGCTAGGACTAACAGCTTGCAGCTTGTTCACCATTCAGCTTTAAGAAAATATTGTACATGGTTTATCCAGTTGACGATGATACATGTTGGTTGGTTTTCATACTACTTTAGTTGTTGCTCTATTAACCTCCAGGGAAGATCAAGGAGGTTGTTCCTACGAATACAAATCATGCTCAGACGCTATTAAATCAGCCACTGATTCACATATTCACAAAGCTTATTTTACATGGGTACATACTCTCTAGCATTATTCAGCAAACTATCTTTTGGTTGAACAGAGACTATTGATGAGGCTCTTCAAGACCTGGATGATTGCCTAACAATTGTGATTTTGTTTACAACTACTAGGAGATGATGGTGTGTGAATTGAGAATCCTTAATTGTCATCGGTTCAGCGCTATAAACTCCCCTATAAAACTTACCATGAGGCATATTTTCAAGAATTAATCATGAGTTTAACTCTCAATTGTTCGCAATGCTAGCACAGGTGCAGTAATGACATATGACAATGAAGATTTGATTCGGCAATGGAGGCAAATGCAGTCCTTTTCCCTTCCCGTACCTAATTCATATGCTTTCTATTTAATCCTTGCAATTGCCTCAGAAGTTGAATGAATCTAATCTTGTTTTCTTCCTAGGCTCCTCGGTTATCTTATTGGTTTGTTGTTTGCTTGTTAGGACTGAGTTGACGACAAATCGAACTGAAGAAGAATTTGTGGGCGAAAAGTGCTACTGGTACTGTTATTAAGTGTTTTCAGTCGTTTTTCACCGATCGATACCTATTCAGTCATTGATTTCAATCTTGATGGTTTTCCACATGTACTTTTAGCATATTGTTTCTTGCATGTGACCTTCTTTATGATTGTATTGCACAACTACATTCTTCTTGTGAGCATTCATTTATCCAATTCTCAAGAAGTCAACCAGGCTCCTGTTTTTTAATTTATTTCTACATATCTGTGTATTTATGAATAATTGTTCCAATTCTTATTTGGTTACCACTGCTTCAATCTTTTTCAATTTTAAAAATGATTTGACTAAGGTAAGGGCACTGAGATTTTGGAAAACAATATCATCGAGAATGACATGAAATCTGGTTTGTTCTTACACATGGTTTGGGCATGATTATCAATTTTCGGCTGTACTGATATTTGGTTTTGAATTTAATTTGTGTCACTACAATCGGTATTTGTTAAATGCAGCTATGGTAATGTACAGTTCTAATTTGAAGTTGGAAGATTATATCACTCCCATTTATTGAATGTTTTTCAAATGAATACTCTATTGTGCTATTTTAATTAAGTATATGCATGTCAAGGGGTAATGCACGTGCAATGTGTCACTGTATCAACTGAATAAACATGAACGTGTAAGGACATTAGAGCTGTATAACCAAATTGTTTTCTATATCCAATGTGGTGAAAGTTAATTATATAAAGCAAGGATTACATGATGTCAATGTAATTGTATATTTAGTTACATAGACTCCCTCCATCCACTAAAGTTACACCTATTACTTTTATCACCATGACCAAGAAGAACTTAATTAATCATGCATATAACAAAAATTAAGGAGCGTATACACGTATGCAGCTACTGAATATTAATATTGCTCCTTGGGTTCTAATCAAAGATTTAATTTACCTCTCTATTTCAGTTTTCTTGCATAGAAACTACAAATAGGAACAAATTATTTAGAAAAACTAAAATATGAAATATGGCTAACTCTTGGGATGGAGTGAGTATATCTATCTATTATATATTAAAAATCTATTAAACTTCCTACAAATGCTCATAAGTTACCATGTGACACTTCTACAAACACTACTAGGTCGCCATGTGGCACTAGGAATTCTATAAAACAAACATCTAGCCATTGATTTTCATTTAATCTGGTAGAGCCATTATTTTTAACCATTAGATCTATCTGATAATAGGCTATAGTATTACTCTGCAATGCAATTCTACAAATGAGAAAAATGAGATGCTAGCAGATCACTTTTTTTCCAGTTAGAGATGCTAGCAATCTCACATAAGTAGTGAGCATAGTGACTCTCAGACAAAGATACTTCAAAGTTGTTTCTGTTTTTATATTAGTGAAATATTTCTGTGTAGTTATCTTTTTGTCCTCGGGAGCATTCCTAGAGTGACAATATAAGATGCAATGCACCATCCGTCTTTATTAACAGAAATTCCAAAGCTCCATATGGTCTATGAAACTCAATTTTTACGTGAAGAATTTATATGGAGTGTTGCATAAAAAAGTAGCATTTATTATTCTACTTCTGTGTATATAATGTCAAAACGTGCCTTACACGTGCACGATAACTAGTTATCTAAAAAAAGAGCACACGAACACTAAGCATGACTAGGCGGAAGTGCAAGCATAACGACCAGTTCTTCCATAAGAGAGGGGCAGCTCCTGCTCAGATGCTTGAAGCCGTCGCTGGCGACGACAGCACTCAGGTTCGCCGGTGAGCCAAGAAAACTGAAGCACGCCTTCTTCAGCCCGTCGCAGTGGTGCTGATCAGCTAGTGCCAGGATGTTCGACACCGTGCTTACACCAATGTACTTGCATAACCTGTTCTCGCACATCAGCTTGAGCCTGTGCAGGTCGTATCGATCCGCCGTGACGAGCAGATGCTGGCATACGACGTCTTCCTCCGTCTCCATCTCCGGCAACGAGTCGGTGTACACGAAGCGGAGCAACAGCTTGAACACCTGCGCCTCCATGTCTTCAATGTGCACGACTCCATCAGTGTCGCCCTCCTTCATCGAGCCGTAGAGCGCCGCCCTGAACACCGGCGACCGCGCCGCGAGCACGCACCGGTGCGCGGCGAACGTCTGGCCGCCGACCTCAAACACCACATCCGCGCCCTTCTCGGTCTCCAGCAGGTCGCCGAACTGCTGGTCCATGTCGGACGGGGGCACGGGTACAAAGGATTCGACGGGGAGTATCTCGGTCGTCTCCTCGGTGCGGATCTCACGGACGACGACAATGTCGCACCGGATGGTGAAAGAATCGTCCCTAAGATCATCGGACTTCTCGAGATCTACCCTTTTGATGAACTCCACATAGCCCCAACCACAAGAATCCTCGAGATTAAATGTCTTTATGGGCCTGTATTTCAGCGAAGGTTGCTTCTTCACCTGGTTAGCGAAACTAAACTTGAACTTGGCCTGCACCGTCAAACCCATGTTGGTCTCTTCTTCTTCTAGTACGAGAAAGAAAGATATGTAATCGGCGGTCTTGACGTCATCTCCATTGGGGTAGTATTTGATGTTCCAGCGGTGGCCGCCGACGGTGAACGGGCTCGAAGGGAGAAACGAGCCGGTGGGGGTGGTGGCCTTGGTGAGGGAGTAGCCGTTGATCTTGAGGAGGTGATACCCGGTCGCCGTCTCGGCCACGATGGTGGAGGAGGAGGCTGACCGCGACGGCGGGTTGCCACGGCCTACGGCGGGGGACATGGCAGCACGCTAGCTGGTCCTGTAGGGTTTAGACCGGGGAAAGTGTTTTCACGTACTCTTCCGGTCTTCCCTTGTTTTCTCAAAAGATCGATGAAAAAGAACATGTAAAGAAAAATCCGAAATTAATAGTAGTCGAATTGGGTTTATAGCCCAGCGTACATGACCTGCAGCCCCATCGTTTGGCCTAAACAGCCAAAGAATAAGCCAAAATTTGAATTTTTGAACTTAATTTTGAAGTTGATTTTGAAATGCTTTTAACGTAATTTTTGTTAATTTTGGCTTTTAAGTCGCTACGAACAAATCTACAAAAGTTTTACTTATAAATTAATTTTAATTTTCTAATAAGCCAAATAAGCCATTTTAGGTAAAATGGCAACTGATGGGAGCCCTGGAATGTGGATCGGTAATCCAATTCCAATCATCTACAGGGATGGAAATTTTGGAAATTGCCGAAATCCCCCCTCCCCCCTCCCCACCGGCAAGCAAATATTTCGAGCGAATTTTCTAGATTTTTTTTCAAATATTTATGAATTTGGTCATAATTTGTTCAAATTCAGTAAAAATATGTTAATTTTTTTTAAAAAAAACCGTTCAAAGTATCCGAAATTTCGGAATTTTGATGGCCGCTGAAATTATCTTGCTTCCCGAAATGTAAAACCCTGTTCATCTATACAAGGACGGCCGGCCAGCGTCACCAATGACCGCTGGCGTTGATCAGGGCATGAGCAATGTATAATGCTCAAGTGGGCCCCAGGTGGGTCCCATTGAGATATAGCACCCCTCTCACAATGTATATGGCTAGGAGGGGGTGTTAAGATGGGTCCCACCTTCTACCATCTCAACTACCAAGAGTGTGCTAGGAGAGAGATGAAAATTATTTTTTTATTCCTTATGGCCAGGCATTAGCCATATGGGTAGCTCAACCAAAAGACCTCTATAAAGATCACTCCCACGATGTATATAGACTAGTGAGGAGGCTTAAGACCCCCTCTATTCCCACGTTGTGGTCGCCCTCAATGTTATGCAGCTTGCAGCAGCTGGACAAAAAGCTCTACAATATCGACGATGCGGTTGAATTAGCAACTCAATTCAATTTTCAGGAGCAAAATTGCCTTGTTTCAAAAAAAAAAAGGAAGAAGAGGAAAAAATATAGCACCCTGCACCCCATGTTCCACAATTCATGCTCACAGTTGTTAGGGATATTTTCCATTCTCAGTATATATATGAACCTCGACCGAAGAATTAAAGACTGCCTATTGATTTGATTCATCACTTAATCATTGGTTTCATGACACATGACTTAATCATGGGTTTGCTGTAAGCCTATAAATCTGAGCTGATGCTCCAATTTGAGCTCCCTAAACTAGTTAGCATGAGCATGACAAACAATAACTAGTTTTCTCCGGGAACAAATAACTTGTTTTGTATGTTCTGTTTGACCCAGAAAACTGTTGCACAGACAACAAGTAACCAGTTTTTTATGTTTCGGAAAAGAAACTAGCTAACCAACATCCTGACAAGTTTGGAAATAGTAGGTACAAACTTCAACGTGACGCTGAAGAACAAACTATTCATATACTCTTCACATCTTTAGAACCACCAAAAGATGCATTTTCCTCAAATTATCTCTAGTCCAGACATTAATTATTCTTGATCAAGAGACATTAAGAACACTTTAAATCTTAAAATAAATTTGGCTTTCAGATAGATTTAAAACGGATGATAACAAGACTCATTTTTATGGACCAGCACAAAAGGAGTCGAGGACTGAACCTTGAATGTTGTTCCACTTATCTGAAACGCTGAATCATCAAGCAAAAACACATGAGAAAAGGTATCTAACAACAAAGTTATCATGGAGATAACATAAATTAACTCAAAACAAGGAGATAAACACTTAAAAAACCAATTTCGCCGTCACATCTTTATTTTTAGGGGCAATTAATTATTTGACCCTCCTTTTAAAAAACGAAGCTCCTCTCGGCCCAAGAGGGATCGAGAGCGATGCCACTTTTCCGGCCTAAGCCCAGGTTGCGGCCTGGGGAGGGAAAGTGCGCCCGCCCATGCGCAAAAGGCCATGGGCCGACCGGCAAGGGCCGGAAAGAAGTCTATTTTAGGTCCCTCGGGCCGAAGAAAAAGAGAAAAAGTTCATTTTTAGTACTTCATTTTTTCAGAAGCATTTATAATTATAGTTATTGAATGTAATGTATTTATTTCGAAGCAAACCTAAAAGGAGATTTTCTTTCTTTTTCCAATTAAATAATTGTTAAATGATGTTTGTATTATTAAAATTAGCAATTAAGCTGTGAAAATTACAAAAAAATTCCAAAGAGCGTTACTAATCATGGAGAATTTAATAAAATTAAATTTAACCATGTTATTTTATTTCTCACACTTGCTTTACTTGTAAATTTATTTAATTATACAAATACCTACTTAAAAATTCCAAATATTTCAGCGAATTTGTATTTTAATTAATTGCATATTTTTCTGATCTGTACGCTTCCCGTTACAACGCACGGATACTTTTACTAGTTAAATTAAAAGGACGCAGTCCCCTCCTCGGCTCTCCTTCTCGTTCCTCTCGACTGCTCAGCACCGATGATGCCGCATCAGCTCCTCTTTCCCTTCTCGTTGACGGCGGTGGCCTCGGATACCGCGAATCCGCCGCCAGAGGTCGCGGTAGGGACTGATCAGGAGGTGTGGATTAGGTACTGGGGAGGTCGGAGACGACAGATCCAGTGTCGAGGGAATCGGAGATAATGCCAGTATGGTCAGCGGCGTCCATTTGCGGGGACAACCATGGAGACAATTATTCACTGTATATTAGAGTTAGAGTTGTTGGAATATTCTTTTTAGAATTTTTATTTGTTTCACCAAAAAACTTTTGCAGTCGGGCAGCATAACATGCCTGCCTATGAAAATCCTTTTTCACATGCAGTTGTTTTGTCCATCTAGGAAAATCTCAGATTTTCACATACACCTATGCTCAGGCGATTGCTCCACGTGCCTACAAAAATTCAATTTTTTATAAGAAAGAACCCAAAAATTCAATTTGGCCTTCTGGGAAAAGCATCTTTCCAGTAGTGAGAATATAGCACAGGTGCTTACATAACTCAACCAGTCATCCAAATCCAAATCAAGAAGTAATTTTTTCATGTAAAGTTACAGTGGTAGTAACAACACACGGTCAAACTGGAATTACTTTTACCTCCTTAGGATGATGTTCATGACTCGTAAATTTCATGGAATTACTAAGGTCATATACCTCTGCAGCTCTGCCTGATAGTGATAGTACAAGCCAAGACACCGAGACAGGGTGTACAACAGCAAGTCTCCATGCATTGCTAAAATATATAGAAGAGAACTATGTGATGACAAAGGTCTCTAAACCACATGCTAGAACATAGTACTAATTAAGCATAACTCAGTGGAGGCACCAGCATCCTAACACAAGCTGTTTCATAACAAAGAGCCAGCCCCTGCTGACAGGACTCAGGTTCGCCGATGAGCCGAGAAAATTGCAGCACGCTTTCTGCAGCCCGGAGCAGTGGTGCTGATCAGCCAGCAACAGCATGTTCGACACCGTGCCCGTGCTAATGTGCTTGCACAGCTTCTCCTCGCAGATCAGCTTCAGCCTCTCCAGGTTGTACCGATCCGCCGCGACGAGCAGATGCTGGCACATGATGCCTTCGTCCTTCTTCTTCATCTCCGGCAACGAGTCGGTGTACACGAAGCGGAGCAGCAGCTTGAACACCCGCGCTTCCATGTCCTCGACGCGCACGACCACGGCGGCGTTGCCCTCCTTCATCAGGCCGTAGAGCTCCGCGCCGAAGACCGGCGACCGCGCCGCGAGCACGCACCGGTGCGCGGCGAACCTCTCGCCGGCGACCTCGAACACCACGTCGGCGCCCTTCTCGGTCTCCAGCAGCTCGCCGAGCTGCAGGTTCATGTCGGGTGGGGGCACGGATACGAACGATTTGGGCGGGAGCACCTCGGTCGTCTCAACAAGGAACTCGCGGACGATGGCAATGTCGCACCGGATTGTGAAAGAGTCGTCTCGGAGATCCTTGGACTTCTCGAAATCTTCCCTTTTGATGAACTTCGAATAGCCCCAAGACCAAGAAGAACCATCACCAAAAGTTCTCACTGTTTTGGATGTTAGTGTAGGCAGCGCCTTTGCCTGGTCTGCGAAACAAATCTGAAACAGCGTCCACACCTTCACGCTCTTGGTCTTGGTGTTTTTCTTTTCGTCGAGCAAGAGGTAAAACGACATGTAATCTGCATTGTCGGTGTGGTCCCCGTTGGGATAGTAGTAGATGCGCCAGCGGTGGCCGCCGACGATGAACTGGCTGGATGCGATGGCCGTGCCATTGGGGGTGCCCTTGGTGCGCGAGTAGCCGTCGATCTTGAGGAGGTGGTACCCGGTCTCCGTGTCAGCCACGATGGTGGAGGTGGAGGCCGACCGCGACGAGTTGCCGGCGGCGGAAGAGGACATGGCAGGCAGGGGCACTAATTGCTGGCGTATTAGGAGAAGTAGGGGAAGGGCAGAGCCGCAGAGGACGATGAGAAGAAAATTAAGGGACGATCGAAATTAGTAGTATATTATTAAGAATTAGATTAGGATCAGTACACTAACCTTCTTGTCAATGTTCACCTGGAGTCCCAAACGAATTCCCAACATTGATGGTTAAACCGTATTAGTTTACAACGGACGGCGGCTTGGTTGTGTGGGATTTGTGAAGATGCAGGACTCCGAAACTGGCCGGCGCCCATTCTTGGTTACTGGCCAGTCTCCAGCGAACAAAGGGAAACTGTACGGGAAGAACACTAGTACAGAATTCATTTTTTTCTGCGGTCAAAATCCATTTTTCCGTACGGGAGGTAGCGCCCGTCTGCATTTTTTCCGTACGGGAGGTAGCGCCCGTCTGCATTCAGGGGTTTGCGAAAATCAATATTTTCGTATGCGGGCGGCCCAACCGCACGGGATAATCGATTATCCCGTGCGGTCGTGTTAAGTGGACCGCGGTCAAGTTATACCGCCCGCACGCAAAAAAAAAACACAAAAAAATAAAAGTAGAAAAACCCTAACCCTAACCCTAGAATCGCCGACCACTGCACCCGGCCACCGCCGCTCCCGTCGTCGTCGCCGTCGTCGCGCCGGCTCCCCACCCGGCCACCGCCGCCGCTCCCGGTTGCCGCCACTTGTCGTCGAGCCCGCCCGTCATCGACGCGGTCGTCACGCCTGCCCGTCGTCGTTGCGGTCTTCATGCCGCCGCTGCCGCCGTCGAACCTGCCCGCCGCCCGATCACACGGATCCGAGGAGGGGACTACCACAGCGGCCAGATCCAGGCAGGGGACGGCCGCCGCCTGCGGATCCGGGCGAGGGCCGGTTGCCGTCGCTCCTCGCCGCCGCGCCCGAGTTGTTCACCACCGCCGTCCACCAAGCCGCTCGCCGCCGTGCCCACCCGGTCGCTGCCTCGTCGCCCGCCGCTGTGTCGCCTCCCGCCCGTTCTCGGCCGCTGCCTCGTTGTTGGTGCCGCCGAGCCGGCCGCTTCCCGCGGAGAGGAGAGGAGAGGAGAAGAGAAAGAGATCAAAAAAGGGATAGAGAGGAGGAAAGTGAGAGAGAGAGGAGTGAAAATAAAAAAGGATAGGAAGGGAGAGAATGTGTGAAAATTTGGTAGTGAGTGAGAGGGAGAGGTATTTTCGCGTGCGGTCCACTTAATATGCTTGCACGTGAAAATCGATTTTTCTGTGCAGTCATGTTACGGAGCCGCACGGGATAATATTCCCCATTATGCTGTGCGGTCGGATTAAGACGCCCGCACGGGATAATGCATTTTCCCGTGCGGGCGATGGCCCGGCGCTGGTCGCCCGGTTTTTCTAGACGGCGCCACTTATGGTTCGCTTGGATTCTACCGGGGGCATGTTCCACATGGAAGCTCAATAAGTCAATAGCTCAATAAGTAATGACATTAACTATCAATACGTCTCTATTGAAGAATAAAGAACTGTTTCTTTATTCACTTCATATTATAAATTGTTTTAAACTTTTTCCTAATTAAACTTTTATCTAATCAAACTTTTTAATGTAGACTAAGTTTACGGAAAAATACCCCTCCGTTTTACATTATAAGTCGTTTAATTTTTTTCTAGTAAAGTTTAACTAAGTTATATAAAAATGTAGTAGTATTTTCAACACAAAACAAATAACTAATTTTCTTTTCTAGATGTTGCTAAATTTTTCTATAAATTTAGTCCTAAGAAAAAAAAATTCAAACCGACTCGTATGAAATGGAGGAAGTAGTCAATGTGTCATCTATTGAAGAATCAAAAAACTTATATGAATCTGAAATATTTTGACCTCCTCACGACTCCTCCTAAGGATATATGCTCATAAGTCATACTCCCTCTGAGGAACCGGCTCCTCTGACGTAGAGAATTGTACGTCAGAGGGACGTTCGACTCCCGATAGCCGTCGCTTGCGCATCCAACGGCTCCGGTCCGCGCGTGCCCGATGTATAGCCTTTCCGTACGGTGCCCATTCGCAGAATCGCAGCCGGGAGCTCACGCCAAAGGGAAGCACCAGCCGCCGGAGCCGTCGCTCGAGCCATAGCCTAGCGACGGCCGACGAGAATTAAGCTCCGTTCGCCTAGGAAGACGAAGGTGCAGGCGAGCAGCTTGGCAGCGTCGCTGGCGGGACGAAGTCGCCGTAGCCGACAGTGGTCATGTGTGTGTCCTTGTTTTTAGCAGCATCCTAGAGTAGATTGCATCAGGTTTCAATTTCTATTGGCATCGCATTCCTTCGGACGTGCTTAGTTCATGTCGCGGCGCGTCCGCGTCGTGCGCTCCGCTTCGCTTGTGTGGGATGGAACACATTCGCGGCAATGGCAGCGAGGTGAGGGCGCGCATCCAGGAGGCCACGATGCATGGTGAGTTTTTGTATTCTGCAAATAAAAGGATGAGAAAATAAAAAGCTTCAGTGAGCCAGTGACACTTACACAGCACCAAAACTCCCTCTGTCAAACACCTTGTGAGTGCACTGTTCATCTTCTTCCTCCAGACAATCTAGAGTTTGTGAGCCAAGTCATCGATTGGGGCTGTCAAAGGACGGCGATCTCTCCGAATCTGGTTTCCCAGGCAGAGGAGGGCATTGACGCGGTCTCGTGCGGCGAAGTGCGCGAGCACAGACACCTCGAGTGCGCCGCACATCCTGTGCTTGTCCGGCAGCAGGTACATCATGTTATAAAACCAGCCCCGAAATCGACATCGGTAGCTAAACGCGGAAGAAAACGCCATAGGAGATCCAAAACGATGACGACACCGAGACACGATATTTGGTAACGGAGTTCAGCCGTAGCCTACATCTCCGGGGCACTGATTATGGGGGCTCCTCCCCGATCCAACATATACAGCGTATCAGAGTTACAATGACTCATGGCCGGTAGACGCCGGCAGCCGCTCCCTCTCGCTATGCTAAGTCGCCATGCAGTTACAACAGGCACGCCCCTATATTTATGAGAGATTCTAGGATAGAGTCCGACTCATACTCTAGTACTAATACCTATTACAAGTCCAAGTCCTAACTGTAACCGACTACGTCCACATATTCGACACAAACTCTAACAAACTCCACCTTGGCGAATATGCCATGCCAACTTGAATCTGTTACTTGCTCGAACCTCCATGTACCAGGACTTGAGTTGGTTCTGCCGCAGCTCACGCCGAGCCACCCGACGAGCCTACGCCAGGCTCGCCGCCTTCAGGATCATGCACAGCAACACCAACATACCCATCTTCCATGACTCCACCTGTAACAGCACTCCCTTGTAACTTGTACAAACATGAGCTTGTCCTCTCACCAGTCATAACAGTCTTGCCGTCCTTCATGATATTCATGGTCTTCCTATCAGAATCCACCTGATACAACCAACCTGTCTCATGTAGGCTCCCAAGCGAAACAAACTCTTCCTTAATCCCGGCACGTGTCTCACATCTGAAAGTAGCACCTCGTTTCCATCATACATCTTGAAATTGACATCGCCCACTCCAACAACACGATAACTCGTGCCATCGCCTAAGTAAACAACACCAAAATCACCAGATTTGTATGAAGAGAACCACTCCCGCTTCGATGTCACATGATAGGAACTAGCTGAGTCCAACATCCACGCTTCTCCAGACATCTCGTCAGACACTGTGAGAATCTCATGACTACCGCTATCTGAATCATCACCACGAGCTGCTAAACTTGCAATGCCACCTTTCCTCTTCTTCAGTAACGGGCAATTCCTCCTTATATGTCCAAACTCATGACACTTATAGCACCGTGCCCCCTTCTCCTTGCTCTTCGACACCCCCGCTTCATGATCATGCTTATCCTTGACCAGCAAACTCTTACCCTGAGAAGCTTTCGTTGCCTCGTTTTTCTTTGATCTTCTCAAGTCTCGTGCAAGTAACGACGAAATTATCTCCTCAGTTTTGACAGTATCCTTGCCGTGCGTCAGGGTAGTCACCACATGTTCATACGACAGTGGAAGCGAGCACAGAAGAATTATGGCCTTGTCTTCATCATCCAGTTTCACATCTAACTTACTTAGATCCACAACCAACTGATTGAAGACGTCCACGTGCTTCCTAAGATCTGACTCCTCTTGCACCTGCAAACCATACAGCTGCTGTTTGAGATACAACTTACTCGTCAGCGACTTGGACATATGTAGGCTTGCCAACTTGTCCCAAATTTCCTTCGGCGATTTTTCATCCATGACCTGGTACATGACAGAATCCGAGAGACTCAAGCGTATTGTTGCAGCTGCCTGTGCCTTCATCTCATTCCACTTGTCAGCATCAATCTTTTCCGGCATCGTCTCCTGAAGTGCCTTGGATATCCCCTGTTGAGCCAACAGATCCTTCAGCCTCATCTGCCAGAGAACGAAATTCCCGGTGCCATCGAACTTCACCACCTCAAATTTGGAAACCGCTGTTGCCGCCATCGACGATAATCAACTCAACAGCTGTTGCCCTGTTAAATTGATCTGCTCTGATTAATTGACCCACCGACTAAACTTGCACAGTCACCAGCCGGACAAAACCAACCCTTTTTTTTCCTCCAAAAAACCGGTCGGTTTTCTTTTCTAGTCAATAAGCCAGTCAACAGCGGTCAAAGGGAATCAGATAGAAACCGATCTCCTTTCCTCCTCATTCGGCCTCCTCGCTCCTCCTAGAAACCGTGCCTGCGGCGCTTCTTTCTGATGCGCCGCCACTTTGCGCCCTGCTCCTCACGCCGCCGCCGGCCCCGCAAGGAATCTCAGCATCGTCTGCCCGCCTCGGGAACCGTCGCCTCCCTCCGCCGTCGCGCGCCTGTGCCGACCCCACGAGGAGCCGAGGGGTCGCCGGCCTTGGGAACCCGCCTGGGAGCCGCCTCCACCGAAGACCTGCGCCGGTTCCTCGCCGG
The DNA here is from genome assembly GCF_034140825.1 of Oryza sativa Japonica Group. NCBI lineage: Eukaryota > Viridiplantae > Streptophyta > Magnoliopsida > Poales > Poaceae > Oryza > Oryza sativa. Next base: position 15,871,993 of record NC_089044.1, on the reverse strand, counting down.
GAACCACCGCAGCCGCTGCCGCAAGCTCCTGCCCGAGCTCCGACGAATGCCGCCGAGTACCACGCCGCCGCGCGCCACCTGCAATGACGTGTCTCCAGCTGCCCGTGACCTCGCCGCCCAAACCACCTCCGCCTCTGCGAAAATCGGGTACGACTCTCGCCCTCTGCTAGGTGATTTGTTTCGATTGCGTTGTTGCAATCCCATGGTCCTCTGCTACTTTTATCTGGGAAAAATTGAGTCTGATTCCTGAACGAATCGAAGTCCTCGTCCGATTCCCCTTCGTGTTGAAACTTGGTATCCACTGTTTGTCTTCAATTGTGTCCGTGCCATGCCCGAACCGGAGACGATTCCATGTCCGTGTCTTCCACACCACAAACCCTTAAGACCGAACCCTGCACGACCTAGCTAAACCCTAGCCAGCTCCTCGGCATCGCCCTGATCTCTGTCGCCGGCTCGGCTTTGACGCAGGACGCGCACACCGCCGTGACCCTAACCTCCTGGGCTTCTTCATATCTCTGACAACATCTAGCACCAATGCCAAGCACCACCGATGACTCCACCAACAACTGTTGTCATTGATCTACAGCCCGTGTGGTTTTCTTCTTGTCTGCTAGAGGGAAAAACAGGTTGAACCAATGCCTCTCCAGGGTTGAACCGCTACTGGATGCCGGTCTATTCGCCCTAGGCTTTGTTCAGCCATATGCCACAAAATACGCCGCCTTTGAAGCAATTCCATCGTGCAAATACCTCGTCAACACCTCCAAAACAGCCTATAGGATCCACCTGCTCCGACTTCCGATTGATCGCCATCAATCTAGTCGCGAGCCGAAGCCGACAAGTCGCATGCTGTCTTCCCAGCCGCTGAACGACCCGAGCGCTACGTCTAGACGTCTCCCTGTCGAACGCAACTCATCGAAAGGCCCGGGCCACCCCGCCCAGAGTGTTCGAATCCACTGATCAAGAACGCCGATCGCCTCCAGCTTCAATCAACCCGAGCGTGTGGCCGCATGTCTCCCTGTCGAGAGTAGCTCACCGGAAAGTCCGAGCCACCCGCCCGAAGTGTCCGACCCACCGATTGATTTGCCAATCGCTTCCGCCGCCATCATCCCGAGCACCACGTCTAGTCATCTCCCTGTTGAAAGCAGCCATCGACGGTTCCGGCCGCCGCCAGAAGTGTTCGATCCACCAATCAAGACTCCGTTGATCGCCGGCGTGCTCCACCTTGCGCCAATGCCCCTCCCTGGGCATTACAGCAGGCTACGAGGTGTGGAGCACCTCTATCGCGCCTCTACCATGGACCTCCTGCAGACTCTGAAACCACTTGTTACAAAACCAGCCCCGAAATCAACATCGGTAGCTAAACGCGGAAGAAAACGCCATAGGAGATCCAAAACGATGACGACACCGAGACACGATATTTGGTAACGGAGTTCAGCCGTAGCCTACATCTCCGGGGCACTGATTACGGGCGCTCCTCCCCGATCCACCATATACAGCGTATCAGAATTACAACGACTCACGGCCGGTAGACGCCGGCAGCCGCTCCCTCTCGCTATGCTAAGTCACCATGCGGTTACAACAGGCACGCCCCTCTATTTATGAGAGATCCTAGGATAGAGTCCGACTCATACTCTAATCCTAATACCTATTACAACTCCAAGTTCTAAACTGTAACCGACTACGTACACATATTCGACACAAACTCTAACACATCATCGTGTTCATCGGGCGACACTTACACCTGGCGCTTCTCTCGGCGCTGCCGAACCGCAGGTGCTCATCGTCCGCGTCGTCAGGGGACCTGTTGGCCAAGACGGAGCCCATCAAGGACAGCGCATGGGAGGGCTGCGTCCAGTTGCTCAGCTGTGTGCCCAAGCTCACCGTCACGCTATCGCGGCTCCGGCAGACGATGCTAGAGCAATCTGATGGCGACGAATGGGCTTATGGGCCGAACGAGAAGGCTATCATCACACGCGGACAGGAGCCATTGGATGCGCAAGCGACGGCGATCGGAAGTCCAACATCCCTCTGACGTAGAATTCTCTATGTCACAGGAGCCGGTTCCGTCCCTAATATAAGAGATTTTGATTTTTTGTTTACACTGTTTGATCATTCGTCTTATTAAAAAAATTTGAAATTTTTTTTATTTTTTTACTTACTTTATTTCCAAATTACTTTAAGCACAACTTTTTATTTTTTATATTTGCACAAATTTTTTAAATAAAATGAATGGTCAAATAGTGTAAGTAAAAAGTCGAAATCCTTTCATGGGACGGAGGGAGTAACTCATATAAATTTTATGGAATTACGAACATCATATACGGATATACCTAGCACAAAAGAGCTTGAATCATAACGACCTACTTCAATTTTGACCCTATCCCCCATCAGTATTCGTATAGAACTAGACCGGATCTTTCCTGAAATATAGCCCAGGATGATGGTGTCATTCTCTCGGCGAACGTGGAAAATTCCGTTGGGTAGGGCTTCCATAACTAAACCCTCGAAAGTAATTTTTGCTTCTCTCGGTTTTTTTTTTCTCTCCTATTTTTCTTTTCTGTCATATTTTTTTCTCCTATTTTTCTTTTTTTATTTTCAAACAGTGTGTACAACTGCAAGTCTTCATGATAAAACAGGAGAAGAGAACTACGTGATGAGAGAAAGGTTAAACCAAATGCTAGAACACACTAATTCAGTGGATGCACCAGCATCCTAACACAAGCTCTTTCATAACAGAGAGGCAGCCCCTGCTGATAGGACTCAGGTTCGCCGATGAGCCGAGAAAATTGCAGCACGTTTTCTTCAGCCCGGCGCAGTGGTGCTGATCAGCGAGCACCAACATGTTCGACACCGTGCCCATGCTAATGTGCTTGCACAGCTTCTCCTCGCATATCAGCTTCAGCCTCTCCAGGTTGTACCGATCCGCCGCGACGAGCAGATGCTGGCACATGACGCCTGCGTCCTTATTCTTCATCTCCGGCAACGAGTCGGTGTACATGAAGCGGAGCAGCAGCTTGAACACCCGCGCCTCCATGTCCTCGATGCACACGACCACGGCGGCGTCGCCCTCCTTCATCAGGCCGTACAGCTCCGCGCCGAAGACCGGCGACCGCGCCGCGAGCACGCACCGGTGCGCGGCGAACCTCTCGCCGGCGACCTCGAACACCACGTCGGCGCCCTTCTCGGTCTCCAGCAGGTCGCCGAGCTGCCGGTTCATGTCGGACGGGGGCACGGACACGAAGGTCTCGGCGAGGTGGGTCAGTCTTCCCCTTCTCGGCACGGATCTTGCGGACAACGACCATGTCACACCGGACGGTGAACGAGTCGTGCCTGAGGTAGTCGGACTTCTCGAAATCCTCGGTTTTGATGAACTTGGGAAAACCCCAAGTCGTATACTCACTAGTCACTACCAAAAGTCCTTACTGTCGTGGACATTATGTTATGTTGTTGCTTGTAATTAATTCACTTTGTCAGCGAAACTAATCTGGAACTTGGCTTGCACCTTCAAAATTGGGTTAGTCCGTTCGTCTAGAGAGAGAAAGAACGATATGTAATCAGCGGAGCCGACGAACTCCCCATTGGGATAGTAGTGATGCACCAGCGGTAGCCGCCGACAGTGAACGGGTTGGATTTGATGGCCGTGCCAGTGGGGGTGCCCTTGGTTAACGAGTAGCCGTCGATCTTGAGGAGGTGGTACCCGGTCACCCCGTCGGCCACAATGGCGGAACAGGACATGGCAGGCAGGACAATGTTTTGATGGCGAGCTTGTCGATGCTCTTGTGTATAGGTTTAGGGCGGACAGCACGGAGCAAAGAGACGAAGGGATGTACTTAACAAAATTACTGCATTAATAATTACTAGAATAGGATTAGTACTGATCTTTGGAGTCCCATAAGAATCCCAATTTTGCTTGTTAAACCATATTACTTATTTTATAACGAATTAGTACTAATCTTGGTTGACTTGCGTGGTTAGGAATATGTGAAGATTCAGGACTCAAACTGATCGGCCGTTCTTGATTACTGCCTGGTCTCCATCAAACAAGGGGAAACTGTATAAAGGAAGCAAAACAATCCTGTCAAAGGGACATTGACTATCGTTCCGTTCATTTCTTTTAAGAGTTGGATGAAGATAAAGATTTTTGTGGCACGTTTTTCAAACTGCTAAACGGTGCATTTCGTGAGAAAACTTTCTATATGAAAGTTGCTCTAAAATATCATATTAATCTATTTTTTAAGTTTGTAATAATTAAAACTCAATCAATCATACGTTAATATCACCTCGTTTTACGTAAAAAACTTCATCTTAATCTCCAGAGAAAAGAACACCACCCATATATATATATATATATATATATATATATATATATATATATATATATATATATATATATAGTGAATCTATTCTACACCCCTCCCCTAGAATAACTATTCTACACCCCTCTCCCATGGGTCAAACTCACCTCCCCCAACCTCCCTTGGGCCCAAAACCCTCCCACCTCGGTCAAAGCGTCCTCCCGCCGGTCAAACCCGCCCACCACTCCTTCCCCCACCTACCACTTTGCTGCTCTTGTCTTGTAGGAATCGTGCAGTAACAGGACGGTCATCGTGCAGTAACAGGACAACATTATCGCAGTAACAACGTCAAAAAGTAGCCATGATGGATCTAGTTTCGTTAAGCGTTTTTTTATGATCTTCATGGTGCAAACGATTTGGAAATACAAGATATAATGTGAGAGATATTGCTCTCTAAAGATTGAGATTTACCTATTTTTTAGTCCTCGTCTCACTGGAACAGCGTATTAACACGACGGCTAATATGCAGTAACACGTCTGCTTTTCACAGTAACAACGTTAAAAAATAGTTATTATGGTTCTAGTTTCATTAAGCACTTTTTTTTACGAACGCCATGATGCAAATGGGTTAGAAAAATAAGACATGACACATGTACGTTAGTACTCTCTAAAGATTGAGATTTAAAATACTCTAGATCTAAAAAACATTACTACTATAGGGCCACTGTTACTATGCATGTTCTCTGTTACTGCAAATTTCATCATATTGTTACTGTAAAAAGTGCAGTAACAACCTATACATTTTTGCAGTAACATATAATGTTACTACCCTTCTGGGATAATGTTACAGCCGAATCATAGTAACAAGGTATGATTGTTATAGGTACATAACTGATTTGTTCACAAATCATCATATGGTGATTTGGTTAGAAGTGCTCACCATAAACCATGAGATCATGGGATCAAGTCTTGAATCCACCAATTTATTTTTATTTTTTCTAAAAAAGATAGAAGGAGGGAGAGAAGAAAAAAAGAAGAAAAGGAGAGATTGGGGGGAGGCGCGAGAGGGAGAGGGAGCGCGGGAGGGAGGTGGGGACGGATGGAAGGTGGGAGGGGGGTGTAGAATAGTTATTCTAAGAGAAGAGTGTATAATAGAGCCTCTCTCTCTCTCTATATATATACACACACACTTCTTTTGGTGTTCTTTTCTCCTGAAGATAAAGATGCAGATTAAGTTTTTTACGCAAATTTATTTTTTCTAAAAAAGATAGAAGGAGGGAGAGAAGAAAAAAAAGAAGAAAAGGAGAGATTGGGGGGAGGCGCGAGAGGGAGAGGGAGAGGGAGCGCGGGAGGGAGGTGGGGACGGATGGAAGGTGGGAGGGGGGTGTAGAATAGTTATTCTAAGAGAAGGGTGTATAATAGAGCCTCTCTCTATATATATATACACACACACTTCTTTTGGTGTTCTTTTCTCCTGAAGATAAAGATGCAGATTAAGTTTTTTACGCAAAACGAGGTGGTATTAACATATGATTGATTGAGTTTTAATTATTACAAACTTGAAAAATAGATTAATATGATATTTTAGAGCAACTTTCATATATAAAGTTTTCGCACGAAACACACCGTTTAGCAGTGTGAAAAGTGTGCCACGAAAATCATAATCTTTATCCAACTCTTGTTGGAGAAAAGAACAGGGTACTTGTCAATATGTCATCTACTGAAGAATCAAATGCTGCTGTTATCAGAGTGCAGTTTGACTTGATTCATGATTTTGCCAGGTCGGCCGACCAAATTTTATTAAGAATAATAGATAGTTACAAAGTTTACAAGTTCTAAATTTTTTAGAGAAAAGGCTCTGGGAGCCCGGCTTTACTCAAAAGCTTAATAGGCTCGATACAGATGCTGGGAACACCAGCTTGAAACAGAAAAGCCCAAGTTCAACACACAAAAGACCGAAAAGCCTAAACATTCCAGGCACTATAGTCAATCCAGGTTCAGTGCAAAGCCTCCAGTCTTCATCCTCTTCATCGCCATCATCCATCTGCTTCTACGTGGATTGCCGGATTTTGGCATCGAGCAAGCCCCTGATTTCCTCCAGCAGATCCTTCGTTTCTCGGGTACCAAAGGACTCCACTATTTTAAAAACGAAAGCATCTTCTAAGGCAAATGTATCACATTATTCATCAAAACATTCCTAAACACCCAGTCATTCCTAACTTTCCAAATCGCCCACATTCCAGCTGCAATCACAGTAAGATTACTTCCTATCGTGACAACATTGTCTAGAATCAAATTTTGCACCTCCTCACAAGAACAAGGAGCTACTTTCCAGCCTAACGCATCCCTCACACAGCACCAAAGGAAAAGAGCAGGGGGACACTTAAAGATTAAATGGTTAACAGAGTTTGGTAGGAACCTTACAAGTTCTAAATTAGGCTGCCGATTCAGGCAACAACACAAATGGCTGCCGCGGTGCCGCCCCAAAAGGAAGAAAGAGAAAGAAAAATTAGCAGCTAATCACATTGCCGAAAAATTCCAGCCTCCTTCCAGATCATGATCTCTCTGATGCCACTAAATAGCTGACCTGCTGTGCGCGATCTCTGCTCGAAGATCCGGGCATTACGCTCCTTCCAAATCATCCAATAAACCATCACGAAGAGTGAAACGAGAGCTTTAATTCCTGTAGCTCGCTCAAAAGACCAACCTTGCCATCAGCCACCAGTCCACAAGCTGAGCACCACTCTCTGCCGGAAGCTGAAACGGGGCAGTGATCCACCCCTTGAGCATTCTCCACAGTCACACGCTCGATTGGTGGCAATTTTCCTGGATCCCCTGGCACAAGGAGCAACTAGAATGGTGAGGCCAACCACGCTTCTGCAAATTATCCGCCGTGATACATCTTCCCTTTGTCGCCGACCACATGAAAAACTTCACTAGAGAAGGCGCCCTCGTCTGCCAGATCAGCTCGCCACACAAAGAATGCGTGCGCGCCAGGAAGAACAGGTTGTAGGCTGAGGATAGTGAGAAACTTCCACTATTCATGATCTAAGTCACATGTTCGCTGAACAATGCACACTGATATTGTCCATTGTTTATATGTTGCCAGATTTAGCTTCCAGGGGCAACAACAGCAGTTAGGAGTACTAACTTTGCGTAAATTTCAAGTTTTGATGCATATGGAGTATATGCAACAAGAATTTCAGGACTTGTTGAAATGCAATGAGCTATCAAAAATTTATCTGACGACTAGCAAAAATATTTCTTGAATTAACATGAACAATAGTAAAGAACTTTTGTAAGGAAACAGGGGAGGGATAACCCTTAGCATCGTGTATTCATAGCCAACATAAGATAGGTGACGGTTACATAATTAATAAGCATCCAAAAGTTTCTGAACCCTCATACAGCAGGGAGAAAAAAAATAATGCTCAGCTTAAGCTCCCTCAGAACTAGTTAGCATGAATGCATGACAAGTTGATAACAATAACCAGTTTATCATGTTTCAGAAAAGAAGCTAGCCAGGATCCTGACAAAATTGGCACACTTAAAGGTAGCCAACTGAACTTAAAAGCATAGCTAGTAGTCCAACAAACATAAACTGCAGCAGCTAACAGGGCACCTGAAGAATATGATACATCATATTCAGACACAAGTGACGGGCCCTGCCAGCCTGTTTTCTTCAAATTAACTCCAGTCAAGTCACTATTCTTGATCAAAAGCAGTAAAACATTGAAGTTTTGGTTTTCATAGTATACCTGATAACAAAAGCATATATACACAGGGAGTACAGCACCATGCCTGCGTGCTAAAAGAAGATAACATATCTACCTGATGAGAAAGGTTCAGAACTTCAGATTGAGAAACCAACAACTATCATTGCTAGAGCACAAGAATATTAACCATGATTCGGTGGAAGTGCCATCACAACAAATAGTTCTTTCATAAGAGAGGGGTAGCTCCTGCTCAGATGCTCCAAGCCATCGCCGGTGACAACAGCACTCAGGTTCTCCAGTGAGCCAAGAAAACTAAAACACGCCTTCTTCAGCCCGTCGCAGTGATGCTGATCAGCAAGCACCAGGATGTTCAACACCGTGCTGACGCCAATGTAGTTGCACAACCTGTCCTCGCAGATCAGCTTGAGCCTCTGTAGATCATGCCGATCTGCCGCGACAAGCAGATGTTGCCACATGACGTCTTCCTCCTCCATCTTTGGTAACGAGTCGGTGTACATGAAGCGGAGCAACAGCTTGAACACCTGCGCCTCCATGTCTTCGATACGCACGACTCCGGCGGTGTCGCCCTCCTTCATCAAGCCGTAGAGCTCCGCGCTGAATACCGGCGACCGGGCTGCTAGCAAGCATCTGTGCGCCGCGAACGTCTCACCGCTGACCTCAAACACCACGTCGGCGCCCTTCTCGGTCTCCAGCAGGTCGACGAGCTGCTGGTTCAGGTCAGACGGGGGTACAGTGACGAATGTTGTGGCTGATGGGATCTCGGTCGTCTTCTCAGTTCGGATCTCTCCGATAACCGCTACGTCGCACCGGATGGTGAAGGAGTCGTCCCTGAGATCATTGGACTTCTCGAAATCTTCCCGTTTGATGAACTTTCTGTGACCCCAAGACCAGCTAGAATCCTCACCATATGTATTTACATTCGTGGATGCCAATGAAGGTGTGTTCTTCACCTGGTCGGTGGAACTAATCTGGAACTTGAACTGTGCCTGCACCTTCACACTGCTATTGGTGGCCTTGTCGTCTAGCAAGAGGTAAAGCGATATGTAATCCGCGGAGTCGGCGCTTTCCCCATTGGGGTAGTAATTGATGCGCCAGCGGTGGCCGCCGACGGTGAACTGGCCGGAACTGAGGAAGGAGCCGGTGGGGGTCGTCGCCTTGGTGCGCGAGTAGCAGCCGATCTTGAGGAGGTGGTACCTGGTCTCCGTGTCGGCGACGATGGCGGAGGCGGAGCCCAACCGCGAAGGGCTCTCGCCGCAGGCGGCGGTGGCCATGGCAGGACACTGCTCGCCGCTGTTCTAGCAGGGTTTAGGGCGAATTGGGGATTCGGGGGAGAGAGGAAAGCGGAAAAATGGAATACGAAGCGACGACGACCACGGCGTTTAGTTGGTGGAGAATATAACGGCGTGTGCTTTTTTTTTTTTTTTTGTGTGTGTAGTTTGTTTATGCGTGTGCTTTCTTTTTTTTTTTGTTTGTGCGTGTGCTTTTGCGTGGGACGCACTATTAGCTAGCTATAATCATATTTTTATGAGATAAAAAATGAGAGAGAAAAACAGCGGGCTACAGATCTGTAGCCAGCTGCAGCGCGGACTCCAAAACGCAATGTGTGTATGACAGGTGAGACCATATATTAGTAGTATAGTAAGCAACTATGGTATGAATTGGCTATTAGATTGGCTATAAATGAATTGGAATACTATTAAACTTGCTCTAAAAGCAAGTACAGGGTATAAATCAGCTACAAACATATTTTAAGGAGATAAAAAGAGGAAGAGAAGAGCTGCGGACTATAGATTTGTAGCTAGCTTCAGCACGGACTCCAATATACATGTGTGCATGACATGTGGGACCAGATAATAGGCAATTGTATGAATTGGCTATTAAATTAACTAGGAAGGTAGCCCGCGCATTCGCGCGGGCACGTAAAATAGGATACGCTTGACTAACTTGTAAGGTGGAATATCTACCGGATGACACCTGTCACGCTTGAAAAGTTTAATTTCTTCATAAATTTTCTCCATCTACATTGCTTAGATAATTTTTACAATATTTTTGTAAGATTTGAACTATATAATATTTAATTCATTACTACAAGCAATTGTCAATAATTCTTCATTTTCTGGAAAGAACGTGTCAATAAATACATAGGAGATATACATATTGTATACCTCGCTTCCCTATTATATATGTGATCTATAGCGTTTTCTAAAAAAAATATCTAGCCAATATGAGTCCTAAATTTAAAGTTAATAGTAGCAATGCATAACTTTTTAACCACAACTACGTACTTCTACGCACTGCTACCTTAATGTGTCTTGTATATGCAATAATACATTGAGAAACTCGTAATGCCATGGTGTAGGATGGATGGAAGGCCATTAACATCTAAGCACTTAAAGATGGTTATGGCAATCGAACATTGTACAATGGTTATCCAGTTTTTGAAAAGTAATAACTATTTGTTTTACAAATTTTTTATATTTTGTCCAATTGATTTAATTCAATCCCTATTGACATTTTTCTACTTATGAATACAGACATTTTAGGTTAAAAATACAGACATTATGGATCATGTATTTTTGGTTTGATTATTTAAAAGAGCAACAATTAAATTAAAAATTAGATTTATAGCTTAAGAATACGATCTTTGCAATTATTATTAATAGTTTGTGTTTTAGTTTGATAGCTTAAAATTAGAAGGGGGGAGTAGTGGAGAGTGGAGAGTGTGAGCCAAGGGGGAAGGGGGCGTTCAGTGTTGTGTGAATGCATGTTCTGGGAAGGGCGATGCATTGGGGACTTTATTTTTCTAAATAATTTAACTAAAACCAATGATCATATGTTTTGCTTTTTTCTTATAGTTTCTAAGATTTTTCTAATTTTGAAGACGTGACACATAGCGGCTTAAGATTTTTTCTAAAGGAAGACCTAATGGTTGAAAATAATGAATCCACTGACTTAAGTGAAAACCCATTGTCAAATGTTTTTTTCCCTTGGAATTTTTTTTGTTCTAATTTTTAGTACTTGACACGTGGTGAGTTAAGAGCGCTGCAAAGGATTTAGAGTGATTTGTGTAAATAGATATAATAGTTGCGAAAACTATCCAAACCAAAAAGTAAATTACAACAATAATAATCCTAAGTATACGAAAGATAAAGAATCTATGTTTTCTAGTTCCTATGATGCACGGGATGCATGCTGTCATTTTATTTATTTATGTTGTTTCATTAATGTTGTTATTATTTGGTTGGCATACAAAGGACAGGGGTCTATGTTCAAATGATATATTTTAATTTTTTATAAAGTAAAAAATATGATTAATATGGATCTTAAATTATTTATTTGATTATAAATAAATCAATAGTTCAAACAAACTAAAGGATTAATAATTATGATTTTTCAGCTTTCTCGTTATTGATTGTTTTTATGTTTACAAGTTGTTAGTTAGAGAAAGGAAGAGGAAGAAGTTGAATCGGAGAGAGTACATGCACATATAATAGCAGTGGAGAGGATCCATATGGTTGGGTTGGGTGAAGGGAGTTTGTTTTTTAACATAGATAAATGGTTTTGAGTTCTTAAGATGGTATAAAATAATAGGTCCATCGCATTAAGTAAATTTGGTGAAACAATATTACCATTATCTTTTGTTTGTGCTTTATAAGTTTAATATGTCTCAGTTAAGAGCTTTATTGATTTATTAAGATCTATCGGCTTCTACTTAAAAAAAGATCTATCCGCTTCTACTTGTTTTTTTTTTCAATATATTCGTAGTATTTGTTAAAAAAATATGAGCATATAAAAGTATAGAAATGGGTTTATTTTGCATAGCATGCTTGGTGACCTTCAAGGAATAAAAAGAGAGAAGGTACGTGATGAAAGTATTTTTCCAATGAAAAATTGTTTCTTTTAATTTTGTGTAGACACAATCGTTTACGGTGTTAATCAGTACTGCTTAATTTTTTATGATATAGATACAATGTTCTCTTTTGAAATGAGCGAGGCTGATCACTAAAAAGTTATAGCTAAACAGATATATGATCGCGACAGACATCTTTGCTAATCCAAAGAATATATTTATTTTTTCCAAAATTATTTGAAGTAATTAATTCGTTAGAGTGCACTTATAGTCACTTTGGTAGGGTGTATGGTATAGATCATCTACTATAAGAAAATATATGATAAAAGTTGAATGAATAGGATTGTTGATTTGTTACCATATCTATTTGGCAAAGAAAAGATATATATGACCATAATTCCCGTGATGGATTAAGGGGTTGTATTATGGCAAGATCATAGTTTGGAAATTCCAATCAAATTATTCTAAAAAGTTATAAAAAAAATGAGAATCTTAATCTCACATTGACTAAAATTAAATCAAATCTAATTGAAAAACCACAATGTTGTTCCACTCTCCCTGCATGTGGATTTGAATTAGTGTTATTTGTCAAGCTATATTTGAGACCATGTTGATCCTTTCTATCATGTGAAACTATTTAAAAAAAGATTATAATGACATTAATTATTATATATTGGCTAAGTTATTTAAAAATAATTATGACGTGAAATATTATATGTCGGCCCCATGTATTTAGCACTATAATATAACTATTATATGTGATCAATAGTTTATTTAATTAAAGGAATACAACAGATTATAAGTTAGATATATATTTCAAAAATAATTTTAAAAATGGATATTTAAAGACGATTGATTTGATATATTATATTAATCTAGTTTAACCGTATATATTTGTGAAGTAATAAGTTTTATTTTATAGTATAAAAAATATTTTTATAGAGACCATCTATTATTTAATGGTTGTATCCATGCAGGGTGTATTTTTTTTTTGGGCTCTATAGCTGTACGTACGAATTTTGATTTATTTTTCTTTAAGCGAACAGGGTTTATATCCGATCGAAATAGGTCAATTTTTCTCTAAAAAAAATATCTGGTATATACTTGACAATGAGGTGAAGCAGAACCTTTTAAATAGATCTAATCTAATGTTTAAAATAACGGAGCTACCAAATTAAGTTAAAATCGACGGTTAGATTAGAAAGTGCCATGTATAGAAAATCTTATTTTTAGAGACTGTCTATTATAGGTTCTATCAACATACGGTGTAGTATTTTTGTTTTCGCTCTACAGCTGTACGTACATATGTTGATTTGTTTTCCTTAAGCGAACAGGGTTTATATCTGATCGAAATACATGCCAATTTTTCTCGTAAAAATATCTTGTATATATCTGATAATAATCTGAAGCGGGACCTTTTAAATAGATCTAATCTAATGGTTTAAAATAACGGACCCATAAATTTAAGTGAAAACCGACGGTTAGATTGAAATTGCCACGTGTCGGTTTAGGAGCGTTTGTAGGAGCGCCACGTGGCAGTTTAGGAGCATTTGTAAGAAGTTTAATGGACTTTTAGTATATAATAGATTATGAATGATTTGCAGCCCATAGTTGGCTACACTATTAAACTTGCTCTAATGAGCGGTCTCACTTGGAATAAATTCTCTACATCCATCTAAATGTCCTATATATATACCTTTTTTTATACCAACCAGAAAAAAAATGTCTGGATCACTATACATTAAACTTCTTAATTTTGGTTTGGTTTTTTTTTGTGTTATTTGATGACTCTGGATGTTATTTGCCACAATTGGGTTTTTAATCGATATTTGATTTTGGGATTTGTCCGCTGTACGTGATTAGGATTTTGATTTGATCTCTAATTTTTTTTCCCTTTGGGCGGCGTATGTGACGAACACATCACGCGTGCGGGGACGCAGGTCGTCGCTCGGTCGGACTTACAGATGATTTTTTTATGGTTCTTCGGTTTGGGATTAGACTATTCGAGATTGCCTACCTTTTATGCGACCCCCATGGGAGAGAGACGAGGAAGGGAGAGAAGAAGAAAAAGGGAGGGGGTGATGAGTGATGACGCGTTCCCATTCAGGGGCGGGCCCACTTCAATTCATGGGTATTCAAATGAATACCCAAGATTTTTGAAAAAAAAATGCATATATGAAGTATATATTCCATATGTATATATAGGAAAAAAGGAAAAATGCTTATACCCATTCAAAACTCAAAAGAAGCCCAAACTGAACCCTCCCACCACCCACTATTTCAGGCCCATTGGCCCAATAGCAAAGAAAAGCCCACTACCTCTCTAACCCTATCTCTTCTCCTCACCTTCCTTCCCATCCCAGGTGCCACGCCCATGCCTGCACGCCAGCTGTCGCCAGCCCTCCAGGCTTACACACGCGCCGTCGCCGTGCTAGCTCAGCCGCCTGCATGCGCGCGCCTCGCCGTCGCCGGTCTCGTTGCCCAGCCGCCTGTGCATGCGCGCCTCGCAGTCGCCGGTCGCGGCGTCGCCCCGCCGGTCGCCCACAGGCCACAGCCCCCTCGCCGGCTCGCTGCCTCCGCGCCTCGCGCCTAGCCAGCGCGGCGGCGCCCCGCGCCCGGCGGCCGCCTGCGCGCCTCGCCGCCTCCCGTCCTCGAGACCTCGACAATAGTCAGCAAGATAGCAAGCGGTTGCAACGGTGAGTCGCCGAGTCGGTGAACTGAAGTGTGTTGATTATTTTAGCTTCATTGTTTGTGAATGACTAACTAGATTAGGATTTAGGAACCACTGAACCAGTGCTGCTTTGCTCAATTGCTCTTTGATATTGTTGTTTGTAGGTTTGAAACATGAAGAGAAAAAAGGGTCCCATTGTTAATTTTTAGAAAATGCTGCTGCAAAACAAAAAAGCAAGAACCAACTGGTCCAAGTCAACCTTCTTCCATTGGTCCAAGTCAACCTTCGTGTATTGAGAGTCAGGTGCAAGTAGTGATATATCAAGGTTAGCCTGAGAATGAGAGTGCTAGTGGGGAAAGCAGTCCAAGCACAGTACCGCCTGATGTAGAGACCGATGATATTGGAGGAGGGCCAAATGATGAGTCATCAAGTGATGAAGACAATAATGGTGGTGCATATGACATAAAGCATGATCCTGGATTGAGGATTCCTATATCACAATATGATGTCAATGACCAAGATTCAGTTAGAAGGGAGTATATTGCATTGGGCCCTTGTCAACCAAAGATGAAGAAGGAGGATTTTCCGCAGCATGAGTGTGGAGGTATGCGTCGCTTCCTGCCAAAGTGGTTTTCTGAGTTTAAGTGGCTTGAGTATAGTGTGCACAGAGATGCTGCATAGTGCTTTGTTTGTTATTTGTTCAAAGATAGCACTAGCAATCATGGTGGAGATGCTTTTGCTAATGAAGGCATAGAAATTAGAACATGAAAATTAGATTTAGTAAACATGCTGGTGCTGTCAATAGTGCATATTGTGAAGCTGAAGAAAAATACAATTTGTTCATACAACCTAAGACATCAATTCGTGAGTCCTTCGCATCAAACTCCGCAGAGGTTTAGGCTCAATATTTAGCTCACTTGACATGGTCACTCAAGTGCATAAGCTATCTTTTGCGGCAGGGGTTGGCTTTTTGTGGTCATGATGAGTCAGGATTCTAACAACAAAGGAAATTTTAGGGAACTTGTGCAATGGATAGCTGGGAACTTTGAAGAAGTTAATAAGGTGGTTCTAGGAAATGCTCCAACTAGTTGTCAGATGATAGGCCACAAGATTCAGAAACAACTCATTAGTTCTTGTGCTCATGAAACAACTAAACTTGTCATAGAGGAACTTCATGATGAGTGTTTTGCAATTCTTGCTGATGAGCCTAGTGATGCCTACCAACAAGAACAATTGGCTCTTTGCTTGCGGTTTGTCAATAAGACGGGGCAACTAGTTGAATGGTTTCTTGGTCTTGTCCATGTTGAAGATACTACATCATTGACTCTTAAGGAGGCAATTAAGTCCTTGCTTATTAAGTGCCATCTACCTTTATCCAAGGTACGTGGACAAGGATATGATGGTGCTAGTAACATGAAGGGTCATATTAATGGTTTGAAGAAACTAATTATGGATGAGTCCCCCTGAGCTTACTATGTACATTGTTTTGCTCATCAACTTCAACTAACCCTTGTAGTTATTGCTAAGGAGAATACTGATTGTGCATGGTTCTTTGGGCAACTTGCATATTTGTTGAATGTCCTTGGGATGTCTTGTAAAAAGATTCACAAAGGTAGAACTTAATGTTTTGAGAGAAGATTCTGGATGGCAAGACTTTCTTAAGAGGGTCACTTCTTTTTGTGTGAAGCACAAAGTTAAAGTTGTTGACAAGGATGGGAATTATAAGCCTATACAAAGGTCGAAGAAGTTCTTCAAAAATGCTATTAATTACCATCGATTCCATGCCGATATGTTTTTGGGTGTCATTGATAGGCAACTTCAAGAGCTCAATAACAAATTTGATGAGGTAAACCCAGAGTTACTTAGATGCATGTCATCATTTAGCCCAGCTAAATCCTTCTCTGATTTTAATGTTGACAACTTAGTTAAGCTTGCCAAGTTCTATCCTAATGATTTTGATGTTGAAGAAATGAACCAACTCACCTTTCAACTGAACCGCTATATTAGTGATGTGAGTAAGGATGAGAATTTCACAAATTTGATGAGTTTGGCAGACCTGTCTATGATGCTTGTGAAAACAAACAAGGTTTCTCGCTATGACCTTGTTTACAAACTTCTGAAATTTGTGTTAGTTCTCCCTGTTGCAACTGCTAGTGTTGAGAGGGTTTTCTCTTCAATGAACTATATCAAAAACAAGTTAAGAAGCAAGATGGGGCAAGAATATTTGAATGATTGCTTGGTTATATTCATTGAAAGATATTTCTTCTTGCAAGTTAAGAATGAAGACATCATCAATCATTTTCAAAATATCAAGAAACGGAAAGTTCTTCTCTATATTGTAAGAGTTCTTATCATTTTGCCATTTTGTATGGTCTATAAATTTGATATGTTTTTTCAATTAATAGTTTAGTAATGTACTCTAATATGTTTAACGCATTCAATTTATGGTCAATTCTATCCATTTATGACTTTATGAAATCATGCTTATACCGTTGCATATTATACAACTATTAGATCTTGGGTTGGAAAATTTTCTCTCCTACAATTTCGAATACCCAAGTTGAAAAACCTAACCCCGCCCCTGTTCCCATTGTATTTTTTTATTTTTAATCGGATACTCCTGGGTTTTTTTTGAATTTTTGTGCCACATCAACGCCACGTAGGCGCCACGTTAGGCAAAACCACCATCCAAACCGCCTTATGATCTTATAAAATTATTTCCCCTCCCCTTCTCTCTCTCTGAAAATGATGGCGTCGGCGGCACCTATCCCCCTCCGTCGCTCCTTCTCTCCCTACCTCACTGGTAGCGCCTCTCCCCACCGGCGGCACCGCTCCCCTTCCCCCTCACCCATCGACGATGCCGCTCCCCCTCCCCCTCCCCCCTCCCCCCACCGGCGGCGCCACTCCATCTCCCCCTGTCCCTCCCATCTTGTGGTGCAGCGATGGCGGAGGTACAGCGACGATGACGACTCTTACCCTTCCCGTCTCCCCATCAACCTCGATGACAGGGCTAGGCACGGAGACAGTGGCGACGGCCGTCCTTCTTTCTTCTCCTCTGCCTTAAAGCAAGAGGAGAGCGCCAGAGGATGGGGCGTCGTGGTAGAGGAAAGGGGTGCCAGCGCGGTTGGGGAGGTGGCAAGTGTGGTCGTGCCCGGCTGGTTCGGGCACGACACGAGCGCAGTGGACGACGATGGCAATGAGCTCGGAACAACCGTATCTGGCGACTCTAAGCTTGCCCATTTGTGTGATTTTTTCCTCTCTTTTGCCCCTTTTTTCTAGGGTTCTCGATCTGTGTTTCTGTCCGATTGGATGATTAAAAAAAGCAGCGCTAAAAAAAGGTGGAAAGTGAAAAAAAACGCACATACGGACGAAAAATTGTTGACGATAGGAAGGATAGCAATTTTTTTATTAGTTAAGATATGCGGGCACTTTTCTATCAGATTATGGACTTTTACCATGGCAAAATTTCCTACAGGACATCGAAAAAGCAAAGTAATTAGTTAGGAGACAGTGCAAGACCATGTATCTGTCCCACAGCAAAAAACTGGTAATTAGCTGTTGGAAATAGAGAGAAATAGCCGTGAAAGTACGATTTTACCCTTGCATGTCATGTGCGGCTCGCATATAGCTCCGACGACATGGAGGCGACGACATTTCCGGCGCCAGCGTGGCCCTCATGCTGTAGCAACGACAAGTGCTGAAACGATATGGAGCCACGGGCCTATGTAATGGGGCAGCCACGGGCCTAGGCAAGCGGGCCCCCTTGAATCCCCAGAGAGCCACCTCGCTGGCGACAGCGGCGCCATGGCCAGACCGACTATGACCGCCTGCGCTCTTTGACACCCTGCTTGACATGAACCAAGAGGTGGTCGACGTTGTGCTCGCTTGCAAGCGTGGCGTATGGTGGAGCATCGGCGCGGTCCTCGAGCTGTAGCAGCGACGAGTGCGGGAATGACACGGAGCCACGAGCCCAGGCGCGTGGCGGCGTGGGCCACCCTCAAACCCCCCGGAAGAGCCACCTCATTGGTGACGGTGACAATGGGTGCGGCGGCGGGTGTGGTGGTGGTGTCGGAGCTGTATGCGAGCTGGACTTGGCATGCAAGGGCAATATCGTATTTTTGCGACTGTTTCTCTCTTCATTTTATTTGGATATTATAAAACAATGTCGCTAGTGTCCATCAGCTAGTTATCAGTACCACCGCAAAAAGCTGATAAACATGATTTTTTTAATCTTTTTAAAATTTAATTTTAAAAATAAACCCTCCAAAACTTATTTTCAAAATCTGAATCTTTCAGCTACGTCCGGCGGGGCTTTTAACTATTTGCCACTCTTACGAATGGTCCTTAACGATTTGCCACTAGGCCCACATGTCATAGACACATGAGGGCCCACGTGTCATTGACAGAGCGTGGCAAATCGTTAATTGCCATGTCACAAGAGTGGCAAATAGTTAAATTTCCCACGTCCGGCAAGCTGACGTGACAAAACAACACTGACCTCTCTGAAGTTGCTGCATTGCCCGAAATATCTTGTCGACCACTTCATTCATCACAGTTTCTTCTCCAGGTTTCAACATGCTACTCTGCTTAAAATAAAAGACAACACGAAAAGCAATTGTTAGTGGAGTAAAAAGCAGTTTTTGTTTTAAAAATCTTAGGATTTTTAAGAGTAGAAGTCAACATCAAACTTTTCAAAGTAGCTGGGAATCTGAGCCCACCCCCATTGCATCTCTTAACAAACCCAAGAAAACATCAATAGGACATCAAAGATAATAAGATAAGCACTTTCCAGGTCATTGCAAATAAGGCAAAAGGCAGGACAGGATCCTGTCTCTACTAGCCAGCCAAATGTCAAGCTCTCTACCATCCTCAGCCCCACGGAAGCAGAGAGCACAATATTGGGTTTTGTGGTGTCGCAATTATTTTTGTCAGGGACCAAAGAATTATTTTTCCCTCACTAGAAAGGGAAGCCCTAGAAATAATGTTACCCAGCTAAAAGAAATGATCTCCTAAAAGAAAGGCTATCAGGCTACAGAGAAAGGGCATCAGCAAACAGGATGCTTTGCTGATTGCAGATCAGATAAATGGCAGGGTACTGGATTTTAAGAGAGCAAGAGCCCAACCGGTTATCAGACCACAAGAATATTATATGTGTTCAAGCTCCCAAATTCCAAGTCCCCATCCCCCTGAAAACCAATGTTTGGTTCTGTGTAGGCTTTTCCAAAATCAAGAACCCCTTAAATCTCAGATTGGAAGAAGCTTCTCCCATACATGTCTGGACAACAATATATCGATGTCTGCACGTCATATGTTAATGACCAGAGGGAGAAATAGACAGCATAAGACAATTAATGAAGTGACGGTTACAAAATACTACCTCCGTCTCAAAATAAGTGCAGCCATAGTTTTCAGCGTCCAACTATGACCATTTGTCTTATTTGAAAATTTTTTGAAAAAAATTAAAAACATAAGTCACGAGGAAAGTACTATTTATGTTTTATCATCTTGTAACAACAAAAATGCTAATTATAAAAAAATTTCAAATAAAACGAACGATTAAAGTTGGGCGCGGAAACTCATGGCTGCACTTATTTTGGGACGGAGGTAGTAGTTAGCATGACAAAAATATTACGTGCAGAGGGGAGATACAACCTGATGATCAGATTAATCTCCCTAAAAAAAGTTAGGACGAAAAAAAATAACCGTTTCTTTGTTCCGATTGACCAAAGCAAATTGGTGTAAAGCCAACGATAACTTAGGTTTTTTTATGTTGTTTTGGAGAAAGAGGATCCTGACAAGTTTACCACACTTTAGAAAGTGAGCAAAAATCGAAAGCATTGCAAGCTACTACTCTGTCCCAGAAAAAAACCAAATCTTAGCTACGAATCTAGAAACATATATGTCCAAATTTGTAGATAGGATTGGATTTTTTTTAGGATGGAGGGGATATCTTCCAACATATACAGGGCACCTGGAGAATGAATGATCCATACTCTGTCTTCAGAACCACAGAAGACACAAGTGCCGGGATTCTGCTAGCCTATTTTTTCAAATTATCTCTAGTCGATACACTACTCTTGGGTAGAAACCATGACAAAACCATTATTTTTTAAGGAAGTTTGGTTTCCCAGATACAGTTAAAAAGGAAATTAGCATGACTCATTTATATGTACCTGTACAAGACTGAACCATGAATCTGGTCCCAACCTGACCAGGAGAGCTTATTTAAATCATCAAACAGATACAACCGATAACAGGTATCTAACATTTAGAAGGTAAATCAGCATGACAATTTTTTATGGACCTACCATGAATCTAGTCCCATCCTGACCAGGAGAACTTATTGAAATTATCAGACAAAAGCAGTACCTGAGAACAGGTCTCTAATATAAAAACTGAGAATAGGTATCTAATATCAAAATAATCATATAGATAACATAAATTAAAATCAAAACAGAGATGAAATTGGCTACTCCTTCATTATCCCTTCCAGTCATCCAAATCAAGCATGCCAAATGGAAGTTTAAAACCAGGTAACAAGTGACAATCGATTTTGATTTAGCTTCTGCTTAGGATAGATGTAGTCATAATTTGATATGTACATCATAAGTTGGTAAGAAAAGCCTATCTGAAGGAGTTAAGCTGCATGCCCACGTGCTAAAAGAGAACAGAAATACCTGATGACAAAGGTTCAGATTCAGAAACTAAATGCTACCATTGTTAGAACACATGAACACTATGTCACTAAGCATGATTCAGTGGAAGTGACAGCACAGCAACCAGTTCTTTCATAAGAGTGGGGCAGCTCCTGCTCAGATGCTCGAAGCCATCGGCAGCGATGACTGCACTGAGATTTGCCTGTGAACCGAGAAAATGAAAGCATGCCTTCTTCAGACCGGCACAGTGGTGCTGATCGGCCAGTGCCAGGATGTTCCCCACCGTGCCTACAGCAATGTATCTGCACAACCTTTCCTCGCAGATCAGCTTGAGCCTCTGCAGATTGTACCGATCTGCCGCGACGAGTAGATGCTGGCACATGACATTTATTAAGAAGAAATAATATGCCACTGAAAAGAAAAAACGGATTTATATCGATTTTGGACGGCTTAGACTACTCTTGACATAAAGTGACCAAGATTGAATGGCTTAGATTGATCTTAATCGAAGAGCACGAGAACAGCGGTTGCTGGCGAACCACAGCATGATGATGCAAATGGAGAGCACCATGAGGTAGAGAAGGCGACGGCTATTCTTACCAACACTTACGCGACGACGGACCGCGAAGGAGATGGCCAGCGATGAGCTCCGAAGGGCGACGTGGTACTGGTCAACGATGGCGACGGTGTTCCGGCGATCTTTGGCGAAGAAGAGGTGGTGGACGGTGTTCTCCTCGCAGCTGCGAATCCAGTGGAGACGACGGACGACGACGAACGGCGCGGCTGGAGGCACGGCGGCGACGGCGGTGCTCCACTTCACGTCGACGGGCAACCTCCGGTGGGATTTGGCGCAAAACAACCAGAGGCCGGGGTAGAGCTCGACTTTGTGTAGCCGAGGGAGGTGTCGGCGCTGACCGGCGACGGCCGAGGCGACGGCGCACGGCGGCTGGAGCGGCGGCCGGAGGTGGAGAGAGAGGGAGCTCGCGGGCAGGGGCGGCTAGGGCTCGGCGAAGGACGGGACTTGAGGGGATAGGCAGAGGACGACTAGCGGGTCCTTTATATAGGCACGCGAGCTCGGGTCCGGGCCCAAATCGACGGGAAAAACTCCGGGAAAGTTTAGGATCCTCGCCCGGGAAAAGGAAAGATTGATCCGCGAAATTAGAAAGGATTTCCATAGAAACTTTTGGGGATTTATTGGGGAAAAGGAAGAGGAGATTGAGAGGATTCCATTCCCGCAACTAATTTGGAAAGAGGAGCAACGAGGAGACCGGATTTTGGAAGGAGATCGGCGGCTGCACAGCACACGCACGGGAGAGAGAGGCGGCGGGAGGTTGAAGAAGGTACTGTAGCGACAGGGAGGCAAAACAGACTTTTGTCTGGCTGAAAAGCAAAGAAGTGGAGGAATAAGAAATAGACTTCCCGGAAAGGGACTACCTATACATTTGACGACAAATTTTTCCCCAAAAATTTGACAAATGTAATTATAGTACAATCATAGTGTAATTACACTATAACTTATATGTAATTACACTGTAACTTGTATGTAACTACAGTGTAACTTATATGTAAGTTTCACATAATTTTGAATCGTTGATCTATTACACGATTTGTTTTGGTGAGGAAGAAAACAAATCATAGCACACACATATGTAAAAGAATTTGTTCCCACGACCTCCATTTTACCAAAATAATATGTTACAAAGAGATTTTTGAAAGTTACATACAAGTTACACTATAGTTACAGTGTAATTACATACAAGTTACAGTGTAATTACACTACGATTGTACTGCAATTACATCTGTTAAATTTTTGAGAAAAAATTTGTCGACAAATATATAGCAAAATCGTCCCGGAAATAGAGCAGACGGCGCAGAGGACGGATGGCTGAGGATTACATATAGACTTTTCCAGTTTCAGCCAAAAAAGGAAAAGGATATTTAATTAACTGTTCCAATTAAATTAACCAAAATGAAATAATTTTTCAATTGTTAAAAATACTTCCAATACTCAAATAATTTCAAGAAAAATCCTGAAAATAATTGGACACTCAAAGTATTTAACAAAATTAAAACCAGATCATTTAATGATTAATTTATTGATGAAATAATTGCTGAACTCTTCTTTTGTATTATTAAAATTAATAATTAAGCTCTAAAAAATCCGAGAAAATTCCAGATAGTATAATTAATCATGGAGAATTCAATAAAAATTAAGTCCAGCCAAGTTTTTTATTTAGGAAATATTATTTCCCCTATTTAACTTCACTTGTAAATTAATGAACTTTTAATATAAATTCTATTAATAATTTATTAAATAATTTATACATCCTGAAACGGAAAATGCGGCGTGTGGCGGCGTCTGTGAGGCAGGTTCTCGGCATAGATCCGTGAACTTAGCCAGAAGTGGTTGTGGCTCGGCACCTTCGACACCATCGAGGAGGTCGTTGCCATGTTCGACGTTGAGCTGCTGATAGCTGATTCAGTGTCGCTCCTCCTCCCCACATGGTCGTGCGCAACGCAGCCATCGATGTCAAAGTCGTGGGCTAGCGGGAGAGGAGAGGAGACGAAGGAGGCGAGAAGCAGGTGGGGAGAGAGACGATGGTGATGGGTGCGGATGAGGACGAACAGCGGCGAATGGACCAGGGTCGCATGGCGGGGTTCTTCCACCTGTTCAACCGTCAGGCAGATCCAACTTTGTTGACGGGTTGAATAGCAGTGAAGAAGAGACATCAAGAAAGGCAAGGTTGGGATGTAGCGAGGCCTAGGAGGTCAGATCTGGTGGCCACGGGCACTGCGAGCGATGGATCCGGTGGCAGCAGGCCTCGAGAGCTCCAGTAGCAGTTGATGCCGTGACGACGGTGGGCTTGGGTGCATAGATCTTCCCTTTTTTCCACCACGATTGTATATGTGAGTTTGCGATCTGATTTTATATACGTATGAACCAAAAATTGTTGAACTAGATCCAAATTATTGAATTGAATTTGTGTAACGGGATCCAAACTGTTGTGTGTTTGAATTGAATTAAAGTTGTTGAATTATATTTTTTAGCAATTGGTAATTGCGATGGAACTATTTTCTTGCTAAAATCATTTCCAGAATAAGCCACCCATCCCTCAAAAGTAATTTGTGCAGACGGACGGCTTTAGGCCGGACCGCACATAAAAATTGATTTTTCCCTAACGGTTCCTTAGGTGGACGGCATGTAAAAATTGGACTTTTACAGCTGAACTGCCTTTGAAAATCAACATTCCCACATTGTTTACGTATAGTGGTAAAACCGCATTCACAAATCATAGAAAGCTCTTTTGTAGTATGAAAAGGAACTAGAGTTACCGATCAACGTGAGAGGAGTTGTTTAACAAAAAAAAAGAAAAAACCCGGAAAGCTGAGAGGAGTTTTTTAAATAAACAAAAGGGGGAAACCTGAGAGTTGTGATACGATGCGTGGACACACTGGACAGTGGATATCGAAAAACTTTTGCTGTCGTGAATCCGTCGTCTCGTCTCTCTCGTTGCGTCTCCTTCCACCTTAATTTGCAACATTAGTTCCTTTCTTATCTCCAGCGCTTAACCATATACGCGAATCCAGCAGCTATAGCGTCAAGCAGCAAAGCAAGCAATAGACGACGAGCCCACCTTGCCGTCCATGGGTCAATGCGCCATGTCTCACACGCGCTCTACCACCGCCGGCGCCGCCGGCGGTAAGCCGCCGATCGCGCCGCCGCCGACGTCCTCCGCCTCCGCCATTGTCGCCGACACGGCCAGCGGGTACCACCTCTTCAAGATCAACGACTACTCGCGTACCAGGGACATCTTCCCCACCGGCAGTGCCCTCAAGTCCCGCGCGTTCACCATTGGCGGCCACCAATGGCGCATCCATTACTACCCCAACGGCAACACGGAGGAGTGCGGCGAGTACATCTCCCTGTTTCTTCATCTCGACGAGATTGTCACCGACAAGAACGTGTACGCGCAGCACGGGTTCCGTTTATTCGACGAGTTTGCCGGTGATAATGATGACGATGATGAACTGCAGCCTTCCTCCATCGCTGACCTCGGGCAGGTCAGTACCTTTGGTGGCAACAACATTGGGTTGGGACGACTGAGGTTTATCAAAAGGGAAGAGTTGGAGAAATCGAAGTATCTGAAGAACGACTCCTTCACCGTCAGATGCGATGTCGTCGTCACCAAGCGGATCCGCTCGGAGGAGACGCCATTGGTGGTGAGGACCTCTCCAAAGCCAAAGGTGGCGAGGCTCGTCACCGTGCCGCCGTCCGATCTGCACCGGCATCTTCAGGACCTCCTCTGCGCCGAGAAGGGCGCCGACGTGGTGTTCGAGGCCGGTGGCGAGACTTTTACCGCTCACCGGTGCGTGCTCGCGGCCCGGTCACCGGTCTTCAGCGCGGAGCTGTTTGGATCAATGAAGGAGAGCGACACCACGGTGGTCATCCGCATCGACGACATGGAGGCACAAGTGTTTAGGGCCTTGCTCTTCTTCGTGTACACCGACTCGTTGCCGGAGACGAAGAAGGAGGACGAGTATGCCATGTGCCAGCATCTACTCGTCGCGGCGGACAGGTACAACATGGAGAGGCTCAAGCTAATGTGCGAGGAGAGGCTATGCAGCTACATCGGTGTGGGCACGGTGACGACTATACTGGAGTTGGCCGAGCAACACAATTGTGATGGCCTAAAGAAAGCATGCTTTGATTTTCTCAGCTCTCAGGAGAATCTGAAAGCTGTCACGGCCGGTGAGGGATTGGAGCATTTGAGCAGGAACTGCCCTTCCCTTGTGAATGAGTTGATTGGCACGCTCGGCAACTTAATTCAGTGACATCAGTATTCTTGTCAATGGATTTCTGAGCATTTGTGTCATCATCAGATAACTAGCTGGGTGGCCCGCACAATTGCGCGGCTAGCACCCATATAAAATTATATATTTTTAATATGATTTTACTTAAAATTTATTAAATAGTTATCTCGTTATCTTAAAACTTTGAAAGACCAAACCTTATCATCCCCGTGCTTCTAATTTTATAGTTTTTAAAAGTCACACCAGTTATTACCCCTTACTTCTGTCATATCCTTCTCACTGTTTCTATTCATTCTCCTTAGAATCTTTAAAAATTGAATCTTATAGTATTTAGAGTTTATTATCCTGTTGGGTTTCGTTTTTATAGTTTCTAGAAGTCCCGTCAAATGCTGCCATTATACTCATCTATGGTCGCCCACTGCCTCTTCTCTTTATTACCATTGGTATTTTAAAAATCAAACATAATTATTATTTAGGTTCATTGTTTACTTTCTAGAAGTTCTGCCAAAACGTCAGCGACTTTGTCACTGTACCCCTCTACGGCTAACCCGTTGTATCCCTTCTTTATTATCATTGAGATTTTAAAATCAAACATGATTATCATTAGGGTTTATTTATTTTTTACGTTTTAGAAGCCTGAACCTTTAAAAATTGGACCTTATAGTTTTTTGAGTTTATTGTCTCGTTGGGTTTCATTTTTTATAATTTTTAGAAATCTCGTCAAACGCTGCCAATATACTCCTCTATGACCCGTTCGCCGCTTACTCTTTATTATCATGAAATTCAAAAAGTTAAACATAACTATCGTTGAAATTCTTATTTTACTTTCAAGAAGTCCCACCAACCATCGGCAGCTCTGTCATTGTACTCCTATACGACCTGCCCACTGCCTCTCATTTATATTGTCATTGAAATTTTAAAAATCATATATAATTGTAATTAGGGTTTATTTTTTACTTTCTAGAAGTTCCACCAACCGCCTTGACCGATTGCTTTACGACCCGCCCATCGTCCTTCCTTTTAATCATCATTAGGATTTTATTTTGTCGGTTGCTGATTGTATTGTTTCTTAATAGTTATATATTGTGTTGACAATTTTATTGATGCCTGGTATTTATATGAGAATATTTAAATCACCATAGTCCATAGAAATTAGGGTGACATAATGTGCAACGAATACAAATTGACTGTTTTTTACTCCTACTGTCAACTTTTATCTTTACGAATTGTATCAGTGTCATGCTGTTGTGCTGTAGCCATGTCTAAACATAATCTGACATGGAAAAGTGAGTCTACCTTTGTAAATAATGGACTAACGTACTTGTCCGTTTCTAATACGTGTGTCCGTTTCTTATATGTCAAACTTATTACAAGTTTCCAAAACTTTTCAAGTACTATTAAATCTTAACCGTTTAAATCTAGATCAAACACAATCTAATGGTTAATATTTTTTGTTTTCCTTCGATTAACGTGAGAATTTCTAGCCTCAACAGTGAATGTGGTGCCTCCTTTCAAGTTGTCTTAATAATATAATAGATAGATAAATAGATTCCTGTTTCAGTAGAAGTATTAAGAAATTCTCTGTTTTCTTTTCATGGCATATCTACAACTATCCCAATTAATCGAGAATAATGACTTGTTTTTGTCAAAAATAAATCAGGAATAATGACTTTATTGTTACTCATAATATAGCTATATTAGTTAGCGCTGGCTTTTGTGTATTCTCATAGATATACTGCCAACATATTTGCGTAAATAATTTATAATCCTACAATAATACAATCAAACGATTACTATGATAGCAGTTGGACACAAAGCTCTATTCCCTGCGCTTTGCTGCAGAAATTACTGTAGACCCCCGATTTTGAAAATCGGAAATCTTCTGTGTTTATCCGTACCAATCCCTGGATCAGTAGTTGGTACACACATACATAGTTGGATCACAACATATCACGAATGAATTTAGGCTAAAAGAGTTAAACACTTACATTAGGGCCAGGTAGGCCAACAACTATCAGAGAACAATAGCGGAAGACAAAATAATATAAGGGCCCGGTTAACATGCCACAGGCAGTCGACTGGGGAACGAGACCTAGAACAAGACCGCACTCCGATCATCTTGTGGGATACGCAAGCGTACCGACAAGGGCTTCTCTTCAACACTCTCCTAAAAGATATATAAGTAACAAGGGTGAGTACCAACCGTACTCAGCAACCACAACAACAATGCATATGATAGAGGGTATTCAAGGAATGGTTTCAGGTTCTTTTGCATAAAGCTAATTTTTACAATTCTTTTCACAAGCCTAAAACCTAGCATAGACTGATCAAATTTTAGTACCAGTGTTCACTTTAAACAACGACAGTTCTGTCCACCATCCATTGTGATCCCAAGGATAGCTTCCCGCCATTGAATCGTCATGGTTTTCTGAGGATGTCCACCTTCCCTCCTCTCGGGATGTGGCTCCATCAGCATAAAATTCATCATGCAATATCCCATCCCCCACAAGTTAAGAATTTGGAGTCTAGCCAAGTGCAATACATGTCCCGGTGCTCAATAACCGCGAGCACGGCTATTCGAATAGATTTGGTTTACTCACACTGCAGTGGATGTACACTTTACCCGCACTCCGCGACTGCCCAACACATGAGCCTCGTCCCAACACATGAGACGCGTCACGGCAAAGCTTTTCGATAACCTCGCATTGGCAGTACCCGCTCCATGAACTTAAATCCTCATGCACTCTAGGCGTCCATGTTTTTAGCAGTGAGAGGAGTTCTGGCGCTCCCGGGAAAGAGAAGTCTCACAAACATATTAAATTATGGTTCAAGTTAAGTTCTCTCTCTCACACACTCATGGCAGTCCTACCAATGGCGACACCGATGTAGGGCACGCCTCTTGGCCCTACCTCAACGGCTGTCCCATCGTAGCGCACCTGCCTCACTCAGGGGTGAACCATCTATGCAGGGATACTGCCTCCGCTCGGCTATCTAATCCGCTAGGTCTATACCCATTCGAGAAGTACGGTTGTACGGGGGTCGTTTCATGCTTAACTTCATGGCTCGGTCCTTAATTGACCGGGGACGGTACTAGCCTTTTCCAGATACCACCCAAATCCTCCGTCCGCCCCAGTCAAAAACAGTTGTTTAATTTTATTTCTCCTTTCACAAATCATGTCATCAACATCATGGCAATGTGGCGCTCATGTCTCCACATGCCGCATCTCAATTACCTTCCCAAAGGTAATTGCCCAAGCATATAGCATTTGATAAATATGAGTATGCATGATTCTAGAATAGCATTTCTAAGCAATTGTCATAGTTGACTAGGGACTCATACGTAAACATGGTTACAAAGATTTAAGGGTAAACAATAATCAAGGCATGGCATAATCACAAGTAGGATGTTCATCATTGCATGCAATTTTATTTGTAAACAAAACAATTTCGCAATTAGGATCAGCATGTTCGAGGAATAGTGATGACTTGCCTTGCTCAGTCTAGTCCTTATTCTTGATATAATTCTTGATCAACCTTCACCTCCTGGAAGTTGCTGACGTTGCCTCACGACTAACCGATACATAAATTCTATAATACGCAAGAAAAACCAATATTCAAATAACAACCAAATATGCACAACAAAATATACTATTCATGTCTGCTAATGGATTCCAATCTCGCTAGGGGCTAAGGTTTCTTAATCTTTCTATTGTCAACGTGGCCTATTCAGGAGCTAGCCAATGTAGTATAAATGAGATACGTATCTGGCTAATATGTGGTGTAGTCTAGCTAATGGCTATGGAAGGATTATGGCTACACATGCATCTATCTAAATAAAATGGTCGTATACTAGAGGTTCTGTTGTCGGATGGATTTAGGATCAATCAAATAATGAATCATTTGTATTATTATTTAATTGATGGAGGCTTTACTTTAATTATGAACATATTTCACTTGTCGCAATAAATTATAAAAGGTTAATAATTATCCATGCTTTCTATGTTAGAGTTGTTTAGGTTAATCATATTGTGGTTACATATTATCCCTTAATGAACAATCCTAATTTACAGTTGAACTATAATTATATGAGGTCAAAATATATAACTAGTATTTATCTAATATACATGTTTGTCAAAAGATGGGTTATTGTTCCTATGTATGATTTTAAATGGATTGTACAGTATATGTGATCTAAGTGGGTTGACAAGTGATTTTACTGTTTGGGTAATTATTGGATGTTAACCGACTCAACCTTATTTGGGTGGTTCTATCATACCAACTCTGTTCCTATTCCTCATAAATAAATTAAAGACTCATCTATGTGTATTCATGTTTGATTTACCTAATTATAAGGCTAACTTTATTATTTAAATAATCTATAAGTCATGGGTTTAATAATACAACCATTAAATAGTGCTAGTATCTTCCAATACATTAGTTTGAGACATTATTTAAAATTAGTTTGTGTGGTTGCTACAGTGACAAAGCATGTTAAAGGCCTATATTATTACATCTACTCTATTGTACATTATCAAATATATTTATTAGCACATTTTTAAGTTGACTACTATGCATCATCTTGATATTAATTATTTAGTAATTAATAATATATTTTCTTAAATAATGAATTATATACCATTGGAAAGCTTATGAATTTAGATGAATTTAGGATCAAGTTTCATTCAAATCGGAGTTAAAATGAATAAGTTATGCTAGTGTAAGGATTCAAATTCGAATAATTGCGAAACAGTACTGTTCACATCCGATTTATTTTAATCCGAAACCTATCTACAGCTCAGAGTCACTGACGGGTGGGGTCAGGGGTCTTATTATCTTTTCTACCGAATTATTTTTGTTAGAGAAAAATGGGGAGTGGCCCGGCTTGTCAGTGGCTCGGCTGCTCTCTTTCTCTCTCTCGTTCTTTTCCTATCGTCTTCTACCTCCAGACCGTGCGGGAGCAGCAGGGGCGGCGCAGCGCGCGCGGCAAGGCCGGCGGAGGGCGACCCGACGGCGACCAGGGGAGGGAGCGGCAAGGCTCCGGCGTCCACCTGCCGGCGGTCACGGCGTAGGACGGCGCGGGGGCGAGCGGCGCCGCACGGCCGCCATGGCCGGGCACGGGTAGCTAGGTGCTAGGGCGATACGGAGGGTTTCCGACCAAATTGGTGCGGGCGTGAGCATCTATGACGTGTGAGGGTTCCATTTTACTTATTAGATGGCTAGGAAGAGCTCCGGGATGGCTTGTCCACGGCAAGCTCGCCGGCGGCATAATGGTGGCCGGGCCAGCACGGCTACGGGCGCTAGTCGCCGAAATTGAAGGAGGCTCGAGTTTCTACGGAACCAGGAGAGACCTGAGGAGCGTGGACTTACCGATAGACGGCGGGACGACGAAGATCGGGTGCAGTGGTGGAGCGGAGAAGAAGGTGCAGCACGCCCACAAGATGCTCGATGAAATGTATCCGAGGAAGAAGAAAAGGAAGAGAGGGGAGGACGAGCTCGTGGGGGCTGGGAGGTGTGGGGAGGGAAGGGGAGGCATGGGTTTATATAGGGGGCGGAGGGGAGAGGTGGCCGGTGCAGTGATGGCGGATGGGACGCGCGCGGCGTGCGGGGCTCGAGGCGAGCGGCGACGGGACATGAGCGCAGGCGCAGCGCGGGGCTCGGCGCGATGATGGCGACGGCGCAGCAGCTGACGGCAGCGGCGCGGGGCTCGAGATGATCGGTGACGCGACGGCGACACGCGGCGACGCGACGGTGACGGCGACAGCGCGACGGCGGCGCGGGGCTCGGCGCGGCGAGAACGACGGCGACGCAGCAGCGGCGCGATGGGACGGCACGTGGCGCGGCAGTGCACGGGGCGCGAGGGCGCGTAGGCGGCAGAGGGAGGTGGGACGGGCGCGCGGCGGGGCAGGGGCGCGGGGCGCGAGGCGACGACGTGACGGCGACGACGATGGCGCGCGGGGCTCAAGGCGGCGACGGCGACTGCTCGACGGCGACGGCGATGGCGCGCGGCGCGGGGCGCGAGCTGTCGCGCGGCAGCGGCGCGGGCGACGACGATGGCGACACGAGCGGCAGCAACGGCGATGGCGCGCGGTGGTACGAGGCGCGAGGCGTGACGGCGACGGCCGAGCGGCGCGCGGCGCGGCAGGTGACAGCGGCACGGCGGCAGGCGGCGATGGTGACGGCTCGGGGCACGAGGCGCGCATGGCAGGGGAGGGGAAGGGGCTAGGGAGCCTCGTCGAACACCTAGAGTGCAATGAACAGTGTCTTTTTCCTATTTATCCCGATTTTAGTTTATTTCCCATATAAATTTGATTCTATAATTTCTAAATCTTGCATAAATGAAGTTTACTCAATGTTTGTGTCATTCCAACCAATGGATTTATTCTAGATTAATATTACTCATATTTTATTTATATAATTTATTTGAATTTTTAATTAGGGTTAATTCTTATTATTATTATATATTTTCCTGGGTTTTCCTATTTGGTTGATTTGCTATTCAAATCTTGTCCCATAAATTCTAAATTTCACACAATTGATGTTTACCCAATAGATGTGTTAATTTAGATGAAAGTTTACTCAATTTCTAATATTACCCATATTTTATTTTTATATATATTTTTCTATTGCATTATTTAAATGAGGTATAATTCCAAAATTAACCTAGATAATTTTGGAGGCTTTGAGGGTTCCAAAATTAATTAAAATATCCTAATGTGGCCATTATTATTACAATAGTACATTGAATGAACTTATTTGTACAATAATATATTTTACGTGGATCTAGTAATTCTATAAATATAAATTGAGACTCGGTACAACATTAATCTAATTGTCTAATTAAACACTCACATATTCTTATTTATATATAAAGCTTAATTTATCTACATGACCATTATTTTATATGAGTGATTTTCATGTCATGAGGAACTCGGTGAAATGTTCTAAGTATCAATCTATATATTCCTGTGAATTACTTATTTATAAACACGATCATTATAGTGGTGATCATCATTTCATGTGTTCCTATATTTCATGTGAGATTGGACTCAAATGAATTAGATTTGATTTTACTGTTTCTTTTAGCTAATCATGACATCAAGCTATCAACATGGTTCGAATATTTAATATTTGATCTATAAATTAAATTAGTAATTAACCTTCCCTTTGTTTGGATTTGCTTTCTTTGTAATTATTTACAGTTTGGCAAGCAATAGCAATCATAACAACCAGCATGATGCAAAAGTTTTAAAGAGTTTGAAATTTTAGTGATTTTTTTTATTGTTGGGAATTTTCAGGGTGTTACAATTACTCAGCAATTCTCAATATATTTTTTTCGACAATCAAGTTAGGAGTAAAAAAGAAAAAAAAGAACCAACAGGGTTTATCAACTTATCATGAAACAAACAAATGAAATCCACGCTTTTATGGGAAACATATTGAAAAGTTTATGTTAAATATTATAAAAATTATAGATAGATTTGTTAAAATATTGTGCAAATATGTGA
This sequence comes from Oryza sativa Japonica Group, assembly GCF_034140825.1. Taxonomy (NCBI): domain Eukaryota; kingdom Viridiplantae; phylum Streptophyta; class Magnoliopsida; order Poales; family Poaceae; genus Oryza; species Oryza sativa. The sequence goes on along the minus strand of NC_089044.1, from coordinate 15,838,467 downwards.
GGGGTGATGATTGGATATGCTTTTATGGAAGTAAATATGTAATTATGGCTAGTCAGTGACGATGTGGCATGGTTACATGCATGTTGAGCTTTACACTTAGTGGGGTATAGTATAGATACCTCACGAGTCACGAGGTAGGCACGAGGTAGGCAGCTATTCTGGATCAAGGTCTGCAATTTCGTTTTGCATATTTTAGAGTTTTTTTTAAAAAAAATTTGAACAAATCAAACTAAAATTTGACTAAACTCACAAAATATTGAAAAAAATTGAAAATTTTGGGCGAAATAGTGTCTTGCACAGGAGAGGGGGCATAGCCTCATAGGGCGTCCAAAATTGCCAAAATTAATTTTTGATTGAAATTTTCTTGTCGAACGGTTTAGCCGTTGCAGACGTTTTATATAAAAGAAGATGTCCCATTTTAAGGAGAAACGAGACCCAACCTCACAATGCACAGTTAATTAGGGAAAACTGAGTGAAAACCATGACTACCACGAAACTCCACCAACAACACCCACACTAGCCTGCTAACAACTAAAATAACGACGGAACCCAATGCGGGCATCGTTGCTAAGCTTGTTGTATAAGCGACAGGGCTGCTCCGACTTTGCAAGAAAGTGTCGTCGTTGCCAAGTTTGCCACCTAGCGACACAACAACTTCGACTTCACAATAGGCGTGTAAATAGACAAGCAGATCCGGCCTTTTCCATTGGAAATCAGCCAAAGCACCCAAAGCACCACCTCCTACACACTACGGGCACCAATACTTAGAAAGAGGTTGCAGGGTGTCATCGTTTCTAAGCTTCGTCACACCCAATGCAATAGCTCCAACTCCACCTAGCAGAGTGAAACAAAGGGAGGTGACCGTCCGCCGCATAGTAAAGAAGCAGAGCAAAGAAGATAAAGGCATCGTCAAGCATGCTAGGGCATAAGAGCTTCAAAGCCGATGCAACAGTCCGACAATGACCACCATGAGTAAGGTTCTCCAAAGTGGTGCCCCCATGGAGGACACATCGTGAAACATCACCACCACTTGTCTGGAAATCGGAACAATTTCACCTGGAGATCGATGTAGGGGGAGGAAGAACAACGCCTCCAAGAAGGAAAACGACACCTAAAGACTTCGTCGTTGTCAAGCTAGCCAATGGCCTAGCAAGGCTTTTGCCGGCGATTCACCGTCTAGCCCCACACAACCAATCCGTAAAATTATCACCGACAAACCAAAAAATCGTTCCACCAAAGCCCAAGCCACCACCCGCTATCACAAGCGGGCTAATAGGAAGCTGCCGCCTCCACGCCATCGTTGTTCCCTGCTGTGTCAGTTGTGCCTCCACCCTTCCCTTGGAGCTCCCCACGACCAGATCTAGATTAGTCCGGACATTGAAGGGGAGGTGCTCCCAGGAGAGAATGATGCCTGGCTAACAAGAGGGGGACAAGTCACCACCAAACTCAACTGCTTCCCTGCACACTACCATTAGCTGACGCCATCGCCACCGCAGAATTGCAGTCGCCAAAAACCCTTGGATTTAGCTAGCCCACACGCATTCCCTGCTGCGCTCCCTACTGGAGGCGGCCAAGCATGAGGGGAGGGAATGGAGGGGAGGCTATTCGACCGCCAGCCATTGTATGACACTGAAACTCGCCATCGAGGTCGTCCCCGTCACCCCCCATCACCACCACCACCGAAGCTACCCTAGCTGCAGCCGCGTTGAAGAAACTTCGTGCCCGTGCAGCCATCGTAGCTGGACTGTCGGTGGTAAGAGACCACCCGGGCGCCATGGCCCCCTGGATATGGTCGGCCGCCGCCGTTGTAGCCACTGCAGCTGGATCCTCTGCGAACTCGAGGAGAAGGAGGCCCTGTCGCTGCTGCCGTTGTTGTAGCCACGCAGTTTTCTGGTGGCATGCTTAGGCGGTAGCGAGGGAGGGAGGGAGGGAAGGGTGGGGGTGGTGGCGCGGGTGAGGGTTGCCGCCCGTGTCGCCCTAAAGGACGATACGGGGCCGAGTCCGCTCTTTTTCTTTGGGCTGAAATTGCAAACACTATTCTGAATATACGGCAACATATTTGTCTACCTTTTACCGAATACCAAAAGAATTACAAAAATAACACCCATGTTCCACAATGCAAGCTCTTACCAATATAATCCAGGGACATTGTCTCCATAATTATTATCAGTATATACTACAATTGCCTGAGAACAAAAGCCTAAACAGAAACCACTAATTACCACTGCTCCGTTGCTAATAGCCAAGAACACATTAAGCATGACTCGATGGAGGGATTGGAGGCGCCAGCATGGCAACCAGCTCATTCACAAGAGAGGGGCAGCTCCTGCTCAGCTGCTCGAAGCCGTCGCCGGCGAGGACAGCACTCAGGTTCGCTGGTGAGCCGAGAAAATGTAAGCACGCCTTCTTCAGCCCGTCGCAGTGGTGCTGACCAGCCAGCGTGAGGATGTTCACCACCGTGCCAACGCCGACGTGCTTGCACAATCTGTCCTCGCAGATCAGCTTGAGCCTCTCCAGGTTGTACCGATCCGCCGCGACGAGCAGATGCTGGCACATGGTGTCTTCCTCCTCCTCCATCTCCGGCAATGAGTCGGTGTACATGAAGCGGAGCAACGCCTTGAACACCTGCGCCTCCATGTCGTCGATGCGGACAACGCCTGCCCTGTCGCTATCCTTCATCGGACCAAAGAGCTCCGCGCTGAACACCGGCGACTGCGCAGCGAGCACGCACCGGTGCGCGGCGAACGTCTCGCCTCCGACCCCGAAAACCACATCCGCACCCTTCTCGGTGTCCAGAAGTTTGCCGAGCTTCTGGTTCAGGTCAGACGCGGAGGCACGGTGACGAAGGTTTCGGTGGCGATCTCCGTCGTCCTCTCGGTGCGGATCTCGCCGACGACGGCTATGTCGCACCGAATGGTGAAAGAATCGTCCCTGAGATCGTCGGACTTCTCAAATTCGTCCCTTTTGATCAACTTCACATGACCCCAAGTCAAGCACTCGTCACCAAAAGTTCTTACTGGTCTAGATGACAGCACTCGTCACCAAAAGTTCTTACTCGTCACCAAAACTATTTTAACAGCTCGAGTGGACGTCCACCCGTTTATTGCATGTCATCTAAATGATTATGAAAAATTTTCAAAAAAATTGACAAGATAGATCAATATGTAACATATCACTCCACAAACATGCAAGTTCAAATTCAACTTCTACAAGTTGTAACAAAAATAACAAATTTAACTGTAAATATACATATAGTAATTTGAGTTTTGTTTGTTATTTTTGTTATAACTTGTAAAAGTTGAATTTGAACTTGCATGTTTGCGGAGTGATATGTTACATATTGATCTATCTTGTCAATTTTTTTGAAAATTTTTCATAACCATTTAGATGACATGCAATAAACGGGTGGACGTCCACCTGAGTATTAGAATCTCTCTCCGTACCTGATCGGCGAAACAAATCTGAAACTGGGCTTTAACCTTCACACCCTTCGTGCTGGTGGCATTTTCATCTAGCATGAGGTGAAATGATATGTAATCGGCGAACATGGCGATGTCCCCGTTGGGGTAGTATCTGATGCGCCAACGGTGGCCGCCGACGACGAACTGGTCGGACGTGAGGGCTGCACCGTTGGGAGTGCCCTTGGTTCGCGAGTAGCCGTCGATCTTGAGGAGGTGGTACCCGGTCACCGCGTCGGCCACAATGGAGGAGGCGGTGCCGCGGCTGACGGCAGTAGCCATGGCAGGCAGGCAGGCAAGGTTAACCGCCTGCTCGAGACGAACGAGATGAAAGACACAGGATTTGGTTGGGAATATGCTGGACTAACTACATCTTCCTCTGTATTTTAATGTAGAGATAATCCAAGAAATGCCATTGACATGCATCTAAGTCCCAGAAATACCATCGACAAGCGTGAGTTCCAAGAAATGCCATCGTACAAACGATTTTGTCCGGCGATGGCATTTTTGGGACAAAGTTGTTTGTACGATGGCATTTCTTAGAACTCACACTTGTCGATGGCATTTCTGGGATTTGGATGCTTGTCAATTGCATTTCATGGATTATCTCTTTAATGTATAACGCCGTTGACTTTTTAACCAATGTTTGACCATTCGTCTTATTTAATTTTTTTTATGCAAATACAAAAATGCTTATGTCATGCTTAAAGAACATTTGATGATAAATCAAATCATAATAAAATAAATGATAATTACATAAATTTTTTTAATAAGACGAAATGTCAAATATTTGTTAAAAAGTCAACGGCGTCATACATTAAAATACGAAGGGAGTAATACACAAGGGAAACTTTGTGGCCGAGTCGGAAAATTCACGTGGCCGAGTCGGAAAAATCACCAATGTTGCAGTTGTACACGGTAAACAGAGACACATATAATTCTGGTGAAAATTAAAGAAAAGAAGAAGCATAGTCACGGATCAATCTAATCTAAGAAAGGAACATTGTTACTAATATTTCTTGATTTTTTTTTTAAAAAGCTACAAACCCTTGTCGCGAGTAGCACTAGCAATCATGGGTCAGTGCGCCATGTCTCCCGCACGCTCTGGCACCACCGCCGGCAGCGGCGGCGGGCCGACGCCGTCGTCGTCGTCGTCGCGATCCGCCTCCACCATCGTCGCCGGCACGGCCAGCGGGTACCACCTCCTCAAGATCGACGACTACTCGCGCACCCGGGATCTCTTCCCCACCAGCACTGCCCTCAAGTCCCGCGCTTTCACCATCGGCGGCCATCGATGGCGCATCCAATACTACCCCAACGGCAACACGCCCAACTGCGGCGATTACATATCCCTCTTCCTTCATCTCGACGAGGAAGTAACCAGGGAAGTGTACGCGCAGCTCCAGTTTCGTCTGCTCGACGACGAGTTGGGTGACAAATTACCGCCGCCGCCGCCGCCGCCGTCGCTGGATGCGAACAAGTTCTTCAGCCATGCCAGTTGGGGGCAACCAAAGTTCATCAAGAAGGAGGAATTGGAGAAATCGAGGCATCTCAAGGGCAATTCCTTCACCGTCCGGTGCGACGTCGTCGTCATCACCGAGTTCGTCGCGAAGGATATGCCCGAGGCGGCGACCGCGACGGCGGCGAGAAGAAGAACCCCTGCGAGGGGAACTGGAAGCTTCGTCAGCGTGCCGCCGTCCGATCTTCACCGGCATCTCGGTGAGCTCCTCCTCGGCGAGAAGGGCGCCGACGTGGTGTTCAAGGTCGGCGGCAAGACCTTCACCGCTCACCGGTGCGTGCTCGCGGCCCGGTCGCCGGTGTTCGGCGCCGAGCTGCTAGGCTCAATGAAGGAGAGCCGCAGGAAGGCCGTCGTCCGCGTCGTCGACATGGAGGCGCAGGTGTTCAAGGCGCTGCTCCGCTTCGCGTACACCGACTCGTTGCCGGAGATGAAGGAGAAAGACGAAGGCGCCATGTGCCAGCACCTGCTCGTCGCGGCGGACAGGTACGCCATGGAGAGGCTCAAGCTGGTGTGCGAGGAGAAGCTATGCGAGCGCATCGATGTGAGCTCGGTGGCGACCGTCCTGGCGCTAGCTGAGCAGCACCATTGTGATGGCCTGAGAAATGCGTGCTTTGATTTCCTTAGCTCTCCAGAAAATCTGAAAGCTGCCATGGCCGGCGACGGCTTCGAGCATCTGAGTAGGAGCTGCCCTTCTCTTATGACGGAGTTGGTTGCCATGCTCGGTAACTGTCACGATCCTCAACCCACCCACCGATCAATGCCCAACACCGGAAGCAACCGATAATTCATAGCAGTAATCACTCAAGTAATTTGGATACAATTGAGAGGAATTAGCAATGTAGATTGGGAAGAGAAGCAGGGGACTGGGAATAAGAGAACAGAAACTAGGATTGGAAGAACAGAGAGATGAGAGGAAATTGGAGGAGGAAGAAGCCTTGGCTTTAGTTCTGTTGATTTCTTCATCGATGCCTCATCTGTTGCTGTTCCTTCTCTTTTAAAGGCATGCACCCTGTTTGCCTGGACCAAAGCCCAGTGCCTGAAGCCCGGCCCATAGGACGTGACAGTAACTTAGTTCAGTGACAAACATATCATGTTTCTAAGATTCTTTATGCAGTAGTCATCAAAATTTCTCTCTGTTTTGTTAATTCATTGTATATATCTGCGAGACTACAACTCTGCCATTTGATCAGCAATAACTTTACTGTAGCCATTAGCCAACAGATAGTTATGTCAGTTGAACCTCCACATAGACTGCACGTTGCTTGGTTTTTACCTTCTTTGAACTGATTTATCTTCTCCGAAAATAAAATTGAGAAAAACATTTCTATTCATAGATAAGAACGAAAAGAAAATGGTATTTTAGTGAACACCTAAACTGGCATTCCAGTGAATCAGTTTGAAGCGATGGGATTCCAGCGAAACCACTCTTTTGCGATGGTATAATCCCAAATTTCTCGCTTTACATGTGGCTGACAGTAAGTTTATTCGTCTCCTGACTTTCGTGCTGTGCCAGGCCAACCCACCGTGCCAAGGCAGCGGCCCAAGCATGGTCCAACTATCAGGCCCGGCTGGCACGGGCCAGACCATGCCGTGCCTGGGCCGTGCCAAAGCGCCATGCCATGGGCTGGGCCGTCGGCCCGCAGTCCATATGGCCTCTTCATCGGTCTCAATTAAAACATGGACTTAAAAGGGGAGTTTTTGCCCTCCAACCTCTCTATTAGTCTCCAACTCTCCATTAAACCTACAATAAGATAAACCGGGATCGATTTTGCTATATCTCACTCGAAAGATTTTTTCTTTATCTCTCACTCGATTTTCTCACTCAAATTTACAGTGCATTTTCTTGTAAGTTACAGTGTAATTTATGAAACTTACACGGTAACTTTTGTAAGTTACACTGTAATTTTTGAATCTTCGCATGTAAATTTTAAATTTTGTATTGGATTTGGTCTTTTTATTAAGGATATGGTAATTTAGTGTCCATTATGATGTTTCTTAATTGCTTTTTGCTTTTTATTATATCTATCAGATTTTAATCCAAAGATTAAAAATCTGTGTGATACGATCATAAAAATCTTTCGAAAGATGTATAGGTATTGGGATAGAAAACTTGTAAATACAAAAGCTTAACTCGTATTTCTCTCATATTCCATCGCAAACATATCAGGGCACAGTAAAAATAACATGAGACCATGATTCAGAGCCCGACAAGGCGACAACGCAAATTCCGAGATTTTAAAAACACAGCAGCGGATAAAGACGTTATTATATACCGCGTACCTGCATTGGCATCAAGAACCATGGATGTCGTCGTCGTCGCGTTTCCTTCTCCTTCCGGCTTCCTCGGTTCCTCCTCCTCCGCAGCTAATCTTCCCCACCCCACGCTAAACTTTGCAAATCAGCAGCAGCAGCAGCAACAAGCGACGGGCCTACTTTGCCGCCGGTGATGAGCCATGGAGCATTGTCTCCGACAACCGCCGCCGCCGTGTCCGCGTCCGCCATCGTCGCCAATACCTCCAGAGGGTACCACTACCTCAAGATCGACGGCTACTCGCACACCAAGGCCACGCCCACCGGCGAGGCCCTCTTCTCCTGCCAGTTCGCCGTCGGCGGCCACCGCTGGCGCATCTGCTACTACCCCAACGGCAATGTCCTGGAGGCCGCGGACTACATCTCCATGTTCCTCGTGCTCGACGAGATCGTCGTCAGGAACGTCAAGGCTCAGTTCCAGATTTGCTTCGCCGGCCAGGTTGAGAAGCAGGCGCCGTCCTTGGCATGGAAGACCGTTCGAGCGTTCAATAAGCAAACTTCTTCGTCTTCTTCCTGGGGTTACCCCAAGTTCATCAGGAGAGAAGATTTGGAGAAATCGGAGTATCTCAGGGACGATTCGTTCACCATCCGGTGCGACATCATCGTGGTCGACAATTACCGTGCCGAGGACGCCAGCAGCGGCGCTGCCGGCTTCGTCTCCGTGCCCCCGTCCAACCTCCATAGCCACCTCGGCGACCTCCTCAAGAACGAGAAGGGCACCGACGTAGTGTTCGAGGTCGCCGGCCAGAGGTTCACAGCGCACCGGTGCGTGCTCGCGGCACGGTCACCGGTCTTCAACGCGGAGCTCTTTGGCATGATGATGGAGAGCGACACCACCACCAACGATGCCATCCAAATCGGTGACATGGCGGCGCCGGTGTTCAAGGCGTTGCTCCACTTCGTGTACACCGACTCGTTGCCGGAGACGATGGAGGAGAGGGAGGACACCATGTGCGAGCATCTGCTCGTCGCGGCGGATCGGTACAACCTGGAGAGGCTGAAGCTGATCTGCGAGGAAAGATTGTGCAAGTACATTGGCATAGGCACGGTGATGGACATCCTCGCGCTGGCTGATCAACACCACTGCAAGGGGCTGAAGAAGGCGTGCTTCGATTTTCTCAGGTCGCCGGCGAACCTGAGTGCCGTCACCGGCAGCGAAAGCTTCGAGCATCTGAGCAGGAGCTTCCCCTCTCTTATGAAGGAGCTTGTTGACATTCTAGGAACTTCACATAATTATGCTTGGTGAGTTGTGGCAATATATCCTAGCTTATTTAGGAAGAAACTCCAAATCGGGTGCCTGATTGTTTCTTAAAAAATCGGATGGTCAAATATTTTAGTTGACCACTAGTGAAACATTGAGTTATACATGGCTAGACAAATAATTTAGTCGAAACATTTTCTCCCTCCGTTTCATAATGTAAGTCTTTCTAGCATTGCTCACATTCATATAGATGTTAATGAATCTAGACATGAAGTAATATTTTTTTGTGAAACACAGTGGAGACACGTTGAAACATATCGTTATCGTGTATGAAACATTGAGTGTTAAAGAATTGAAAGATATTTGTTTCATAAAAAATATAATCTTGTGATATCTTATTGTAGAGATTTAATTACAACGAATACAACAGTGTGATCGAATAGATAAGTAGTTTAAAAGAAAAATCGTTTTGAAGGTTGCTAAATGCATACATGCATGGATAGATGGAGAGGAGACAGGGTAGGTGTAGTTAGTTGCGTGAATTTTACGAAACATAATGAAGACACTTAGACACATGCTGAAACATGTCTTTATCACGTATGAAACATATGATATTTTGTTGTAAAGATTTAATTACAACGAATACAACGGTGCGACCAAATAATTAGTTTAGGAAAAAAATATTAAAATAGAGGAGGGAAGGATAATAAACTAGCTAGCTATAGCTTCATGAGCCTGATTTTTGTTGGCTGAATCGGTCTACCAATCCTATGCATGTATTCTCCCTTAGGTTATGAACTTCTGTCGCTAGTTTTACGTGACAGTGGCAATGGGGCCAATGAAAGAATTGACTGTCAATAGTCTTTTCAGGGAAAAAAACAGAATCCAACATATTGACATTTTCTACTCAGCAAATTATTTTTGTTCAAGATTTTTTTTTAGATAATGGTATTTTCTTACCTGGCCTCTACATCAAACCGAATATATGCGGCCATTTAAATTGGGAACTTAGCCCCACAAACAATCCAATCTGAAATTCGCTTCTATGGAGATTTCAACTCAAAACCTTGGGGTACTACTCAGGTAGGGATGAAAACGGTACGGAAACGGACAGAAACGACCTTTATCGTTTCCGTTTTCAATTTTTTTTTCGGAATTAGAATCGGAATCGGAAACCCCGGATACGAAAACGGAATTGAGTGTTATTGAAACCGAAAATGGAGCAAAAACGAGCCGGTGCAGATACGATAACAAAAATTTATCGGGATAAAAAAAACCCTCAAACTGAGCTTCAAACTTCAATGGACAAAAACTTCAAACAGACGATGGGGGATGAGGCGACGTGAGATCTGGACGCGTCACTCTGCCACCCGGCTTTAGAATCTTCGATGTCTCTCTCAGTCCCTCACTCTCTACTCTAAAAGTTTCTAGGTTTGCGGGAGGTATTATAGACTATGGGAGGTGTTATGCTGAATTGGGCTGGTTTGGGACGTATTATGGACTAATGTATTGTATGGACCTGTAACTTCAGAAATTCCGAAAAAGTTTCCAGTCCGACCGATTGTTTGTTCTGACAGAAACTGCTCTTATCATATTCGATTCCGTTTCCGACAAAATATTTCCGAATTCTTATCCGTTTCAGAAAAAAATTTCCGAATTCTTTTCCGTTTCCAAAAATATTCCAACCGGATGATTACGTTTTCGAAAACAGGCCCAGAATCCAGAAATATTCCGTACCGTTTTCATCCCTATACTCAGGTCATTTTAGCCACTAGGCTACATTTGTTCAAGATACCAAAGGAAGACTTGTATTTTCAAAGGAATCTTAACATTGCAAATAGATCGATAAGGTGATTCTGTATATCAGCAGCCTGCCCAGAGTCACCAAGTATGAATGCAGCCTATCAGGAATCCAGGATAAGCACTCATGGATGCATCTCAGTTTCAGTTCTTCAACACCAAGTACCAACTGCAATTTTTTTCAGATTTGTACTTGTAAATATGACTGTTAAAGATATCCCCAGCAACTGTACCCTTATAGAACAGGAACACATTTATTAATAATCTAGCGAATGTAGAACTAATGCGATGTTCAGCAGTTCAGCTAACCATGAATCTTCCCTGAAAGAAAGTTGAACTACTATTACCAAGAATTATTTCTAGAGAATTTCGTGACGCTTCCTTGTTCCAAACAGAAGCCCCCCTCTGACGGCAACAAACTGTTTTGCACCGTCATACTACGAGTTCATGAAAACAATGTTATATAACGTTAGACTCTAGTTCCATCTATCATATATAAATTTTGATTATTGACACATAGAGTGAAGGAAAGTAGGAAAGAAAGTAACAATTTGCAGGTCTAGTGGAAATATGAGCTAACATCAAAGTGGAGATGCAATTAACTAGCATGAAAAACATAAAACTATTCTGACATTTCCTTAGTAAGCATTCTATACAAATTTGCAGGTTCATTAGTGGGGAAAAAAATACCTTAATTGATAACAGAACAGATAAAAACGGAAACTATCGCTGCATCTCCACATACATATAACTATCTCATAATAAAACCTACTCCCTCCGTCCCATCAAAAACCAACCTAGTACTAAATTTGACATATCCTAATATTACGAATCTAAACATATATAGAATATATCACATCTAATACTAAATTCGTTTTTTTTTTACGGAGGGAGTAAGCCAGTCAGGGAGAATATTGCGAAAACAGGATAGCTACCTTAAGACAACATCAGTCAAGAAACCACATGAACCACCATTGAAATAAGACACTGAGTACCACTCAACTAAGCTGCTGAGTTCATGGCAGTCAACTCCAACAAAACAGAGGTGCAGTTCCATGTCAGATGCACGAAGCCATCAGTGGCAATGACTACCCTGAGACTTGCTGGAGATTTGAGAAAACCGAAGCACTACGCCTTCTTCAGAACATCGCAGCCGTGCCGATCAGCTAGCACCAGCATGGTCACCACCGTGCCGACATCGATGTACTAGCCGAGATTTTCCTCGCAAATCAACCTCGGCCTCTCAATGTTATACTCCCTCCTTTCCTAAATATTTGACGCCGTTGACTTTTTAAACCATGTTTGACCGTTCATCTTATTTAAAAACTTTTCTGAAATATGTAAAACTATATGTATGCATAAAAGTATATTTAACAATAAATCAAATGATAGGAAAAGAATTAATAATTACTTAAATTTTTTGAATAAGACGAACGGTCAAACATTTTTAAAAAAAGTCAACGACGTCAAACATTTTGGGATGGAGGGAGTAGTACAAAGAACAAAGGGGCTTGCGTGCTTGAGCCTCTTCTTAATGAGGATGAACGGCGGTCGCATCAGTGCCGTCGCCGTTGGGCTTGACATAGAAGTACCAGCGGTGGCCTCCCACGGTGAAGGGGCCCGACCGGAGGTGCTCCCCGACGGAATGGCAGATTTGGTTTGGAGTCAATTTTTACCATACCAAAATTTTGATACTTTACTTAAGAAAAGAATGTTTGGCACTTGGCAAGCTTTTGGCTTGCCCAATTAATACAGAATTTTAGTTAGTGTGTGGCCAAAAATTGATAGCAAATCAACACATATCACCCATATGATACTATTAAATCGTTAAAATAAATGTTAGTACAACAAAAAAAAATGCTTCAATTTAAATAAGCCTTAGTGTATACGAGATACGATAATTTCAGTATATATAAAAGGCTATAGCGGAATTTGTAGATGTGTGGAGTTCCCAAGACTAGGAGAGTTTGTCAATACAAGAAAAAATGGAACTAAGTGATGAAGAGATCGAAACATCTTCTTTCTAACGTGGAACACGGATGGAGTATATATATTTTTAAAAGTGTGAGAAAAGCTATGTTATATGAAAGAAATACCGACGCGAGGAAGATCGATTTGCATAAATGCCCACATAGATTGAATGTTAGCTCTAAATGGTTTCATATGCATTCAAGTTGTAAAACAAATTCAACTCGGTAATACTCATGTCTGGACCGTTTTGATGTAGTACTACTCATGAGCTCTGTTGGGATATAACATTTGGTCTTTGCTTCAAGAAGCTATAAGAAACTGCAACCGATTATTACATCATCAACGTACAACGGCAATTAACAATTTACAATCCATTATGTAAATTATCTTTATTCTTGCCTGTGTAGTTGTAGAAAAAGAATTACTCCGTAAAACATTTAGTCGAGTGATGCGTGAGTAGATCACGGTTGACTATTTATTTATTTTTTGTTGTGTAAAATACTATGCAAGTGTCACATAAGCCAAAACTAGTCGAGCTTTGGTGAATTAAATTTAAAAATATACTGTTCATTTGGTTTTTTTAAAAAATATTCGGGATGCAATTGTTTTGACAGAAATATACCATCGGTCCCGCAGAAACATTGCACAAAAATTAGGTGGCGATGACGTCAAGAACGGTCTTGCGCGAGGATGGCGCGACACTGCGCTGCGAGACCGCAGTCTCGCTCCTTGCTTGTGCGACGGCGAATGTTTTGCCCACTGAGCTGTTTGTTTAACTAGGAAGGAAGCCCGCGCAGTTGCGCGGGCAATTTATTTTTTATTTATTAAAGAACTACTGAAAAAAAGTCATATATCATCATAACTAACCATAGATTACCTCATATCCTTACCGTAAAAGAAGGAAGTATTTGTACCGTGAAATATTCAAAGGTGGGTGTGCACACGTTTATATGCTCGCTTAGGATTGCCTTTTACATTATTAGTTAAAACAATATTTTCAAGAAAATTGGCGAGGGTGTCATGAAGCAGCGCTATGGCAGTGTGGCTTCTTCGTCAACCTCGTAAAGAGTGGTCGCTACATACATGTATAATTTGAGGAACACCTTAGGGCTACGAAGAAAGAAACAGAAAACTACCAGATGGGATGAACCATATATGCACTCTTCTTTTTTGTTTTTGGCATCTCTTGTGTATGTACGTGCATAGAGAGGGATTAGCTGGTTTTAGGAGCGAGGGCTTACCTGAATAAATCTAATTGAATGGTTGAAAATAATGGATTCACCGGTTTAAGTGCAAATCGATAGCTAGATATTTTGTTTTTTCTTACAATTTTTTTTTACATTTTCTCCAATTTATTAGAGCATCACATGGCATCTTCCAAGTATTAGAGCCTAATTTGAATACAACTCGAAATTGCACATATTTTTACAACTTAAAGCATATTTAATTAATAAAGGGTTTAAATTATTATTTTGGTTTTCCATCTAATCTAAATGAGAAGAAAAAAGAAAAAATAAGGATGTGAGACCCGGTGTGTGTACGTTCATAGTACGATACATAGGTACATATTTTTTCTTAAGGAGGAATACCTGCGTACGTACTGTACGTACGTAGGTACGTACTTTTCTTAAGGAGGAATACCTAGGTAGCTATGTGCATGTATATTGGCTGGTAGTGGCAGTATGACGTGAGCCTTTTTACAAATAAATTTAATTATTAATTTTTAAGATAGATCTAATGGTTGAACATAATGGGTCCACCAGAATAAATGAAAATCGATGGTCGGATGTTTTATTTTTTCTTACAATTTCTATGATTTATTGGAGCGCCACGTGGCGGTCTAGGAACGCTTATAGGGTAATATGTGGTGGATTAGAAGCGTTTGTAGGAAGTTTATCCTCTTGATTACTTTTTCTCTTTATGAAAATATTTGCAACAATAATTTTGGAATAGTTCGTAGGAAGATTATCCTCTTGATTATTTTTCTCTCTTTTCTCTTCATGAAAATATTTGCAATAACAATTTTTGAATAACCACAACCTTCTAAATTAAATATTTGTAACAATATTTTTTAGATCGTCATAACTTTTAACTTTAAATCGCACGTTCACTCTTTATCTATTTGGACCATTGTGTTATTTATGATAAAAATCATAATTAGAATTTATGACATATGTTGTCTACTTCGCTCGTAAAATGTATATTCTTCTAAGTTCTATTCATTCAATCATATATAAAAATATATATATAAAATTGTGACTACATATTATTTTATCCTGTACCACTTCACTTGCATGCATAAATAAAATAGGAAGTGACTATATATATTGTTAGATAGATCTACTTTTTAAAGTCTCACCTTGTAAGAACAATGCCCGCACAGCTGTAAACATATATTTTTAAATTATACTTTTTTATCATATTTGTGGAGTAATAAATTTTGTTTTACTACTATAAAATATACTATTTTATAAACCATCTTTTTTCTAGCGACGTAAATATATTTTTTAGGTCTTATAGCTTTTCTTTTTACTCGTGTACGTACGTATTTTTTTCAACTGAAACAGTACCTTTTTAATAGATTTTATATAGTACGTAAGTACGTTTCTTTAAATGAACAGTACATATAGGTTTTTTTTTTAAGGTCCGCGTAAGTACGTGAGATTTTTCCTTTTTTCCATTGTGCGTATGAACGTGAGAATTTCCGGTATAAAACGGTTTCACTCGAATTCACACGATATCAATAGAAAGCAAATAGATCTAATCCAATGGTCTAAAATAATGGGTCCACTAATTTAAATGAAAATCGATGGTGAGATTATAAAATGCCACATGGCAACATAAGAGTGTTTGTAGAAACGCCACATGGCGGCTTAGGAGCGTTTGTAGGATAATTAATGGACTTTTAGTATATAATAGATAGATAGATATCCAAACATTCGATGTGATAGGGACTTTAAAACTAAAGTCTTAGTCCCATCTAAACAGGGTCTTAAGTTTCCATGGAGGACGTGGGCAACTAGCATAATCATCGCCTTATCTCGCTCCGAAAGGACGGCGGCCAGTGGCAACAAATAAACAAAGAGGATACATATGCATATGCACCGTCCCCTTTTTTTTCACCATTTCATTTATCGGATTTTATTTTATTGAATCAACGAGCACTAATTTTATTGAATAGAGTAGGAGAAAACTGTACAATCAGACAAAAACACCAATTTTATTATCGGATTATTCAAACAAATTATTTGCACTATAATTTTTAAAAACCATGTGTTCTCAAGAAAAAAAAACTCTACTGCATTGTTCAGACCTATTTGTTGAGTTTTTTTAAAAAAATGTTTAGTAGTTTTCAAATCAAAATCTTCGGCAATAATCCACTCGACAGTCTCAAACTGGACCTTCGACACAGGAGCTCTAGATCAACTCCATATCTAGGGTGTGTTTAGTTCACGCTAAAATTAGAAGTTTGGTTGAAATTGGAACGATGCGACGGAAAAGTTGAAAATTTGTATGTGTAGAAAAGTTTTGATGTGATGAAAAACTTAAAAGTTTGAAGAAAAATTTTGGAACTAAACTCGGCCCTAGTGACAATACAACTTTGTCCATTCTTATTTTGGTTTTGTGTGCAAGTTCAATATTCTCAGCTCACATCAGTGTGTGTTATGTGTTATATGCTCCTCTATATTTTATATTTTAATGTATTATGTCGTTGACTTTTTATCAACGTTTGACCATTCGTCTTATTTAAAAAAAATTATGTAATTATTATTTATTTTATTGTGACTTGATTTATCACAAATGTTATTTAAGCATAACATAAATATTTTTATATCTACACAAAAATTTTGAGTAAGACGAATGGTCAAAAATTGGTAAAAAAAAACTACGAAGGGAGTAATTAATCGGAGGAATTAGCTGTTGGGTTCTGAGTCCAGGGTGTGTTGTGGCTTGTGATAGAAGCTGCATGCAGTGATGCTGTGCCTAGGTTGTTTTGCATTGTCTGCTTCTTCCCACTCACTCATCAGAGTTCACTTTTCGATCGAAAAGTTTGGTAATAACGTAGTACGCTGCTTGCGTGGTTTCGCACATTGTAAAGCTAAAGTCGTTGGAGGTGGCTTTCTTCGTCCTTGAGTACTATAAAAGCAGAGTACCGTATTTGGCTTTCTTGATAAATATTTTCTATGTCCCAAAACAAACTCAATCCTAGATTTGAATGTGAGTATACCCAGGGTTATACTTTCGGTTTAGCCGATTTGATCTGGCGTCACCGAAATTTCGGAAATTTCCAAAATTTGAACAAAATTTAGTTGAATTTGAACAAATATTATCAAAATTCATGAAAAATTGAAAAATTTTGGCCCAAAAAATATCATATCGAAGGGATCCAAAATGACCGAAATTTCCAACCCTGAGTATACCCAATCCTAGGTTTAATTTGAACATACACTGTAACCGGATTCAAAGTCAGGATTGAGTTCTTTTTAGAACAATGGGACTAGATGATGAAAAGGGGTGGCATGCATGCTGGATCTAGCCAGCTAGGGATCCATATCGCCTACCTTATTTTTTTGCCAAAATCAAGCTTTCCGGCCATATCTTGATCCATCCCTGTCATCCATTCATCAATTAACCATCCGATTGTTGTACCATAGCAGCATATATAGCTAGAAGAGAACTTGCAAGACTCAACCATCGATCGAACAGACAGAAATTCTACGGTTGGCATCCACACAACTCTACAGCTGGCTTCAAATTATGGATGAAAATGGTCGGAAAAATGCTCAAACTATTTCCACAAGCATATATATTGTTTATTGGGAATAGAATCGAAATAGTAGAACATTTGAAACGAAAATGGTACCAGAATGAAACTATCCATAGAACCTTAGAAACAACGTATCTCAATGGCACGAGCTAAACCCAAAAAATAAACACCCTCTAATCTAGGACGGAGGGAGTACTAGAAGTAATTAATTTTTTTAAAAGTGCATCTTTATACCTGACTTATATTAAAAAATTCTTTATAGAAAATACCGTGCCAAAAAATTTTACTTACTCAGTTCTGGTAAGGAGGATTCACGTGCAGGGAACCAGTTGCTGCCTTGCGTTTCACGCGGAAAGAGTCCAATTCGACTCCCTCAGCTGTAGGTTGAATCTGATTTATATGCCCATGCATATCGTAAAATCAGGTATATCAACCCATTCAATTATTAAAACTAGTGTAAAATTACTTTCTTGATGGTATGGCACGTTGATTTGTGGTTCTCGCTGATGTGACATGTTGACCTTGGTCAAACCAACTAAGTCTAGGGCATGTGGTGCTTATGTAGCACCAGAAGAAAAATATGAAAAAAAAAGTATAAATGCAATGGAACCCACGTATCAGTAAGTATCTTTGCTTTCTTCCTCTCTAGCTGCCATCTTCCTCTCGGCAAGCATCGAGCCAAGCTTTGAGGTAGAGAGAGGAGACTAGGGAGAGAAAGAGAGGACCGCAGACTCTGGAGCCTAAGACAGCGGTGGTGGTGGTGTCTTTCCCAATTCCCATGACTTGCTCAACTGGTAGGGGTGATGGTGCAGAGCTTGACAAGGCTAAAGAGAGCGCGAGATCTAGTGGTTGCCAGCTAGGCCTATAAAAAAAGCTTAAGGCTTGTGGGCTGCTCGAGCTTGGTTCGTCTTAGATTTGATACGAGCTCAGCTAGAGCTCTTAAGGAGCCAAGCCCGAGCCCAACCCCAAGCTTGTGAGCTTTCGTCAAGTTGAGCTTGAGCTTCTCATGAGCCTAGATGTATGTTTGATTTTTATGTCTTGTGTAACAAGTGACTAGGTTAAGGATAAATGAGTACAGATTCATGTAAAATAATTAGTCTGTTTTGGTATCATATATTAATCGTATGTTCTCCTAACCTTTTCTTTAATATTGTTATCTTGAAATTATTGTTTTACATAAAAATTATCATCAAAATATACATTATCATATACTCGGTCGAGCTCGCAAACCTAACCGAATTTGAGTCGAGCCTGCTTAACGACTCGAAGGTGGATTAGGCTCGGCTCGAGCTTGTGTCGAGGTCGAGCCTATACAGGCAGGCTCGCTCAAGTTTGGCTTGTTGACAACTCTAGTTGCCACCTTCGCTTATGTTGCCTTCGAGAGCAATGGAATCTAGATGTCGGCATCCTGAGATCGCGATGTGGCCTACTAGGTTGGACACCCTGACTTGAAGACCACCGGCACATACACGTCGTTGTTCATGTCATCTGCTGCCACGAGAATGACAACGGGATCCAACTCTGCCACCGCTTACCTCGCCTCCGCTACCACAAACCTCTCCTCCACTAGGAAACCAAGGGTGGTGCTATTGCATGTGTAGCTATCACCAAGCTGTTGTTAGGGAGAAGGGAGAGGGGCAGAGGCAGCTAGCCCTTCGCCAGACTGGTTCTCTAGCAAGGACAGGGCTAGCGCTCTCAGTGGCCTCCATGTTGTGGGGGACGAAGTACACCACCGCCATGAAGCTCGGCCTCTAGACATTGACCCATCTCCACCACGTGTGTTGCTGTAGTGGAGCTCGAGGCCGGATCACCTCCTCCCAGCTACTTCCTCAACACGGTGATAAGCATGAACTCAAACCTCTGCCTGGCTAGTTCTTACCTCTCTTGGCCACTGTCTCTCCCACCAACGAGGTCACCGCCGTCTCCAACTCATGCCACCCCTAATCCCACCAGTCGCCACTTTAACCACCGGAAGATAAAGAGAGATGATGAAATAGAGGAGAGAGGGAAGGAAGAGGAATAATCAGTCTATCTGCTGTTTAGCCTAGTGATGCATGCTACCTGCAGTGTACAACCAACTTCTTGGCGACCAGCCGAATACCAGCATTATTTTTGTAGTCGTATAGTTCCACAGAGAAGAACGCGTCGACCATGTCCCCTCGAAAAAACATAAATTCCAGCTCTGCGACATCTGCCTTGCTGAAATCCTTCTTCCGGATGTTGCCGCTAGCCTCTTTCAGGTATATCTCTGTCGCATAGGTCGCATCGTCGCCGCTGCCTACGATGGGGATGCTGCGAAAAGGGAATGTGGTTGTTGTTACTCCCTCGGTTTTATATTATAATTCGTTTGATCTTTTTTTTAAGACAAACTTAGTTAAGTTTGACTAAATTTATAGTAAAATTTTAACAATATCTAATATATGAAATTAGTTTTATTAAATCTAACATTGACTATAGTTTGATAAAATATTTGTTTTGTGTTAAAAATATTAGTATATTTTTCTATAAATTTAGTCAAACCTAAAGAAGTTTAACTAGGAAAATATTCAAACGACTTATAAATATAATACGAAACAGAGGAAGTATCGTTGTTGTTGTTAAAAATCACAGAAGCATGAACACTTGGCACTTATTTTTACATTTTAAAAGAATCAGAGAGCAATGTAACTCACTTTAGGCGTACACTAGGACGATTCCCGTATTCCTTAATCACTTGCCGCCATTCAGAATTGCTCCCAAACTTCCGGAATGTTATCTCAGCTATTTCATCACAAAATTCTAGAACTTGTCTGAGATTCTCAGGGATGTCAACCACTATGCTCAACTTATTTGGTCGACCTTCACTGTCTTGATACAGATAAACTTCATAACGGACCCTCAAACCTATGCAACGAAGTTGTAGCGGATTATCGTTGTGCTCGATACATAAGCTCCATTCAAATTGGTATGGAAGAGAATTGGTGCGAAGGCCGGAAGTTAGACTTCTTTTGCCCAAACAAGAGGAAAAAGAAATAGAAACTTGGATGAACTCGAGTGAAATATCATTTGGGTTGAGGAAACCGCCGCTTAGCAGTTCTGGAAAATTATCCTCCTGCAAAAGAATTTCATGGTTTAGCCAATAAATTATACTATCAAATAGGGGTATAATCAGGTCAGATATGATCGGATAGCACTCTTTTTTGACCTATCTTGTATTTTCTTCAGAGCCAAAACCAAGCATTGATTTACTTATCCCGGTTTTTTCCCTCGGAATTGGATCCAAGAACGGATTTTTATCTCTAGTACTAAGATATTAAGCCTAGGGACAATTAGAGAACCCGATTAGTTGGGCATGTCAACTGTTAAATGGGGATGGATCTAGGGATTCATTTGCGAGTTCATAAATATATAAGGACTATTTATATCTTTTATCATGTTCATAAGTGGAGTCATAATAGATTTTGGTGTATGTTTAATAGTACGGCTACAACTCATAACATAACCTATCCTATTTTTCTCCTAGGTTCAAATTCTGATGGATAATGGCAAGTATTCATTTCACTCTCCAGTACCAGTCTCATAAGCCTCGGGTCGGTCAGGATAGCGGGTAATACACGTCCCGTTTACACACCTACTATCAGACAGTGAGACACATTAATGAATTCTACAAACAATATATCATAACTAACGATGATTGATTGGCTCTCCTCCATCTCTCTACACAGTAGCATTTCTAGGCAATTCAAAGTTGCTACTACGAATTACAGAAATTTAAATATTCTTAATTTCAATAATAGATATCTATGAATTACCCCACAATTCGAAGTTGGATTGTTGACATATCATGCTATGCAATCACTAGTTCTCACTCTGCTGCATCAGATGCCAAATGCGTGGAAAAAAATGATAGAAACAAGTAGTTGTTTCAGACTTTCAGTCAAAGAAGCATTGCTTGAACAATGTTGTTTTCCAGATCATATGAAGTTAATAGGAACAGAAAAACAGGAGGTAGGTAATCCAAACACACCAGGAACAGCACTGTAGAACAACACTTGAGAACATCAAGATTCATCCTGACATCATACAGACTCCTGCAAATTATTGAGCAGATTATTGTCATAGATTAAACTTAACGAATAGCTTAAAAACAAGGGTCTAAACAATGTAGCAGGAGAAAGTTTATTAGGAAAGCACATCTTTTGAAGAATGTAGAAAATAATTTGTTTCAATGATCCAATGAATAATCAGATGAAAAGAACATGGCTTAAATTGCAAAGCAAATTAGTGGAAGATCATTTACTCTATTAATTTTAGGATATATATATACTTAAAACTGAATAAAAGAAGGTGAAATAACGATTCCTAATCTACTTCTCTAATTGACAATAAATACCGAGTACTTGGAGAAGTGCGTATGTGCCAATGAAACTAAACAAAACAATTTGAACATGATATGTACTGAAGTGGGATCATGAGGAAGTTAATCATTACTTTTGATTCGTATTATGTTTGGTAGCAGGAGTAAATGTTGATGGGCGATATATATATATTCAAAAAACAGTGATTGTTTCCACCACACCTCTTTAGAAAGATTCTTGTTAGAATTTTAAAATTTTGACCAAATATTGTCATAAATATCAAATATTTATGATTGAAGGTAATATTAATAGAAACTGCTCAGCGGGCTAGGTAACCAGTAATGAAATAATCACTTAATGAATGTCAAGCTAAGTTACCAACATGATGCCTTGGGTATATGTGTTTTCAATTCAAATAGGAAAGGATAAGAAAAATCCAAAGTTGAGAAAGGACGCATTTGGAATTCAGATGCAATGAATATAAATTTTGGATTTTACACTCTATATAATATACCTGTGAATTTGCGGCCCTAGATTAAAGTAATCTGCCAAATTTGCCATCTGCAGAAATCAGCCATATTCATTCAAATGACAAGAAGGATCATGTATATCCATGAGAACATTCAACGAAGGTCTGGATTCTTTAGCATGCAAATCTTGGTTTTCTTTAGGGAAATTTATAAAAACCACCTCATAAGTTACTTGAAGTTTGACATTTCACCATATAAGTTATTTTATTGCAAATACCTACCCAGCTACTCAATTTTATTGAAAAACCACTCCAGTGAATGTATGTCTAACCGAATCAACATGTTTTAATAAATTATAAGCCGTCAATGTGATCTTTACCAAACTTAGATACACGTAGAATATAGTTTTGATAAAATAATTTTTGAAGATTCCACAAATAGAAATGCTGATGAGAGCTTAGATGTTCTTACACTGTGTTTTGCTATATAAAGAAAGTTCAATGAAACATGAAGGATAAATCTAATGCAAGCAATTGAATAAAATTTACTCGGGTAGCTTAGCATCATGTGGTAGCTCTAGGGTGATTTAATTAAGCACGTGCGCTGTAACGCTCCGCTTCTCGTGAGACGTTAAAAACTAATTCGGCAAAATCCTAATTGCGAAAATTTCGTTCTTTGTGTGCGAGTCTAAGTCGTGCCCTGGATCTCAATTCAATTTCCCGTTGTTCCCTCTCGTCGCCATCAAATCGTCCACCTCAAGATTCCAATTCCGGCTATCAAACTCCGAAATTCAATCGCCTCCCTTTGAATCCCCGCCAAATACCTGTCCCCATTTCCGAAAAATATCAAATTCCCATCTCGAATCCTTTCCTTGAGTCTCCCTTGATTCCTCCCTAAACCCCCGAGATCGAATCTCAAATTTGAAATTTAAACCCAAGCCCCAAATCTCTCCAACTCAAATTCCCTATAAAAGTCTATTTTTTCCTCCCTCTGTTTTGTGGGCTGAATTCCTTTCCCTCGGCCCATCCCTCCTCTCAGCCTGATCCCCCTCCCCTTCGCACGTGCAGAGCACGAGCGTCGTGCCCGAGCCGAGAGAGAGCGCCGCCCTCTCTCTCTCTCGCTCTCTCTGCTTCCTCTCTCCCCGTCGCCGATTCCCGCCACCGCCTTTGGTTCCCGCGCACGCGTCGGTCGTGGCCGACCGCCCGGTCGCCGCCACCGTCAGCGCCTGCGCCGCGCTGCCGCTCGGCCCCGCTGCCTGCCGCGAGCTCTGCAGCGCGTGCCCGAGCCGCTCCACGCGTGTCCTGCCAAAACCGTGAGGCCGAGCTCCCGCTCCCATCCCTCTCCCGCCCCAACTCGGCAAAGAGCAGAGCCCCCCTTTTCCCCCTCCTTTTCCACTTTTGCCTGACACCGCCGGCATCATCACCTGCCGCCGCCTTGGCTGCACGCGTCGACGACCGCCAGCTCATCGCCCCTGCATCCCTTGACCGCCAATGTCGGTTTTCCTCCTCCAAACCGACCTCTCCTCCTCGCCTATATAACCCGAGCCCCCCCCCTCAGCGTCTCGACCTCCCACTCGTTTCCTCTCGTTTCCTCCCACAGCGCCATTGCCGCCGGACCACCATCCCCACCATGCTGCCGCCGTCCTCGCCTCCCTCCGCCGTCGCGCGTGCTGGTGAAGCCGGCGTGCGCACGAGGAGCTGACGCGGACTCCGGCCACTCTTCTCCTTCCCCTTCCCCGGCCCGAGGCTGGAGAGCTTGCTCCCGCGCCGCCGCCGCTCGTCACGGTGCCCTGTCCCGACGCGGTAGCCCTCCGTTCCTCTTCCTCGCTCGCCCTCCTCCTCCTTTAACTCGCGTGGTTCGTAGGCGCCGCCCCAAGCCCCGCTGCCGCTCGCCATGGCCTTGCCGCCGTCGGCGCCCGCTCCCGGAGGCCGCCTCTCGTCGCCGGACCTCCACGGCGTCGCTCTACCCCATCCAACGCCGGAAATGAACTCCTTGAACCCCGGAGATGCTCCCATCCTTTTGAATCGAACCCCCGTTGCTCCGGTGAAGTTTCCCCCCTTTTCGCGCCGCCGGCGTGCGCCGCCACGATTCGTCGTCGCTGGCCTCCCTCCGGCGAATCCGACCCGGTGGCTCACTTCCTCTTGTCCGTCCCATCGTTCCGGTGTACTCCCTCTCTCTCGAATCGTCACGACGAGCTCCGGTGAACTTGGCCGCCGTCCGCCGTCCATCTCGGCCTCCCCTTCTTCCTCCTCCCGCCGGCCCGCGTGGCTGCCACGTAGGCGCCACGTCGGCGCCACCTCGGCTTTGACCGGGCCAAGCCGGTCAGCCGCCCCCTCCCTCCGTCTTCCCTCCCGTGCGCGCGGTCCACGGCAAGCCGTGCGGCTGCACGTGGGCCCGCCACCATCCGTCCACCCGGCGCGCCGCGCCCGAACCACGCGCACCCGAAACCCTAGCGCCCGTCCCCGTGTGCGCCGCTTCCACCGTGCACCGCCTCACCGACAAGCGGGCCCGCTCGGGACCCCGCGAGGTGAGCCCGGTCCACCCGGCTCCCCTTCCCCCTCTCTCTCCCCACGCCCCTCTCTTGGGCCGCCTCTCCGTAGCCCGCGCCGGCCCAATAAGCTCGGCCGAGCCGCGCAAATCCTCTCGGGCCGCGCCAAGCCGCTCGGTAAAATCTGATTCCTATCCCTCCTTCCTTTTCTTATCCAAAGGGATTAATAAATCCTTTTCCCTTTTTCATAAATCAATTCCTTATTCCCAAAATTCCATGAATCATTTCCTTTGCTCCCGCACGTCAGTGAATGTCAATAATATTCTTGAGAATATTATTTCTATAAATTCCATAAACCATTTCTCGTATTCCAGAAAATTCCGATAAATCATTTCCTTGTCCAGAAAATCCAATTAAACTTCCAAAATTCGTATCTCCCGATCCGTAGCTCCGATTGATTCCGTTCCACATCCAGTAATTCCGTAAAATTGAGATCTATTTAATGGCACTATTAATTAGCCTAATAGGATCTTTCTTTTGGTCTTTTGTTTAGGTTTTTGATTGTTTGCGTATAGTTGCGGTTACCGGATTTTCGTCGATCGCGGGTTTTCTCGAAGATTCGTGAAGCTTCGCGAAGACCTTGAGCAAGGCAAGTCACCCTTTGATCAATTGCTCCTATAATTGGAAAATCATTATTATTTTGTTTGCAACTTGCATTATTAGAGTCACACACATATAACATGCTTGGCCTCGGTTTGCGTGCCAAACCGACGGACCTACCCAGTAGTCGCACTAATTCCTGTAGGCTGTACTACCCTGATTCCTTGTCGCTCCACCCTTGTGGTACTTTGGTATCCGTGCTCTTTGAGCGTGTATACCAATTGTCCCACATACACCGTTGATTGTCGAAAAATTGGGAAATGGGTTTGTGAAGCCTTCAAAACCCGACATGTGGTGTCGGTGTGTTTAAAAATAAAATGAATTGTGAAAACTCGCGATGCGGGGGTGGTGCCTGCGTGGCGCTGTCCCGTATTCGCATATAAGGACCGATTCCTGTGGGAAACTCATCAAGCATAATCAAAGTGCAACCACAAGGTGGAATGGGACACCCTGGCTAAGTAACTAGTCGGTTCAGGGAAACCTCGCATGCCAATAGTTGGGGAACGCCGGGGCGGGGTCGGTTGGAGCCAACCCGGGTTCCTGGTAAGGCAAGAACACGAAGCTTGCCAGATTACCGATCGAGGTGGTTGGAGTTTGATTTGTGAAAACTAAAATGGCCTATATTTATGTGAGGAATTGATCCTTCTATGTGGCATGAGGTAACCCTGGGTCGGCTTGGGAAAGGCTTTGTTGCGAACCTCTGATACCGACGGGTGTTCGGAATAAGTTCGTATCTTGTGGGTAAAGTGTACCCCTCTGCAGAGGTTAACTAACTGTTCGAACAGCCGTGCCCACGGTCATGGGCGGATGTGAGGTGGTTCCCGTTGCGTAGATTTGTTTGCCTGTGCTTTGTGAAAAGTTGTTGTGGTGTGGGAATCGTAACCAGAATCAGCCTACGTGGCAGATGGATGACCTGAGTAGTCAGAAACGAATCTGTGTGATTCGGGATGTCTGTGGGCATCATAGACTAGGCTTCCCGAGTGGAAGCGGATTGCTTTGCTGCTGGGCAGCTGGACTCTGGGAGTCCGAGAAAATGAAAAAGGCTCTGGGAGCCGCTTAATCGAGTGAAAAGGCTCTGGGAGCCGATAAGTAATGATCTGACCCTGGAGGTCGATATATTACCATTTGAGTTGTTGAAAAGCATTTCTTAAGTCAAATCGAGACACAAGTCTCTTTTCGATCCAAACTCAAAAAGAAATAAATCACTTAGTGTTTTCAAAATGAATTCAAACAAAGGATTTGCAAAACAACCTTGCCTCTCTTCCAAGCTTGCATTAAACACCTAAATTCCCGTGACTTGCTGAGTACGAAAGTACTCACCCTTGCTCTATATAAATATATATAGTTCCTCCGCCTTGAAGTGAAGATGAAGTGAAGTGAAGATTAGGGTTTCGTCCTTGTTCCCAGCCGTCGCCTGTGGTG
Source organism: Oryza sativa Japonica Group (assembly GCF_034140825.1). Classification (NCBI taxonomy): domain Eukaryota; kingdom Viridiplantae; phylum Streptophyta; class Magnoliopsida; order Poales; family Poaceae; genus Oryza; species Oryza sativa. The sequence goes on along the minus strand of NC_089044.1, from coordinate 15,812,063 downwards.
TTGGGTGTTAGTTCGTTGGTTCCGCTGCTGCTGCTGTTGTTGGTGTTTACTCGTCCGTGTCGTCGGTTGCATTCTCGGGTTGTTCTGAGCTGCAACCTAAGTTAAGGTAAATAAGTCCTCTATTTATTTTAAGGATTTGCAATGATTCATATTTGTCACCGTGGGTACCAGCACTATGTCCTGGGACTGGTACCGAGATCGCGGTTTCGTAGGTAGCGGTTCGCGCCGTTTTTCTTACGACACGCTCCTATCAGGTGCCGTTGTACGGCGGTGCCGGATTGGGGTGTGACATGCGCACTAGGGTGATTTTTACAACAAAACAGAGCATGGAGTGGACATTTGTTACAAAATAACTTATCAAACTTCAAGTGACTTATGGGATGGTTTTTGTAGTTTTTCCTATCTTTTATGGTACATCTATAACTAAGGCTCGGTTTGTGGTTGTTGTGTTGGTGTTGCGCTGTGCTCATTTTTAAAATTGCTCTAAAAATTTGAACATATAATTTTGGTCGTTTGGTTTATAGATTGAATTATGATTATATATATTATCCAACTTTCACGTCTCTTCCAATTGTTTCGTATTTTCATACCATAATAATATTGACAAGATTATAAGAAAATCAGTTTAACAAACACCAAAATGTCAAAAAGTTGTTGCAGCAAACGAGTTTATGATCAGGATCCATATGCCGCAATGTCAAACTGAACCTAAAGCATTCTTAGTTTGAAATTGTAAGTGATTTTATGCAAACAACAAGGTCATCACCTTCATGTTCCCTGCTCTCCTCCCAAACGTCTGGGTAAGCAGAGGTAAGGTGTCGATCATCCCCTTTGGTTCAGGAGGCGACCGTCCAATTTCAGCGAATGCTTCCCTTATTATCTCTGAGTCAAACGAAATGATGTTGTGACCAGCCCAGATTCGCCCTGTCCAGAACTAACAACGTTAGAGAGCACTACGAAAAGGGCCAAAATAAAGTAGTTTTTTTTTAAAAAAAAATCTTTACAGTGGTAAAAAATTAACCATTATAGAACACTAAAATGGATATTGTGCATTCGTCTAGCGTTGATGAAACTATCATGTCACTCAAGTGCTAATTAAATCTTATTCTTCTTCTATGGTGTGTTGGCATCGATATGATATTGTGCTTGTATTGTAAAAAGTGGCTCTGATTGAAATTGAAAACGGAGTTAAAGGCCTGTTCACTTTGATAAAAAAAAACATTACCAAATTTTGCCAAAATTTTGGCAACTTACCAAAATTTTAGCAGGATTTTTTATATAGTTACCCAAATTTGGCAGCAAACTAAATGTAGCCAATTTTTTTGACAACTTTACCAAAATTTGGTAAGGTTGAAAATAGTATCAAAAGAACAGGCCCAAAGCAGTGACTGTTGATGTATTAGAATTGATAACCGTTGAGTCATGCAGCATAGTAAGTTGGAGTTGGAAAGAAAGATTTTTTTTTATTTAGTTGGCATTGAACCATGTGCATGTATCGAATTTTAGATAATAAAAGCTTTTATTCAAACTCACCCAACAATGTACATGCTTGGAACGTGCTTGCTAGTATATGGCTGCAGTAGTAAACTACATATTTCCTTGAGAGAAAAGAAAATGGAAAGGGAAAGAAAATGGATTCCTCATTCCTGAAAGTCAAGGAAGGAGACATGTCAAGAAATACAATGACAAGAACCCCCTCCCCTCACCGTGCAGGACGTTGTGGATGTTATTAGCAACGTCACAGAAGGGCGGGGCGTGTTCGAGGGCGCCACGCGTGATGCCCTTACGCTCAAGCGCCTCCGTGACCACCCCAAGGTCGGAGGGGCGCACGAGCGTGACGAAGGGCTCCGCGACCTCAACCAGCTGTCGCGGGCAGAGGAAGATGGACCCGAACTCGAGCAGCGTGCGCCTCTCCCTAGGACCCCATGGCATGGAGGTCTCCACGTCGAAGAAGGTGATCTCCGGCTCCTCCTCAACTAGAGGTGGGACTTGGGCCGTGCTTTCTTGGGCCGGCCCAAGGCACGATGGCCCAGCACGAGAGAAAGCACGCCCAGCACGGCACGGCTATGGGCCGGGCCGGCACGGCCCGTAGTTGGGCCGTGCCTGGGCCGTAAGTTGAGGCACGCTGGGCGGCACGGCAGGCTATTGGGCAGTGCCTGGGCCAGCCCAGCACGAAAAAGGCCCGAAGGCCCGAAGGCCGGCCCAGCACGAAAAATGGCCGAAAGTCAGGAGCGCAGGAGTCGGCCCGTAAGTCACCGCAGGAGCGCCGAGCGCGTGCATGGCTGCATGCGACGCGGTGATTAATTTCTTCCTCTTGTTTTGAATGGAATTTAACTCATGTAGACGCGGTGATTAATTTCTCAAGGGAACAGTGCCATGCACTCATGCAGATGTGCATGGTCGCCTTGCCTGTTGCTGTGCCGCATGCGGCATGCCCAGAAGGCCAGAACTAAGTGCGTGGTCACTCAGACTGACACTCAAACTTCAGCCGTTCAGACTTCAGTAGTTCAATGTGTGTGCGTGCGTGGCCGACGCCCGACGCGTTCAGTCGTTCAGAAACTTCAGATATGGCCGGCCGCGTCGCCGCGACCCGCGAGGAGTCACGCAGCCGCAGCGTTCCAGGCTTCTAGCCGCAGCCGTCTCCTGCGCTCCTGACGTCACGCGTTCAACCGAGCCGCTGAACCGAAGAGTCGATCGGTAGCCGCCGAGAGTCGTTCAGATCAGTTCAGTGTTCAGACGCGTCGCCGGCCGGCGGACCGGCCCTGGCATACCCTATATAAACCATACCTATTTTCTGATTTCAACACACTTCTTCTTCTTCTTTCAACACATCTCCCCACCGTATCTATTTTTCATAGAAAATATGCGGAGGTCCAAAAAGCGTCAACACGAGTCGACAACCGGTCCATACCAGAGGTCGGTCGATGCCCGGCAGCTATCCCCGGGCATGGACGACTACGGGATGGATGATCGCCACATGGATGGTCTGGAGGGCGATGACGGTGATCAGCCATCTCCTGGCGAGGCCAACTTCTCCGTCGACGTCGACGCCACGACGTTGCCCACACCAAATTCCGATAACCAGCCATCTGCCAGAAGAGCGGAGTGTTGGCGACACTTCGAATTATTCACCGAGATGGTTGACGGTAAAAGTATACCTCGTGCTCAATGCAAATATTGCGAAAAAATTTTGTCTGCAGCTACTTCTTCAGGGACAGGCCATCTCAACCGGCATTACTTGGCGCATCTCAAGAACAAGGCGCCGGCAGGAGCAAGACAGACACATTTGTCCTTCGGCCCTGACGGTTCAGTAAGTACATGGACCTATGATTCAAAAATAGCTAGAGAAGAGATTGCTAAGTTTATTGTTGCTGAGGATCTACCAATTAGAATGGGGGAAAGCAAACATTTTGAGAGAATGATCCAAAAAGCTTTTTGCCCACAGTACAAAAAAGTTTCTAGGAAAACCACCAAGAACGATATTACAGCTATATATCGTTCTAAGTTGAGTGTGTTGAAGCAAACTTTGAGTACTACTAGTTTTTCATTTGCTGTGACATCGGACATCTGGACATCCCAACACCAAAGAACATCTTATCTTAGTGTTGTTCTTCATTATCTTGACAACAATCGGTCGTTGAATAAGAGAGTCATAGGGTTCAAACTCATGACGTCACACACGGGAGATGCCATAGCCACGATAATCCTAGAGGTATTGAGAGAAATCAATTTACAATCTAGGGTTGTTTCCATTACTCTTGACAATGCATCAGCAAACACAACGGCCATGTCGATTTTGGAGCCGGATCTAAGAAGTTATGTTGGAGGCTTTGTCATTCATCAGAGATGCATTTGTCACGTCATCAATCTCATCGTTCAACCAGGTACTAATGTTATTAATAATTTATTGATTTTAGTGTATGCGGCATATTGCTTATTTATTTTAATATATGCGACCTATTTTTTTGCAGGCATGATTGTTCTGGATAAATTGTTAAACAAAATTCGCCGTTCTGTTCGTATCATAGGAGGTAACACAGTGGTCAAAGCGAGGTTCCAAGACTACTGTAAAGCGAAGAATAAACCTGGACGGATGTTTGGCATTGTGAAGAATAAACCTGGACGGATGTTTGGCATTGATGTCAAACATAGGTGGAACACAACATACCTGTTGCTGCGACAATTAAAAGGGTATGAGGAGTTAATTTCTATTTTCATCAATTCGATGCATGTCAGAATGAAGGATACCGATGACGACGGTGATGGTGAGATTTTGATTCTCACCGATCAGGATTGGGAGATTGCTACACGTGTGCGTAAATTTCTGAAGCCCTTTTATAATGCTACAGTTCAATTATCAGGAATTTACTATCCTACATCTTGTTTGGTGCTTGAGTGGATTTGGAAGCTGGCACTTGTTTTGGATGAAAACCGGTCTGATCGTATTCTGTCTTCCATTGTTAAACCCATGGAAGAAAAATTTCTCAAATACTTCACCGCTATACCTCACCTTTATTGCTTTGCTTTGATACTTGATCCTCGCAAAAAGTTGGAAATTGCCAAGGTTGCCATGAACTCAATAGGTGATGCAGTGGGGCTTGATTATTCTGAAGCTTTTCAACATGTCAATAATGAGCTCTATAGGGTTTTCCGTCTGTACCGAACCAAGCTTGGTGGTACTCCCCGAGTTCCTGAGCAGACCTCACAAAAGAAAGCAAGCAAGTCAAGTGCACTAAATTTGTGGAAGCAGCATACAGGCAAGGACCAAGCCTCTCCATCCTCACAGAACAAATCAACATGGAACCCGGATTCAGAGCTTAACCACTACCTCGTCACCGATCATACTGAGCATGATCCGACGCTTGATGGCGACGATGTCGATCTCCTTGGGTGGTGGAAAGAGAAAGAGCGAACTCTTCCTATGTTAGCTCACTTTGCTCGAGATATTCTTCTGGTTCCGGCCTCCTCCGTTTCTTCCGAGCAAGCATTCAGCGCTACTGGAAGAATTATTGAAGAACGAAGGTCATGCCTAACACCCGAGACGGTTGAGTCAATCTTTTGTCTTAAAGACTGGATGAAAGCAGATGAACGAACACAACACCGTCTAGATGATCAAGAGCTTGCCGATGCAGTGGAAGACGCATTGGCGGAAATTTGCCTTACCAAAGATGATGGTGCTGTTGATCCGGAGTAATTGATGCTATAATGTAAAATAGTTGTTGTACTCTTTTTTCCTTACGGGGGAACCCTACTCTAGGGCGTAAGGTTTTTAACGAGGCAACAACTATATATTCAGATTATTAATATATATATATATATTTCCCCCAATTTTATTGTCTCAAGTTATTTATGATATTATGTCAATTCTAATTGTGTTCATTAAGCCATATACATTATTATCTCATTGTTTTTTCATTTTCCCTATCTTATTTTTCCCTCCATTATTTTAGTTTCCCCCTCATTTTCCCTCTCTTATTTTTCCCCTCTTACTTTTTCACTTATCGGGCAGACTGCAGACTTGCAGAGCACAAGTCAGGCTAGAACCATAGGGCCTAGGCTGGCAGCCGAGGCGTCGGCGGCGGCCCAGCAGGCGGCGGCGGCTCTCGGCTTGTCGGCGGCCGGCGCGGGCAGCGTAGCAGGGAGCAGGCGGCGGCGGCTCTGCGCGGCCGCGCGGCGTCGGTCATCGGCGTCAGCGGCGGTGGCTCTCGGCGTCCGCGGGCGGCGGACCGCCCGTCGCAGCCCTCGGGGTCGGCGGCGGCGGCAGCCCTCTTATTTTTTCCCTCCCTTATTTCAGTAGATCGTTTCTTGGTTAGCCGGCCAGTCGAATTGTTGATCAAGAGAATTTGGGTATTCTTGGGAGTTTCTGATCGATGACGCGGTGGGCGGATCTGGACGTGCTCCGGCCGGCGGTGGCCGCCGACGTGCAGGTCGTCACGTCGGATGGGAAGAGCATCGCCACACATTCCTTCGTTCTTGTAAGATGGACTTCTGGTTCTTCTCTGTTACTGGTGGTGAATTCTGGATGGATCAGGGGTTCTTGACGACCTTGCATTGAGGCTGATGGTTTTCTGTTTCTGGGTTTGGTGTGAAGGGCACGGCGTCGCCGGTGCTGGAGCGGATGATCGAGCGGGCACGGCGGGGGTGGAACACCGAGTGCATCATTCCGCGTCCTCGGCGTCTCCTCCGACGCCGTCTTCGCGACTTCGCCTTCCTCCAGTTGCTGTACGCTTCCAGGTGATTGAGAGAACACCCATTTCATCATTCGACGTCCATGGCTTTGATCGAGATCTGATCGTCTGACATGCTTGGGCGTGTGTGCGGCCACGCAGGGTGACGCCGGAGGACGAGGAGGTGGTGACCGCGCACGGGCCAAGTCGGCATCAGCGACGGCGGCGCGGCGCGACTACGCGGGCCCTAGCTCCTGCTCAGGTAATTCTGGGCCGTGCTTGGGCCAGCACGGCCCGAACAGGCCCGACATATCTTTGGGCCGTGCTTGGGCTTTCTCTTCTCCACCTTGGCCTGGCACGGCCCGGCACGATTAGCAGGCCGTGCCGGCCCACCTTGGCCTGGCACGGCCCGGCACGATTAGCAGGCCGTGCCGGCCCGGCACGGCCCATTCTAGCACGAAGCACGACGGGCCAGGCCGTGCTAGCCCGGCACGGCCCAAGTCCCAGCTCTACGGGCAGGTCACCTACTCACCTACCGCAGGTGTAGTCATTGATCCCCCTCTACACAAGCAGGGTTGTGTTTGGTTTAGCGCAAAGGCTGTGTTTAGATCCAAAGTTTGGATCCAAACTTCAGTCATTTTCCATCACATCAACCTGTAATACACACGCAACTTTTCAGTTACATCATCTCCAATTTCAGTCCTTTTCCAAACTTTGCAACGATCTAAACACAGCCTTAAGTTTGAATTTTGGTTGAAATTGTAAATAATGTGACTGAAAAGTTGCGTATGTATGACAGGTTGATGTGATGGAAAAGGACTGAAGTTTGAATCCAAACTTTGGATCTAAACACAGCCCACATTTTCATGTGGAAGCCTGGAAGATTCTACCTTCGTCCGATATGCTACATATAAGGCTGTGTTTAGTTCAGCGCAAAGTTTGAATTTTGGTTGAAATTGAAGATGTTGTGACTGAAAAGTTGTGTGTATATGACAGGTTGATGTGATGGAAAAGGACTGAAGTTTGGATCCAAACTTTAGATCTAAACACAGCCTAAGATCCCATGTAGGAGTAAAATTTTTTACCTCGTCACATTTAATGTCTGGACACATGTATGAAGTATTAAATATAGGAAAAAAATAATTACACATATTGCGTGTAAATTGCGAGACGAATCTTTTAAACCTAATTGCTCCATGATCTAACAATGTGGTGCTACCGTAAACATTTGCTAATCACGGATTAATTAGGCTTAATAAATTCGTTTTGCAGTTTACATGCGGAATCTGTAATTTGTTTTGTTATTAGTCTACGTATAGTACTTTAAATTTGTGTCCGTATATCTATTGTGGCACGCCTAAACTTTTTACCCCTAGATCTAAACACAACCATAAAATAGAATAGAATTGAATTGCGAAAGGGCCTGTAACTTAGTGTTTACAAGAGCCTTAGTAGCACCTTAGGTCCGGGGCTTGACTCCTCATGGGAGCGAATTTTATAGGATTTAACGGCTCTGTGCTTTCATTGGTAGGCGACGTACTCGTCGACATCGAGGTGCCTGTGGTGACTTCGTCAATCTCTAGGATTTACCGGCCCAGTCTTCGAAGATGCTCATAGGGGTAGGGTTTATGTGCATGCGTTCGTAGGGGTGAGTGTGTGTGCATTGTGAGTACCAGTGTTATACTGTGTAATTTTAAAAAAATAGAATTGAATTTAGAGGGTATTTAGATGCAAGGTGTAAAGTTGTTCATAGGGTGTTTGCTTCAGTAAACCGCGAGACGAATTTATTAAGCCTAATTAATTCGTCATTAGCACATGTTTACTGTAGCAACACATTGTCAAATCATGGAACAATCAGGCTTAAAAGAGTTGTCTCACAAATTAGTCGCAATATGTGCAATTAGTTATTTTTTAGCCTAGGGACTCAATTGAATCATATAATACTGAACAGAAGGGGCACCAGATTTGCATCTCCTATTTTGTTAAATATTAAGTTAATTCACTCCCTGCTAATTCTATATAAAGAAAAAATCCCATAAACTTTTCTTTCTAAGATAGGGCTAATTATGTAATGTTCTTTTTCGCGAACGCGCAAAAAAATATGTAATGTTCCAGGATTAGTGATTCTAAACAAGAGAAAACACGATGTTTTACCAGACAAATACATGACGAGAGTGGCAGCCTGGCAGGATAACAACTAACAATATTATCAGGGCCTTGATGTAGCAGAGATTGTAAATAACAGGGTAGATATCTACTTGGCACTTGCACTCCAAGCCTCTTCATGTCAAGTTACCAGATATGATAAATATATACTTGCATAACATACAGCGCAAATTTCATCTTTACGCAACAAAAAAATTGTAAATAGTACATCACTACACAGAGGCATTTTCTACCCAAAAATTTAACCATCACTACTGAAGCAAGTATTCCATGAAAAAAAATAAATACAATACCATTTGTTAACAAGGCCTCAGAGCCTTGGCTGGTGGCATGGGCAACCAATCAAGGACCATTTGTTACATTAGTCTACTAAATTCAAAAACAAGAAACCCATAGACACCATCAAGGCTTTCCACAGCTTGTAAATAAAACATTCTACGCCAATGGATAAAACACAACTTCCAAATCCAGCATTCAAAGACAAGATTTATCTGAACCTGCTAAGCGCTCAGAATCTCCACATGGAAGAGATACGTACAAACAGAACAGCTGAATAAGGTTTTCCATTCTAAGAGGAATTCTGTGAACAGTGAAGAAGCTCGACAGACATTCCAGTGAACTTAAATGCCTATAATTTGTAAGTGTACTAATACATTGCATCGACCGAAGTATAAGATTAAATATATCTAGTGCTATTAAATTTGATAATAGCGGGGCACTAAGTTTAACTTATAGACAAATGCAATTGCCATGACTGAAGACTCATCCCTATATATGCCCTTGATTTGATTCTCCCAAGTTAACAAGGAGAAAGCTTGGACATTATATCCTTAATAAGACCTGGGCAGCTACTGATTAAGTGCCCAAACCCATTAGTTTCCATGACGGCCTTCAGAGATCTTGACGACCTGAGGAACTTCAAGCATGCTTCCTTAAGCATGTGGCAGCTGTGCTGCTCAGCTAGTACCAAAATGTTCACCACGGAGTCCGTGTCAATGTGCTTAGACAAATTATGTTCACAAATCAGCTTCATCCTCTCCAGATTGTACCTGTCAGCCGCTACAAGCAAATGCTGAGCCATTGCAGCTTCGTCTTGCTGCTTCATCTCAGGCAAATCGTCCGTGTAAACAAAGGTTAGCATAGCCCTGAACACTTCTTCCTCCATGTCATCGATTCTTATGGCACCTCTGGTGGTACTCTCCCTCATCCTGCCATAGAGCTGCGCCTTGAAGACCGGAGAGCGCGCCGCGAGCACCGATCGGTGCGCGTCGAACTTCTTCTTGCCCACCTGGAATTTAAATAGACGCGAATATTAGGGAATGACCTAATATCAAATAACTGGAAGGGGCGAGGCTTCGAACCCAGGTCATCTAGCTCACCACCTTGTGAAACTAGGCTGAAGACCCCCGGGCGTTTCTCTCTCACCTGGAACTTGACATCCGCGCCTTGTTTGCTCAGCAGAAGATCACCGAATTGCCGGCGCATGTCTGACGGCGGCGCCACGATGAGCGGCGTCTCCTCCTCCGTGTGGAAATCTGTAATGACGACGACGTCAATCCGGATCTTGAAACAATCATCCTTGAGATACTCTGATTCCTCCAAAGATTCCCTTTTCATGAAATCAAAACCCCAACCCTTCTTATGCTCCATGAAGTTGACCACCCTGGTGGTGAATCTGTAGGACGATACCGGATTCCCCTCCATGTCGAGTAAACTGAAGATGGCCTTCGCCTCCACGGCCTCGCTGCAGGCCTCGGCGTCATCGAGGCAGAGGTAGAAGGCCACGAAATCGGCTTTCTCGGCTCGATTCCCATTGGGGTAGTACAGCACGTGCCAGGTGTGGCCTCCTGCGCGGAACGGCCGAGACCTGATGCTCTTGCCACTGGGGACGGCCTTGGTGAAGGAGTACCCGACGATCTTGAGCACGTGGTGGCCGTTCACCGTGCCGGCGACGATGGCGGAGGCGGACCCTGAGCTTGAGGAGGCCCCGTCGGAGGCGGCGGCGGCGAGCGAGGAGGCGGTCATGGCGCGCGGCGGTGGATGGTGGTCGGCGAGAGGTGACCACGGTGTATCCCGTCGCCAGCGGGAGGAGAGGAGGGAGGCAACGGCGAGGGGATTTTGAGGGTTTCTTTTTAATTAATTTGTTATTTCTTTTTTCTGTTCTTCTGAAGAAGAGAAAGTGTAGACGAGGCAGAGAATGCTGCTGTCGTATTGGACTTCTTTTGTGGCTGAAATCCGTGACGTGCGATACAGATCAGACCGCCACGCATCGAATAAGTTTTCGGCTTGTTTGGTAACTCGAGGGAAGGGGATTAGGAGTTTACACGAGGGAATTGATGATGAGATTAAGATGAGAATTTGATTTTTAATCCCAATATCTTGTTTGGTAGAGATGATGTAAATTGATAGGGAGTTTAGTTAGAGATTAGGTCATTAATAAAAACGGATGATTGAGATTTGCTTAGAAAAAGTAAAGGAGGAAATCCCTTCCAATTACCTGACACTTAATAGCCTCATCCCTCTAAACTCCCAATCATTCCTAAAAACTCCCTCCAACCAAACATGCCGTTTGGAAATTTTGTCAAAGCTAATAAACGACGCTTCATAAAAGTTTGGGAAAAAAAAATCTAAATAACCCCTAGAACTCGCTAGTGTTTCTGTTTCCCACTGAAACTCAAATTAATACATAATAAATCCTATCGCATGCCAATTTATCTTCTAACTTTCCTTTCAATGCCATCCTAATCCCTTTATTAGCCAACATATGAGAGTCCTAATTATATTTATAGTTGGCCATCAACTATAAATCTTCATCAAATAAGGGAGAAACAAAAATTCGGTAGGGATGGAAGAAACCACCGGAAGGTAAATTGATGGTTAATGTTAATGCAGGTTTCGATGTGGACTCGGAGAGTGGCAATACGGGTGTGGTGATACGAGATATCTATGGAGCTTGTGTTGCAGCAACTCAAGAGATTCTACCACATGTTTCGGATGCACATATGGCGGAAGCTTATGCATTGAGAGATGGCTTAATGCTGGCCCAAAGATTAGGAATTAATAGGATAATGATCCACTCAGATTGCTTGCAGGTTGTCGATACTATGTTGTATGTAGGTTATTCGGCAACAGCCTTAGCAACTATTTACGAAGAATGTAATCTAATATGGAGAGGTTTTGATAGCATATCTATTGAACATTGTAATAGAGAAGCAAACAAAGTTGCTCATGAATTGGCCAGGGTAGCTTTTAGTAGGAAAGAGTATTGTACTTGGGTCGATGAATCTCCTGTCTATACTCTAAGCACTTTGGCAAACGATGTAATTTAATGATCAATAAAGCTAGCCCAATGGCATTCCCTAAAAAAAGAAAAAAGGAATCACTTTGTTTTTGAAAGGACTGAGCTTAGGAAATAATAAGAGGCATTTTTAGCAAGGCTGTAATGCCGCGCTTTTAGCGAGATGTTAAAAACTAACTCGGCAAAATCCTAATTGCGAAAATTTCGTTCTTTGTGTGCGAGTCTAAGTCGTGCCATGGATCTCAATTCAAATCCGTCCTTGTTCCCTCTCATCGCCATCAAAATCGTCCACCTCAAGATTTCCTCTTCCAATTCAAGTCTCCCAAATCAAATTCCGAAATTCAAATCCTCTCCTTTGAATCCCCGCCAAATACCTGTCCCCATTTCCGAAAATATCAAATTCCCATCTCGACTCCTTTCCTTGAGTCTCCCTTGATTCCTCCCTAAACCCCCGAGATCGAATCTCAAATTTGAAATTTAAACCCAAGCCCCAAATCCCTCCAACTCAAATTCCCTATAAAAGTCTATTTTGCCTCCCTCTGTTTTTGTGGGCCGAATTCCTTTCCCTCGATCCATCCCTCCTCTCAGCCCGTTTCCCCTCCCCTTCGCATGTGTTGAGCACGCGCGTCGTGCCCGAGCCGAGAGAGAGCGCCGCCCTCTCTCTCTCTCGCCCTCTCTGCTTCCTCTCTCCCCGGCGCCGATTCCAGCCACCGCCTTTGGTTCCCGCGCACGTGTCGGTCGTGGCCGACCGCCCGGTCGCCACCGCCGTCAGCGCCCACGCCGCGCTGCCGCTCGGCCCCGCTGCCTGCCGCGAGCTCTACAGCGCGTGCGCAAGCCGCTACACCCGCGTCCGTCCAAATCCCGGAGGCAGAGCTCTCCCTCTTCCACCTCCTCCTCCCAAACCAGCACGGTCAAGCTCCCCTTTTTCCCCCTTCTTTTCCCTTTTTCCTTTCCCGAACCAATGCCCTGCATCCATCACCTAGCCCCTAGCGCCATGGACTGCGAGCGCCCTTACGCCACGCGCCAGCTCGCCGCCCCCACCTTGACCGCGCCAGCCCGCGCTCGTGATTCAATTCATGCCGCCCGATCCACCGCCTTCGCCGCCCCACACATCCACACCGTCGCCGCTTTTGCACCGCCCACGAAACCGCCGTGGCCGCCAGCCGAGCGCTTGACCGCCAAGGTCGGTTCTCCCCTCCCAAACCGACCTCGCCTCTGCTATAAAACCCAAGCCGAGCCCTTCTCACCATCCCAATCTCCCGTTTTTGCCCCCATCACACCATCGCCGCCTTGTTGCCGCCCTTGCCCTACAGTCGCCCTCGTCGTCCGTCGCCGAAGCACCAAGGAGACTGGTGCGTGCGAGGACGCGAGACGAGGACTACGGGCACCCCTCTTCTTCCCCTTCCCCAGCCCGAGGCCGGAGAGCTCGCTCCCGCGCCATCAGCCGCTCGTCACAGCGCCCATCTCGGCTCAGTAGTACACACTCTCCGTTCTCCCTCCTCGCTCCCTCTCCTCCCCTTAGCTCCGGGCAGTAGTGCGAGTAGCCTTCCAGTAGCTAGTTGGCGTCACCCCGACCGCCGCCGCCGCTCGCCTAGGCTCGCCGGCCATCTTGCTCTGTCCCGGAGGCCGCCTCTCGTCGTCGGCCTCTCTCAGTGTCCCTCCGCTCCATCCGAGGTTGGGAATGCATTCCCTCGGTCCCGGTGGTGCTCCCGCCGCCCGGAATCGAGCCCTCGTCGACTGCCGCCACTTTCCCTCTTTCCTCGCCGCCGACGATCGCCATCGAAATCCACCGCCATCGGCTTCCCTCTTGTCAATTCCTCGTGCCGCCACCCTCCTTGAGCCCCCTTGACTCTCCTCGAACCACCGCCCCAGCCGCCGGCCTTCTCCTTTGCTTCCGCGCCGTGCCGCCTTCTTCCGCCGCCGCATAGCGCCGCCGCGCGCGCGTCGCTGGCGACCTTCGGGTCCCGCGTCACCACGTGCGTGTCGCAATTCCTTTCCGTGTCAGCTAAGCCCAACCCCGCGCCCCTTTGTCCCTTCTCTCGCTCGTCCGCATCGGCATCCCGGCGAATTTCGTCACCGCTGCCGGCCGCCGTCGTGTCCCCTCTCTCCAATCCAAGCCGTGGAATGAGTTCCCCGTCTCCTCCTCCTTCTACCAGTGCACGCATCTCCCTCCGGCTCGCCGCCGTTCGCCGGATTCCGCCGCGCGCCGTGAGCCGTCCGATGAGCCGCCCGGCCTCCTCTCCCTTCCCCATCCGACGTGACGTTCACGTTGGCACCACCTCAGCCGTCGGCCCCGCTTGACTGGGTCAAGCCAGCGCCCAGTCAGCCGTCCCACTCCTCCCCCTCTCTCCCATGCTTGTGGGCTTGGCCCATCGGCGCACCTTCCCATCGGCCCCTTAAAGCGAACAAAAGTCCACATATACTCCCTCATTCCAAGCCCAGTATCCATCACTCATAAACTAAAAGTCCATATCTGCTCCTTCTCAATTTACTCTCTCTCACCTTCTTGTTGGCCCCACTTGTCAATGAGTCAAAGATATTCTTGAGAATATCTTTTCCAATATTCCACAAATACCTCTCTTTTCTAGAAATTCAATAAATCATTTTCCTATAGTCCAAAATTCCATAAATCCTTCCTCTTGACCCGGGAATTCCAATAATTCATTCCCTTGGCCCCGCATGTCAGTAACCGTCAATAATACTCTTGAGAATATTATTTCTATAAACTTTCGTAAACAATTTCTCCTATTCCAGATATTCCAATTAAACTTCCAAAATTCATATCTCTCTATCCGTAACTCCGATTGACTCCGTTCCACTTCCAGTTTTTCTCTAAAATTGAGATCTATTTAATGGCACTATTAATTAGCCTAAATAGGATGTCTCTTTTGGTCCTTGCTTAGGTTTTTGATTGTTTGCGTATAGTCGCGGTTACCGGATTTTCGTCGATCGCGATTTTCTCGAAGATTCGTGAAGCCTCGTGAAGACCTTGAGCAAGGCAAGTCACCCTTTGACCAATTGCTCCTATAATTGGAAAAACATTATTATTTTGTTTGCAACTTGCATTATTAGAATCACCCGTTTAACTTGCTTGGCCTCAGTTTGAATGCCAAACCGACGGACCTACCTAGTAGTCGCACTAATTCCACCTTTGTGGTACCTCGGTATCCGTGCTCTCTGAGCGCGTATACCAAATATCCCACATACACCGTTGTTTGTCGAAAACTTGGGAAATGGGTTTGAAAAGCCTTGAAAACCCGACATGTGGTGTCGGCGTGTTTGAAAATAAAATAAATTATGAAAACTCGCGATGCGGGGGTTGTGCCTGTGTGGCATTGTCCCGTATTCGCATATAAGGACCGATTCCTGTGGGAAATTCATCCGAGCATATAACAAGTGCGACCACACGGGTGCAATAGGA
The DNA here is from genome assembly GCF_034140825.1 of Oryza sativa Japonica Group. NCBI lineage: Eukaryota > Viridiplantae > Streptophyta > Magnoliopsida > Poales > Poaceae > Oryza > Oryza sativa. The sequence continues at coordinate 15,797,011 of NC_089044.1, read as the reverse complement.
TGCCCCTGGCTGAGTAAATAGCAAACCAGGGAAGCCTTGATGCCAAGAGACATGTGAATTCAACGGGGTGGTGTCGGGTAGAACCCTCGGGCTTCCTGGCACAGTATGGTCTGGGACCTAACCTGTTGTCGGTCTGGGACCCCTCTCGTTGGCATATGGCGACCCTGTGTCGGCTTTCGAAATGCCTTGTCATGAAAGCCTTAAGGTCACCAGACATGGCTGTTCTCCACGGGTTGGATGATCCGGGTTAGTAATGTCGTGTGGATAAAGTGTACCCCCTCTGAACTAACTGTTCGAACAGCCGTGCCCGCGGTCATGGGCGGATGTGAGGTGTTTCCTGTAGCGTAGATTTGTTTGCCTGTGCTTTGTGAAAAGTTGTTGTGGTGTGGGAATCGTTACCAGAATCAGCCTATGTGGCAGATGGATGACTTGAGTGGTCAAGAAACGAATCTGTGTGATTCGGGATGTCTACGGGCATGTAACACCCTGAAAATTCGACCAACGAAACCAAAACACCAAAAATACGGATTTTCAAAAACTTTTTAAGTAATAAATTGCATCATGCCGATTTTATTCGCCTATTTCATTGGATTTTGATCTCGGAATTTATTAATCGCAAATAATGAATAACTAACTGGGAATAAACCCTAAAAATCAAGTTGGCTAAATAAATAATTAAAATGTAAATTAAAATAAAGATTAGGTGGGATTGGAAATAAATAAAATATTATCGCGACCATATTAGCAATAATTAAATTTTAGTACGATGGAATGAGAATTAACCCTAATTAAAAATTCAAATAAATTATATAAACAAAATATGAGTGATATTAAATTAGGGTGAATTTTTAGTTAGGATAACACAAATATGTAGTAAACTTCATTTATGCAAAAATTAGAATTTATCGGGCTATATTTAAATAGAAAATGGGCTAAAATCGGGATAAATAGGAAAAGTTACTGTTCATTGCGGCATAGGTGTTCGATCGTGGTCCCCCTAGCCCCACCCCCTCCCCTGCCGCGTGCGCCGCGTCGCCCGCCCATCGCGCGCGCCGCCGCCGCTGCCGCGCCATCACCGTCGCGTCGCCGTCGGCCTCGCGCCTCGAGCCGCCGCGCGCCCGTCCGCTCGCGCCTACGCCCCGCGCCGCTCCCGCGCCGCCCATTCCATCGCGCCGAGCCCCGTGCCGCCGCGCGCGTCGCGTCGCCCCGCTTGTCACGCCGCTCGCTCGCCACCTGCCGCGTCGCCATTCCATCGCAGCGCGCCGTCACCATTGCCGCGTCGAGCCCCACGCCACCCGTCGCGTCGCCCGTCTCGAGCCCCGCACCGCCGCCCGTCGCATCGCCGCTCCGAGGCCCGCGCCGCCATCGTGTCGCCGCCCGCGCGTCGCCGTCGTCCCGCCCCGAGCGCCGCCGTCGCGTCGCCATTACGCCGCCACCCCTCCCCCTCTCCTTCTCCCCTCTCTACAAATACCCCCCTCTCTCCATTTTCCCCCACCCCATCTCACCCTTCATCCCCTCTTCCCTCTCCACTGCGCCACCGCTCTCGTGCCACCGCGCTGCCGCTCCCGTGCCGCCGCGCCGCCGCTCTCGTGCCACCGCGCCGCCGTTCCCGTGCTGCCGCGCCGCCGCTCCCGCGCCGCCGTGCGCCACCGTCGCCGCCGCTGCCGCCGCCGCCGCCGGTGAGCCGCCCTCCTTCCCCCTCACGTCCACCGCCGCCGCCGCTCGGGTGGGAGAGAGCCGAGAGAGAGAGGGAGAGGAAAAGATAGGCCGATAGAGAGAAAAAGAGAGAAAGAGAGAAAAGAAAGAAAAAGGAAGAAAAAGAGAAGAGAGAATGGAGAAAAAGAAAAGGAAAAATAAATAGAAAATTAGGAAGAAATTAAGGAGGTTAATAGTTTAAGAAAATCTAAAATAATTAGAATTTAATTATAGATTAATTATGGTCATAGAATTGCAAAATTTAATATAAATTATAGATTATTCTTGGTAATTTCTAAAAGAAATCAATTCGCGGTAGTAGTTTAGATGTAATTAACGACTAAATAATTAGATGAATTTTTATAGACTATTATAGATTAGTTTTGGATAATCTCTATAAGTAATCGATTCACTATAGAAGTTCGGATTTAATCACTAGGAATTTTAGACGTATATTATATTTAATCGGTTAGTCATAGGCTAAATTAAATTGTATAATATTATAAGATAATTTTTGGATACCGTCCGATATTTAGCTCGTGATAGAAAATTTCTACCTATTATATGGATATAATGCTCGGGTAGATTAAATTAAAAACTTATGCTAACAAAATATTTATACCCGCAAAATAGTTTAGGATGTATAAATCGAAATTGGATTTGCCCTAGTTCGCAAATAGTAAAGTTAATATAAAAGAATCAACTTTCGCATTCAACTTCCATTTGGATTTATTTGGGTCCTTATTTGAATTTTAACCGAATTCAAATCGTTTCTTCGCACGTAATTTTAGAGCCCGAGGGAGTTGCGGATCCAAGCGAGGACCAAGAACCGCAAGACTTTGAGCAAGGCAAGTCATCACTATCCCTTGAACATGTTGATCCCAATTGCGAAATTATTTTGTTTATAAATAAAATTGCATACAATGATGAACATCCTACTTGTGTTTATACCATGTCTTGATTATTGGTTACCCTTATTCCTTCATAACCATGTTTACGTATGAGTCCCTAGTCAATTATGACAATTGCTTAGAAATGCTATTCTAGAATCATGCATACTCATATTTATCAAATGCTAAATGCTTGGGCAATTACCTTTGGGAAGGTAATTGAGATGCGGCCTGTGGAGACATGAGCACCACATTGCCAAGAAATTGATGACATGATTTGGGAAAGGAAAATAAAATGAAAACAACGGTTTTCGACTGGGGCGGACGGAGGATTTGGGTGGTATTTGGAAAAGGCTAGTACCGTCCCCGGTCAATTAAGGACCGAGCCATGAAGTTAAGCATGAAACGACCCCCGTACAACCGTACTTCTCGAATGGGTATAGACCTAGCGGATTAGATAGCCGAGCGGAGGCAGTATCCCTGCATAGATGGTTCACCCCTGAATGAGGCAGGAGCGCTACGGTGGGGCAGCCGTTGAGGTAGGGCCGAGAAGCGTGCTCTACATCAGTGTCGCCATTGGTAGGACTGCCATGAGTGTGTGAGAGAGAGAACTTAACTTGAACCATAATTTAATATGTGTGTGAGACTTCTCTTTCCCGGGAGCGCCAGAACTCCTCTCACTGCTAGAAACATGGACGCCTAGAGTGCATGAGGATTTAAGTTCATGGAGCGGGTACTGCCAATGCGAGGTTATCGAAAAGCTTTGCCGTGACGCGTCTCATGTGTTGGGACGAGGCTCATGTGTTGGGCAGTCGCGGAGTGCGTGTAAAGTGTACATCCACTGCAGTGTGAGTAAACCAAATCTATTCGAATAGCCGTGCTCGCGGTTATTGAGCACCGGGACATGTATTACACTTGGCTAGACTCTAAATTCTTTAACTTGTGTGGGATGGGATATTACATGATGATTTTTTTTTATTTATGCTGATGGAGCCACTTCATGAGAGGCGGGAATGTGGACGTCCTCAGAAAACCATGACGACTCAATGGCGGAAAGCTATCCTTGGGATCACAATGGATGGTGGACAGAACCGTCGTTGTTTAATGTGAACACTGGTATTAAAACTTGATTAGTCTATGCTAGGTCTTAGGCTTGTAAAAAGAATTACAAAATTTGCTTTGCGCAAAAGAACCATAGCCATCCTTTGAATTCCTCTGTCATGTGCATTATTGTTGTGGTGGCTTGCTGAGTACGGTTGGTACTCACCCTTGTAATATTCAAACTTAATCAGAGGCCGGAGATGAAGCTTCGGAGGATCCCTATGCCTATTACCAAGAGGGTGATGAGGACGATGGCGCTCAGTAGGTCTTAGTTACGGTCGTTGCCTGTGGCAATGGCGTGCCGCTGCCTTAACTCCGCTGCCTTACCTACTTCTGTTTTTGGAATGTATTCCGGACCGCTCGGTCCGATGATTTAAGACTGTGCCTGCGGGCTTATGATGTAATAATTCGTACTAGACTCTCGTGTATGTGCACTTGATATTTCAGCTATGAGTTCGTGTGTACCAAACTACTTGATCCAGGGAAATGGTACGGTTTACACTATTGATTCCTGTTATAAAAACGGGGGTCTACAGGGCATCATAGACTAGGCTTCCCGAGTGGAAGCGGATTGTTGTGCTGTTGGGCAGCTGGACTCTGGGAGTCCGAGAAAATGAAAAGGCTCTGGGAGCCGATTAATCAAGTGAAATGGCTCTGGGAGCCGAGAAGTAATAATTTGACCCGGGGGGTCGGTACATTACCAATTGAGTTGTTGAAAAACATCTCTTAAAGTCGAATTGAGACGCAAGTCTCTTTTCGGCCCAAACTTAGAAAAAAATAAACCACTTAGTGATTTCAAAATGATTTCAAAACAAAAGATTTGCAAAACAATCTTGCCTCTCTTCCAAGCTTGCATCAAACACCTAAATTCCTGTGACTTGCTGAGTACGAAAGTACTCACCCTTACTCTATATAAATATATATAGTTCCTCCGCCCTGAAGAGAAGATGAAGTGAAGTGAAGATTAGGGTTTCGTCCTGGTTCCCAGCCGTCGCCTGTGGTGTTGGGTGTTAGACCGTTGGTTCTGCTGCTGCTGCTGGTGTTTTCTCGTCTGTGTCTTCGGTTGTATTATCAGGCTGTCCTGAGCTGCAACCTAAGTTAAGGTAAATAAATTCTCTATTTATTTTAAGGATTGCAATGATTCATGTTTGTCACCGTGGGTACCAACGCTATGTCCTGGGACTGGTACTAAGATCGCAGTTTCGTAGGAAGCGATTCGCGCCGTTTTTCCTACGACACGCTCCTATCAGGTGCCGTTGTACGGCGGTGCCGGATTGGGGTGTGACAAAGGCATGGAAATCTCTTCTTTGGACTCTAAAAGTCTTGTTCTGATCCATCAAGGGCTGCAGATGTTGAAACTAAAGGAGGACTTGTAATGATTGGGCCTAATATGTGCAGATGAAATGAATTTTCAGTTTAATTAGGAATACACTTTACAGCTCTATTTTACCAGTTTTTGAACTGAACCCCATGCATCATCAGCCGCAAAAGAAAAATGCAGATGAGCCAGGAAATTGTCACATCCACACCTGCCTTTTCATGGAATCAGAGCTGCTAAATATCACAAGAATATCTACGCACATATCACAAATACAAGAAGTTCAGAACAAATTCCCGAGAATGCGACCTCAAATCAGTAACTTCTCCAGTCGTTATAGAATACATATGCCGATTAAGTTTTTACCCTCTAACATGCATGCGAATGAATTAGCCTTGACAAAGTGGCCATAGACATGGTAGTGTAAATATAATTTCAATTCTAATTTAGTAATTTTGAACAGGTTGAGGATTGGTATACTGAGTCATGCATGCAAACACTGATTATATATACTTGCAAGAGCTAAATACAGCACATAGTGTAGGATATTCGCAATTTTATCCCAAAGCAAACAGTAAATTTATTCAGATCATACCATACCAGATGTGCATACACTATTGCTATAAATGTTGATTTGGTTCAGTTCATGCTAAGTCTATTTAAAAACAAAATTCCATCTCATTGTCCTATTAAGATATGGAGAATCATATAATGTCATCTGATTAGTGATTTAAAACGACATGATAGAACATGATGTTTTACCAAGCACATGGCAACAGAATGACAGTAAAAATATTAGCAGGGCCTTATTGGTTTAGCAGAGATTCCGATCGAATAACTGGGTAGACATCTATTGGCCCCCTTGCACTCCAGGCATCTTTTACCAGATAAGAAAGGTAGTTACATGAATGACTCATAGAAAAACACTGGAGATACAGCACAAAATGTTAGCTTCTAGTAACAAAAATAAATGTTTACATGGTATAGCAAATTAGCAACACATAGAGGGCACACTCTAAACACCCCCCCCCCCCCCCCCCCAAAAAAAAAAAAGATCCATCACTAGTGAAACTAATATACCATAAAGAAAATATGCACGCACCATCCGTCAGTCAAGGTCTTGGAGCTTTGGCTGGCAGCATGGCCAGACAATCAAGGGCAAGTGCCTATCCTCAGTCCTTGGACCCTTGTAGATATGCACATAATATTATTACTACTAAATACAAAAAACAAGGAACTTATAGACATTAACTTCAGCTTGTATAAAAAACACTAGAGCTCAATGGATAAAAAACAACTTTTCCAATCCAGCATTCAAAGCCAGGACCTGATAAGTGCACAGCATCTTGCACCACATGGAAGAGACACGCACAAATGGAACAATTGAATAAGGTTTTGCAATACTAAGAGGAATTGTATGAAAAGTGAGGACTGAACAAGCAAGCCAGACAAGTGCACTAATTGTTTTCAATACTCCATAAAGGATAAAACAACTTTTCTGAGAAAAAGAAAGGCAGGAATACATCGCATCCTCCATACTACAAGACTAAATATAGCTCGTACTATTAAATTTGATAGTAGCAGAGCATTAAGTTTATGTTATTGACAAATGCATTTGTCCTCAGCAACTGAAATAAAATGTTCCTCACTGGAAATTGCACTAGCCTCCACCACCCAGCAGAAAATGTAGGTTCCAAAAGCTTGTCAATAATCTATCCTCTATGGAGCTATTATAAAATACAGAAATTTCCAATGAAATAAACAAGCAAAAATTAAACATGGTTGTTTAAGTTTTGCACTCTTGTTAAAAATGCTGATGAATTAGGCTTGACAAAGTGACAACAGTAATATAAATATAATTTTAGTTAAGCAGATATCTTTAAATGGGTTAAGAATTAATCTATTGAGTCATGCATGCAAACACGGCTTATACTTCCAATAGCTAAGTAAATACAGGGCATAGTATAGGATACTTTGCAATTTTATCCCAATACAACTACCCTAAAAAAATATTATCCCAAAGCAAATGATAAATTTGTCCAGACCATATCATACTAGATGTGCATCTACTATTGTTAAATCTTAATTTGGTTCACTTAATGTTAATTCTATTTAAAAAGAAAAATCCCATCACATCTTCCTACTAGCATATGGATGATTATATAATGCTACTACTAATCATTGTAAACAACATGAGAAAATATGATGTTTTACCAAACATATACATTACAAAAGACTGGCAGGGTAACAATATTAGGAAGCATGGTCTTAGTGTAGTACAGATTGTGAACAACATGGTAGATATCTGCATGGCAGTTGGCACTTGCTCTCCAGGCCTCTCATTGTCAAGTTACCAGATATTAAAAATACTTGTATAGCTCATGGATAAGAACTGGAAATACAGAACGAAAGTTAGCTTTAAGTGACAAAAGATGTGCAAATAGTATAGAAATATGAAGAGGCATACTCTACATAAAAGATTGAACCATCACCAAGTGTGAAACTAATGTGTTATGTGGGGCATTCAGTATCAGCGCCGGAACCGACGCCAACAGCCAGAGCAGGCGCCGTGAGGTTGGATTAAGTTGTTAGGATTAGTTTTAGTGATTAAGTTTGTTAGGAAGATTAAGTTGTTAGTTCCTGGTTAGTAGCTGTTTGGTTTTCCATTGTAAGCCTATATAGGCCATTCGGTTTAAGTGATTAATCAAGAAAGAAGTTAATCCCAGTTCCTGTTAGTTTCCACCACGGCTCCGGGGAGGCGAGGCGTGCGCCCTCGCCCTCCCGTCGAGCACAGCTACGCGCTACGCCACTTAGGGCCAGCGCCTAACATAATGTTTCATGAATAATATACACATATACCATCTGTTAACAAGGCCTTGGAGCCTTCGGTTGTAGACAGGCGAGATAATCAAGAGCAATTGCACTAACTCCAGTCCTTGGACCCTAATACATACATTCATGCACCTAAATTCAAAAACGGAAAACCTGTCATCACCATCAAGACTTTGCCTCAGCTTCTAAACAAAACACTACCTCCATGGATAAAAAAACAACTTTCTCAATCTAGCTTTCAAAGCCATAATCTATTTGAGTGCCCAGCATCTTGTACCACATGGAAGTGACAAACACAAATGGAATAATGATTGAATAAGGTTTTCAGATACTAAACAGTGAAGAGGAATTGTGTAAACAGTGACGGAGCAAGACAGACAAGTGCACTAATTCTTCTTAGTTCTCCGGAAAGGATAGACACAGCTCTCCTGACAAAAAAAGGGAGGAAATACATCGGATCAAGTACTATTAAACTTGATAGTATCGGAGTATTAGTTTTGCAATAGGTATGACTAAATCCTCATCCATATGCCCCTTGATTTGATTCCCCCAAGTTAACGAGGAGAAAGCTTGGAAAAGATATCCTTAATAAGACCTGGGCAGCTACCAATTAAGTACCGAAACCCATCAGTTTCCACGACTGCCTTCAGAGATCTTGATGACCTGAGGAACTCCAAGCATGCTTCCTTAAGCGTGTGGCAACTGTGCTGCTCAGCTAGTGCCAAAATGTTCGCCACGGAGCCTGCGTCAATGTGCTTGGACAACTTATCTTCACAAATCAGCTTCATCCTCTCCAGATTATACCTGTCAGCCGCGACAAGCAAATGCTGAGCCATTGCAGCTTCTTCTTGCTGCTTCATCTCAGGCAATGCATCTGTGTAAATGAAAGTAAGCATCGCCGCAAACACTTCTACCTCCATGTCATCAATTTTTATGGCACGTTTGGTGGTACTCTCCCTCATCCTGCCATAGAATTGCACCCTGAAGACCGGCGAGCGCGCTGCGAGCACCAATCAGTGCACGTCGAATTTCTTCTTGCCCACCTGGAATTCGACATCCACGCCTTGTTTGCTCAGCAGAAGATCACCAAATTGCCGGTGCATGTCTGACGGCGGCACCACGATGAGCGGCGTCTCCTCCTCGTGGAAATCTGCAATAACAGAAACGTCTATCCTGATCTTGAAACAATCATCCTTGAGATACTCTGATTTCTCCAAAGATCCCCTTTTCATGAATTCACTATAACCCCAACTCCTCTCCTCCGAGAAGTTGACCACCCTGGTGGTGAAACTGTGGGATGAAACCGAATTCCCCTCCATGTCAAGTAAACTGAAGATGGCCTTCGCCTCCACGCCCTTGCTCGCGGTGTCATCGAGGCAGAGGAAGAAGGCCATGTACTCGGCTTTCTCGGCGTTTTGCCCATTGGGGTAGTACGCCACGTGCCAGGTGTGGCCTCCTGCGCGGAACGGCCGAGACTTGATGCTCTTGCCATTGGGGACGGCCTTGGTGAGGGAGTACCCGACGATCTTGAGCACGTGGTAGCCGTTCACCGTGCCGGCGACGATGGCGGAGGAGGAGGCCCCGTCGGATGCGGAGGCGGAGGCGCGCGAGGAGGCAGGCATGGTGCGTGTGGGTAATGGCCGGGGAGCGGTGGGCCGGGTGGAGCCCGTCGCCGCCGCCGGCGGGACGCGGCCGCGGACCCGCGGTGGGTTTCGGCGGCGGCCGGAGAGGATGCAGGGAGGCGACGGCGAGGGTTTCGAGGGTTTTTGTTTGTTTTATTTTTTTTTCTGTTTTTCTTTTTTCTGAGAAGGGGAAGACGAGGGGGAGGAAAGTTGTGTTGGACTTCTTTTCGGCTGAATCCATGTCGTGCGATGCAGATCGGACGGCCAGGCAATTTTGAGTCAGTGACATACCCGTCGCCAGTATAGTTCTAACTCTAAACTCTTAAATGCAACAATGAAAAAAAAAACATTGCGGAAAATATATTAAAATAAACTGACAGTACATAACACTTCATTGAGGTCAAAGCTTTATATCTATGTGACAATATAAATCTTATTAGAGGATAATTTTTGTATGTAGAGTTATTTTTGAAACCATGTATAGAAATTATTTAGCTATGATGGAAAATTTTCATTGTTTTCTGCCAATTATTTGATATGGAAATTCAGAAAGAGAAGCAGAAAAATAAAATACGATAAAACTAAGGGGCCAAAATAAAATAGTCTAAGTTGAATGGCTCAAGCGCAGAGCAAAAGTTAGAGCAGGTATAATAACCCTCATAGGCCGGCGATACTGACTCCACGTAGATTTGAGGAGTGAGCTGGAGGGATGAAGGGAAGAGAGAAAGAGAGAGAGCAGCTCGGCGACTCCACGTAGATTTGAGGAGTGAGTTGGAGGGATGAAGGGAAGAGAGAAAGAGAGAGAGCAGCTCGGTGACTAATTTACAGCCTGGCTGTACACTGCTCCAAATTTTCTGTTACTACCTTTTTCTCATGCATGCATTCAAGCTATTGCTCTCAGCCAATTGCAGCATTCAATTGAAGATTAAAAAAATCAAAGCCTATGGGACGTGTGTAGAGATGTATATACAGTCCATTATTGTATTGATTAGCTTCTGTCATTGGCTGTAGTAGTATGATGTTGTTATTTTAGTAGTATGATGTTATTTTAGAGTCAACATCGAGCTGTACTCTTAGCCTTGCTCTTGCTTGTTGTGCAGACGTGTAGACTGTAGAGTGGAGTGTACTCAGAAGTTCAACAGCTCCACGACCACGAATGTATGAAGCGGCCGGGTGTATATACCTTAACGGAATAAAACTCATCTTTTGATGATATCGTCAACTCAACTCTACGAATATTAAGACGTGTGTCATATCTATGGTTTGAGTTGTACTTGAAGGTTCAAAAGTGAGCTTGTATCCTACATCTTCATGCAAAATCAATTACTCTTCAAGTGAATGAGCGAAGGAAATGCAACCTTTTTGAAGGCATGTTTTCGGTAGCTTTACATGTTGAAAAATAACTCATTACCAACTTCTCATTTCTTGTTTATATTTTATATATTGTACAACTACAATTTCTTATAATTTTGACGAAAAGTTAAACTGTTTAGGTCTTAGGAGAGTTTTTGATTCTAGAGAAATTGTAGATACTTACTTGGCACTTGCACTTCAGGCCTTTTCATGTCAAGTTACAACATATTAAAAATGCTTTCACTGGTGAACAAACCCTTTGTAGTCCCGGTTTGTAATCCCCCTTTAGTCCCGATTTCCAAATCGGGAGTACCAATCCGAGACTAGAGATCGCTGTCTTTAGTCCCGGGTGAAATAACCGGGACTAAAGATCGATCTACTAAAGATGCCTCAGCCACGTGGCCGGCTGAGCCATCTGTTACCAACCGGGACTAAAGATCGAGCTGACCTTTTTTTTTTTTGCATGGCCCTGTTGCTGCATGGTTTATATATATATATATATATATATATATATATATATATATATATATATATATATATATATATATATATATATATATATATATATATATCAAAATATATTTATATTATAGAAAATGTGTACACATGCATATAGAAACATATGTAGTCATGTATTAATTACAATCCATTATATGTCCTAGTTAGCTACGATTTCGACGTAGTAGTAGTACTCGCTGCTATCTCAGAAGCTAAGGACCGGTGAATTGTGTTTCCATCGTAGTAGAATTCACCCTTGGGATCAAGGATTTCTTCGTTGATGAATCCCATGAGTTATTCTTGAACCGCCGCGGTAAATTCCTTGTGTGTGGTCAGGTTATCCCTCATGCGAATAAACTATATGAATGTATGAAATTGATTAGTAATTAAACAAGAAATCGTTATGTAATGAAATTTTGAATTTATTTGTATGTACATCGAGCTCTCTTGTGGTGATGATTTGGTCTGTAAGGCAGTGGCAATACTCGCACACGTAATAGCCGCACAAGTTAGTTCCCTACTTTTGCTTTGCGCACTACAAATAAATGACAAACAACGAGAGATCTAATTAATATACACTTGTATGTATTTGAATCGGAGAAATATAAATGTAGAGCATGTGTACTCACAGGAAATTTGAACTTCCGCCTAAGTCTTTCTCTCCATTTGCCGCGGACCAAATGACGGAACCGATACCAAGCCCTACATGGAGTTTAAAGCTATGATTCGTAGTAGCAATTAACATAACAAGATTTTCTTAATTAACAGAGGAACTTATGACAGTACCTGTCTATAAGTTCGAAAACCTTGTCGAACGTAGACTCTTTTTTATCCATTGAGTCATATACGTTGACGGTGCAGGCCGACAGGTCGAAGAGTAAAAGCACCCAGTGGAATATGCAATGTGCGTGGGATGCATTACATATGAAACACTTAGCAAGTTCGTACGGGAATGAAATTTGGTATGTAGGAAGACAGTAAAATTAAACTAACTCTGTGTTGTACGGCAACAGTATGAACGTCTTGTAATGCTGTGCCTTCAGGAGATGGACGAGATTGTCCTTTGTTTCTTGTGGATATTGGTCGAGCATTGCGACGTTTACTCTCCGAGGGTCGATGAATCCAGTATCGAAAACCCTCCGTCGTCGGGCCCTTTGAATCTCCATTCTACAACGATAAAAGGGAGTATATTATTTTCTATAGTCTACTTATATACAAGGACCTAATTAATTAAAGGAGACGTATAGTAAGAAATCTAACTGAACGATATACTTACAAAATCCAGCAACTCATAATAGAGACGTTGAGGGCGTCCAGCTGGTATAGTTCGTAGATTCCCCTGAAATTGATCCAGAGAATGTCATCTCCTTGCAAGAAGTCCGTGTCCCTGATCCTCGCTCCGATCATCTCTCTACCGGTGGCGCTCATCTCCATGTACAGCTGATGGAACTTGTACATTTGTGTGGGTAGGGACTGCAGCAGCTCAGGCTTGACAAGCGGTTTACCAAGTTCGTACATGTATTTCACTTCCGCCTTTTCGATTGGTGTGACTCCTAGCAATTGATCCGTAGTTAGACCGGTGTCAGTAATAAATTGTCCTATCGTCATTTCTTTACCGGTCACCAACGGCTCGATCTCCTGGTTTGGTTGCTCTCCAAGCTGAGGGTCTGGTTTGGACTTTCCAGAAGATGCTTTCTTCAGCGTTCGCTCATAGTCCGATAGCTTGATGGCCTCCTTGACAGATGCAGACATACCCCTGAAGAAGTTCCTGACACTGGGGTCTATAGGAATCTTCTTTTCTGGACTTCGAGGCTTGAATTGTCTCTTGACTTCTGATGCAACATAAGCGTCAAGCTCCTCTTGCGTGCAATCGTACCCCGGGTCCTTGTTCTTGGCGGCGTCAACTTTCGCCTTCTTCGTTGCCCTTGTGTGGGCAGGCGGTGGAGCTGGGGGGGCCCTTGACTTTGAAGGTGCCGGAAGAGGAGCTTGCGGAGGAGTAGGTGTAGGAGCCCGAGGAGGAGTCGGTGCAGGATCCTGAGGAGGAGTCGGTGCTGGAGCCTGAGGTGGAGACGGTGCTGGCGGATCATGAGAAGGAGACGGTGCAGGATCCTGAGGAGGAGATGGCGGAGCCGGAGGAGATGATGCACGAGACGCCGCTTGTCGCCTAGGGAGGATGATGTACCGCCTGCGCCATAGAATAATGGCATGGCTTGTGTCTCGTAGATGCGTCTCACCGTCTCCTCTAGGGTAATCCAGCTCGAGGTCCTCGTATGCGCCTTTGACCAACTCAACTTCGACCTTCGAGTATCCTGCTGGAATCAGCCTGTAGTGGTAAGTACCTGAAGGGTCCGTTGGGATGGCCATGCCCGACGCCACCTTCATGTTGTGAGAGATTATTTATTAGTAATCAACATATATAAGCAGCAACTAGCGGAATGGCTAAATCTAAAATATATAAACTACGAGCTTACCTTTATTGATAAGTTCTTGTAAGGAATATGCAGCTCACATGGTGTCCGCTGAGTGATGTCATCAACGGGACAGGTCGATTCGTCCTGTGTTTGCATGGCGTCCATGCTCTGTGATCCTACCTGCCCCGTTGAGGCGCAGCTGCTACGGTTTCCTGACGGGCTCACCATTGCAGGAGGAATGGTCGGCTGGGGATCATGGGACCGATGTGCGGCCATGCGTTCATCAACCTTCCTTGCCACCTCCTCTTGCATGCTGAGTTCGTAGCTCGATACCCGGAACTCTAGATCTGCAATCTTCGCCTCGGTATCTCTCTTACTCCTCATCCGACTCCTGTACATGTGGATATCCTCCTTGAAACCAATCTTCCAAGGAATCACCCCTTTCCCTCGTGTTCGTCCTGGATGCTCTGGAGTCTGCAGGGCGAGTGTCAGCTCGTCCCTATCTCTGTCCGGTCGGAACGTGCCCTGAGAGGAGGCTTACACTACATCTGTTAGTCGTCGCGCAGCCTCTCGTATCTAATCGCCGAAGACCAGTGAGCCATCAATTGGGTTGAGCGTTCCACCGTGAGCATAGTACCAGAACTTCGATCGTTCCGGCCAATTGGCGGTTGCCGGTTCGATACCCCTCTCAATCAAGCTAGCCTCCATCTCCTCCCACTTCGGCATCGCGACGCTATAGCCTCCTGACCCCAAGTTGTGATGGTACTTCTTCTTGGCGGCATTTTCTTTGTTTCTTTCCATCATCGCCTGCCCTTGTTCACCTGTCTTATATGCAACGAACTCGTCCCAGTGATCCCTTAGCTTTGGGAATGTGTCGAAGTTCGGTGTCTGCCCCTTCAGGATATATTTCTTGTACAGCTCTCCCTTGAAGCTCTGAAACTGTTCTGCCATTTTCTTCAGAGTCCATCTTTTCACTTTGTCCTCTGTACCCGCGGGAAGGGTGAATGTCTCAAGCATTGTGGTCCACAACATCTCTTTCTCCGAATCTGGGACAAAGCTCTCATGATCTCTGCGTGCCCTTGTTCTTCGCCAGTACACCGTACTGACAGGCACGTAATCCCGCACAACCTAACCGCTGTGACGTACATAGTTCTTGGCAGCTTCGGCTGGGGCACTAGGATGTCCATCTTCTTCCACTTCCATTATGATGTGCCGACCCTCAAGCTTCTTCGCTGCACCTCGTTGCCCACGTGCCCTCTTCTGTCCAACGGAGGGTTGACTACCACTAGCCTCCTCCTCCTGGTTCCCCTCCACATCCCTTTCCACGTGCCCCTGCTGGTTCCCCTCCGCATCCCTCTCCACATTCCCTTCCTCGTTCAAGTACTGGTTTGGATCCTCGTTCCCCTTTTCTTCATTCCAGTACTGGCTGCTTCCCTCCGCGATTGTATCGTACAATATCTGTTCCTCATCGCGGTCAGCCATCTGTTGATACAAGAAACATCTGCTAAGTCACGAGACATTTATGTTTTAACAATCTAAGTCATGTATGCTAAGTGTAAATGTCATACATTAGAACCCTACACAATCTTACGTGCTAAGTCTAATTACAAATCTTGATATAAGCTAAGTCTAGGTGACGTATATTATACAACCCTAGCTAGTAAATAATTATATACTAAGTCTAATTACAAATAAAATAATCTTATATTAAAACTCAAATAATATTACATGCTAAGACTAAAATAGTCATGTATATGCTAAGTGTTTCGTGCGTATATCCTAAGTCTAATTAAGACTACAATAGTCAATTGCTAGGAGTCGCATCAATTCCGTAGTCAATAATTACATACTAATTCTAATTACAAATAAAGTAATCTTATATTAAAACTCAAATAATATTACATGCTAAGACTGAAAGAGTCATGTATGCTAAGTGTAACTGTCGTATATGCTAAGTCTAATTAAGACTAAAATTGTCAATTGCTAGGAGTCGCACCAATTCCGTAGTAAATAATTATATACTAAGTCTAATTACAAATAAAATAATCTTATATTAAACTCAAATAATATTACATGCTAAGATTAAAATAGTCATGTATGCTAAGTGTTTCGTGCGTATATGCTAAGTCTAATTAAGACTACAATAGTCAATTGCTAGGAGTCGCACCAATTCCGTAGTCAATAATTACATACTAAGTCTAATTTGCAATAAAATAATCTTATATTAAAACTCAAATAATATTAGAACACTATACAATCTTATATGCTAAGTCTAATTACAAGTCTAATATTCTTAATTGCATTACAAATATAACAATCATTTATATTATTACGTCACTTGCCTGCACGAATTCCTTCTTGGGCTAGCTCTTCCACTCCGGCTTGAGGGACAACTCTGACAACACGTCTTTTCTGCAAGATACAAAAAATATGTATTAGGATAAATGCGAAGTAACATATATATATATATTGCATTTCACGTTCACGTTCGTTCGCTCGTTCTCATTCACGTTCGTTCTCGTTCACGTTCGTTGTCGTTCTCGTTTACGTTAATTCGTTCGATCGTTCTCGTTCTCGCTCTCGTTAGTTCGATCGTTCTCGTTCTCGTTCACGTTCTCGCGGCAATGTACGTTGACGTGTTCATTCTCGTTCACGTGTTCGTTAACGGCGGTGTGGCGGCATCGGGCCAGCGCTTGGCGCGGCGGCGTGGCGGCTGCGGCGGCGGCGGCGTGGCGACGGCGGCAGCGGCGTGGCGTTGCATGCGGCGGCGAAGGCGGCGGCGTGGCGTGGCGGCGGCGGCGTTGCGCGCGTGGCGACGAAGGCGGCGGCGTGGCGTGCCGGCGGTTGCGTGGCGCGGCGTCGGCGTGGCACGGCGTCGTTGTGGCGCGGCGTCTCGTGGCGGGCGGCGCGATGGAGAGAGAAATCGAGATCGGAGATCGCGATGAAGGGAGAGGCGGCGGCGGCTCTTACCCAAGAGATGCGGCGGCGGCGGAGGAGGCGGAGGCGGCAGCGAGGACGACGAGCTCGAGACGACTGCGAGATACGGCGGCGTCGGCGCGGGGATTTGCCCTAGGCAGTGGCGGCGAAGGAGAGAGGCCGAGAGAGATCGATCGGCCGAAAACGTTAAGTGTTGGTGGTGAAGACGAGGGCGCGCATCGGGAATATATATAGCCCTCGATCTTTAGTCCCGGTTGATGAGAACAACCGGGAGTAAAGATCTTTTCTTTAGTCCCGGTTGTTCTCAACAACCGGGACTAAAGAAAAGATCTTTACTCCCGGTTGTTCTCATCAACCGGGACTAAAGATATTTTCCCGCTATTTCCAAATTCTTTTTAAACCCGGTTAGGGTTAAGAACCGGGACTAAAGATTATAGCACTGCATATTATTTTCGCTTACATATGTGTTTCTAAAATAGAAGTTAATGCATTAACATTATTTAAAGTACAAAGATTAATGACAATTACTTCGAAAAATTATTTTTGTCTGTAATAAATTAAGTGGATAAATCGTAATAAGCAAATATATGACTTAAAATTAATAAAAATTCCAATAATCATATATACTTAGCATATAAATGATATTATTAAATTGGTAAAAACTCTAATTAAGATTTGTATGTACATACTGCATGATTTAAAATTAATAAAAATTGTAATCATCATACATACTTAGCATAGGAATTATATTAAATTAAATGTTAAAAACTCTAATTAACATATGTAAATGCCACATGCATGATTTAAACCTTTTAAAAATTCGAATAGTCATATATAAGTAGCATATGAAAGATAGTAAATTAAATTGTGAAAAACTCTAATTAACATTTGTAAATGCCACATGAATGATTTAATACTTTTAAAAATTCTCTAGTCAATTATAATTAGCATATGAATGATATTCAATTAAATGTAGCATATGAATGATAGTAAATTATGCCATACATCAATTGATTTATATGGATAATCAATACATCCAAAATAGTTTACATCGTGTACACAATAATTACGGCATTACATCGGCGGTGACGGTTGACCGCACGTACTTTCTCCTCACTATTGTTCCCTCCTTGTGATCGCTGCGTGAGTAAGGGGTGTCTTCATTTGATAGGAGGATGCCAGGGTCAATCGTCACCGTGAAAGGGGATTGCCCATCCAACTGATCGTAATCCTCGTCAGTCTTGTCCTTAACTCCGACGATTTTTCTTTTGCCTGGGAGAACCACTTGACGCTTAGGCTCATCAGGCCCTCTGCCCTTCTTTCCTTTGCTAGACATGTCCTTCACGAAAAAGACTTGCGTTACATCATTGGCAAGTACAAAAGGTTCGTCTGAGTATCCAACCTTGTTAAGGTCAACAGTTGTCATACCACTGTCATCAATCATTACGCCTTCACCAGTCAACCTAACCCATTGGCACCGGAACAGAGGAACCTTGAGAGGACCATAGTCAAGTTCCCATATATCCTCGATGGCACCGTAATACGTGGCAGTTGTTCCATCGTGTCCCATGGCATCGACACGAATAGCGCTGTTTTGGTTCGTGCTCTTCATGTCTTGGGCTCTCGTGTAGAATGTGTACCCATTGATCTCATATCTCTGGAATGTCGCGATCGACCCAGACGGTCCCCTCGCCAGGAAGGCAAGTTGTTGGTTGATCGACTCGTTACCCATGAGATGTTGTCGTAGCCACGTGGGGAAAGTATCAATGTGATGCCGTGTAATCCATGCATCGGACTTACCGATGTTCCTGGCGTGAACTAGAGCCAAGTGCTCCTCGATGTAAGGAGCTACCAATGAAGAGTGTTGCAGAACAGTGAAATGGGCTTTACGGAATAAATTGTTGTCTATCGTCATTATTGTTTTCCTTCCGAGAGTTCCCTTTCCCCGTAGTCTCCCTTCATAGCGTGATTCAGGTACCCCGATTGGGCGAAGGTTTTCGATAAATTCTACGCAAAATTCGATGACCTCCTCTGTTCCATAACCCTTGGCGATGCTTGCCTCTGGACGAGCACGGTTATGAACATACTTCTTCAGAACGCCCATGTACCTCTCGAAAGGAAACATGTTGTGTAGGTACACAGGCCCGAGAATACGGATCTCTTTCACAAGGTGACAAAGCAGATGTGTCATTATATTGAAAAATGAAGATGGAAATATCAACTCAAAACTGACGAGACATTGCACCACTTCATTCTGAAGGGCTTCTAATCTATCCGGATCGATAACCTTCTGCGAAATTGCGTTCATGAATGCACATCGCTTTGTTATTGTTGCCCGGACATTGTCTGGAAGGATACCCCTTATTACAACTGGTAGCAGTTGTGTCATCAACACGTGACAGTCATGAGACTTTAGGTTTGTGAACTTCTTCTCCTTCGTGCTTATTATTCGCTTGATATTCGTGGAGTATCCAGACGGTACCTTTATGCTCTCCAAGCATTCAAACATACTTTCCTTCTCTGCCTTGCTAAGAGTGTAGCTGGCTGGACTCAAGTAATGGCTTCCTTTCTCCTTTGGTTCCGGGTGAAGGTCGCCGCGTTGTTCCATATGCTTCAGATCATTACGTGCTTCCAGTGTATCTTTCGACTTTCCGTATACACCTAGGAAGCCAAGAAGGTTTACGCAAAGGTTCTTAGTGAGGTGCATCACGTCGATTGCGTGGCATATGTCCAAGAATTCCCAATATGGTAACTCCCAAAATATAGAGTTCTTTTTCCACATCGCCGCGTGACCATCTTCGCTCTCTATAGGCTGGCTTCCAGGCCCCTTTCCGAACACTACTTTAAGATCTTTAACCATAGCAAACACTGTTTTTCCGCTGCGATGTTTAGGCTTCGTACGGAGGTTGGCCTTATGTTTGAAGTGCTTGCCTTTCTTCCGTACCGGGTGGTTTGCTGCAAGGAATCGACGATGACCCATGTATACAACCTTCCTACAGTGCTTAAGATACGTACTTTCTGTTTTATCCATACAGTGAGTGCAAGCCTTGTACCCCTTATTGGACTGTCCGGATAGGTTGCTAAGTGCAGGCCAATCGTTGATGGTTACGAACAGCAGCGCTCGTAGGTTAAACTCCTCCTGTTTGTCCTCGTCCCACATGGGGACACCTTCTTTCTTCCACAACTGTTTAAGATCTTCGACCAGTGGTCTTAGGTACACATCGATGTCGTTACCAGGTTGCTTGGGGCCTTGAATAATAATCGGCATCATTATGTACTTCCTCTTCATGCATAGCCAGGGGGGGAGGTTGTAGATACACATCGTAACGGGCCAAGTGCTATGGCCGCTGCTCATCTCTCCAAAAGGATTCATGCCATCCGTACTCAAACCAAACCGTATGTTTCGTGCGTCCTTTCCAAATTCTTTAAATTTTCTGTCGATGTTTCGTCACTGCGAACCATCGGCGGGGTGTCTCAGCATCCCGTCCTGTTGACGCTCTTCAGCGTGCCATCGCAACATTCTAGCATTCCCCTTGTTCCTGAACAAACGCCTTAGCCGTGGTATTATAGGGAAATACCACATCACCTTAGTAGGAATTCTCTTCTTTGTTAGCTGCCCGTCAACTTCTCCTGGATCGTCTCGTCTAATCTTGTATCGTAGTGCTTTGCAAACAGGGCATGCTTCTAGGTTCTCATACTCCTCACCACGATATAGGATAAAATCGTTCGGACATGCGTGAATCTTTTGAACTTCCAGTCCTAATGGGCAGACTATCTTCTTAGCCTCGTACGTTGTCTCGGACAATTTGTTTCCCCCCGGAAGAATGTTCTTGACGAGTTTCAATAAATCGCCAAATGCCTTATCACTAACCCCATTTTTTGCCTTCCATTGCAAGAACTCCAGAGTGGTATCCAACTTTTTGTGCCCCTGCTCGCAACCTGGGTACAACGAAGTTCTGTGGTCCTCCAACATCTTGTCCAATTTATGGGCCTCCTTTTCACTTTCGCAGTCCTCCCTAGTGTCCTGCAACATCTGACCAAGATCATCCGCAACGTCGTTACAATCAGCAGCTATTTCCTCCTCGCCCGTTTGATTTTCTTCAAATCCAACATACTGAGCAAAGTCCGGAATATTGTCGTCTTCCACTTCATCTTCTTCCATTTCAACACCTTGCTCTCCGTGGGATGTCCAACAATTATAGCTTGGCATGAACCCCGACTCAAACAAGTAGAAATGAATAGTCCTGGATGCAGAATACTCCTTCTGATTCTTACACTTATTGCATGGACAACAAATAAAACCGCTTTGCCTGTTAGCTTCGGCCACTCTCAGAAAATAGTGCACGCCGTCAATAAACTCTTTGGACCGCCGGTCAGCGTACATCCATTGCCGATCCATCTACATGAGTCAAAAAAAACCGTACACAAATAATTATTCTTACAATAATGACAGTCATACAATAATTATAAGATATCTTTATTCATACAAAAATCATAAAATATTACACCAAATAATTCTTAAAAACTATTTGTAAAGTTTTAAACTAATTTTAATGTGTTTTACTTCTTTTAATTTTCATTTTAGTTTGTTTTCTATTATTTAAGATTAACTTTCACTAGAGTTTTCCTTATCAACTATTTTATAAAACCTTGTTTACCAAATGAACTAAATTTCTATATATTCTTTCTTCCCCACACACATTTTCTCTCTCATCAACTTACAACTAAATTTTAGAGACAAAAAAAGTGTGCAAAACATAGGTGCAAATGTAGTATGACAAAAAAAAACATTGGACGATGAAGTTGCAAACCTTTTAGGCACCTCCGATTTGTATGTAATCACCAAAATAAATTCAATAAAAATTTTGGCATGACCTCCCCTCTTTTTTGAAGAAATTTTGAAGCTTGCTCGGGCAGTTGGAGAAGGAAGAAGACATATATATAGGGGTGGGACTTTAGTCCCGGTTGGTAGCACCAACCGGGGCTAAAGATCACCAGGATCTTTAGCCCCGGTTGGTAATACCAACCGGGACTAAAGTTACGATCTTTATTACCAACCGGGACTAAAGATCCCGGGGGGGCCTAACATGCCCTGACAGCATTCGAACCGGGACTAAAGATGATGTTTAGTCCCGGTTGGTAAAAAAGATCAAATATGCCCGTTACCCTTTTGAACCGGGACTAAAAATCATTTTTAGCCCCGGTTTTTATTGCATCCGGGACTATTGTGGAAATCGGCCGACCGACGAAAAATGGTTTACCACATGGAAGTGACACACACAAATGGAACAATTGAATAAGTTTTTCCGATACTAAACACTGAAGAAGCAAGACAGTCAAGTGCACTAATTGTTCTTAGTTCTCCGGAAATGATAGACACAACTCTCCTGACCAAAAAAAAAAAAGGGAAAAACAATACATCGATATGACGCTGGAGTATATACTCCCTCCTTATTTGACGCCGTTAACTTTTTTAAACATGTTTGACCGTTTGTCTTATTTAAAAATTTTTGTGAAATGTGTAAAACTATGTGTATACATAAGAGTATATTTAATAATAAATCAAATGATAGAAAAAGAATTAATAATTATTTAAATTTTTTGAATAAGACAAACAGTCAAACATTTTTAAAAAAATCAACGGCGTCAAACATTTTGGGATGGAGGGAGTATAAGACTAAACATAGCTAGTACTACTGAACTTGATAGTATCGGAGTATTAATTTTGCAATAGGTATGACTAAAGCCCCATCCCTACGCCATTCATTTGATTGTCCCAAGTTAACAATAAGCTTGGACATCAGCTCCTTAATAACACCTGGGCATGTGTCGATTAAGTACTCAAACTCATCGGTTTCCATGACTGCATTCAGAGATCTTGACGTCCTGAGGAACTCGAAGCATGCCTCCTTGAGCGCGTGGCAACTATGTTTCTCAGCTAGTAACAAAATATTCGCAATCGAACCCGTGTCAATGTTCTTGGACAACTTATCTTCGCAGATCAGCTTCAGCCTCTCTAGGTTGTACCTGTCCGCCGCGACGAGCAGATGCTGGGCCATCGCCGCCTCGTCCCGCCGCTTCATCTTCGGCAACGAGTCGGTGTAGATGAAAGTAAGCATGGCCTCAAACACCTCCTCCTCCATGTCGTCGATAGCTATGGCGCTCTTGGTGGTGCTCTCCTTCATCCGGCCATAGAGCTCCGCCTTGAACACCGGCGACCGCGCCGCGAGCACCAGCCGGTGCGCGTCGAACACCTTCTTTCCCACCTGGAACTCGACGTCGGCGGCTTCCTTGCTGATCAGGAGACGGCCGTAATGCCGGTGCATGTCGGACGGCGGCACGACGACGGTAAGCGGCGGCGTGACGGCCAGGTCTATTCTGATGCTGAAGCAATCGTCCTTGAGATACAGTGGATTCTCCAGAGATTCCCTCTTGATGAAGTTCTTGTAACCCCAATACTTCTTCTCGGAGAAGTTTACCAGCACGGTGGTGAATGTGTAGGACGATACCGGATTCCCCTCAATGACGAGTAAACTGAAGATGGCCTGCGCTTTCACGGCCTCCTCCGCGGCGTCATTGTCATTGAGGTAGAGGAAGAAGGCCACGTAATCGGCTTCAGCTTCCTCGGCGCCAATAACCCCATTGGGGAAGTACCCCACATGCCAGGTGTGGCCTGCCGCGGTGAACGCCGGATACTTCATGCTGCAGCCATTGGGGACGGCCTTGGTGCGTGAGTACTCGACGATCTTGAGCTCGTATCTCATGGCGCCGGCGAAGATGGTGGAGGTTGACCCGGTGGCGGCGGCGGCAGCGGCGGAGGCACGCGTGGTCCGTCGGTGTATCGGTCGGCGCATGATGGTGGCCCGGGTGAAGCGGTGGGACGCGGCCGCGGCGGCGACGGTAGAGGATGACGGTGCCGGCGATGAGAGGAGGAAGATGATCGGGGAGAAAGACTATTGGACTCCTTTTGTACTGAAAATGCGTGACGCACGTACAGATCCGACGCAGTCTGGATAGTTACCATTCTATAATAAACCTTACCAAAATACTCCTATTACTGTCTGGAGTAGCAATGGAAGGAGTTCTTCGCAGTTCGCACGCCATATTTCTTTTGGTAATAGTACGCGGTTATTTGGTATGTTGCCAAATTTTGGTAGGTGTTTGAGGAAAAAAATTTAAAAATATATTTTTATTTTTCATATTTTGCATTTATATATATGTTCGAGATTAATTTGCAAAAATATACCTAATCCGCAGATTAGATGCGCGGGAGCGACCGGTCCCGCAGGCTAGAGATGCGGTATCGCGCCGGTCCCGCAGGACAGGCGGGCGTTGCATGCCGAGCGCTCCCGCATATTGGATGTGCGGGACCGCGGCTCCCGCACGCGTCTCCTCCTGAATTGTGAATAATGTCCCGCACGGAAAACGGAGCAGTAGATTGGCACGTGATTAATTAATTATTAGTTTTTTTTCAAAATTGGATCAATATAATTATTTTAAGTAAATTTTGTATAAAAACTTTTTTTTGTTAAAAATGTACTGTTTAGTACTTTGAAAAGCGTGCGCGTGGAAAAGGAAGGAGATGAGTTGAAAAAATTAGGGGAATACCACAGGAAACCGGATCGCTTCCGCATAACCGGCCCCTCTCTCCCGCACGGCGGATGCGCGGGACTGCCACTCTGTCCTTTCCAAATTGTGAATACCTTTCCAAACTGTGAATACATGTCCTGCACGGAAAACGGAGCAGTACATTAGCACATGATAAATTAATTATTAGTTAAACTTTTTTTCAAAAATGGATTAATAAGATTTTTTCGAGCAACTTTAGTATAGAAACTTTTTGCAAAAAATACAACGTTTAGCAGTTTGAAAAGCGTGCGCGTGAAAAATGAAGAAGATGAGTTGGAAAAAATTGGGGGATTAACACGGAATAACAAGAGACTCGCTCGGTACCGCGCACTGGAACCGCGGGACCGCGCTGGTCCCACGCCGCTATTATGCGATACCGCCGCGCTCACCCGCGGAGCTGACGTCCCATCGCTCCCGCGTATCGGCGCCGCGGTACCGACTCGGTCCCGCAGTCTGGCCGTGCGGGACCGGTTCGGTCGCGCATCCCGGTTCCGCGTGACTGACTCGAGTCTGCGGTACGTTCTCGCTCCCGCGCAACCATTCCGCGGATTAGATATATTTTTGTAAATTAATCTCAGACAGGTATATAAATGCAAAATATGAAAAATAAAAGTATATTTTCAATTTTTTTCCGGTGTTTGAGCTTGTAGTTGTTTTGGCTAAGCCAATTGTTCTCAGTTTTGGCAGTAAATCAAGTGGACGTTTAACTCGATTAGCTTTTCCTTTTTCTGTTTTTCTGAGCAAAATTCGTTATAAGACATTTTAGAACATGATCTTTTTTCCTCGCAAAAAAAAGAACATGATCTTTTCTAGAGGACATGATAAACATGATTTTTTTTCTAGAAGACAGTAAAAACGCGGTGAGATCCACTTTGGGATGAGAATGATACGCAGCGAGGTGGTGGATGCCAGCAGGAATGGGAAAGCGGGGAGAGCCTGAGGTCCACTCCAAGTGGAAAGGAAGTCTGGTTTCTATGAAAACTGGCCGATTAAAGGAAAGAAAACAAAAAAAAGTCCAGTTCGAGTCCCTTAACTATAGGTTAGATCTAATTCGTTTCCCTTAACCATAAAACCTAATATACTAGGTGAAACCCCGAGCATTGTTGCGAGAATTTAGTATGATAACAATAAAAAAAAATATGTAAGATAGCTAGATAATATAAGATTAAGTAAATAAATGTGGTTTATGATAATTTAAATTTAAATAGTATGTAGAATAGTGATTCAAACGTTAAAAGTAAGGTGGTATGACTTTATGGAAGAAGAAAAATAGGAAAATAGTTTGGACCGTAGATTAATCATCTAAAGGCTAAAAACAATTGATGTGATATGACTTGATTAGAAGAAAAAAGAGAAAGATAATTTGGACCATAGATTAATCATTTAAGCACTAACTAAGTGAGGATGAACTATATAAGTATATAGAATATCATAAAACATAATAAAAATATGCATTGAAACATTTTGTAAATTATGTTGGATGATAATTTAACATGTTTGTATTTGAAAAGCTCTTAAATTATAAAAAGCTATAAAAATATAGCATGTTTGCATGATGTTTAAATGTGATGATAGTTAGTGGATGATGATGTGGTATCTTGTTAATTAGTGGATGATGATGTGACATCTTGTTAGTGGATGATGATGTAGCATCTTTGCATGTTAAGCTTAAGGAGTTAGTGGGGGATAAATTTATACTAAGATAGGATATGAACTCCTATCAGTATTAAAATTGTGTAAAATGATTTCCTCGGTTATTTTAAGGGTGTGGTTTTTGAAGCTGTTCCACATTGGCGCATTGTAGGAGATGATTACAAGGGTAAAGCATACATGCTCCTAATTATAAAACTCATACAAATACAAGTACGAGTGGTACATGAAACAAGAAAATTTGTTCAAAAGAAATCAAAGCGCAACAAGCTTAGCGATTAGCTCCCTCAGGATAACGGGGCAGCTTGTGGCCAGATGCTCAAACCCATCCGTCGCCTCCACTGCCTTGAGATTCCCGGGTGAGTAGAGGAAATCCATGCACGCCTTCTTCAAGCTCGGGCAGCGGTGCTGCTCAGCCAGCGCCAGCGTGGTCGCGGCGGAGCTCACGTCTATCCGCTTGCACAGCTTGTCCTCGCAGATCAGCTTCAGCCTCTCCAGGTTGTACCTGTCCGCCGCGACGAGCAGATGCTGCGCCATGGATGAGGTCTCCTGTGTCAGCAAAACGGAATGATCAAACTCTGAAATCGCTCACACTCGCTCACTCTGAAGATTGCCGGACAACGACAGTAACCTGAAGAAGTTCAGGAAACGTCAAAAAACTGAAGAACAGAGTAGAATTTTTTGTACAGCGCAACTTCGGCTGCTTTTCGGTTTTTCTCTCTTTATTCTCCTCCACCAAAACGGAGTTTGTTACATGCACAACTGAAAGAAACGAGCAACCCGGATCGGCTACTGACCGCGCCATCCCACGATCTGAAACCGGGTCATTCGGCAGCTAAACCAAAACTGAAAACATGCAGAAGGAAACAGCTATTCTACCGGCCAGCCAAAACAACCTTCAGCCAGCCACTACGTGCATGCAAAACTGAAATATAAAATGCTCAAGATTACATAGTTATTCCAACATCCTGATCCTTCCCGTCCAACTCCGGCGCCGCGTCCGTGTATATGAAGTGGAGGAGCGCCTTGAACGCCCGCGCCTCGACGCCGTCCACGCGCGCCTTGCCGCCGCCGGCGGTGCTCTCCTTCATGGCGCCGAAGAGCTCCGCCCGGAACACCGACGACCGGGCGGCGAGCACGCACCTGTGCGCGGCGAACGACTCGCCGCCGACCTCGAACGTCACGTCGGCGCCCTCCTCGCTCTGGAGGAGCGCCTCCATGTCCCTGTTCAGCTCCGGCAACGGCACGGCGACGTCGACGACGGCCGGAGGATCAGCCACGGCGGATGGTTCCTTCATGAGGACTAAACCCAACAATCTCCCCTGTCACACATCAGGCCCAACAATCTCCCCCGTCACATCAACCCATGTGACCCCGAAGACTTGTTACCTGGCCTCGCCACCATGTGACCCATAGAGATTGTTTCAGGTTCCCAACCTAGGCTCTGATATCACTTGTTAGAGTGCGCAGCTCGGCTCACTAACCATGGGCCCCTGTCACACATCAGGCCCAACAATCTCCCCCGTCACATCAACCCATGTGACCCCGAAGACTTGTTACCTGGCCTCGCCACCATGTGACCCATGGAAATTGTTTCAGGTTCCCAACCTAGGCTCTGATATCACTTGTTAGAGTGCGCAGCTCGGCTCACTAACCATGGGCCACCCAGGTCACATTGGGCATGCTCCACCACTGGCCCAACCAGAGCCATAACTTTAGGTTCTGAGCCTACACAACCCAAAAGACCAGTCTGATGGGTGAGGACCGTCCCCACCTTTTAAATCGTGCTCCCCCATCATCAATTACCGATGTGGGACTAAACCCAACAATTGAAAAAACAAAATATTTAAAAATGAATTTAGAGTCCATATTGAAATATAATTAGAAATAATAGATTGGGAATTAGAAAAGTAGAAATATTGGAAGAAGAGTCTACGGTCCACCACGTTTGCTCTCATGGCCTAGAAATTTCCACATTAATCGGAGAAAAGAAAAAGTAGAGTCCATATAGGAATAGAATTTAAAAATAACTGAAATTCAGAATTAAAAATAAGGAGTGTTGAAAGAGTAGACTAGAGTCTATACAAATATACAATTTAGAATTAATTAAAATTAGGAATTAAAAATAGGAAAACTAAAAATATAAGTTAGAGTCCATATAGAAATACAATTTAGAAATAACTAAAATTTAAAATTACAAAAAGCAAGATTGGGAGAAGACTCTAGAGTACATATATGAATACAATTTATAAAATAACTGAAATTCGAAATAAAAAATAAATATTATAAAAAAAAGAGTCTGGAGTCTATACAGGAATACAATTTATAAATAACTTAAATTCAAAAATGGAAAAAAAGTCGAAAAAAAGTCTAGCGTCCATATAGGAATACAATTAGAAACAACTGAAATTTATAAATCACTGAAATTCGAAATTAACAAATAAATCACTGAAATTTGAAAAAAAGAGTCTGGAGTCTATATAGGAATACAATTTATAAATCACTAAAATTCGAAATTAACAAATAAGGAATATTGGGAAAAAAAGTCTAGTGTTCAGATAGGAATACAATTAGAAACAACTGAAATTAAAAAAAAGAAATAATGGAAAAATAAGTCTAGAATCAATATAGAAATAAAATTAACCAATAATTGAAATTCAAAATTAAAAAATAAAATATTGAAAGAAGAGTTTAGAGTCCATGTAGAAATACAATTTATAAATAATTAAAATTCAGAGTTAAGAAAAATGAATATTGGAAGAGTATTCCAAAATACATATAGGAACAGAATTTATGAATAAAGGAAATTCAAAATTTAAAAAATAAGGAATATTAAAAGATGATTCTGGAGTCCGTATAGAAATATAATTTATAAATAACTATCATGTATATTCAATACAATAAAAATATCACAATTTATCAGTTCAACCAAGAATTTAAAATTATGTTATCATTTTAATATGTTTTAATAATAAAGTGTGAAAATTTTTAAGCTATTATATGAGAAAAAACAATCTAACGATGCTAGCCGTGCAATCTGAGCGGACCACCATGCTAGTTTAGTTGAAATGAGTGGACGTCTCTTTGATGGACAAACAATCCATCTCCCATATACTCCCTCCGTTCCATAAAAAACCAACCTAGTACTGGATGTGACACATCCTAGTACTACGAATCTTTACATATCTCTGTTCAAATTCATTGTACTAGAATGTGTCACATCTAGTCCTAGATTCATTTTTTTTGGATGGAGGGAGTACGTGGACATTCATATACTCACTCCATCTATTTTTGATAATCATATTTTATCTTGGCAAATAGACCAATGATAAGTAATTTTACTTATCATCCATTTAAACATGCTACTAATTATTCCTCGTAAACAAGCGATTCATTAATATTTACATTTCTCGATGCCCATGTAACCAATCTTGTGTGGAAGAATGGAGAGTCACGAATTAAATCCGAGAAAGTCATTAAGATGATTGGTTGTTGGATTAAAATATATCTATCAAAAATAAAATTTTCAGATTTAGAAATATGCCTATCAAAAGTAGTAGATGGAGGGAGTAATATTCATGGCTAGGGATTCGGATCCTCTGCATCAATGCAGAGGGTCACTGTAGCTACAGTAATATGTGAGGAGAACATTTCTCAATGCACAGAACAATGACGCTACAGGGGTGATTCACTGCACCTTATAGATGGCAACGGGTGCATATTCATCATCGGGTTCTCTTTGACCCATACCCACACTCGCGATGGCTAAATATTTTCACTTAAATACCCACACCTGCCGTGGGTACAAAATCGTCCCCATACCCACACCATGCGGGTAACGGGTACCCAATAGGTACCCATACCCATATAATTGACTTGTAGCATTTATAGTTTCGTACTGTAATTAGTCATATTAGAACTGTAAACCATCAATATTTTCTCTAGCAACAATGCTATTAACATTAGCGTTCAAAGGCAAGTAAAAAATTCTACAACCACATTACATAATAAAGAAATTAAATAGTAATTTCATATAACTAGATTAGAACAATGCTTAAGATGTGAAATGAGTTTTATGCTATGATTTAGTAGTAGTGGGGACTTATATTACTTATAGTCTTAGACTCAATCTACGGGTTTTTTTCACCCACGGGTTGGTGGGTATGGGTGGGTAAAGAATGTACCCAATGGGTAAGAGTTTTCGTTCGTCAATAGACCCATGGATATAAGAGTTAGAACATGATTAGCTTCCAATAGAGTAAAGACCCGTCGGGTATCGGGTCATGGGTCCTCATTGCCATCTCTACTGCACCTACAGGGATGGCAGTACTGTAGCAGCGCCTTATCTTGTCCATCCGTCCTCGATCGGACGGTCCACAGTTCTCCTAATACCGGGCACTATAGCACCTATGCATTTTCTCCTCCACAGCAGAGGATCTGAATTCCATGGGTAGCTAGTTTAACAGAGTATTTGTAATTTTGCGAAATTTACCCATCGTTCTTCAAATCAAAGTCAGCAAGCCTCGCGATTAGCTCCCTCAAGATAGACGGGCACTTGTTGGACAGATACTCGAAGCCACCGGCCGCCTCGACCGCTCTCGGGTTGGCGTCGACGAGGTCCATGCACGCTTTCTTCAGGCTAGAGCAGTGATGCTGCTCAGCCAAAGCCAGCGTGGTCGCGACGGTGTTCACGTCGATCCGCTTGCACAGCTCGTTCTCGCAGATCATCTTCAGCCGCTCCACGTTGTACCGATCCGCCGCGCCGAGGAGGAGCCGAGCCATGGAGGAGGCGTCGTCGTCTTCTTCGTCGAGCTCCGGCGGCGCGTCCGTGTATATGAAGCGGAGCAGAGCCTCGAAGGCCCGCGCGCCGATGCCGTCGTCGACGACGTGCACGAGCCCGCCGCTGCCGGCTTTGGAGGTGGCGGTGGCGCCGAAGAGCTCCGACCTGAACACCGACGACCGGGCGGCGAGCACGCACCGGTGCGCCGCGAACGTCGTCGTCTCGACCTCGCCGCCGCCCACCTGGAGCGTCACATCCGCGCCCTCCATGCTCAGGAGGAGGGCGCCCATCTGGCTTGGCAGATCCGGAGCAGCTGCTGCAGCAGCCGGCGGCACGTCGACGACGACCGCCGGTGCCGGTGCAGCACGACGGGGAACCTTGACGATGGTGATGTCGCACCTGACCGCAAAGCAGTCGCCGTCGAGGACGTGCTCCTCCAGCTCCTTCCTCGTGACCAAGTTGGAGCACGCCCACACCTTGCCGCTCAGCAGCGGCGACGTGACGCCGCGGGTGTGCCCGGGCACCGGCTTCCCGGCGTGGTGGTCGAGCAGGTGGAACCGAGCCGTCATCTGCTCGCGCGCGGCGCCGCCGTATCCAAGGTCGCCGCCGTCGTCGTCGTCGCGGACGAGGCAGATGGCTATGTGGTCGCTGGCGTTGTGCAAGGATCTGCCGTTGGGGTAGTACTCGAGGTACCAAGAATGCGTTCCGACGCGAAAGGTGCACGATCTGGAGCAGTCGCCTTGGGAGAGCATCTCCTTGGTGTGCGAGTAGCCGTCGATCTTGAGGACATGGCACCCGCTCACCACGATCGCCGACGACGACGAGCGCGAAGGGATGCCGTTGTTGCTGGCAGAGGATGTTGATGACGACGACATGGCGGCGGCGATCGATCGAACTAGTGGACGAGGGGCAGTGGCCACTGAGAGTGTTGTGTGTTTTTGGGCTAAGAACGAAGTAGGTCAAACTAGTCCTGTTTGGGAAACTTAAGTAGTGGGACGCAACTACACGGTGCATATATAGTAGCGCGCTAGTCCTAATCCGCGACAAGTTTGTAGCACACGCGGTTGTACGTCAGGATGACAAGCACGATCGAACGGCTGTGAGGCGTGTCGCGTGATACGACTAAAGCGAGAAGCCTCTCGGTTTAGATTTTACGATATATAATAGAGATCTATTAGATCTAAAGCAATACGGCTCTTAATCATTAGAGGGTACATTATATTGAAAAAAAATCGCTGCCATATATATGATGCCGATCGATAGCTTCGATCAGTCTTCAGCGAGCTCAAGTGCTCAGGTGTGAGTGCGTGACTGATGATTCCCCCTATCCTATCCTCCATGCATCCTTTTTCCTATTGTCTCTTTTTTGAAGACCACCACCTTTTCTCCATCTTCAAATTGCCGGAAAAGCTACTTTAGAAAATTAGGATCTAATCATGCCCTACAAATTGATCTGGCTGCATGCATGACTCACCACCTTTTTCCACGTTAGGACAAGTTGGCGAGCTAGCTCTAGCAGCAGCTACGCTACGGGGGGTTCGCATCTTCGTGATAGATCCCTCTCTAGGAAAAGTCCATCGTGGTGAGCGCGACCCTCCACGCTTGTTTCTTTCCAACACATGTGATCATTAATAATATGATATATTGTCACCAATTATTTTTCGTGGTAATACTTTCGTGGCAATAGCTAATTTTTCTTGTAGTGTTACTCTACTTTATATCGATTTTAATTTGACGTGGGTATCTAAGTTTATATTGAGGGAGGTGTACACATGGTGAAAATAGATGAGATATAACTTAAAAAATTTCTTGATCGGGTTCCTGGGTATAGGGTGGGCAAAATAAGACCGAACCGTAGAACCGAACCGAAAAGACCGAGACCGAGAAATTCGGTTAGTAGATCGGTCTCAGCCATCAAAAGACCGGTTTTTTTTTCGGGTAATTCAGTTATAGTCTTCGGTTAACCGAATTAACCAAAAAACCGAATTGTGGCCCAACAGGCTTAGGAGGCCAAATAAGCACAGTAAATACAACAAACCCTAGCCACCCCTTAAGCCCCTCACGCATCCACTCCGACTCCATCCCCTACCAGCGCCGCGCCGACATGCATCCGCCTCCGAGTCCATCGCGTCGGGCCGCCGGCGCCGCCTCCATCGCGCCGCCGTCTCCGCCCTCTGCCTTCAGCGCCGGCCTTCGCCTCCGCCTCGGCGCTGCCTCCATCGCGCCGCCGCCTCCGCTCCCCGCGGCTCCATCTCCAGCGCTGGCGCAGCCTCCGCCCTCCGCGGCTCCACCTCCTCCAGCGTCGGCCTCCGCCTCCGCCTCGGCGCCGTCTCCGCCTCCGCATCCAGCGCCGGCGCCGCCTGCGCCTCGGCGTCGCCTCCGACTCCACTCTCCAGCCAGCCCACCTCCGCTTCGGCGCATACATCCCGCCGGCCGCATCCCGCATCGTCTCCATCGGGAGGCAGTGAGCCAGTGAAAATTTTTTTTCATTTCAAAATCTCCTGAAATTTTGGTCAGACCGAGACCGAATTTACCGGTTCTAAATTTTTTTTGATGAAATTCGGTCCTGAGTTTCCAAAGACCGAACTACCCGAAAAACCGAAGACTAAGACCAAATTTTTCGGCCTGACCGAACGCCCACCCCTACCTGGGCACCCCCTCGATGCCCTAGCTCCACCCTTGGCCTCAGCGGCACATGCCGTTACCAATTCAATTAAATTTATAAAAATATTTTAACTACTTTTTTTATTTTAAACTTTGCATGTATTTTTTTTACCAATTCAACGTCTAGCTATTTTAATTGGATATATGGTATTCGAATTTATCATATCGCTATATACTTCAATTTCAATTTTATATTCTCAAATTTCTAGAACCCGTATATATATATATACGACCTAATATGTGTAGTGTAAGAGATGAAAAATATCAAAGTATATTTATATTGGGAAAGAATTGAAAATTGTAGCGCTGCCATATGAGATGCTGATAAGGCTTCAAGCTGAAGTCTTCATCGAGCTCAAGGCTGGTGAGTGTGTGGGACTCACCATATTGATTATCTTTTTCCTTATCTTTTCGACGCCACTGTATATTCTCCAATCTAAAAATGTCGGGAAAGCTATACTTTAGAAAAAGAAAAATTAATCCGGCTTTCCGACTGTGCCTGTGTCACCACGCTCCTTTCCGCGTCACGACTACGGGGCCGGGCCGGGACCGCATCTTCGCGCCCCCTACCTTACGCTCGACAGGCCGCGCTCCTCAACGGCTGTTATAGTTGGCCATATGGGCCACCCGGCAAAAATTTTTCGGGCCAGCACGGCACACGCTGGGCCGTGCCGTGCCGTGCCGGCCCACGTGCTCTACCTGTGGCTCAGGCACAGCCAAATAAGGGTCGGGCTATGCCGAGCCAACCCGAAGGCATAGACAACCCATCGTGCTTTATTTGAAGTAAGTTTATTTTCCTTCCCTCTTCTTTGGGTTGTGATATATATATATAGTTAAAATAAGTCTATTTTAAGTCCCTGCTCTTTGAGCCATGCCATATAATACATCTATTTGTCCTCCCTATTCTTAGTGCGCTGTCTTACATATGGTTGAAAATAAGTCTATTTCACCTCCCTAAAGTTCGTGTCGTGCCGAGCCGGCTCACCGTGCCGAGGCATAGGCCCAGGCACGGCCCAACAGCCGGGTCGTGCCGGCACGGGCCCGACAAAGATCAGGCCGTGCCGTGCCTGGCCCGAGCCAAAATCCCATGCCTTGGGTCAGGCTGTCTGGCCTTGGGACTTATGGACAACTTTAACGGCTGTGTCATCAATCTCCGAATTTTTTATTTATTTTTAAAAGATTTATATAAATAAATTCAGTTTTACATAAATATACCTTCACCCGCCCTATCGTACGACAAGGCTTATAAATCAGCCTACGGTAGAGCAATCTATGTGAAGTGGTGGTGGCACCATTTAGGAGGTGCGCCGTGATAATTTTGCAGGCGACCGAACAATTTATCCTTGAGAGGGGCTGCTTGCAAAATTGCCACGGCGTGCCCCACACAGACCAAACTTTATGCTGTGGAGATTTTGCAGGCGGCCCCTCTCAGCAATGAACCTAGAGTAGGCTTTGAGGTAGTATTCACGTAGCGTGCATGCATGTATATCCCATACACACCAAACTTTGCGCTGTGTAGTATTACACACTACGTACGTCACCACTCCCTCAAAGTTATTTCTTGCGAATCTTCCAATGAACTAGGAAGAAATAGCCCCACCATCGGCGAAAGATGGGAGACGGGTAAGGTTCAGGTCCCCTCTATCCCCCAGTTGTCCTAGTACCTAGTTGAGTTAATCTCGTAGTTGAATTAGTGTTGTAGTTGGGTTTGACCCGTTCTTCTTCTTCCCTACTCGAGCACTCCCTTCGTCCCAAAAGAATCAAATCTAGGATGTGTCACATCCAGTCCTAGATTCATTTTTTTCTCGGAGAGAGGGAGTTAGTCTCATGGAAAATATGGTGTTTCTAGCTTCAGATTTGGTCCCATGTAGATGGCTCACATAGGGGGACAGGTCTCTCTAATAGAGAGGCGGAGCTATAGATGGTGCTCAAAGCGACTCTAGCATGGACCAGTCGTTGTATGGAAGATGAATCATGCAATGATGGAAGAGGGGGGAAGCATCAGTTATGGGGGATCTGGATTGCATCGTGCCTTCGTGTCCCACTCAACCATCAGATCTGCTCCGCAATCAGCCTTTCCGACACTCTCTTCCTCCATGTCATCCTTAGATTTCACTACTAGAAAAAATATTTCTGCAGGCAGCCATAACCTAAAGTCCTGCGAAAATCAATGATTTTTGCAGGCGGATCCCTTGTCCGCCTAAGAAAATCACTTTCGCATGCGACCTCTCTATCTTCGCAGGCGCTAAATTCACTCGCCTGCGAAAATACTTTAGGCATAAAAAATAATCCGCCGCCACCAGCCCTACCCACCGCGGCCCTCCCCTCCGGCCGGATCTAGGGTTAGGGTTTTGGGAGGGAGAGGAAGGGGAGGGGAGTTGCGCTGCTGTCGTCGGATCTTGTCACGCCCGGAATTTCTATCCAAAATTCCAAACGCTTACATGTGTGTGAACCCTCGTCCAGGAATCAGCCGAGGCACACAATAACAAATTGATAATAGAGTACAAATATTACTCTAATTAATAAGCGAATAAAATGTCATTACAGAGGTAGATAGTTCCTCTCAATCAATAAAGATCTAAGCAGCGGAAAATAAATAAACGGCGCAGACGGCTCCACTCCACAGGCAGCTTGACCAAGGCTACACCTAATCCTCCACACCATCAGCCTCATTGTAGAACTCTTCCTCTGATGAATGATTGCAAGGTGAGTATATGACATACTCAGCAAGCCACGCAGCAAATATGCAAGTGCACAGGATAACAAAGGATGGCATAATAGGGTTGCATTTGCAAAAGCAGCATTTAGCAAACATTTGAGAATTTGATAAAACAGTTAAGTAATTAAACAATATTAATCCAACGCTATACAACATACCCTGTTGTATAGGCCCAACCATTCTGAACAACCACCCCGGCTGCACAGTTCTATCTCCAAACCAGGAATATACCATTTCAAACCAGGAGCTAATCAAATTATTACCAGTTTAAGCATCTTTTACAATGATGAGAGGTGTGAGACTAATCACGAAAGACATTGTTAGACCCGCCCATAACCGCGGGCACGGCTATTCGAATAGTTTTACTCTGATCAGAGGTGTACCACTGTACCCACAAGACACAACCCCACATCATGTCACCATGTGCCTCAATACCACCACGGTATCTCGGAAAGGAGTTGTGACAATACCCCTCGCATAACACAATCCACTGCAGCGCACCTTCCTGGATCATAATCACCCCCTTATAAACAAGGCATGGACTCCCCAGCGACCCCCGTGGGCTTATCTCCGTCACTTCTCAGTCTGGTGCCCCGCAATGAACCATGCTATACAAAAGATAAAGCCGTTGCCCATGCTGGCTTGTGGTTGGCACGGTTAATGTTTCACAACCGAAACTCGTGAACCGGTCCTTAATTGTCATGAGCACGACCAACAAAACCATGTGCTCACAACCCACCATTACCAGGTTTTAGTTGGCACATTAATTAATTAACTAATCACGATTGACCATCGTGAACTATCATGAAACCATCATGAAATATTAGTGAGTCATTAGTTATCCCGAATGTGTGCTAATGTTTCTAAGCAGGGCTAAGCAATTATATCTAATATCTAGTTGAACCAATATAAATAAAGCTCAACTAGTCAAATTGTAATAACCCAAGGTATCAAGGAATAAGGTAATCAAGTACAAAAGGGCCATAACAAAGAATAGGTCAATTCCACCCAATGACATTCGAAAATAGATGCAATAGTTGAATAGAAACAATAGCTTTAAATAGGATCAACATGCTCAAAGGGTTGTTTGGGATCTGTGTGACTTGCCTTGCTGGCCTTGGAACTCTTCCAACTCTTCTTCTGCGAAAACGGACTCTCCGGAAACGACGGAATCTAAGCAGAAAAGAGCAAAATCACGAAAACAGCACATAAACAAGCATGAACAGTACATGTGGATATTTTTAAAGTGTAAATCTCAATTTTAGAAAAATTTAGAGACTTGAACCAACTAAATCGGAGCTAAGATGAATTAGTTATGAATTTTTAAAGATTAAATCGGATTAAAACACTTATATCGGTTAAAATTGAATTATGACGCAATAATGAATTATTTTTGAAAAGGAAAAGGGAATTATTGCGTCAGCGGCTAGGGTTTGGTGGACCGGGCGCACAGGCGGCGGTTCACACGAACGGACGGCCGAGATCGAACCAATCCAAAACGGACGGCCGAGATCGAACGGTCCACGACCGGCTCACGGCGGACGACCCCGATGACGTCAGCGGTGACGTCACCGACAGCGGCGGCGACTCGGCGGAGCGGACGGCTCGGGCGGCGCACGCTTGCCGGCGAACGGCGGCACCAGGATGCAAACGGAGGGCACCAGCACGTAGAGGACGACGCGGCGAACACACCGGTGACCAAAACGGCGGCGGAAGAACAACGGACGACGACGACGACAAGGAGGAAACGGCGGAAACCTTCGGGTTGTCGACGGCGACGAAGCTCCGGCGATCTCCG
Source organism: Oryza sativa Japonica Group (assembly GCF_034140825.1). NCBI lineage: Eukaryota > Viridiplantae > Streptophyta > Magnoliopsida > Poales > Poaceae > Oryza > Oryza sativa. The sequence continues at coordinate 15,759,114 of NC_089044.1, read as the reverse complement.
GCAACGGCGAAGGGGCGGACGAGAACGGCGACGCGACGGCGACCACGACGACGGTCTTCCCGAGCGACGGTGACGGCTGAAGCGACGACGGCGCACGGCTGGAGCGGCGGCGGCGACGACAAAGCTAGGGCACACGGTGCTAGAGCTCTTCCGGCGACGAGAGGCGAAGGCGAGGGTGGCGGCGGGTAGAGGAGACACCGAGGGTCCTTTTAAAGGGGCTCGGAGGCGGCGGCAAAGGCCCACGACGGCGGCAACGGCGAAGGAAACTCGCGGCTTGAAGGAAAGAGGTCGATCCGAATCGAACTCGATTCCACGAACTTCCAAACCGATTTAGCCGAAGATTCCAAAGGAGAAAAAGGCAGAGGAGATCCCGGAGATTGTTTCCCCTCTTTTGATTCGACCGGAGAAGGAAAGGAACGGCCGGATTTGGAAGGAAACGGCGGCGGCGCGAAACTAGGGTTTCGGCGGCGGCGGCCGAAGGAGGACGAAGGTCCTGACAGGCGGGACCCACCTGTCAGCGACAGCGAGAGGGCGCGCGCGCGGCGGACTGGGCCGAACTGGGCCGAGGAGAGAGAGAGGGGTTTTGGGCCGACTTTCGGCCCAAAGCCAAAAGAGACTTTTTAAAACCTTTTTCAATTTAAATTATTTCTTAAATGCAATTCCATTTATTAAAAATACTTCCTTAGCTCAAATAAATCCCAGAAAAATCTAGGAATTATAGAATTAAGCAAAGTATTTAATGAAATTTTATCTGGGCCCATTTTATATTGGAATTTATTAATTAAAACTAGATCTTCTCTTCAAGACTTTTAAAATTATTTCTAAAAATTCTATTTAAACAACAATTTATAAATTTTAAATTTTCAGGGTGTGACAAACCTACCCCCCTTAAACAGAATCTCGTCCTCGAGATTCGGAAGAACTGGCGAACAGGTGCGGATGAGCTGACTTCAATTCATCTTCTCGTTCCCAAGTTGATTCTTCTTCCGAGTGATTACTCCATTGAACTTTGCAAAAACGGATAACTCGATTCCTGGTTCTTCTCTCATTTGTTTCCAGGATACGGATTGGTTTCTCAACATAAGTCAAATCCTCTTGGACTTCTATCTGCTCAATATTAGCTTCTTCGGTAGGTACCCTTAAACATTTTTTCAATTGTGACACATGGAACACATTATGGACTCCTGCCAAAGATTGAGGTAATTCTATCTGATAAGCAACCTCTCCTCTTCTACTGACAATCTTATAAGGTCCCACAAAACGCGGTGCCAATTTTCCCTTGGTGTGAAAATGATGAACTCCTCGAAGAGGCGTGACACGAAGATACACATAGTCTCCTTCTTCAAAACTCAAATCTCTACGGCGATTGTCGGCATAACTCTTATGTCGAGACTGAGCCACTCGCAATCTTTCTTGAATGACCTTTACCTTTTCTTCTGCTTCCCTTAGGATATCCGTCCCGAAAACCTGACGTTCTCCCGTTTGATCCCACAAAAGCGGAGTGCGGCACTTCCGACCATACAGTGCTTCGTAAGGAGCCATCTGTAAACTAGCTTGATAACTGTTGTTGTATGAAAATTCTGCATAAGGTAGATTCTTATCCCAACTTCCACCGAAATCTAAAGCACAAGCTCTCAACATGTCTTCCAAAATCTGATTCACCCTTTCGGTTTGTCCGTCTATCTGTGGATGATAAGCAGTACTAAAGTTCAGCTTAGAACCCATCTCTTCCTGAAGTTTCTTCCAAAAATTTGAAGTAAACTGACTACCTCGATCAGACACTATCTTCTTAGGGACGCCATGCAAACACACAATCCTTGCCATATACAATTCCGCCAAGCGACTTCCGGAATAGGTTGTCTTTACCGGAATAAAATGAGCTACTTTGGTAAGTCTGTCGACTATCACCCAAATAGAGTCATGGCCTGATGACGTTCTGGGTAAACCAGTAATAAAATCCATACCTATTTCTTCCCATTTCCATTCAGGAATCTTCAAAGGCTGCAACAAACCGGCGGGTTTCTGATGTTCTGCCTTGACTCGCTGACAAACATCACATACTGCTACATATTCCGCGATTTCACGCTTCATACTTGCCCACCAAAATCTTTCCTTGAGATCCTGGTACATCTTAGTACTACCAGGGTGAATGGAGTATAAAGTATCATGAGCTTCTTTCAGAACTGCATCTTTTAGATCTTTGTTGTCGGGGACACAGATTCTCTCACCCAACCATACAGTTCCTTGCTCATCCTCCAAGAAACCAATAGCTTTTCCTCTTCTCATATTCTTCTTGATCTCTTGAATATCAGGATCATTAATTTGGGCTTCTCTAACTTGATCAATTAGAGTGGGTTTCGCTTCTAAGGCTGCAACGAAACCTCTACCGACAATTCCCAAATTTAATCTTTCAAATTCCTTGCATAATTCCAATGGCAACTGTCGTCCTTCTGTAGCATTGCAATAGCCTTTTCTGCTAAGAGCGTCTGCTACAACATTAGCCTTTCCCGGATGATAATGAATTCCCATGTCATAATCCTTAATTAATTCCAACCATCTCCGTTGTCTCATGTTCAGATCCGGCTGAGTAAAGATATACTTTAAACTCTTGTGATCGGTGTACACTTCTGTACGAGTACCGAAAAGATAATGACGCCAAATCTTCAATGCATGAACGACTGCAGCTAACTCAATATCATGAGTAGGGTAAGAAAGCTCATCATTAAGTCCTCCCAAAAACTTCTCCTGGCGCTCTTCATCATTGCGCACATCTTCCGGAGCATAACGAGCAAGACGATTGAACTCGTGCAGATACTCCGTAATAGAGCGAGATCCCTGGGTAAGCGACCTGAACTCCTTCTTCTTGAGAGACACTACTCCTGATGGTATATGCGTCTTCCGGAAAGCAGCGGTGAATTCAAGCCAAGTGATAGGTTCATCAGTAGTCCTGTTAAGGCGGAAGTGATCCCACCATTCAGAGGCAGGGCCATGCAACTGATGTGATGCAAATGAGACCTTCTCCTGATCAGTACACTGAAGTAAATCCAACTTCTTCTCTATGGCATGCAGCCAATCACTAGCTTCAACAGGATTAGTGGTACTAGAGAAAACAGGCGGCCTCACACGAAGAAATTCTGCTAACTTGTTCTGTGGAGGTGCATGATTATTTCCTTGGTTTTGCTGATTCTGAAATTGCTGCATCATCATGTTCATAAGCTGTGTCTGTTGAGCAAGAACTTGAGCAAGAGTGGGATTCTCTCCATTGTTGTTGTTATTGGGGTTGTTGGGACCATTCCCATTGCTGCGAGTGTTCACCATCTGGCATGGGCAGGGCACAAGAAGAGAAACCGGGGAAACTACTTAGGACAGAGAATTACTTTAACTTTTATTGATCTTAACTGAGTTTCATTATTACAAACTAAAGACTCTCACACCACTAAACTCACCAACTTCCTAACACTCAAAAGCAAACAAACGCATGCACTTACATCCCACCACTGATGTAAATCACATGCGAGCCACACACAAGCAAACTTTAAGCAAGCAAACTAACACAACGATCTAAGACAACGACTTAACAAGTCACTCTAGTGCTTCCAAGCATCGGAGGTCGATTGAAGGCTCGTCTTTATCATCCTGAGTTGCTACCCACTCAATCTTGGAATTGTTGCGCTTGGATTCTTCTTCTTCATCACTACTTATGATGATGACCGGAGGATCCGCTTGTGCTGGGGCAACTTCTTTCTCCACCACACGAACCTTTGGCGCCAGTTGATAGCGAGGGACAAATAGAGCTCTCTTCCTTGCGGTAAGACGAATCCTGGCCTTCTGCGGCGGTGCTTCTCCCTTCAATGCGGCTAATTCCTTCTCCAAACGATCCACCTTGTCTTCTAACTTGCAAATCTTACCACGATTCCGGTCTTCACGATCTTGAGCGGCTAACACAGTCTCCGCACGACTTTCATCCATAGCCCACAACATCTCAACCAAATGCTTCGTGGTAGCATCATTCTCAATTCCTTCAGTCTCAAGGTAACTGCCACGGTCACTTCCCTGGGGTTGGCGAGGATGGTAGCGATACTCAGTGTCGGCCAATTGATCACTGTAGCGATCACGGAGCTCTCCTATGGCGATCCTTGCCACCTCCTGACATGCATGGATGTAGTTTCTTCCTCCAGCTTCAAACATCACTGAGGGGATATCTTCACTATTACTGTTCAAGGTGACTTTGACTCGGCACTTCTCTTCATGACGATCATGAGGAATCTGGGCATAAAAAGGGGCAGTCCCAAATCCAATGACAAAGGACATCGTATGCAACTCCTGGACAAAACCCTCAACACCAAACAAGTACTCAGGCTTGTAGCGCGGCATCTAAAGACAAGTGAAAGGAGGGAGTTAAGACCTTTATCCAATTAATAGCACAAGTTTTTGGATTAATTTGAATAAAGTTAGAAAATCAGAGTAAAAAGGTAAGTAAATAAAGTAAACCAAGCTTTGCGAGATAAGTTAAAACAGTTGGAAACGAGGTCACAAATTTTGTAATTTTGAATAACTGGTTTCAAAAGAAATGAAAGAAAATTATAAAATCAACATGCTAAATTTATTTTATTGCAGCAAGATTAAATAAAACAGTATTGTAAAACTTTTGCTGGTAAATGAGCCATTAGTACAGTAATAGATGTACAGTACTAATAACACTGGAATAAATTTTTAATGAGAACCATTAAAAGAGATTATGAAGTGCATGTGCCATTAGTTTGGTTTAATTAAAAGAGAAAGGGAGGAGAACAGTTCTACTTTTCCAATATTTTTAGAGGGCTTCTATGGATAACCATTTGGCATAACCTAGGGTCAAAGAGGCTTTGATACCAACTTGTCACGCCCGGAATTTCTATCCAAAATTCCAAACGCTTACATGTGTGTGAACCCTCGTCCAGGAATCAGCCGAGGCACACAATAACAAATTGATAATAGAGTACAAATATTACTCTAATTAATAAGCGAATAAAATGTCATTACAGAGGTAGATAGTTCCTCTCAATCAATAAAGATCTAAGCAGCGGAAAATAAATAAACGGCGCAGACGGCTCCACTCCACAGGCAGCTTGACCAAGGCTACACCTAATCCTCCACACCATCAGCCTCATTGTAGAACTCTTCCTCTGATGAATGATTGCAAGGTGAGTATATGACATACTCAGCAAGCCACGCAGCAAATATGCAAGTGCACAGGATAACAAAGGATGGCATAATAGGGTTGCATTTGCAAAAGCAGCATTTAGCAAACATTTGAGAATTTGATAAAACAGTTAAGTAATTAAACAATATTAATCCAACGCTATACAACATACCCTGTTGTATAGGCCCAACCATTCTGAACAACCACCCTGGCTGCACAGTTCTATCTCCAAACCAGGAATATACCATTCCAAACCAGGAGCTAATCAAATTATTACCAGTTTAAGCATCTTTTACAATGATGAGAGGTGTGAGACTAATCACGAAAGACATTGTTAGACCCGCCCATAACCGCGGGCACGGCTATTCGAATAGTTTTACTCTGATCAGAGGTGTACCACTGTACCCACAAGACACAACCCCACATCATGTCACCATGTGCCTCAATACCACCACGGTATCTCGGAAAGGAGTTGTGACAATACCCCTCGCATAACACAATCCACTGCAGCGCACCTTCCTGGATCATAATCACCCCCTTATAAACAAGGCATGGACTCCCCAGCGACCCCCATGGGCTTATCTCCGCCACTTCTCAGTCTGGTGCCCCGCAATGAACCATGCTATACAAAAGATAAAGCCGTTGCCCATGCTGGCTTGTGGTTGGCACGGTTAATGTTTCACAACCGAAACTCGTGAACCGGTCCTTAATTGTCATGAGCACGACCAACAAAACCATGTGCTCACAACCCACCATTACCAGGTTTTAGTTGGCACATTAATTAATTAACTAATCACGATTGACCATCGTGAACTATCATGAAACCATCATGAAATATTAGTGAGTCATTAGTTATCCCGAATGTGTGCTAATGTTTCTAAGCAGGGCTAAGCAATTATATCTAATATCTAGTTGAACCAATATAAATAAAGCTCAACTAGTCAAATTGTAATAACCCAAGGTATCAAGGAATAAGGTAATCAAGTACAAAAGGGCCATAACAAAGAATAGGTCAATTCCACCCAATGACATTCGAAAATAGATGCAATAGTTGAATAGAAACAATAGCTTTAAATAGGATCAACATGCTCAAAGGGTTGTTTGGGATCTGTGTGACTTGCCTTGCTGGCCTTGGAACTCTTCCAACTCTTCTTCTGCGAAAACGGACTCTCCGGAAACGACGGAATCTAAGCAGAAAAGAGCAAAATCACCAAAACAGCACATAAACAAGCATGAACAGTACATATGGATATTTTTAAAGTGTAAATCTCAATTTTAGAAAAATTTAGAGACTTGAACCAACTAAATCGGAGCTAAGATGAATTAGTTATGAATTTTTAAAGATTAAATCAGATTAAAACACTTATATCGGTTAAATTTGAATTATGACGCAATAATGAATTATTTTTGAAAAGGAAAAGGGAATTATTGCGTCAGCGGCTAGGGTTTGGTGGACCGGGCGCACGGGCGGCGGTTCACACGAACGGACGGCCGAGATCGAACCAATCCAAAACGGACGGCCGAGATCGAACGGTCCACGACCGGCTCACGGCGGACGACCCCGATGACGTCAGCGGTGACGTCACCGACAGCGGCGGCGGCTCGGCGGAGCGGACGGCTCGGGCGGTGCACGCTTGCCGGCGAACGGCGGCACCAGGACACAAACGGAGGGCACCAGCACGTAGAGGACGACGCGGCGAACACACCGGTGACCAAAACGGCGGCGGAAGAACAACGGACGACGACGACGACGAGGAGGAAACGGCGGAAACCTTCGGGTTGTCGACGGCGACGAAGCTCCGGCGATCTCCGGCAACGGCGAAGAGGCGGACGAGAACGGCGACGCGACGGCGACCATGACGACGGTCTTCCCGAGCGACGGTGACGGCTGAAGCGACGACGGCGCACGGCTGGAGCGGCGGCGGCGACGGCAAAGCTAGGGCACACGGCGCTAGAGCTCTTCCGGCGACGAGAGGCGAAGGCGAGGGTGGCGGCGGGTAGAGGAGACACCGAGGGTCCTTTTAAAGGGGCTCGGAGGCGGCGGCAAAGGCCCACGACGGCGGCAACGGCGAAGGAAACTCGCGGCTTGAAGGAAAGAGGTCGATCCGAATCGAACTCGATTCCACGAACTTCCAAACCGATTTAGCCGAAGATTCCAAAGGAGAAAAAGGCAGAGGAGATCCCGGAGATTGTTTCCCCTCTTTTGATTCGACCGGAGAAGGAAAGGAACGGCCGGATTTGGAAGGAAACGGCGGCGGCGCGAAACTAGGGTTTCGGCGGCGGCGGCCGAAGGAGGACGAAGGTCCTGACAGGCGGGACCCACCTGTCAGCGACAGCGAGAGGGCGCGCGCGCGGCGGACTGGGCCGAACTGGGCCGAGGAGAGAGAGAGGGGTTTTGGGCCGACTTTCGGCCCAAAGCCAAAAGAGACTTTTTAAAACCTTTTTCAATTTAAATTATTTCTTAAATGCAATTCCATTTATTAAAAATACTTCCTTAGCTTAAATCGTGGGGAGGGGAGGGGAGGGAAGGGTCACCGTCGACCGGATCTAGGAGGTGGGAGCGCCACCACCGCCCTCCCCACGACGTAGCCGGATTCAGAAGGGAAGGGGAGGAGAGTGCCGCCGCCGCCACCTTTGACCTCCCACCTCCGCCGCTGCATGCAGCCGCCATCGCCACCCTCCCCACGACACAGTTGGATCCGGGAGGGTAGGGGATGGAAGGGCCGCCGTCGGCCAGATCTGGAAGGTGGGAGCATCGCCTCCGCCCTCACCACGACGTAGCTCCGCCGCCACCGCACGGTCACGCCCCACGGCCGTCCGCCCCGTGCCATGTCTGAGGAGAGAGAGGGAGGGAAGAGGAGGAGTAGAGGAGAAAGTGGGGGAGGAGGAGGGGGATGAGGAGAAAGTTGGGGAGGCCAGATCTCGGAGGCTGAAAATCCTATGGCCGGACCCATTTTTAAACTGCGAACTGATTTTCGCAGGCGGAGCTCCTAAGGCTCCGTCTGCAAAAATCGATTTTCACAAGCGTAGCCTTATAAGGTCCGCCTACAAAAAATATATATCTTCGCAGGTGGACAACTTAAGTCGTTCGCCTGCGAAGATGTATTTGGATGGTCACCGTATCCCCATCCATAACAATGCAGGCGGTGTTTTGGGTATAAAATTTTAGTCCGCCTGCATAGTAAAATGGGTGTCGTTTGTGAAAATAGGTTTTCTAGTAGTGTTCGTAGCAGCCGGCGAGAACGGGTCACACGAGGCCATTGTGCCTTAGCATCCGGTGGTTTGGAGAGTGTAGCAAGCCTCCATGGGTTTCCCATCCATAACAATGCAGGCGGTGTTTTGGGTATAAAATTTTAGTCCGCCTGCATAGTAAAATGGGTGTCGTTTGTGAAAATAGGTTTTCTAGTAGTGTTCGTAGCAGCCGGCGAGAACGGGTCACACGAGGCCATTGTGCCTTAGCATCTGGTGGTTTGGAGAGTGTAGCAAGCGTCCATGGGTTTACCTATTGTAACGTCCCGCCTTCCCCCAGGCCAGGCCCGCTTACATATGATAGCTTTCATAGGTCATAGACTACCCTCACAGACCAACATATGTCTTTTCTGCACACTTTGTCCTCACTCGTGTGCACCCGGGAAGAATTTCCTGTCTTTTCTGCACACTTTGTCCTCACTCGTGTGCACCCGGGAAGAATTTCCCCAAATTGCTCCAGGCCAAGCACGCTTAACCCTGGAGTTCTTTGGAGATTGGCTTCCGGAAAAGAAGTTGCAACTTGTTGATATGAGTATTCTATTAATCCTATTAAGCCCTAGGCTGGGATGTTACACCCTCACCCCCTTAAGAGAGATCGACGCCCCCGTCGATCAACCCTAGGCCAGGAACGTCCTCTCTTGGCCACGTCCATGTGTCCAGTGCCAGCACATGTGCCATGCTGTGTAACCACTCCCGGTCTACACCAGCCATGCGCATCATGCCTGCGCAACTGCGACACACGCGCCCGTGAAACCGCGAGAGTCGGCTCTGATACCATTTCCGTGAAACCGCGAGAGTCGGCTCTGATACCATTTTGTAACGTCCCGCCTTCCCCCAGGCCGGGCCCGCTTACATATGATAGCTTTCATAGGTCATAGACTGCCCTCACAGACCAACACATGTCTTTTCTGCACAATTTGTGCACACGAGACAATTTGTCCTCACTCGTGTGCACGTGTGCACCCGGGAAGAATTTCCCGGTCGGTCACCCATCCCAAATTGCTCCAGGCCAAGCACGCTTAACCCTGGAGTTCTTTGGAGATTGGCTTCCGGAAAAGAAGTTGCAACTTGTTGATATGAGTATTCTATTAATCCTATTAAGCCCTACGCTGGGATGTTACACCAGCTATGTGGACCCCGTTTTTATAACAGGAATCAATCGTGTAAACAGTACCATTTCCCTGGATCAAGTAGTTTGGTACACACGGATTCATAGCTGGAATACCAAGTGCACATACACGAGTGTCTAATACGAATTATTACATTATAGGCCCGCAGGCATAGTCTTAATTCATCGGACCGAGCGGTCCGGAATACATCCAAAAGCAGAAATAGATAAGGCAGCGGAATTCAGGCAGCGGCATGCCATTGTCACAGGCAACGACCGTACTAAGACCTACTGGACGCCTTCGTCTTCATCTCCCTCCTGATAGTAGGCATAGGGATCCTCCGAGGCTTCATCTTCCGCGTCTGATAAATTTTATATTTGCAAGGATGAGTACCAGCCGTACTCGGCAAGCCACCACAGCAATGATGCACATGACAGAGGAATTCAAAGGATGGCTATGGTTCTTTTGCGCAAAGCAAATTTTGTAATTCTTTTCACAAGCCTAAGACCTAGCATAGATTGATCAAGTTTTAATACCAGTGTTAATAGTAAACAATGACGGTTCTGTCCACCATCCATTGTGATCCCAAGGATAGCTTCCCGCCATTGAATCGTTATGGTTTTCTGAGGACGTCCACATTCCCGCCTCTCAGGAAGTGGCTCCATCAGCATAAAAATCATCATGCAATATCCCATCCCACACAAGTTAAAGAATTTAGAGTCTAGCCAAGTATAATACATGTCCCGGTGCTCAATAACCGCGAGCACGGCTATTCGAATAGATTTGGTTTACTCACACTGCAGTGGATGTACACTTTACCCGCACTCCGCAACTGCCCAACACATGAGCCTCGTCCCAACACATGAGACGCGTCACGACAAAGCTTTTCGATAACCTCGCATTGGCAGTACCCGCTCCATGAACTTAAATCCTCATGCACTCTAGGCGTCCATGTTTCTAGCAGTGAGAGGAGTTCTGGCGCTCCCGGGAAAGAGAAGTCTCACACACATATTAAATTATGGTTCAAGTTAAGTTCTCTCTCTCACACACTCATGACAGTCCTACCAATGGCGACACCGATGTAGGGCACGCCTCTCGGCCCTACCTCAACGGCTGTCCCATCGTAGCGCACCTGCCTCACTCAGGGGTGAACCATCTATGCAGGGATACTGCCTCCGCTCGGCTATCTAATCCGCTAGGTCTATACCCATTCGAGAAGTACGGTTGTACAGGGGTCGTTTCATGCTTAACTTCATGGCTCGGTCCTTAATTGACCGGGGACGGTACTAGAATTTTCCAGATACCACCCAAATCCTCCGTCCGCCCCAGTCGAAAACAGTTGTTTAATTTTATTTCTCCTTTCACAAATCATGTCATCAACATCTTGGCAATGTGGCGCTCATGTCTTCACATGCCGCATCTCAATTACCTTCCCTAAGGTAATTGCCCAAGCATATATGTAACACCCTGAAAATTCGACCGACAAAACCAAAACTCTAAAAATACGGATTTTCAAAAACTTTTTAAACTAATTGCATCATGCCGATCTTATTCGTCTATTTTATCTGGAGTTGATCTCGAAGATTATTAATCGTGAGTAAAGAATAGTTAATTAGAAATAAACCTTAAAAACAAATTGGTAAAATAAATATAAATTAAAAATAAAGATTAGGTGTGGATAGTAATAAATAAAATATTATCGCGACCATATTTGGATCAATTAAATTTCATTGCGATGGAATAAGAATTAACCCTAATTAAAGCTCAAATAAATTATATAAAAATAAAATATGAGTAATATTAATCTAGGGTGAATTCATTAGTTAAGATAACACGAATATTGAGTAAAATGCATATATGTAAAATTAGGAATTGTGGAATCAAATTTAGATGGAAAATACACTAAAATCGGGATAAATAGGAAAAGTCACTGTTCATTGCGCCTAAGGTGTTCGATGTGGTCCCTAGCCTTCCCCCTCCTCTCCCACCTCTGCCCCTAGCCGCCCCGAGCCCGTCCATCGCGTCGCCGCTGCCGCGCCGCGTCGCCATCGCGTCGCCGTCATCACACGCCGCGCGCCATCGCCGTCGCCATCGTCGCCGTTGGCCTCGCGCCCCGTGCCGCCACCTCGAGCCCCGTGCCGCCGCCTTGCGCCCCGCGCCGCCGCTGCCACGCTGTCGCCGCGCCGCACGCCCGCCTGCCGCCGTGCAACCGTCCCGTCGCCGCGCCGCGCGCCCGTCCCGTCGCGCCGCTGTCCCGCCGCCCCGCGCGCCCTCGCGCCCGTCACCGACCGTCCCGTCGCCGCGCCACGCGCCCGTCGTGTCGCCGCTGCCGCCCCGTCCCGTCGCCTCGCGCCCCGCGCGCCGCCTCGCGCCCCGCGCCCCGCGCGCCGCTCGCCCATCGCGTCGCCGCCTCGCCGTCGCCGTCACACCTAGCCGCGCCGAGCCCCGCGCGCCGCCCCGAGCCCCGCCGCCCCTCCCCTCTCCTTCTCCCCCTCTTCCCTATAAATATTCCCCCTCCCCCATTCTCTCCACTTCATCTCCCCTTCCTCTCCCCTCTCCTCTCTCCACTGCGCCGCCGTTCCCATGCCGCTGCGCCGCCGTTCCCGTGCCGCTGCGCCGCCGTTTTCGTGCCGCTGCGCCGCCGTTCCCGTGCCGCCGCGCTGCCGTTCCCGCGCCGCCGTGCCGTCGCTCCTGTGCCACCGTGCCGCCGCTTCTGTGCCGCCGTACGCCACCGTCGCCACCGCCGTCGTCGCCGCTGCTGCCGTCGGTGAGCCGCCCTCCTTCCCTCTCGCGTCCACCGCCGCCACCGCTCGGGTAGGAGGGAGAGCCGAGAGAGAGAGAGAGCCGAGAGAAAGAGAGAAAGAAGAAAAGAAACCGAGGGAGGGAGAAGCCGAGGAAGAGAGAAAGGAGCCGGGAGGGAGAGAAGAAAGGGAAAAAGAAAGAGAGGAGAGAAAGAAAAGAAAAGGAAAAGAGAGAAGAAAGGGAAAAAGAAAGAGAGGAGAGAAAGAAAAGAAAAGGAAAAGAGAGAAAAAGAGAAAAAGAAAAGGGAAAAGAGAAAAGAAAAGAAAAAGGAAAGGGAGAAAAAGGAAAAGGAAATAAATAGGAAATTAGAGGGAGTTTGGGGAAGTTTAGAAAATTTAAAATAATTAGAATTTAATTATAGATTAATCATAGTCGTAGAATTGCAAAATTTAATATAAATTATGGATTATTCTTGGTAATTTCTATAAGAAATCAATTCGCGGTAGTAATTTAGATGTAATTAATAACTAAACAAATAGATGAATTCTTACAGATTATTATAGATTATTTTTAGGTAATCCCTATAAGTAATCGATTCACGGTAGAAATTCGGATTTAATCGCTAGGAATTTTAGACGTATATTATATTTAATCGTTTAGTCATAGACTAAATTAAATTGTATAATATTTCTAGGATTTCGTCCAATATTTAGCTCGTAATAGAAATTTCTAACCTATTATATACAATGCTCGGGGAGAGTAAATTATTGACAACGAAATAATTATACCCGCAAAGTAGTTTAAATCGAAATTGGGTTTACCGTAGTTTGCAGATTGTAAAGTTAATAAGAAGGAATCGACTTTCGCATTCGACTTTCATTTGGATTTATTTGGATTTTTATTTGAATTCTAACCGAATTCAAATCAATTTTTGCACGTAACTATAGAGCCCGAGGGAGTTGCGGATCCAAGCGAAGGCCAAGACCCGCAAGACTTTGAGCAAGGCAAGTCATCACTATTCCTTGAACATGTTGATCCTAATTGCGAAATTGTTTTGTTTACAAATAAAATTGCATGCAATGATGAACATCCCACTTGTGATTATGTCATGCCTTGATTATTGTTAACCCTTAAATCTTTGTAACCATGTTTACGTATGAGTCCCTAGTCAACTATGACAATTGCTTAGAAACGCTGTTCTAGAATCATGCATACTCATATTTGTCAAATGCTATATGCTTGGGCAATTACCTTAGGGAAGGTAATTGAGATGCGGCATGTGAAGACATGAGCGCCACATTGCCAAGATGTTGATGACATGATTTGTGAAAGGAGAAATAAAATTAAACAACTGTTTTCGACTGGGGCGGACGGAGGATTTGGGTGGTATCTGGAAAAGGCTAGTACCGTCCCCGGTCAATTAAGGACCGAGCCATGAAGTTAAGCATGAAACGACCCCCGTACAACCGTACTTCTCGAATGGGTATAGACCTAGCGGATTAGATAGCCGAGCGGAGGCAGTATCCCTGCATAGATGGTTCACCCTTGAGTGAGGCAGGTGTGCTACGATGGGACAGCCGTTGAGGTAGGGCCGAGAGGCGTGCCCTACATCGGTGTCGCCATTGGTAGGACTGCCATGAGTGTGTAAGAGAGAGAACTTAACTTGAACCATAATTTAATAAGTGTGTGAGACTTCTCTTTCCCGGGAGCGCCAGAACTCCTCTCACTGCTAGAAACATGGACGCCTAGAGTGCATGAGGATTTAAGTTCATGGACCGGGTACTGCCAATGCGAGGTTATCGAAAAGCTTTGCCGTGACGCGTCTCATGTGTTGGGACGAGGCTCATGTGTTGGGCAGTTGCGGAGTGCGGGTAAAGTGTACATCCACTGCAGTGTGAGTAAACCAAAACTATTCGAATAGCCGTGCTCGCGGTTATTGAGCACTGGGACATGTATTATACTTGGCTAGACTCTAAATTCTTTAACTTGTGTGGGATGGGATATTGCATGATGATTTTTATGCTGATGGAGCCACTTCCTGAGAGGTGGGAATGTGGACGTCCTCAGAAAACCATAACGACTCAATGACGGGAAGCTATCCTTGGGATCACAATGGATGGTGGACAGAACCGTCATTGTTTAATATGAACACTGGTATTAAAAACTTGATCAGTCTATGCTAGGTCTTAGGCTTGTGAAAAGAATTACAAAACTTGCTTTGCGCAAAAGAACCATAGCCATCCTTTGAATTTCTCTGTCATGTGCATCATTGCTGTGGTGGCTTGCTGAGTACGGTTGGTACTCACCCTTGCAAATATAAAATTAATCAGAAGCGGGAGATGAAGCCTCGGAGGATCCCTATGCCTACTATCAGGAGGGAGATGAAGACGATGGCGTCCAGTAGGTCTTAGTACGGTCGTTGCCTGTGGCAATGGCATGCCGCTGCCTGAATTTCGCTGCCTTATCTACTTCTGCTTTTGGATGTATTCCGGACCGCTCGGTTCGATGATTTAAGGCTATGCCTGCGGGCCTATGATGTAATAATTCGTATCAGACACTCGTGTATGTGCACTTGGTATTCCAGCTATGAATTCGTGTGTACCAAACTACTTGATCCAGGGAAATGGTACTGTTTACACGATTGATTCCTGTTATAAAAACGGGGGTCCACAATATAGCATTTGACAAATATGAGTATGCATGATTCTAGAACAGCATTTCTAAGCAATTGTCATAGTTGACTAGGGACTCATACGTAAACATGGTTACAAAGATTTAAGGGTTAACAATAATCAAGGCATGGCATAATCACAAGTGGGATGTTCATCATTGCATGCAATTTTATTTGTAAACAAAACAATTTCGCAATTAGGATCAACATGTTCAAGGAATAGTGATGACTTGCCTTGCTCAAAGTCTTGCGGGTCTTGGCCTTTGCTTGGATCCGCAACTCCCTCGGGCTCTATAGTTACGTGCAAAAAAATTGATTTGAATTCGGTTAGAATTCAAATAAAATTCCAAATAAATCCAAATGAAAGTCGAATGCGAAAGTCGATTCCTTCTTATTAACTTTACTATCTGCAAACTACGGCAAACCCAATTTCGATTTAAACTACTTTGCGGGTATAATTATTTCGTTGTCAATAATTTACTCTCCCCGAGCATTGTATATAATAGGTTAGAAATTTCTATTACGAGCTAAATATTGGACGAAATCCTAGAAATATTATACAATTTAATTTAGTCTATGACTAAACGATTAAATATAATATACGTCTAAAATTCCTAGCGATTAAATCCGAATTTCTACCGTGAATCAATTACTTATAGGGATTACCCAAAAATAATCTATAATAATCTGTAAGAATTCATCTATTTGTTTAGTTATTAATTACATCTAAATTACTACCGCGAATTGATTTCTTATAGAAATTACCAAGAATAATCCATAATTTATATTAAATTTTGCAATTCTACGACTATAATTAATCTATAATTAAATTCTAATTATTTTAAATTTTCTAAACTTCCCCAAACTCCCTCTAATTTCCTATTTATTTTCTTTTCCTTTTTCTCCCTTTCCTTTTTCTTTTCTTTTCTCTTTTCCCTTTTCTTTTTCTCTTTTTCTCTCTTTTCCTTTTCTTTTCTTTCTCTCCTCTCTTTCTTTTTCCCTTTCTTCTCTCCCTCCCGGCTCCTTTCTCTCTTCCTCGGCTTCTCCCTCCCTCGGTTTCTTTTCTTCTTCCTCTCTTTCTCTCGGCTCTCTCTCTCTCTCTCTCGGCTCTCCCTCCTACCCGAGCGGTGGCGGCGGTGGACGCGAGGGGGAAGGAGGGCGGCTCACCGACGGCAGCAGCGGCGACGACGGCGGTGGCGACGGTGGCGTACGGCGGCACAGAAGCGGTGGCACGGTGGCACAGGAGCGACGGCACGGCGGCGCGGGAACGGCAGCGCGGCGGCACGGGAACGGCGGCGCAGTGGAGAGGGGAGAGGGGAGAGGAAGGGGGAGATGGAGTGGAGAGAATGGGGGAGGGGGAATATTTATAGGGAAGAGGGGAGAAGGAGAGGGGAGGGGCGGCGGGGCTCGGGGCGGCGCGCGGGGCTCGGCGCGGCTAGGTGTGACGGCGACGGCGACGCGACGATACCGCGGCGCGGCAGCGGCGCGGGACGCGAGGCGGCGACGCGATGGGCGAGCGGCGCGCGGGGCGCGGGGCGCGAGGCGGCGCGCGGGGCGCGAGGCGACGGGACGGGGCGGCAGCGGCGACACAACGGGCGCGCGGCGCGGCGACGGGACGGTCGGTGACGGGCGCGAGGGCGCGCGGGGCGGCGGGACAGCGACGCGACGGGACGGGCGCACGGCGCGGCGACGGGACGGTTGCACGGCGGCAGGCGGGCGTGCGGCGCGGCGACAGCGTGGCAGCGGCGGCGCGGGGCGCAAGGCGGCGGCACGGGGCTCGAGGCGGCGGCACGGGGCGCGTGATGACGGCGACGCGACGGCGACGCGGCGCGGCAGCGGCGACGCGATGGACGGGCTCGGGGCGGCTAGGGGCAGAGGTGGGAGAGGAGGGGGAAGGCTAGGGACCACATCGAACACCTTAGGCGCAATGAACAGTGACTTTTCCTATTTATCCCGATTTTAGTGTATTTTCCATCTAAATTTGATTCCACAATTCCTAATTTTACATATATGCATTTTACTCAATATTCGTGTTATCTTAACTAATGAATTCACCCTAGATTAATATTACTCATATTTTATTTTTATATAATTTATTTGAGCTTTAATTAGGGTTAATTCTTATTCCATCGCAATGAAATTTAATTGATCCAAATATGGTCGCGATAATATTTTATTTATTACTATCCACACCTAATCTTTATTTTTAATTTATATTTATTTTACCAATTTGTTTTTAAGGTTTATTTCTAATTAACTATTCTTTACTCACGATTAATAATCTTCGAGATCAACTCTAGATAAAATAGACGAATAAGATCGGCATGATGCAATTAGTTTAAAAAGTTTTTGAAAATCCGTATTTTTAGAGTTTTGGTTTTGTCGGTCGAATTTTCAGGGTGTTACAAACCTACCCCCCTTAAATAAATCTCGTCCCGAGATTTCTTACCAGTCTTCGAATAGGTGCGGGTATTCCGTCCTCAAAAATTCTTCACTTTCCCAGGTGGCTTCATCCTCAGTGTGATTGCTCCATTGTACCTTGTACATATGCCACACTTTGCTCCTAGTCCTCTTTTCGGCTTCATCCAATATCCGGATCGGGTGTTTTGGATATGTGAGATCATTGCTAATGTGAATCTCTTCCAGCGGAGCTTGCTCTTCCGACACTCGTAAACATTTCTTTAGCTGAGACACATGGAAGACTGGGTGCACATCCGCGATATTCTCTGGTAACTGTAACTGATATGCAACTTCTCCTCGCCTGGCGATGATCTGGAATGGTCCCACATATCTTGGTGCCAGTTTTCCTTTGACCTTAAACCTTTTTGTTCCCCTCATCGGAGAAACCTTTAGATAAACGTAATCTCCCTCCTTAAATTCCAGGTTTCTTCTTCGGGTGTCGGCGTAACTCTTTTGTCGTGATTGTGCTACTTTTAGACGGTCACGGATTAAGTGAACCTTTTCTTCAGCTTCTTGAATAATGTCAGGTCCAAATACCGCCCGTTCTCCAGTCTCGGACCACATTAGCGGGGTACGACATCGTCGACCAAACAATGCCTCATTGGGTGACATCCTTAGGCTTGCTTGAAAGCTGTTGTTGTAGGAGAATTCGGCGTAGGGCAAACATCTCTCCCAGTCCTTGCTAAAATCCAGAGCACAAGCCCTCAGCATGTCCTCCAGGACCTGGTTGGTTCTCTCCGTCTGGCCATCTGTCTGTGGATGATAAGCGGTGCTAAATGTGAGGTAACTTCCTAGGGCTTCATGGACTTTCTCCCAGAAATGTGAGGTAAACTGTGTGCCTCGATCAGATATAATCCTCTTAGGTATACCATGAAGACACACTATCCTGGTCATGTACAACTCGGCGAGTTTTGCACTGCTATAGTTTGTCTTGACGGGAATGAATCTTGCCGTTTTGGTGAGTCGATCCACGATCACCCAAATGGAATCATATCCTGTTGCGGTTTTGGGCAATCCAACAATAAAATCCATACCTATCTCATCCCATTTCCATTCGGGAATCCTGAGAGGTTGCAACAAACCTGCCGGCCTCTGGTGTTCAGCCTTCACCTTCTGGCATACGTCGCAGAGTGCTACGTATTCGGCCACATCTCTCTTCATGTTGGGCCACCAGTAGCCCTCCTTCAAATCCTGGTACATTTTGGTACTTCCGGGGTGTAATGAGTATGCCGATTCGTGAGCTTCCTTTAAAATTAATCCCCTCAGTCCACCCTGTTCGGGTACGTAAATTCTCTTTTTATACCATAGAACATTTTTTTCGTCGGTTGAAAATTCTTTTGCACGTCCGGCAGCTAAGCGTTCCTTCACCTCTCGGACCTCCTCGTTGTCCTTCTGGGCTTCTTCTATTTGGGTTCTCAAAAGAGGTTGAATGTCCAGGGTGTTTATCTGTCCATGAGGCACTATATGTAGGTTCAGCTGAGCTATTTCCTCCCTAAGCTCAGGGACCATCCCTTCCATTCTCAGATGATTGCAATGGCTCTTACGACTCAGAGCGTCGGCTACAACGTTTGCTTTGCCTGGGTGATAGTGAACCTCTAAATCATAGTCCTTGATTAATTCTAACCATCGCCTTTGCCTCAAGTTGAGATCTGACTGGGTGAAGATATACTTTAGACTCTTGTGGTCAGTGTAGATATCGCAATGGTTTCCAATTAGATAATGTCTCCAAATCTTTAGCGCATGAACCACAGCTGCGAGTTCTAGGTCATGGGTAGGGTAGTTTTCCTCATGTGGTCGCAATTGTCGCGACGCATAGGCCACCACTTTTCCGTCCTGCATCAGTACTCCTCCTAGTCCTTGCCTTGACGCATCACAATATATAACAAAGTCTTTCCTGATGTCGGGAAGAACTAAAATAGGCGCTGAGGTCAGCTTTTCCTTGAGCTGCTCAAAGCTTTCCTGACACTGTTCTGACCACACAAACTTCTTTTCCTTCTTGAGTAGTTGTGTCATTGGTCGGGCTATCTTAGAGAACCATTCAATGAACCGTCGGTAGTATTCAGCCAAGCCTAGAAAACTCCGAATTTCAGTCACAGATTTGGGAGCTTTCCATTCCGTGACAGCCTCCACTTTAGCAGGATCCACTGCTACTCCACCGGCCGAGATTACGTGGCCTAGAAAAGCGACTTCTTTTAACCAGAACTCGCACTTGCTGAATTTTGCATATAACTTATGCTTCCGAAGTTTCTGGAGAACCAATCGTAAGTGTTCCGCATGTTCTTCCTCATCTTTGGAGTAGATCAGAATGTCATCAATGAATACCACCACAAACTTATCCAAGTAATCCATGAATACTTTGTTCATAAGATTCATGAAGTATGCTGGGGCATTGGTTAGACCAAACGACATTACTGTGAATTCATACAACCCATAGCGTGTTGAAAACGCGGTTTTGGGGATATCCTCGGTCCTAATCTTCAGTTGGTGGTATCCTGATCGAAGGTCTATCTTTGAAAACACCTTAGCTCCCTTAAGTTGGTCGAAGAGGTCATCAATCCGTGGTAGTGGATACTTATTTTTGATAGTTACTTCGTTCAGTGATCGGTAGTCTACACACATTCTCATGCTACTGTCTTTCTTTTTAACAAACAACACTGGGGCTCCCCAAGGTGACGAACTGGGGCGTACAAATCCCTTTTCTTGCAACTCCCTGATTTGCTTTTTAAGTTCTTCTAACTCATTGACCGGCATCCGATATGGTCTCTTGGATATGGGGGCAGTTCCAGGTATCAGGTCAATGATAAACTCTATGTCACGATCTGGTGGCATTCCAGGTAAATCTTCTGGGAACACATCAGGAAATCGCTGCACTACGGGCATTCCCTTTAGGGGTAGCATGGTAAATATACCTCCGGCACGTTCGGTTAGCCTAGGATCTTGATCCATGGTTGCTCTCATATCCGATCCCCAGGGTGTGGTCAGGGTAACTTCTCTACGTCTACAGTCAATTACTCCTCTATGCTTTGCTAACCAATCCATACCCAAAATGACATCAAGAGTTTGGGGTATTAGCACCATAAGATTGGAGGGAAATACCACATCCCTAAGGCGGATGGGTACGTCAATGCAAGCTGTATCCACTGCTATCTCACCCCCAGGTGAATGTACTAACATTGGTTGTCTTAATTTAACTCTGGTTAAATTGTGTTGTTGACTTGCTTTCAAAGATATAAATGAATGCGATGCTCCTGAATCGAAGGGAACTTTAACTGGAGTGGAGTTGAGTGAAAACATACCCATCAGTACGCCTTGGTCTTCCTGGGCCTCTTCAGCTCGAACATGGTTCACTTGCCCACGTCCAAATCCGGTAGCGGTCCTGTTAGTCTGCGGAGTCCTGAATAGACCTCGTCCAGCAGCAGGGGTAGCAGTACCGTGAATAGCCGTTGCATTAGTTCCGGTGCGAATGGGTGTCTTGTTTGGATGTGGACATTTATTGGCGAAATGCCCATACTCTCCACAGTTGAAACAGCTTCCTGGCCTTACTGATCCAGTGGCGGCCTGATTCGGTGCAGGAGCACGGTTCTGAATGGTAACCGGCCTGTGGAAATTGCTAGAGGCGGCAGGTCGACTGGTTGTCACCACTGTTGGTCTCCATGCCGAGGAGGTTGTCCATTTAGGACGCTGGGGTGCGGTCTGAGGCGTGCGGTTCATGGCAAGCCTCCTTTTACGATTGTGCTCCACGACCTTCCGGTCGTTCTCCAACCTAACGACCTTATTGATTAAACTCTGGAAACTATCGTGGTCTTGTCCAATCATGGGCCCGCGTAACTCATCATTCAAGCCTTCGATGAATTTGTCGATCTTTTCCTCCTCGTCGGCAAGATCTCTAGTTGCGTAGCGCGCCAGCTGAGTGAAACGGTTCAGGTACTCTTGTACTGTGGTATTCCCTTGCCGTAGTCTCCTGAACTCATTCTTCTTCATCCGCATCACCGCGGCAGGCACAAAGTTGTCACGGAAGGCTGTGGTAAATTCCTCCCAGTTTGGTTCTCCAGCATCTTCTTCTCGGGCTTCTTTGTACGTGTCCCACCAATCTCCGGCTGGTCCTTCCAATTGGTTTGCCGCAAAGATCACTTTATCGGCCTCACGTACTCGAACAAGAGTTAGCTTCTTCTCAATGATCCTTAACCAATCTTCAGCATCCATAGGTTCTTCAGCTGTGGCGAATGTGGGTGGCTTGGTCCTCATAAACTCTCCAAAGCTTAACCCTCCGCGGTTGCCTTGGTTGTTCGCGATAGCTTGCAGAAGTTGAGTTTGGGTGGCCATAATTCCGGCCAGAGTGTTTAAGTCGGGTGTCTGAGTTTCGTCATTGCTGGTTGTTGCCCGACGTCGGCTTGCCATCTGTGTAGGTTGATGGAGTAAGTATCCTAATTTTCTAACTAGCTCCTATGGCTTTATCCCATTAAGGGAGTTGTGTCGATATGAACTTTGTTTCGCAAGCATGGTGGAATAAACTCATTTACAACACAACAACAATAGATATCATAAATAACATCACAGAGTTTCACAAATGGTACATAAATCATGATGCAATTGACTGCATACATACGCAGTCCAAATAAGGTTCATCCAAACGATACATCAAACCAATCATCAAACTACTCGTCAATCTAGGTAAGGGAGGGGGGGTGTCTCGCATACTATCCAAAAACCATCTGATACGAGATTGAAGCTGCAAGGAGTCCGTCAGTCTAGTCCTCCAGCCATCCGCAGGATCCCGGGGCAGGTAGAGGGTGGTCGCTGGCTCGCGCAAACCGGAGTCCCCACGGCTCAGAGGTAGTGGCCTCTGGATCTGGCTTGGGCCTCTTGCCCGGGGGTCGTGTGCTCTTGCGAGCAGTGCTGAGGGTGCGAGGTCCTCCAAGGAAGGTGATGCGGGGAACAGGGGTCTCATCCTCTGAAGGATCAGTGATGTCTGGCTCGATCTCATGCTCGGTGTCGGTCCCCTCTGTCTCGGAGTCTATCTGGATCGGAGTCTCCAAACCGGAACCCAGCTGCGGAGAAGGTGTAGGGATCAGTGGAGTGTGCACCAACTCCGGAACAGGTGGCTGTGTCGCTGTAGGGTCCACTAGGTAGGGCGCTGACTCGGTAGCTAGCATACTAGCCTCTCCCAGAAGAGCGTGGAACGCCGGTGGGTATGGCGGGGTGAGGAAGAAGTAGCGGTCACGGCCTACTGCTGTGGAAGTAGAAGCCCCTGTAGTGCTGATCTTGGCTGCTCGAAGCTGCTCCTCCAGCTGGCTGACGTGCTCCTGACTCTCTCTCAGCTGCTCTTCAAGAGTATCCATCATCCCGCGGCGATCATTGTACTGGTCAGATAACTGCTAGAACTGATCGCCGTGGACCTGGAGCTGTGCCTTCAGTGAGTCTATCTCACTGCCCCAATGTCGCGACCGGGAAAATTGCATTTTCCCGAACGCTAGTGTATTAATCCCCGTCCTAGGAAAAGCCGGGGTACACCATACAAACATGATATAAAAGACACATCTTTATTATATCGATAATATTTACATTATTACAAAGGCACTTAAGGCCTGACAATCAAAAATAAACAACAGCGGACTAGCGGGCCTACGGCTCCATCTTCACAGGCGCTCAACTGGGGTATAAGCCAGGACTCCACCTAAGACTTCTTCTCCAAAGCTTCTCTTACTGAAGGGGGAAAAGATTGAGCAAGAATGAGTACAACCACAGTACTCAGCGAGCCACACCGGCAGATGCATGATTAATGCAAGGGGGTACAAGGGGTAATAATATAGGGGTTAAGCTTTGCAGAAAACAGCATTTAAAAGTCACTTAGTTGCCCAAAGCCATTTTATAAGACGATCCTAGAGTTACACAGTGTTATTAATCAAGGCCGTGAACCCTCACGAACCTGCCTTAACCCAAGGCCTACGATGATTCAGACCGAACTGGCAACCCGACCCTGGGTCCCAGCTCGTCCCAAGCCAACCCAGGCCAACCATTCCACATTTTAGTTGTTAAGCAAATTTTAAGAATTAAACACTAACTTGGGTACATTGCTCGGCTTGCCCATAACCGAGGGCGCGGCTATTCGAATAGATTATACTCTGATCAGAGGTGTACATCTTTACCCACAAGACACATCTTCCTCACGTGTAACCACGTGCCACATACCACCACGGTATACGGACGGAAGACGTGACATAGTTCCCAACCCATCCTAGCCATAAACAAGAGTACCGACCCAACCCCACCTACGGCCGGAACCTCCGGGACAGGTAGGCAGAATTGAGCCCCCAGCAGCAGGACACCAGCCCTGTGCCATGACATCTCGACTACCGGGCCGCAGCTCGTGTAGCCTTCATTTGTCCTAGAGATGTCCATCGACCCCCGACTTCGTCCATCTCCATCCGTGTACTTTTGTTTATAACCAGACTGAGCCACAAACTAAGCCTTACCCACTAGACATGTGGAAGTACGGTAGTGCTTTGCAACAGAGGCCCGAGCTTAATCCTTATATTGGCCGGGGTGCTACTTCCCACAACTGGCATGCACCCAAACCACACCGGAAAATAGGTTTTAGGGGTTTTGAAAGAGGAAGAGAGGGGTATGTCCAATTCCACCATAAGCCAACCATTCCATAGTGTCCAAATGATAT
The DNA here is from genome assembly GCF_034140825.1 of Oryza sativa Japonica Group. Lineage (NCBI taxonomy): Eukaryota > Viridiplantae > Streptophyta > Magnoliopsida > Poales > Poaceae > Oryza > Oryza sativa. The sequence continues at coordinate 15,735,028 of NC_089044.1, read as the reverse complement.
GAGAATTCCCAAAGTCTAAAGTTATAAAAACCACCTAATGTTGTCCTATTTAATCAGCGAAGCATCTACCTAAATTCATACTAGTGGAACCATGAATAGAGTACCCACTAGTTGGGGTTTTGTTTTCCTAGGGTGAACAAGGTAATAATAACAATAGCAATAATAAGGTCTTAACAAAGGTAAATAGGCATGGCTAAATAAAACAGTGATAACGCGGGAATTTAAATAAAGCGATAATGCATTAATTTAAATCAAAAAAATTTTATAAACTGGGATTCAATATGCTCAAGGATGGTGTGACTTGCCTTGCTCAGAGAGAACGGCCTTCCGAACCTTCGGCGACGACCACGAACCACGCTTCGGGAACCTCCGGAACGACGAAAGCTACGCGAAGCACACAAGCAAAGCTACAAGCCTATAAAGAAGCAATAACAATACATAAAAAGAAAGCACAGGGTTCTTTAGGTTATAACAAACATTAAGAGACTTGAACGGGTCGATTCGGAGCGGGTATGACCAAGATATGATCATCCGAAGTTTAATGCTGTTATATGGAGATTTGCGGATTATTATAATTAAGCTTTGCAACTATAAAACAGGTGGAAGCGCTAGCCTGGAAAAGACAGGAAGGCTGCGCTGTTGACATGCGGACCCCACATGTCAACCTAAAGGACCACGGTAGACCGAGTACACAGAGACGGTCCACGGGTCGACGGAAGCGGACCCCGTGTGTCAACCGAGGCGAGGGGCCAACAAACGGACTCCACTAGACACCACACGGGCTGCACACGTGGAAACCACGTGGCTACCGAGCGGGCACACTAACACGGTCACCACACGCACAAGCGAACGACTACCGACACCGGTACACGGGTACCGGGGTCGACAACCGCACAACGGGCATGGGCGACACCGGAAGGACGAGGACGGGGCAGCGAGAGGAGAGAGATCCTTACCACCACGCGACGAGGCGTGGGAACGACAACGACGAACGGGCGCGGCGGAGGCGGACGGCGAGGGAACGACTTCGGCGGCGATCCTTGAACGAAGGCGAGACACGGCCGGCACGAGGCTTGACGACGCGGAAGCGAGGACGAAGACGACGACGGGGCTGCAGCAGCTCGCTTGACGAACCACGGGCGGCGAACGCGATCGGCTTGGCGGAGGGACGAACGCCACGACGACCGGGAACGACGGGAGGACGACGACGATGACGACCGGGGCCGGCGAGGAGACGACGAGGGAAGCCGGCAGCGGCTGCACGGAGGCGAGGATGGCGAGGAACACGCCGCTGCGATGCTGACGACGGAGGCGGCGCCGCGAGACGACGAGCCGGCGAGGATGAACGGTGAAGACGACGACAGACACCGGCGGTGTTCGGCCGAAGGGGAAGCGATGCCGAGGACGACGTCGCGGCTGCGATGCCGAAGGTGGTGGAGGTGCGGCCGACCGGTGCACGGGTGAGGAGGGACGGGCGGCCGAACAACTCCGGTGAGGCGGACGGAGAGGTTCGCGGCGACGTTCCGGCGAAACCGAGGGCAGGCCGGGGTGGAGGGCGATGCGGCGACGCCGAGGGAGGAGACGGCGACGTCGGCCGACGCCCTGGCGCGGCGACCGGGGCGACTGAAGGCGGTACAGTGGCGGCAACACCACTGTTTTGCCGGCGAGGGCGCGTCTCCGGTGGTTTCCCCGCGAAACGGAGGGCTGACCGAGGGAGAGGAGGCGGCTGCGAGGCCGAGGGAGAAGATGGCGCGGCCGGGCGGCGCTCGGGCGAGGAGGGAGAGGCGGCTGGAGGCGGCCGGCGCGAAGGAAAGAGAAGGGCGACAGCGGGAACGTAGCTCCGGGGGTCTCCGCGGGAAACGGAGGGCAAGCCGGGGAAGGGGAAGCCACTGCGACGCTGCTGGCGGCGACGGCGCGACCGGACGACGCTCCGGCGAGGAGGGAGAGGCGGCTGGAGGCGGCCGGCGGCACGGGAGAGAGAGGACGACGGTGGGGAGAGGCGGGGCGGCCACGAGAGGGCGTGGGAGGGGCTAAAACTGGAGAACGTACCGAGGGGGTTCCATTTTATAGGATGGGGGAGGGAGCCGGGCATGGGAGAGGGCGGAACGGCGACGAGAAGCACGGCCGGCGGCCATGGTTGGTGGCCGGGAAAAGCGCGGCCGTTCCCGACGATTGGGGGCGCCATTCAAGGGGGAAATTGGGGGGGGATTGAAGAGGAATCAATGGGGATTAAAACTCCCTAATCAATTTTGGAATTGGCCAATTGAATCAAGCGGATTTGGAGGAGGGAGCGAGCTAGGGTTCGCACGGGAGAGAGAGAAGCCGGGCGGGAGGAAGGAGACGACCGGGTGGGTGGGACCCACCGGTCGGGCGCGCGGCGTCAGCGCGCGTGCGGCGCGCGTGCGCACGCGGGAGGGGAGCGGCTCGGGAGGCTGGGTGGGGCGGCTTGGGCCTGGCGGCGGCCCAGGCGGGAGGAGGCGGGAGAAGGTGGGCCGGTAAGGAGAGGAGGGAGGGGCGGCCCAGAAGGAGGAGGAGAGGAGGGAGTGGGCTGCCCGGGAGGGGAAGAGAGGCCCGGGAGAGAGAGGGGAAAGAGAGGGAGGAGAGGGAGACTTTGGGCTGGGCCGAGAGAGAGAGAGGGAGGACTTTGGGCCAGACTTGGCCCAAAGGAGGGAGAGGGATTTATTTTTAGTTTTTTTCTTTTTAATAAACTCTGATAATTGTTTTTGTTGCTTAATAAATATTTCCGGTGCTCTGAAAATTCAAGTAAAATTTGAGGGCTCCTTTTTAGACCAAGGAGAATTTAACAAAAATTCTCCGAGTCACATTCGAATTTTTCTTGTACGTATTTTTGTGTTTGCCAATTTCTTTTCGAATTTTAATTAATTCTATTATTCCTTTTAGCGAATGATTTTTAATTTCGGGATGAATTTATCAGGACGTGACAAATCCACCCCCCTTACAAGAATCTCGTCCCCGAGATTCGAGGAGGCTAGCATGAAGATAGGTTGGGCGGTCTTCTCTTCTTGTCTGACTTCTTCCGTCGCGTCTTTTATAACAAACTTGCCTAGCAAAACTTCTCCACTCTAGGCTGCTTGGCTCGATCCCTTGTTGCAGATGGAATCTTCTCTTCACCTGACTTGTCCCTGGTTGAACCTTTAGCTGACTTCGACTGGGTTGCGGCACTTGAAGATGGTGCTTCAGTTCCAGAACTTCGCATAGTTCATATTTCTGGCGTCAACCTCATAGAAGTTACCCATTTCACGTTATGTGTCGAGATCAGCTCGTCATTACTAGGATACCATGCTTGTCATCATGAGAATATCATGCTTGTCATTTACTTCTAACTTGCCACCAACTGCCTCATATTAGCTTTCCTGGTCTCCGGGTGATAGCTACTTCTGCTATTTGATGCAAGGGTCGATAACTTTGCCTTTGAATTATGCTTCCCAAGAGAACCAACTTATCCCACTTGATATACTTTGACGTCTTCCCAAATGGCTTTACTGCTGGATTTGTTATTGTCTAATCATTATCCTGCCAAATCTGAGGCTTCGTTGTTAGATGCGATTTTAATCTGACCTCTGTAGATTATCTTCGAACATATCACTTGGTTCATAACTGGGAATAGCTCTCACGAACAAGCAACTCGGATTCACTTTCTTTACATTTGGTTCACTTCCCACTATTCTCTTCATGTTGTCCTCAGTTAGCATTCAACGTATTCCTTTACACCTTTAACCTTGATGTGTTCTTTCCCGATTTCTCTTATCAATCACCTTTCGACCTACTTCTTTGCCTGGTAATAAGCATCTTTTTCGATATCTTCTATCAATCATCTTTTGACCTTTGTCAACTAAGTACTCTTCACTCCGAGAGTTGTGGATGCTTCTGGTGACGATGTGGTACTTGAGCCTGCTGCCTTTCAGAGAAACCTTCAAGTGGTTCGTCAAAAGCTAGACTGGCGGTTGTTGCCTTTGATCCAAAGAGGACACATCTGAAACTCTCAGTCCAAACAAAAGTCTCTTTGGCTTTTTAATCCAACACAGTTTAATTGGTTTTCTTTTCCATCAACAGGTTGGTTATTAACTCGAGGTTAGAACATAGTTCCTCTGGAATGAGACCCTAGGTCTCCTTTGACAGTAAACAATTATACGCATGATCCCATATCAGCATCTTCCAAAATAATCCTCATAGAACTTGTTTTTATCACACATGTCTCCCTTATTACATGAATACAAGGCACTACCTTAAACAAAAAGGGAAGATGCTTAACATCAGTACATTGTTTCTACTATGGGTTAGGATTAACATGAGGCCTCACAGGTACGGCGTTTGCTCCAGTGACCACAAGGCGAGTGACTTGTCTTCTTCTTGCATAATGGCCGGAGTGATGGCGCAGGTTACGCTTCGGCTGTGGACAATCTCTAGAGAAATGACCTGGTTCTTTGCAGTTGTAACAAATCAACGTCTTCTTTACTGAGCTGTCCATCTGGGGACGATCATTTTGGCTTGGAGTTGGAATTGGTGATTGGAAATCCTTGCTAACATTGGCATCAGTGGTACCATAGTTGCTATCACCATTGGAGTCTTTCTCAGTGTCAACATTGCTAAGGTTGTCATTCTGGGTTCCAACATTGATGCTGGACTGTAGGTACTTGAACGTTCGTTGCCCCTGCTGGGTTGTTCCAATTCTGTAATAGTTGAAAGGCTGTTGCCAACATGTTGGTTTGGTTAACCACAATTTGGATTAGCTCTGGTGAGGTTTCGTTGATGCTTTTCTCATTCCCATTGGCTTGGGTTCTTGAGTCATCGGATCCATCATTCCCATAGCCTTTGTTACCAGTGTTATCCATCTGTCACAAGGTAGAGGTTGAGAGGGGAAGCATACAAGGAAAGAATCGACCAGAACTAGGGACAAGACCTTAAAGGAACTAACTCTTTTTGTTGATGTGTTGTTTGTTTTGCTTATTCTGCAGGTTGATTAAGCAAACAACCTAGCATGGTTACATCACAACCCACTGATGCAAACCACGCGCTACACACACAAGCAAGGAAACACACGACAAACGAAACACTAGAGGGTGGCTTAGGTTCTGCGACGGGTTCTCCAAGATCTTCACTCCTGCTTCACAGCTGGCTTCACTGCTTCCCTCACTTCACTAGCGGATCCTGCAGCCTTCTGGAGCTTCGGCAGACAATTGACGACATCTTCTTCTTTGCAAAACTAACCATCTAGTACTAGTGGAAAATCCGAAGGAGGAAGAAAAGAGAATAAACATTTTGCAAATAGCACAGGGGAAAGGAGGAAAAAGGGACTTTCGCAAATAGTTTCATTTATAAAATATGTCCTTAGGTTTTATCCATTTGGCTTATCCTACAGTCGAGATGGCTCGGATACCAGCATGTCGCGACCGGGAAAATTGCATTTTCCCGAACGCTAGTGTATTAATCCCCGTCCCAGGAAAAGCCGGGGTACACCATACAAACATGATATAAAAGACACATCTTTATTATATCGATAATATTTACATTATTACAAATGCACTTAAGGCCTGACAATCAAAAATAAACAGCAGCGGACTAGCGGGCCTACGGCTCCATCTTCACAGGCGCTCAACTGGGGTATAAGCCAGGACTCCACCTAAGACTTCTTCTCCAAAGCTTCTCTTACTGAAGGGGGAAAAGATTGAGCAAGAATGAGTACAACCACAGTACTCAGCGAGCCACACCGGTAGATGCATGATTAATGCAAGGGGGTACAAGGGGTAATAATATAGGGGTTAAGCTTTGCAGAAAACAGCATTTAAAAGTCACTTAGTTGCCCAAAGCCATTTTATAAGACGATCCTAGAGTTACACAGTGTTATTAATCAAGGCCGTGAACCCTCACGAACCTGCCTTAACCCAAGGCCTACGATGATTCAGACCGAACTGGCAACCCGACCCTGGGTCCCAGCTCGTCCCAAGCCAACCTAGGCCAACCATTCCACATTTTAGTTGTTAAGCAAATTTTAAGAATTAAACACTAACTTGGGTACATTGCTCGGCTTGCCCATAACCGAGGGCGCGGCTATTCGAATAGATTATACTCTGATCAGAGGTGTACATCTTTACCCACAAGACACATCTTCCTCACGTGTAACCACGTGCCACATACCACCACGGTATACGGACGGAAGACGTGACATAGTTCCCAACCCATCCTAGCCATAAACAAGAGTACCGACCCAACCCCACCTACGGCCGGAACCTCCGGGACAGGTAGGCAGGATTGAGCCCCCAGCAGCAGGACACTAGCCCTGTGCCATGACATCTCGACTACCGGGCCGCAGCTCGTGTAGCCTTCATTTGTCCTAGAGATGTCCATCGACCCCCGACTTCGTCCATCTCCATCCGTGTACTTTTGTTTATAACCAGACTGAGCCACAAACTAAGCCTTACCCACTAGACATGTGGAAGTACGGTAGTGCTTTGCAACAGAGGCCCGAGCTTAATCCTTATATTGGCCGGGGTGCTACTTCCCACAACTGGCATGCACCCAAACCCCACCGGAAAACAGGTTTTAGGGGTTTGAAAGAGGAAGAGAGGGGTATGTCCAATTCCACCATAAGCCAACCATTCCATAGTGTCCAAATGATATGAGAATTCCCAAAGTCTAAAGTTATAAAAACCACCTAATGTTGTCCTATTTAATCAGCGAAGCATCTACCTAAATTCATACTAGTGGAACCATGAATAGAGTACCCACTAGTTGGGGTTTTGTTTTCCTAGGGTGAACAAGGTAATAATAACAATAGCAATAATAAGGTCTTAACAAAGGTAAATAGGCATGGCTAAATAAAATAGTGATAACGCGGGAATTTAAATAAAGCGATAATGCATTAATTTAAATCAAAATAATTTTATAAACTGGGATTCAATATGCTCAAGGATGATGTGACTTGCCTTGCTCAGAGAGAACGGCCTTCCGAACCTTCGGCGACGACCACGAACCACGCTTCGGGAACCTCCGGAACGACGAAAGCTACGCGAAGCACACAAGCAAAGCTACAAGCCTATAAAGAAGCAATAACAATACATAAAAAGAAAGCACAGGGTTCTTTAGGTTATAACAAACATTAAGAGACTTGAACGGGTCGATTCGGAGCGGGTATGACCAAGATATGATCATCCGAAGTTTAATGCTGTTATATGGAGATTTGCGGATTATTATAATTAAGCTTTGCAACTATAAAACAGGTGGAAGCGCTAGCCTGGAAAAGACAGGAAGGCTGCGCTGTTGACATGCGGACCCCACATGTCAACCTAAAGGACCACGGTAGACCGAGTACACAGAGACGGTCCACGGGTCGACGGAAGCGGACCCCGTGTGTCAACCGAGGCGAGGGGCCAACAAACGGACTCCACTAGACACCACACGGGCTGCACACGTGGAAACCACGTGGCTACCGAGCGGGCACACTAACACGGTCACCACACGCACAAGCGAACGACTACCGACACCGGTACACGGGTACCGGGGTCGACAACCGCACAACGGGCATGGGCGACACCGGAAGGACGAGGACGGGGCAGCGAGAGGAGAGAGATCCTTACCACCACGCGACGAGGCGTGGGAACGACAACGACGAACGGGCGCGGCGGAGGCGGACGGCGAGGGAACGACTTCGGCGGCGATCCTTGAACGAAGGCGAGACACGGCCGGCACGAGGCTTGACGACGCGGAAGCGAGGACGAAGACGACGACGGGGCTGCAGCAGCTCGCTTGACGAACCACGGGCGGCGAACGCGATCGGCTTGGCGGAGGGACGAACGCCACGACGACCGGGAACGACGGGAGGACGACGACGATGACGACCGGGGCCGGCGAGGAGACGACGAGGGCAGCCGGCAGCGGCTGCACGGAGGCGAGGATGGCGAGGAACACGCCGCTGCGATGCCGACGACGGAGGCGGCGCCGCGAGACGACGAGCCGGCGAGGATGAACGGTGAAGACGACGACGGACACCGGCGGTGTTCGGCCGAAGGGGAAGCGATGCCGAGGACGACGTCGCGGCTGCGACGCCGAAGGTGGTGGAGGTGCGGCCGACCGGTGCACGGGTGAGGAGGGACGGGCGGCCGAACAACTCCGGTGAGGCGGACGGAGAGGTTCGCGGCGACGTTCCGGCGAAACCGAGGGCAGGCCGGGGTGGAGGGCGATGCGGCGACGCCGAGGGAGGAGACGGCGACGTCGGCCGACGCCCTGGCGCGGCGACCGGGGCGACTGAAGGCGGTACAGTGGCGGCAACACCACTGTTTTGCCGGCGAGGGCGCGTCTCCGGTGGTTTCCCCGCGAAACGGAGGGCTGACCGAGGGAGAGGAGGCGGCTGCGAGGCCGAGGGAGAAGACGGCGCGGCCGGGCGGCGCTCGGGCGAGGAGGGAGAGGCGGCTGGAGGCGGCCGGCGCGAAGGAAAGAGAAGGGCGACAGCGGGAACGTAGCTCCGGGGGTCTCCGCGGGAAACGGAGGGCAAGCCGGGGAAGGGGAAGCCACTGCGACGCTGCTGGCGGCGACGGCGCGACCGGACGACGCTCCGGCGAGGAGGGAGAGGCGGCTGGAGGCGGCCGGCGGCACGGGAGAGAGAGGACGACGGCGGGGAGAGGCGGGGCGGCCACGAGAGGGCGCGGGAGGGGGTTAAAACTGGAGAACATACCGAGGGGGTTCCATTTTATAGGATGGGGGAGGGAGCCGGGCATGGGAGAGGGCGGAACGGCGACGAGAAGCACGGCCGGCGGCCATGGTTGGTGGCCGGGAAAAGCGCGGCCGTTCCCGACGATTGGGGGCGCCATTCAAGGGGGAAATTGGGGGGGATTGAAGAGGAATCAATGGGGATTAAAACCCCCTAATCAATTTTGGAATTGGCCAATTGAATCAAGCGGATTTGGAGGAGGGAGCGAGCAAGGGTTCGCACGGGAGAGAGAGAAGCCGGGCCGGAGGAAGGAGACGACCGGGTGGGTGGGACCCACCGGTCGGGCGCGCGGCGTCAGCGCGCGTGCGGCGCGCGTGCGCATGCGGGAGGGGAGCGGCTCGGGAGGCTGGGTGGGGCGGCTTGGGCCGGGCGGCGGCCCAGGCGGGAGGAGGTGGGAGAAGGTGGGCCGGGAAGGAGAGGAGGGAGGGGCGGCCCAGAAGGAGGAGGAGAGGAGGGAGTGGGCTGCCCGGGAGGGGAAGAGAGGCCCGGGAGAGAGAGGGGAAAGAGAGGGAGGAGAGGGAGACTTTGGGCTGGGCCGAGAGAGAGAGAGGGAGGACTTTGGGCCAGACTTGGCCCAAAGGAGGGAGAGGGATTTATTTTTAGTTTTTTTCTTTTGAATAAACTCTGATAATTGTTTTTGTTGCTTAATAAATATTTCCGGTGCTCTGAAAATTCAAGTAAAATTTGAGGGCTCCTTTTTAGACCAAGGAGAATTTAACAAAAATTCTCCGAGTCACATTCGAATTTTTCTTGTACGTATTTTAGTGTTTGCCAATTTCTTTTCGAATTTTAATTAATTCTATTATTCCTTTTAGCGAATGATTTTTAATTTCGGGATGAATTTATCAGGACGTGACACCCAAGCCTGGTGCTCCTCCTCCAACTGAAGCTGCTGTGCTGTGAGGTCGGTCACCTCAGTCTCTAACTCCCCCACATGTCTCTGGTGGTCGTCAATCTCCAACAGAGCCTCCTCGTAGTAGTCATCTACTGCCTCAGCCCATCGTGACAACCGAGTCACCATCGGGTTGTAGCAGCAGGGCGTGTCCTGAACTGTGCAAACTGAGTTGCCCTCCTCCCGGAACGGGTGATGAGCAAACTCGGTACTCACTAACTCAGCTCGGTGGATAGAGTTGAGTCGGAGGAAGGCCTCCCGGGCGGCATCCTGCATCGCGGTCTCTGGCAGGTCTCGGTGGTGACGTGTCTGGAAGCTGTAGTCCAACTCGGAAGGGACTCGGGGGTGAATCTCGACCCGAGCCTCCCAAACTGAGCCACACTGTCTCACTCGGTATGACGGGAACCCAGGGTATCGCAGACGCCTCAACATCCGATGTAGCTCAATGACATACCCCTCTGATTGAGGTAAGCTCAACTCCCAGGTAGCGGGTGAATCCGAATCTGCCATCTAATTTTAAGAAAAACCCAAGGTCAGTTGAGAGTAAAACTTGTTTTGTAAAGGAAATAGTTAAGAGTAAGATGAAAAAGTGTACCGAGTTTTGTAAACATAGAGTTTTTATTTTTGAAAGTATTGCTAAATGGGAATTTCTCCCTTGGCCAACTTAGAAAAGGGGTGGGGCGCCTTTTGGTCTTTTCCTACAGTCGTATGGCTCTGATACCAGCTCTGTGGACCCCCGTTTTTATAACAGGAATCAATCGTGTAAACAGTACCATTTCCCTGGATCAAGTAGTTTGGTACACACGGATTCATAGCTGGAATACCAAGTGCACATACACGAGTGTCTAATACGAATTATTACATTATAGGCCCGCAGGCATAGTCTTAATTCATCGGACCGAGCGGTCCGGAATACATCCAAAAGCAGAAATAGATAAGGCAGCGGAATTCAGGCAGCGGCATGCCATTGCCACAGGCAACGACCGTACTAAGACCTACTGGACGCCTTCGTCTTCATCTCCCTCCTGATAGTAGGCATAGGGATCCTCCGAGGCTTCATCTTCCGCGTCTGATAAATTTTATATTTGCAAGGATGAGTACCAGCCGTACTCGGCAAGCCACCACAGCAATGATGCACATGACAGAGGAATTCAAAGGATGGCTATGGTTCTTTTGCGCAAAGCAAATTTTGTAATTCTTTTCACAAGCCTAAGACCTAGCATAGATTGATCAAGTTTTAATACCAGTGTTCATATTAAACAATGACGGTTCTGTCCACCATCCATTGTGATCCCAAGGATAGCTTCCCGCCATTGAATCGTTATGGTTTTCTGAGGACGTCCACATTCCCGCCTCTCAGGAAGTGGCTCCATCAGCATAAAAATCATCATGCAATATCCCATCCCACACAAGTTAAAGAATTTAGAGTCTAGCCAAGTATAATACATGTCCCGGTGCTCAATAACCGCAAGCACGGCTATTCGAATAGATTTGGTTTACTCACACTGCAGTGGATGTACACTTTACCCGCACTCCGCAACTGCCCAACACATGAGCCTCGTCTCAACACATGAGACGCGTCACGGCAAAGCTTTTCGATAACCTCGCATTGGCAGCACCCGCTCCATGAACTTAAATCCTCATGCACTCTAGGCGTCCATGTTTCTAGCAGTGAGAGGAGTTCTGGCGCTCCCGGGAAAGAGAAGTCTCACACACATATTAAATTATGGTTCAAGTTAAGTTCTCTCTCTCACACACTCATGGCAGTCCTACCAATGGCGACACCGATGTAGGGCACGCCTCTCGGCCCTACCTCAACGGCTGTCCCATCGTAGCGCACCTGCCTCACTCAGGGGTGAACCATCTATGCAGGGATACTGCCTCCGCTCGGCTATCTAATCCGCTAGGTCTATACCCATTCGAGAAGTACGGTTGTACGGGGGTCGTTTCATGCTTAACTTCATGGCTCGGTCCTTAATTGACCGGGGACGGTACTAGCCTTTTCCAGATACCACCCAAATCCTCCATCCGCCCCAGTCGAAAACAGTTGTTTAATTTTATTTCTCCTTTCACAAATCATGTCATCAACATCTTGGCAATGTGGCGCTCATGTCTTCACATGCCGCATCTCAATTACCTTCCCTAAGGTAATTGCCCAAGCATATAGCATTTGACAAATATGAGTATGCATGATTCTAGAACAGCATTTCTAAGCAATTGTCATAGTTGACTAGGGACTCATACGTAAACATGGTTACAAAGATTTAAGGGTTAACAATAATCAAGGCATGGCATAATCACAAGTGGGATGTTCATCATTGCATGCAATTTTATTTGTAAACAAAACAATTTCGTAATTAGGATCAACATGTTCAAGGAATAGTGATGACTTGCCTTGCTCAAAGTCTTGCGGGTCTTGGCCTTCGCTTGGATCCGCAACTCCCTCGGGCTCTATAGTTACGTGCAAAAAAATTGATTTGAATTCGGTTAGAATTCAAATAAAAATCCAAATAAATCCAAATGAAAGTCGAATGCGAAAGTCGATTCCTTCTTATTAACTTTACTATCTGCAAACTACGGCAAACCCAATTTCGATTTAAACTACTTTGCGGGTATAATTATTTCGTTGTCAATAATTTACTCTCCCCGAGCATTGTATATAATAGGTTAGAAATTTCTATTACGAGCTAAATATTGGACGAAATCCTAGAAATATTATACAATTTAATTTAGTCTATGACTAAACGATTAAATATAATATACGTCTAAAATTCCTAGCGATTAAATCCGAATTTCTACCGTGAATCAATTACTTATAGGGATTACCCAAAAATAATCTATAATAATCTGTAAGAATTCATCTATTTGTTTAGTTATTAATTACATCTAAATTACTACCGCGAATTGATTTCTTATAGAAATTACCAAGAATAATCCATAATTTATATTAAATTTTGCAATTCTACGACTATAATTAATCTATAATTAAATTCTAATTATTTTAAATTTTCTAAACTTCCCCAAACTCCCTCTAATTTCCTATTTATTTTCTTTTCCTTTTTCTCCCTTTCCTTTTTCTTTTCTTTTCTCTTTTCCCTTTTCTTTTTCTCTTTTTCTCTCTTTTCCTTTTCTTTTCTTTCTCTCCTCTCTTTCTTTTTCCCTTTCTTCTCTCCCTCCCGGCTCCTTTCTCTCTTCCTCGGCTTCTCCCTCCCTCGGTTTCTTTTCTTCTTCCTCTCTTTCTCTCGGCTCTCTCTCTCTCGGCTCTCCCTCCTACCCGAGCGGTGGCGGCGGTGGACGCGAGGGGGAAGGAGGGCGGCTCACCGACGGCAGCAGCGGCGACGACGGCGGTGGCGACGGTGGCGTACGGCGGCACAGAAGCGGCGGCACGGTGGCACAGGAGCGACGGCACGGCGGCGCGGGAACGGCAGCGCGGCGGCACGGGAACGGCGGCGCAGCGGCACGGGAACGGCGGCGCAGCGGCACGGGAACGGCGGCGCAGTGGAGAGGGGAGAGGGGAGAGGAAGGGGGAGATGGAGTGGAGAGAATGGGTGAGGGGGAATATTTATAGGGAAGAGGGGGAGAAGGAGAGGGGAGGGGCTCGGCGCGGCTAGGTGTGACGGCGACGGCGACGCGACGATAACGCGGCGCGGCAGCGGCGCGGGACGCGAGGCGGCGACGCGATGGGCGAGCGGCGCGCGGGGCGCGGGGCGTGAGGCGGCGCGCGGGGCGCGAGGCGACGGGACGGGGCGGCAGCGGCGACACGACGGGCGTGCGGCGCGGCGACGGGACGGTCGGTGACGGGCGCGAGGGCGCGCGGGGCGGCGGGACAGCGGCGCGACGGGACGGGCACGCGGCGCGGCGACGGGACGGTTGCACGGCGGCAGGCGGGCGTGCAGCGCGGCGACAGCGTGGCAGCGGCGGCGCGGGGCGCAAGGCGGCGGCACGGGGCTCGAGGCGGCGGCACGGGGCGCGAGGCCGACGGCGACGATGGCGACGGCGATGGCGCGCGGCGCGTGATGATGGCGACGCGACGGCGACGCGGCGCGGCAGCGGCGACGCGATGGACGGGCTCGGGGCGGCTAGGGGCAGAGGTGGGAGAGGAGGGGGAAGGCTAGGGACCACATCGAACACCTTAGGCGCAATGAACAGTGACTTTTCCTATTTATCCCGATTTTAGTGTATTTTCCATCTAAATTTGATTCCACAATTCCTAATTTTACATATATGCATTTTACTCAATATTCTTGTTATCTTAACTAATGAATTCACCCTAGATTAATATTACTCATATTTTATTTTTATATAATTTATTTGAGCTTTAATTAGGGTTAATTCTTATTCCATCGCAATGAAATTTAATTGATCCAAATATGGTCGCGATAATATTTTATTTATTACTATCCACACCTAATCTTTATTTTTAATTTATATTTATTTTACCAATTTGTTTTTAAGGTTTATTTCTAATTAACTATTCTTTACTCACGATTAATAATCTTCGAGATCAACTCCAGATAAAATAGACGAATAAGATTGGCATGATGCAATTAGTTTAAAAAGTTTTTGAAAATCCGTATTTTTAGAGTTTTGGTTTTGTCGGTCGAATTTTCAGGGTGTTACACCTGTGCAGCTGAAACAGTTTACGGTTCTGAAGCTAGCAGCCTGCGTGCTTCCTTCATTGACGGTGACTTCGACACCGACAAAATCACCTTCATCTCACTCTCCACCCTCAAGATCCAACTGAAGTTTTTAGTAAAACGCCACTCTCATCTCGATCATCACCATCTTGCTTCTCTAATTAAGCCCAATGTTAACTGGATTTTGGATGCATATTGTGTTTCATTGTTTTGCCGTAGTAACCAAGTCCATGTCGAGGACCTCATTTGGGTTGAGAATCGACTCTTTGTTAAACTTCGGTCGGAAAGAATGCAGTCAATAAAAGGGAATTGGATACTGTGAAACAACCAAGATATCTACTACTCAACTTGAGACCTTAATTAGTGCCAAATCCGTGGAGGCAGCTAGAGAGATTGTTGGCAGATTTAGAGTTAAGCATGTAACCCTCTTGTAAAATCAAAGGTGTTTTTGATTATTATTCTGTGATGAACAATTGGGCATTGGAGATTATTGGTTTTGTTATTTGGAATTTATTCACGAAGTGGTTTTGGAGATGATTGGATTTCATAGGTGAATCTACAGGTTATCATTTTATGTGGGCCGGTCAGACCGGGCAGGTGTTGCCGTTCAGACCGGCAGTGATCGAGCGGTCGGACCGGCCAGCCCGCGGTCTGACCGGCCGACACTGTGTCGGTTTCGGTTTCGGGTTGTTTATTTGGATATCCGAGTTTATTTCATAATTATGACTTCTAGATAGATACTATACGTATGTAATACTATTGTTTGCTGCTAATGAGTCAAGTTGGAGATAGCTTGGTCTCGGTATATGGTTTCTTTGTTTGTTCCATGTGTAGGTGACTCGATGTCTCGGGAGAGTATTTGCAGTCATGGACCGGGAGTCAGCTTGGGGATAAGATGACATCCGTGGTGGTCAGAAATCATGCGGGGTACTAAGGCTAGAGTTGATGCACGTGGGTGATGGAGATTCCATATGGCATACGATGGAGTTATTGTGTGCGTATGGGATGCGGAGTTAAATTTGGAAGGAGTCCAAATTTGGTACGATTGGTTATGTAAAGTTTCTTTCTTGTACTAGTCGGTTTCCTAAGGTGTTTAGGACTCCTAGTATGAGTTTGGTTTGTGGCTTTAGGCTGCCTACCTCATGTATAAATAGAGGGGGAGCGTGAGGCTTCCCGGTATCGCTTTAGAGAGCAATAGAGTTGAGTTTTGAGTTAGGGTTTCGAGTTTAGTCGAAATTTTTGTAAGGAGTGCTATTGGTGCACTTTGTAAACACAGAGAGAATCAATAAAGTCGTCATTCACTTTAAGAGTTCTTCGATTTGTGTTTACCGGGTTTCGGCGGTCAGACCGGCGGCAAGCGACGGTCAGACCGGCGGGAGCACGGCGGTCCGACCGGCAACGGCGACAGCAAGCGGCAGCTGATCTCGGCGATCAGACCGGAGATCTAATCTCGGTCAGACCGACGGCAACCAGGTGGTCAGACCAGTATGACAACTTCGGTCAGACCGCGATCCATCGATTTCGAGGGTAACTTTTATTTCCGCTAAAAGTTTTCGGTTTTTGGGTATACCAACCATTCACCCCCCCTCTGGTTGGCTTAGTTCTTGTGATTCGATCCTACAAGTGGTATCAGAGCCTTGTTTTCTTCTTTGGATTTTTATCGATCTAGAGTTTTTGCCATGGCTACTCCCGCTAGGTTTTCAACTAAGCCTCATGTTTTCGATGGAACAGATTTTTCTCATTGGTGTAGTAGGATGCAATCTTACATTATGGCTGAAGATTATGATATTTGGAGAAAAGTTTCTCATGCTTATGTGATTCCTGAAGCTATTAATACTGCTGCCAAAAAAACTGCTTTTGAACAAAGTTGCAAAGCTCGCAACATTCTTTTGAGTGGTATTTCTCGTTCGGATTATGATCGTGTTTCTCATCTTTTAACTGCTCATGAGATTTGGGTTGCTTTGAGTAATTTTCATCAAGGAACAAATAACATTAAAGAGCTTCGTCGAGATCTTTTTAAAAAGGAGTATATTAAATTTGAGATGAAACCTGGAGAAGCTTTAGATGACTATCTTTCTAGGTTTAATAAAATTTTGAGTGATCTTAGATCTGTTGATTCTTCTTATGATGCTAATTATCCACAATCTGAGATTTCTCGTCACTTTTTGAATGGTCTCGACATGTCTATTTGGGAGATGAAAGTTACATCTATTCAGGAGTCTGTTAACATGTCTACTTTGACTTTGGATTCACTTTATACTAAATTGAAAACACATGAGATGAATGTTCTTTCTCGCAAAGTTGATTCTAAATCGAGTGCTTTGATTTCTTCTTCTTCCTCTTTGGATGTTGATGCTTCTTCATCTAAGTCTTCTTTTCTTGCTGTTTTTAATGCCACATCCGATGATCAACTCAAACAAATCGAGGAGGAGGATTTGGTTTTGGTTGCTAATAGAATTGCTCGAGCTATGAATAATGCCAGGAACAAGAAAAGAGGTGGTCCAAATCGTTGCTTTGAATGTGGTTCAATTGATCATCTTCGTTCGCATTGTCCTAAGCTTGGGAGAGGCAAAAGAGAAGACAAAGATGGTGAGAAGACTAACAACAACAAGCCCAACAACAACAAGTCGAATGGTTCTTACCAAGGGAGAAAGATGGAGAATCTTAGGAAGGCTTTTCAACAAGTTTGCGCCGCCTTCGAGCCACTAAGTGATGTAGATGGTGAAAGTGGAGATGATGATAAGGAAAAGAATGTCTCCGATGTTTGCTTCATGGCGCGTGGTGAATCTGACACAGAGTATGAAGACAATGAGGTGAGTGCTTTTGAGGAAGCCATTAATATTTTGAGTGCAAAAAATAAGAAGTGTGAGAAGATGTATAGAAAACAGGAATTTATCATTGAATCTCTTAAATCTGAAATTGATAGGTTAAAATCTCTTATTCCTAATGATGATGATTGTGAAAATTGTGAGGTTTTAATGAATGAGATTTCAAAAATTAGAGATGTTAATGCTGCACATGATTTGAAAAATAGATCTTCTCTTGCTTGTAGTTTTGCTTTGCACACACGCACTTTGGATGAGTTGTTTTTAACTAAAAAATTGTTGCAAAAATATCAAATTGCTTTTCATGCTAGTTTGATGTTTAACATGATTTCTGCTAAAAAGTTAAAACAACCTCATGATATTTTGGATTGCTCAACATGTAATTTGAATAAGATGAAACTAAAAGATGCTTTAGATCGTGTTGAGTACATGGAAGATGTTGTGAAAAACAATGAAGTGCTTTCTTGCCCCAAATGTCGTAAAAGCAAAGGTGTCATGGTAGATTGTGAAAATTGTGCTAATTTAGAAAAAGAGGTTTCTTATTTGAAAAATTCTTTGCTAAGATTTTCTGATGGTAAAAAGAATCTCAACATGATTTTGGATCAATCAAAGGTTAGCACACATAACCGTGGTTTAAGTTTTGATCCTTATGCTCATAATTCTAGACATCCTCCTGTTGTGTTAGGTGTTGGTGCTAGAAGTGGTGAGATTTTGATTAAACATGATACTAATAAAACTGTGTTTAAATCTGCTGGTATCATGTCTACCATGAATGCATCTTCTTCAAAATCCAATGTTGTGCATGCAAAACCTCCTTTTTCTGCTTGTGTTGCTAAATCTTCTTGCTCTAACAATGTGTCTAAACAACGTGAAAAATATACTTGTTCTTTTTTGGCAAAGATGGACATATTGTTGATTTTTGTTTCAGATTAGCTCATAAACAGAAAAATAAGAGAGAGATTGCTTTTGCAAAATCAAAGTGGCAAAAATCTGGTTTTCCCTCGTGGAAACCGGTCAGACCGCAGTGGGTCCCGCGGTCAGACCGGCGACCGGTCAGACCGGCTGCAGAGCCTCGGTCAGACCGGCGGTACAGAGGCGGTCAGACCGGCCCCCGGTCAGACCGGCCACTGTACCTCGGTCAGACCGGCCTCGGAGGAATTTTTCTGAAAATTCTAAAATTGATTTTGCACATGGATATATGCCTATTGGATCTTCTGGTCGTGTGTCTCAGTACTGGATTCCTAAATTTTTATTATCATCTAACCCTAGTACTGAGGCTTTGACTTCTGCTTGTGTGTAGGCTTTGGTGGCAAGGAAGGAGAACGTGTGGATCGTGGATTCCGGTTGTTCGCGGCACATGACCGGTGATAAAAATTGGTTCTCCTCCCTAAAGAAGGCATCTAAGACTGAATCGATTATCTTTGGTGATGCTGCTACAAGTGCCGTTCTCGCTACAGGTATGGTTAAGGTAAATGATAAATTTGAATTGAAGAATGTAGCTTTGGTTGAGGACTTAAAGTACAATTTGCTTTCAGTTTCACAAATTGTTGATGAAAATTTGAGGTTCGCTTTAAGAAAACTGGAAGTAAAGTTTTTGATTCTTGTGGTGATTCTGTGTTGAATATTTCTCGCTATGGAAGAGTGTTTAAAGCTGATTTTGAAAATCTTGTTTCACCTGTGATAACATGTTTGGTTGCTAAGTTTGATAAAGATGTGATGTTTTGGCATCGTAGACTTGGACATGTTGGTTTTGATCATCTCACTAGGTTAAGTGGTTTGGATCTTGTTCGTGGTTTGCCTAAATTTAAGAAAGATCTTGATTTGGTTTGTACACCGTGTCGTCATGTTAAGATGGTTTCTACTTCACATGCTCCTATTGTTTCTGTTATGGCGGATGTACCGGGACAGTTAGTACATATGGACACTGTTGGTCCAGCTAGAGTGCAATCTGTTGGAGGAAAGTGGTATGTGTTGGTTATAGTTGACGATTTTTCTCGATATTCTTGGGTTTTCTTTATGGCAACTAAGGACGAAGCTTTTCAACACTTTCGTGGTTTGTTTCTTCGATTGGAGCTTGAATTTCCTGGTTCTTTGAAAAGAATTCGAAGTGATAATGGTGGAGAGTTTAAAAATGCTTCATTTGAACAATTTTGCAACGAAAGAGGTCTTGAACATGAATTTTCTTCTCCTCGTGTTCCTCAACAAAACGGTGTTGTTGAAAGGAAAATTCGTGTTTTAGTTGAGATGGCTAGAACGATGTTGGATGAATACAAAACTCCTAGAAAATTTTGGCCTGAGGCTATTAACACTGCTTGCTATATTTCAAATCGAGTTTTCTTGAGATCTAAAGTTGGAAAAACTTCTTATGAACTTCGATTTGGACATCAACCCAAACTTTCACATTTGCGTATTTTTGGTTGCAAATGCTTTGTCTTGAAATCCGGAAATTTGGACAAGTTTGAGGCACGTTTTACCGATGGATTGTTTCTTGGTTACCCCGCACATACTCGTGGCTATCGTGTACTTATTTTGGGGACTAACAAAATTGTTGAGACTTGCGAAGTTTCTTTTGATGAGGCTAGTCCTGGTACTAGACCTGAAATTGCAGGTACACTGTCACAGGTTCAGGGGGAGGATGGTCGTATTTTTGAAGACGAGAGCGACTACGACGATGACGACGAGGTTGGCTCGGCCGGTCAGACCGCCGGCACACCTCCGGTCAGACCGGCCCATGAGGAGCGGTCAGATCGGCTAGGGTCGTCGGGTTCGGGTACTATTGATGCTGATCGAGATGGTCCTCCGGAAATTACTACTTCGACCAATACTGGTACAGAACGTGGATCAACTTTAGAAGTCGCTGCTCCTTTGCACATTCAACGACGACATCTGCCGGAACAAATTATTAGTAATATAGGTGAGCGGACTACAAGGTCTAAGGTAACGACTCATGATGTTTGTGCAAATTCCGCATTTGTTGCTTCTTTTGAACCCAAAGATGTGTCACATGCATTAACTGATGAATCGTGGATTAACGCCATGCATGAAGAATTTGAAAATTTTGAGAGAAATAAAGTTTGGACTTTAGTTGAACCACCTTCTGGACATAATATTATTGGAACCAAGTGGATTTTCAAAAATAAACAAAATGAGGATGGTTTGATTGTGAGAAACAAAGCTAGACTTGTTGCTCAAGGTTTTACTCAAGTTGAGGGTTTGAATTTTGATGAAACTTTTGCTCCTGTTGCTAGAATTGAGGCAATTAGACTTTTGTTGGCTTTTGCTGCTTCAAAAGGTTTTAAATTGTATCAAATGGATGTGAAAAGTGCTTTTCTAAATGGTTTTTTACAGGAGGAAGTTTATATCAAACAACCACCAGGTTTTGAAAATCCTGATTTTCCCAACCATGTTTTTAAATTGTCTAAAGCTTTGTATGGTTTGAAACAAGCTATTGTTGAATAGATGTACCAGGGAATAACAGCTCCAGCTCCAACTCCACCCCTCCTGGAGCTGGAGCTCAGCCAAACAGTTTCAGCTCCACCAAAACTGGGAGTAGAGTTGGGTGGAGCTCTCTCACAAAATGTACTAGAGTTGTAGAGCTGGGTTTAGGCAGCTCCACAACTCCACTCCAGACTCAACTCCTGGAGTTATATTTAGGAGCTGGAGCTGTACCAAATAGGCCCTTAAACTTTGAATAAATTTTATGAGTCTTAAAAAGAAAAAAAAACAGTTACAAACCTAGGACAGCACCGGAGGAGCAACACTTGATCACTATTCACTAGCTAGTTTGGCTATTTGCCTAGCTATATATTGACCAATATGATATACATACATACATACACATGCACGTATGTGAATACTACACATATATATAAATCGACGAGAGACGATCAGCGTACAAATTATTCATCGTTCTTCAAATCAAAGTCAGCGTAGATAGATGGGCATATAGTTGGCCATAAGGCCCGAGGCCCGAAGGCCCGGCCCACTGCACGCCTTTTTGGTCCGGCCCAAGCACGGCACGGCCCGACTTGGGTCGGGCCCGTGCCGGCCCGGCCCGACTGTCGGGCCGTGCCTGGACCTCCCCACCAGCACGCTGGGCTGGCCCGGCACGATCGGGCCGGCCCGGCACGATGGGCTGGCAGGCCAGGCCCGGTACACAAAGTATAGGGACTAAAAATAGACATATAAATGTCAATGTCTAAAGAATAGGGACCTTAAATAGACTTATTTTAGCTATTAATATACCACAACACAAAGAAGAGGGAGGAAAAATAAACTTATTTTAGCTATACATATGTCACAGCCCAATAGGAGGGAGGAAATTTAGACTTATTCTGAGGAAAAGCACGATGGCCCATCGTGCCTTCGGGCCGGCCTGGCACGGCCCGAGCCGTGTTGGGCCGTGCCTGGGCTATGAGTGCGGCACGTGGGCTGGCACGGCACGGCCCGGTGCGTCAGTCGGGCCGTGCCGGCCCGACAAGCCTCGGCCCAGGCACGGCCGGGCCTGGGCCGTGCCATGCCGGGCGGCCCACATGGCCATCTATAGATGGGCACAGATACTCGAAGCCACCGGCCGCCTCAACCGCTCTCGGGTTGTCGTAGACGAGGATACTAGATAAAATTACAAGATTTGGAGAGAGACGTCTCTCCAAACATTTTTTAAACGATTTTACTATAAATCAGTCGAAAGATTTTTTTTTTCTTAACTATCACACGAATTCCTGACCATATGATCCGTGCATTGAGATGTGTGTTACCATTAGAGGGAAAAAAATTGAAGGCAAGCGCTGGTATAAGAATCGATCATCATGCCGCGCGCGGTTGTAATCAGACGAGCAAGCTATCAATCTTGTTATGATTACACAACAAATGTAATTATATTATAATTACACTGATTTTATATTTGTGTAATTTTTATTAAAAAATGAGTAAAATACACCGTTGGCCTTAAAGTTGAAACGTGGTGTCACTTAGGTCCATGATCTTGTAAAATCGACATTAAGGTCCATGAACTTGTTTAAGTGAATTATTGTGGTCCAAAGCATATTTGACCGGGTTGACAGTCCTACGTGGCTGTCCAGCATGGTTACATATTTTCTATTAGATCCCTCTGTGCCCAATCCACCCTCTTCTCCCCCAAATCCTTTTCTTTTTCTTCTCATTCTCTCTTTTTGTCCGGTTCTTCTTGCTGCCGCTAATGACCACCAACGAGGTCCCCATGGCCGCTGCACCACTCCTCTCCACAGTGCACCCTTATCAACTGCCCTGCAGGTGAGCTGGCCAGCGAGCTCGCCCCAGTCGTTATAACCGAGTTGGCCCCTGCTTGCGTGCCCTCGAGCTCTTTTCGCCGCCATCGGGCTTGAGTTCGACGAGGTAGCCGTCGCGAGCTCGACAGAGCAGAAAGTAGCCGCGATCACGGCCTGATTCGATGAGGACGGCAGCGGTCCCCCAGTCTAGGGGCCTCGCGCCCTTGTCGGAGCCATCCCTCCACCGCCGCCAGAGAGATCGAGGAGCACCACCGGGGAGAACCGTGCCTCACCGACGGCCAGATTCGCCGGTCTCCCTTCCCGCTGGTTGTCAGCTCAGGTCCACCACGTTGCCAGATCCGTGCCACGACACCTCGCCGCCGGAGTGATGGATGCCGAGCTCCGCCTAGTCGCCGGTGTTGGATCTGGTCTTCTTGCCAGTCGTCAGCGCCGTATCCGACCTCCTCACCGTCGGAACCGCTCTACGCCGCCTCGCCGCCAGAGTAATGGATGCCGAGCTCCATCCGAGCACCGGCATTGGATCCGGTCTTCCCGCTAGTCATCGGCGCCACATCTGATCTAGGATGGCCACTGTCCACATGACCCTTGTCCCTACCACCGCCACCATGTTTGTTGCACCCCAACTAGTCTGTCGTCCAAACCAGTGGTACGAAAGTGGAAGGGCCTAATTAAAAATATGCGGCCACGCTGGATAGCCACATAGGACAGTCAAACGTGTTTTGGACTGTAATGATTCACTTAAACAAGTTCAAGGACCTTAATATCGATTTTACAAGATCATGGACCTAAGTGACACCACGCTTCAACTTTAATGACCGGTGGTGTTCTTTACTCTTAAAAAATCTTTTCGAGTGATGTCTAGGCAATATCCTTTTATAACAAGAAAATATTATGAGCGTGTGAGAATTAAACGCAGAACCTTAGGGTAGAAACAATACACTTTTTACCACTGTATTATTAAATGCATCTCACGAGGATACAAGATCCATGCACGCTTTCTTCGGTTCTATCGGACACCCCCCGATATGATATTATTTCGGCCAAAATCTTTAATTTTTTTCATTTTTTTGTGCATTTGGCAATATTTTGTTTAAATTTGACCAAAATTTGTTCAAAATTTTGGAAAATTCGAACCGAAATTTTCGAAATTTCTGAAATTTCGGTATGTCGGCACCCTCCGATACAAATGCCGAAAACGAAAGATTGAACCATGGGCAAGAGCAGTGATGCTGCTCAGCCAAAGCCAGCGTGGCCTCGAAGTTGTTCCCGTCGATCCGCTTGCACAGCTCGTTCTCGCAGATCATCTTCAGCCGCTCTACCTTGTACCGATCCGCCGCGACGAGGAGCCAAGCCATGGAGGAGAAGTCGTCGTCTTCTTCGTCGAGCTCCGGCGGCGCGTCCGTGTATATGAACCGGAGCAGAGCCTCGAAGGCCCGCGCGTCGATGCCGTCGTCGACGACGTGCACCCGCCCGCCGCTGCCGGCTTTGGAGGTGGCGGTGGCGCTGAAGAGCTCCGACCTGAACACCAACAACCGGGCGGCGAACGTCGTCGTCTCGCCGCCGCCCACCTGGAGCGTCACGTCCGCGCCCTCCTTGCTCAGGAGGAGGGCGCCCATCTGGCTTTGCAGATCCGGAGCAGCAGCCGGCACGTCGACGACGACCGCCGGTGCCGGTGCAGCACGACGGGGAACCGTGACGATGGTGATGTCGCACCTGACCGCGAGGCAGTCGCCGTCGAGGACGTGCTCCTCCAGCTCCTTCCTCGTGACCAAGTTGGAGCACTCCCATATCTTGCCGCTCAGCAGCGGCGACGTGACGCCGCGGGTGTGCCCGGGCACCGGCTTCCCGGCGTGGTGGTCGAGCAGGTGGAACCGAGCCGTCATCTGCTCGTACGCGCCGCCGTCGCCGGCGTCGCCGTCGTCGTCGCGGACGAGGCAGATGGCCATGTGGTCGCTGGCGTTGTGCAAGAAGGACCTGCCGTTGGGGTAGTACTCGAGGTACCAAGAATGCGTTCCGACGCGAAAGGTGCACGATCTGGAGCAGTGGCCATGGGAGAGCATCTCCTTGGTGTGCGAGTAGCCGTCGATATTGAGAAAATGGCACCCGCTCACCTTGCTCACCACGATCGCCGACGAAGATGACGATGAGCGTGAAGGGATGCCGCCGTTGTTGTTGCCGGTAGAAGATGTTGATGACGACGACGACATGGTGGCGATCGATCGAACTAGTGGGACGACGACGGGCAGTGGCCAAGAGGGAGAATGTTGTGTGTGTTTTGAGCTAAGAAAACGTAGTAGATTAAAGTAGTCCTGCATGGGAATCTTAAGTAGTGATGAGTAGTGGCTTAACTGCTTAAGTGCTAAGCAAAGCAAAGGCAAAAAGGTCGCTGCATTCACTTGTCATGGCGCCATGGCCCACGGGCTGCGGAATGCCGAGGATTCCAGCGGAGAATCGAAAAAAGGAAAAAAGGCAGTCACCGGCCATATGCCACCGCCCACTGCATATGCACCGAACGCCACTGCTCTTTCCATCTCTCATCTAAGTATCTAACCATTTTATTGGCAAATTGGACCGAACCTGAATTTTTAGTATTTTGGCCAGGCAAACGTGTGTTTAAATTAAAAATCTCTCGCAAATACTTTTACTCATTTATTCATTTGGTCAGAACGGGCTTGTTTTCTTTGGGTCTAACAGGTGTTCGATGATATTTTTTTAGATAATAGAATATAGCATCTCGGTTTTTCTCAACTAGCTACATCCAATTATTACATCCTAACACTACAAATGAGTGTAATTCAAATAGAATTATAGAAATAAAAGACACCAATCATGAATTACTTCAAATACAATTTTCTCTTAAACTACTCATTCGATCTACCATTCGATTACACCGTTATGTTTGTAACAATTAAATCTTTATAACAAGATCTCACATGATTATATTTTGATAAAAAATAATAAATTATTTTTATTATGTATCTAAATTACTTTTAATTTCACTAAATTACTTCTTAGACATATAAAAGTAAATTCAGCAAAGCCTAAAAGTAATTTACATATATTATAGAAATAACTTATAATAAAAAGAAAGTAACTTTAATTAATGCCTTTTTTATTGAACAAATTATCATATATATAAGTTACTTTTAGATTTGATTAAAATACTTCCTATACATTCATAATGCTCTGAGGTGATTACTTTTATTATTGTCTTTAGTTAATTATATAATTTGTGCTGATTAATTTAATTTCATATTATAGAAACTTAGAACAAAACGAAGGTAACTTACTTTCAGCATGAATGACATTCTATAATATATATAAATTACTTTTAAAATTACTGAATTTACTTTTATATGTTTAAGAAGTAACTTAGTAAAATCTAAAAGTAAGTTAGACATATCATAAAAGTAATTTGTGATTTTTTTCATCAAAATATAATTATGTGAGATCTTGTTGTAAAGATTTAATTGTTACGAACACAACGGTGTAATCGTATTGTAAATCGGATGAGTAGTTTAAGAGAAAATTTTATTTGAAGCATAGATGGTAAGAATATTTTCCCTACTTGCTTAATGGATTAGTACTATAGTAAAGTAATATTCTTCAAGTTAACACATATCTGGATAATGCTTATATGGGTCGCTCGTTATGACTAAATCGATAGTGCTCTCAATTTAGATTTTGCGAATACCGTAGTCGTGATCTTAAACGTCAACACGGCTCTTAATCATTAGAGTGTACATTATAATATCTTATCGAAAAAAGAAATTGCTGCCAACTACAAGTACAAAGTCTTCAGCGATCAAAGTCTTTTTTTTCTAGTGCTCAATGACGCTGATCAATGACTTCGATGTAAGTACGTACAAAGTCTTCAGCGATCAAAGTCTTTTTTTCTAGCTGCCATATACTCAATGACGCTGATCGATGACTTCGATCAAAGTCTTCAGCGAACTCTATAGTGCTCAAGGGATTCCTGGTGTGTGAGTGCGTGACCTCCATCTTTTTTTCTTTTGTTTCCTTTTTGAAGACCACCTGTATTCTCCGTCTTCAAATTGCCGGAAAAGCTACTTTAGAAAATTAGGATCTACCATGTCCCTACAATTGATCCGGCTGTGTCGCCACCTTTCCACGCCGTCCATGACGAGCTCTAGCAGCAACTTCGTGATAGATCGAGGGGCAACATCGCAGTGATTTGGAGTTTCAACTTTCAAGACAACTAAAACATGATCGCGCCCGATTTGGAGTTTCTCCCAAGTACACATAATAACATGCAGACTTGATCATTGTAAAATACAGCTATATTTATATCTACGGAAAAAGTTGTATTTTTTTAAGCTAAATTATCTACTTTGTCCGTTTTACAATATAAAATTTTCTAACATTGTCCATATCCATATAGATGTTAATGAAATAGACATTTTTATTAGCATCTATATAAATGTAGGCAATGCTAGAAAGTCTTATAAAATGAAACGGAGAGAGTAGCTGCAATCTGTGCATAAAATTCAGCTATAACTCACAGTACTTAAAAGAGTGCCTTCGCCATTAGCTCCTTCAGAACGGTCGGGCAGCTCAGCTGCCCAAACCCATCGGTAGCCATGGCGGCCTTCAGATTCGTCGGCGAGCTGAGGAACTCCGTGCACGCCGCCCTGAGCCCATGGCAGTGGTGCCGGTCGGCGAACGTCAGCATGGTCGCCACCGAAGACGCGCCGATGTGCTTGCGCAGCCTGTCCTCGCACATCAGCTTCAGCGTCTCCATGCTGTACCTGTCCGCCGCGACGATCATGTTCTGCGCCATGGCGGCCTCCTCCCGCGTCGTCCCCTTCTCCGGCGGCAGCGAGTCGGTGTACATGTAGTGGAGCAAGGACCTGAACACCTCCGCGTCCATGTCGTCGATCTGGATGACGGCCCCGCCGCCGTCCTTCGCAGGGACGCCGGCGAGGAGCTCAGCCTTGAAGACCGGCGACCGCGCCGCGAGCACGACACGGTGCGCGGCGACCGTCTCCTCCTCGCCGCCGGCGCCGCGGACACGGAACTCGACGTCGGCGCCGTCCCCGCTCGCCAGCAGGTCCCCGAAGTGGCGGCGCATGTCGGACGGCGGCACCGCCACGTACGGCGCGCCGACGGGGCCGGCGATCTCCTCGGCGCGGAACTTGCCCACGACGGTGATGTCGAACCGGAGGGCGAAGCGGTCGCCGTCGAGATGCTCCGACTGCTCCAGCTCATCCCGACTGATGAACTGTGTGAACCCGTACTTCTGGATCTCGCTGGAATAGGTGAATACTCCGGAATTGGCCTTCTGGGATGGAACTTGCCGGCCGTCCTTGTCGAGCAAGGTGACGGTGAACTGCACCGTCGTCGTCGTCGCGGTCGTCGCGGTGGCGGCATCCTCGAGGAGGAGGTAGAGGGAGATGTATTCGATGGACTCGTCGTCGAAGCCATTGGGGTAGTAGAAGACGTGCCATGAGTGGCCGGCGGCGCGGAACGAGCGGGAGGTGATGAACTGTCCGTTGGGGACGACGTTCTTGGTGCGGGAGTAGCCGTCGATCCTGAGGACATGGTGGCCCGTCTTTACGCCGGCAACTATGGCAGAGGCGGTGGTCGGTTCGTCGGCGGTCATCGTCATCGGCATGGTCGGAGACATGTCGACGAACGGATTCTTCGATCCTAGACGGATGATTATATCGATCGTAGCTAATATGAGAGGCGCGCGAAGCCGTGATCGATCGTACTACTCCCGAGTAAAGACGTGCATGGTTCGGTTTCTAATCAAGTTTTGGCTGGTTTGAATCATGCCTTTTAAGCTGTTCCAAGTATGTACGAATGAACGTTCATAGCTGTTTTGATCCAATGTTTGATCGATATGGAGATGGATTTTCATCCCTATAGGGGTGTCTACTCTTTTCATGCCACTTAAATAGTCACTAAAACTAATAAAAATTAGAAGTAGCTATATTTATGGCACCATATTTTTCACTAAAAAATAGACGTTATATATTTATATTGTAAGTCTCTAAATTACATATGTAATTTTAGTGTATTTACAATGTAAGCCCCAAAACTATATTTGTAAGTCTTAAAATTACATATGTAAATCCCAAAAAAAATTTCATGCAGATTTTAAAACTTACAAAGTTTGACACGGGCAACTTTTCTACCTAGTTTATAATATGATATTTCGGAATTTTTGGCCAAATTTTGGAAATTTTTGTCCTAAGGATATTTCAATCATTAGGACAAAATTATATAGTACTAACGGAATCTAAATGGACGGCGATAGTATATTATAGAATTTAAGCAAAAATACAATGACATATTGTCGAACTTAACAAACTTAGTGGCATATTATAGAACAAGGACAAAGTCAGCGGCACACGATGGATTCTCTCTAAAAAAATCTAGTTAAATTATTTCTTTTTTATTCAAAACAAAACATCTTTTACCTAAATACATTTAGAGAACTTCAAAAGAAGTAAGAAAAAAAGGAGGTTAGTCACTAGCCTAAACACATGAGGGTGGTTGCTCACATCCATGGTATGATATATACATACATTAATCAATAATACACTAATATTATTAAAATTGTTCTTTGTAGTACATGGTGTGAAACTAAAAAATTTAACCTTATATTCTTCTGTTGTTCCATCTTCTTCTTGTTTTCTCATTCCTATTTATTTTTGATAATAATATTGCTACAACTAAGCACTGTTGCTTGCACATGAATACTAGTAGCAGCTGCTAGCTCATGTGTGTGCGCTCCGCAATATATATTATCTATATTTTTACATGAGGAAACAATAACTATCATCTTTGTTAATGATATTGTATTTATAAAAGGTACCTGACTAGTTTTTTAAGAGAAAGATATTTTTGCTAAACATAATCTAGAATGCTATAAAGGTTAAAAATATTAAACGATATAGTCATATAAATTTTTTTTATGAATTAGTGATCAACACTGGTTATGAATCCAATGATCATAATGCAGTATATATAAGTAAGTTGTGGCATTCACTATTTACTAGTTACATGCCTATGCATTACAATGAGATCTACATGTAAAAATAAGATTTTATTGGGCACGCAAATACGCTTTCCGAACCAAACAATTCCTTTGTCATCCACGGAGTATTATGAGGCTTTGTCTTTCTTTATCAATTCCTTGATATTTGCAATTTCTTCATCGCCTTCTTGGGCTTCACGAATTTGATCCACTAGAGTCGGTTGAACCACAAGGGTTGCTAGAGTTCCTGGCTTAACCATGTTTATTCTTAGCTTTTTCCAATTCTTTACACAACTCTAGATGATGGGGCGAGGTCACAAGAGCATTACAGTGCACCTTCCGACTTAGGGCATTTACAACGAAGTTTGCCTTTCCGGGATGATAATGTATTCCAACATCGTAATCCTTGATTAACTCAATCCATCTTCTTTGTCTGAGGTTGAGTTCCGTCTGAGTAAATATATACTTTAGACTCTTATGATCAATGTATACTTCACATCTGCTACCAATCAAATAATGTCTCCATATCTTGAGTGTATGAACAACTACGGCTAATTTAAGATCATGGGTAGGGTAGTTCATCTCATGCGGCCTTAACTGCCGTGAGGCATATGCAACAACTTTTCCTTCTTGCATAAGCACACATCCTAAACCTTGTTTGGATGCATCACAATAAACTTCGAAATCTTTTCTTATGTCGGAAAGGATTAGAACTGGGTAAGTTGTTAGTCTTTTATGTAGTTCTTAAAAACTCTTTTCAGATAATTATGTTCAAACCAATTTCTTTTCCTTATTTAGCAATTTTGAACTTGGTCCTCATACTCGAGGCAAGCTGGGCTACGAGCATTACGACGAGGGCGTCCTGCCGTTTGGTTGATTTCAAAGGGCGCAGAAAGGAGGAGGGCATTACATAGATAAGATTTATTTTCATAAATTCGAAAGATTCATAAGGCAGGACATGGCCAACACAAAGCTTAGCCAAGCTTGACTGGCACACATCAAGAAACAAACCAACATTACATAACCCACCAACACGCTAGTTTAGCAAACCCCCGAAAGAGTTTGGAAAACGTCCTTAGCGTAAACTAAATGCCACATCTCCTAATGAGTCGGCATCGATACAACAGGTCTGACACACAACAACGACTACAACTCTAAGCACTGAGAACTGAAAGCTTGGCGGAGTCGTCCTCGGATGAGGTCGAGCTGGAGGTAGGCTACGGGGCTACAGGTGCATCAAGAGGTGGTGGAGCTACGACAACTGGCGAAGTTGGGGCAGGAGCTGCTGGAGCAGGATCAACGGTCTCTGAAGGCCTTCGCTTGAAAAGTGAACGGTACTGGCGAGCGGTCATGAACTTGGTGCGTGGAGTCGGGCGGAGAGTCGGGTGGAGTCAGGGAGGGCTCGAAGGGGGTGTGGGGTTGGATCCCATGCATGGAATCGGAGTCGGAGTCATGGTCCATCTACAATTTTGAATAAAGGAATAAGTAGCCAGTTTGAAAAAATCTACTAGTAAAGAAAAGACATAAGCATAGCTAATTTTTGGCAAATATAGTTTTTTTAATATAGTCCTTAGGGTCACAACTAAACGATGGTTTCGTCCTAGGGCCAAACCTATGCTTTGATACCACCTTGTAACGCCCCGACATTCGTTAGCCATAAACACAGCTAACTTACACCGGGGTGTTATGCATGACCTGTAATATAGTACCAATCCCAGGATGCACTAGCTGGTACACACAGAATAAATGTGGAATCAAAGTAAACTACTTTATTACGTCACTGGGTAGTAGTCCTTACATAAGTTGCCATCATGGACAGACCCATAGATGAGCAACACAACAACACAGAAAAACATAAAAGCAACGGCGCAAAAGCGAACAACGCGGAGAGACTAAGCGTCTAAACGACTACGCACTAGGCACAGTTCCTAGGCAACTAACTTATTCCACAGGCCAGGCTTGGGCCTAGGCACGAAACATCTAGAAGTCTTCATACTCGGCTTGCTCCTGGAGATACTCCTCGGCGGTCGGGTCGACGTCTTCATCTTCATATTCTATAGATTATTATAAGGGGCAAGGGTGAGTACTTAATGTACTCAGCAAGCCAGGGGAAAGAATGACATGTTTGGTTTAAGCAAGTAGGCTAAGATTTTATTTGCGAAAGCTGCCTTTTTGGGAAAGTGATTTATTTCAAAAAAACTCCTAGTGAGTGGGTGAATGGGTCAAGTTTTAGTTGTCGTGAGGAGGCTCACGCCTTGACCCATTCCACAAGTTGCTTTTGTTAACAACCAAATTTGGTAATTCAAGTATCGGAGATGGAGATAAAATCGAAGCAGAATCCAAGATGGAGATCGTTCCGGAAACAGAGTGAGGATCGGCTAAAGTCCGAATTGGCTACGATCAGGATCGGTAGAGTTCGAGTCGGACAAGGTTGGCCGATTAAGCCGATTACGACAATGTGACTCGGTACATGTTGTCAGGTTGAGTTAATGTACTTCATGAGAATTGCCGTGCACGGATTGAGTCCTGAAAAGGTAATTGTATCTATTAATTAGGGTATTTCATGTAATTTTCTTAGATATAAGTTTGGCAAAAATCTGCCGTAAAGACTTATGGTATCTTAGAGTTTGTTAGAGATAAGAGTCGTGTCCGACATAGACATATTTTGTAATCTCGGGTACAAATAGACACCGAGCCCCATGTAATCGAGACAACACACGATTCAATACAATCTCGGTGCATCGCCACCCTTTACTTTCGTTTGCTTTCGACGAGTTCTTGCTTTCGGATTGAGCTGCATCGGTTTCGATCTTCAACTAAAGGTAAAATTTGTTATGGCGGTTTGCGTTCTCGGGATATTCATGATACCCGTCTGGAAGAACTTGCGTACTGCACCGACAACATCGTCTTTCAAGGTCTCCCAATTCCTCTTATAAAACCTAGCCGGGAAGCCGTCCGGGCCAGGGGCTTTGAGGGGCCCGACCTGAAACATCGCATGGGAAATCTCTTCCTCACTGAATTCAGCACATAAGCTGTCATTCATCTCCTCTGTGACCTTCTGTTGGAATAACCTCACGACACATTCTGGATCAAGGCTCTGGTCTGCAGTAAAAATATTACTGAAGTACTCTGTGGACATATTTTCTATATCTGTTGCCGTATTATGAACAGTGTCGTCTGCATCCTTCAGACTTGAGATTTTGTTCTTCTTTTCCCTCCAGACGGCCCGACTATGGAAAAAACAGGTATTCCTATCCCCTTCTTTTAGCCAGTTGACACGCGAGCGGTGCAGCCATAACATCTCTTCTCGATACAACAATTCATTCATATGATCAGTGGCATTACGGATTTGTGCTCCGATCCATCCGCATTTGCTTGCACAAGCTCAGTCAGTTTCTTTCTTGCCTTTTCTAGCTCTCTACTGACATTCTTCACCTTGGATTTACTCCAATTTCTGAGAGCAGACATAACTTTGGACAGAGCTTTATTTATGTCTCCTAGATCAGCTTTAACTCCAGCATTAATCCAGGTTTCTTCTATTACCTGTGCCGCTTCCGGTTCTTGTTCCCAAACTACTCCCTCCGTATTTTAATGTATGACGCCGTTGACTTTTCGACCAACGTTTGACCATTCGTTTTATTCAAGTTTTTTGCGCAAATATAAAAATATTTATGTCATGCTTAAAGATCATTTGATGATGAATTAAGTCACAATAAAATAAATGATAATTACATAATTTTTTAAATAAGACGAATGGTCAAACGTTGGAAAAAAGTCAACGGCGTCATACATAAAAAATATGGAGGTAGTATCTCATAGTGCAGACACTTCTGGCGTACTTGTTGCTCATCTCTGTCTGTGAGGTTAAGGGCAATGGGGCAGTGATCTGAGCAGGGAGAGACCAAATGAACAACCTGGGCAGAAGCAAAGATATATATCACGCCAGCTATTGTCAGCAATCGCTCTATCCACCCGAACCTTGACAGTATTCCAACCATCTCTTCTATTATCATAGGTATGAGGAGTACCCTTAAACCCCAGGTCATGCAGCTCGCAGTCCTGCAAGACGTCACGAAAAGATTTTATTCCAGCCATCTCTTCTATTATCATAGGTGAGAGCATCGTTATTAATGCTGTATAAAATTATAGAATAATATTTTATAATGTTTAATATGCTTGTTTGATATTTCCAAAACTAAATACGTACTTCATACAAAGAAAATCATACTTTTTGCTCCGTTGATCTTACCTTGGTGTTTACCGTGGTCAATGATGCAAACCAAGTTTAGGAGGAGTCGGGATTAGGAGGGAGGAATTAGCTAGCCGGTTGTTCCCTAATCTAATCTAATGGTCTAAAATTATGGGTCCACTGATTTTAAATAAAAATCGATGCCCAAATTTATCTAACCTATCAGAATACCACGTGGCAGTTTAATGAAATACACGTGTATACTGTTAGAGTTTGTGTTGAATATATATACAGAGTTAGTTATAGTTTAGGACTTGAAGTTGTAATAGGTGTAGAATAGAGTTAGAGTCGAACTCTATCTTAGTCCCTCTTAAATAGAGATACACACCGGTTGTAACCACAAGACAATATTAATTAGCATAGATGTAATATGTTGGATTTGGGAGAGCGCCCATAATCAGTGTCTCGAGGATGTAGACATTGGTTGAATCTCGTTAACAAATATTGTGCCTCGGTGTCGTCTTCACTATTGGTTCCTCTATGGCATTTCTCTCGTATTCTATTCCAAGGCATATATCAGGCCGTTTTTATAACATATACTTGGCAAAAATACCACGTACCAACTCCTGTATGGAGATAAATTAATCCTCCAAATACGATCCCTTGCTAACAAACATTGAATTCTTAACCAAACAAGAAGTATATAAAAAATGCGTAGCTACCCTAGTTAGTTTACTTATGGTAAAACCAGCCCACCCAAGTTCAAGTCCTAGACTTTACACGGGTGCTCGTATTGGCTATCCTAGACCTTGCATGGGTGCTCATATTGATGGCTAATTTCTTTAAGTGGTAAGCGGTTACCCGCATTGACGGTCCTAGCTAGACTTTGCGCGGGTGCTCGCATTAACAACTAATTTCTTTAAGTGGCAAGCGACGTGCTGGTTCAGTCTTTCTAATATGCTTGTAGGGATAGAGTACGTGTTTATAGGGGTGAGTAACAAAACGAAACTCATCGAGATCATTCAAGTTTATGGAGTTTCCGAAAGACAATCTACCGACCATATCACTGAGGTGGCGACTGGCGAGACACCTCACCCACAGGGGCGGATCCAACGTGGGTGCAGGGGGGCCTCAAGTCCCCCCTACACCCACAAGACCCATGGATACCTCCGGAGCACCCCCTTCGATTTTTTCACCATGAATGATAAACTAAATGTCTCTAAATGGCTGAAGATTGAATATACTGTTTAACTGAGCGCCTCCCCCCCCCCCCCCAAATTTTTTATTCCTGGATTCCACACAGTCAACTAGGTTAGGTTATGGCTTCTTTACATACTTAAGAAATTATCAGACCCAATGCATATAAATTATAGATGCATTTAAAATAAATTATATTTGTAACTAACAAAATGTTCATTAAATATATATTTTTCGACTTCCAGACAAATTTTGTCAAACTCAGCACAAACTTTGCAGGAAATACACACCAAGCTCAGATTAATCGAAGAACTAGAGCCTTGGCCAACGGCCAGGCAGCTCAACTGCTCAAACCCATCGGTTTCCATGGCGGCCTTCAGATTCGTCGGCGAGCTGAGGAACTCCATGCACGCCCGCTTGAGCCCATGGCAGTGGTGCCGCTCGGCGAGCTCTAAAGTTGTCGCCGCCGTGGCCACACCAATGTGCTCGCACAGCCTCTCCTCGCAGATTAGCTTCAGCCTTCAGCCTCTCCAGATCATACCTATCAGCCGCGACGATGAGATGCTGCGCCATGGCGGCGCCCTCCCGCGGCGTCCCCGTCTCCGGCGGCAGCGAGTCGGTGTACACGAAGTGGAGCAACGACCTGAACACCTCCGCGTCCATGTCGTCCACCTGGATGGTGCCGTTCGCCGCCACGCCTTCCTTCATGGGGCCGAAGAGTTCCGCCCTGAAGACCCGCGACCGCGCCGCGAGCACGGCACGGTGCGCGGCGACCGTCTCCCCGCCGACCCGGAACTCCACGTCCGCGCCGTCCCCGCTCGCCAGGAGGTCGGCGAACTGGCGGCTCATCTCGGACGGCGGCACCGCGCCGCCGCCGCCGCCGGCGATCTCCTCGGTGGTGCGGAGCTTGTCCATGACGGCGACGTCGAACCGGATGGCGAGGCGATCGTCTCTGACATACTCCGACTGCTCCAGCTGGTCCCTTCTGATGAATCTCTCGCCCCCCCACATGCTGTACTCCTCGCCGGAGGAGCCGCTGCACTTGCACGTGCACGAGGAGCTCCGGTAGGACCAGCCCGGCCGGCCGAGCTCGTCGAGCAGGCTGACCGTGAACTGCGCTCTCGGCGGTGTAGCCGTTGGGGTAGTAGTAGACGATCCAAGAGCGGCCGGTGGCGCGGAACATGCAGGACCTGACGTGCTGCCCATTGCGGACGGTGTTCTTGGTGTGGGAGTAGCCGTCGATCCTGAGCACGTGGTGGCCGTTCACGGCGCCGGCCACGATGGCGAAGGAGGCGGACAGCGGCGCGGTAGTCGGCGGCGGCACGGCTGGGCACGTACGAACGATCCAGGGAACACTCAGACAGTCAGATGTACGTCGTATTATGTATAGTAAATAAATATATGAGAGATTGGTCAAGTCAAAATTAACCGGATCAAAAGTTGTTTTCGAGTTAGCAACGAGTCCAATCAATTCGAGTGAAAACTTGCGTATATATATATAGAGAGAGAGTTATAATACACCTAAACCACATGGTCCAATCTAAAGTCTAAACTGGTTCATCGTCTCGATTCATCTACAAAGGTTTCACTTGTTATCCACTCGTGGGAGGCCCGAATTTCCTAATTTGCGAAGGCTCGCACGGGGATGCGGCGTGCGAATTGGAGATGGCTGATGGCCTGATGCGCGCGCGGGTGGCACCCGAGCGATCACTTCTCCCCTCTAGTCTCTCCTCCCTATCTCTACTACTTTAAAATAAATTCCGTAGTGGTGGCGGTGACTCCAACCCTGATATACACGCCGATTGTACACCGTCCGATCGCCAGATCCAACGGCTCATATCTCCTTTCTCTTCCTCCGCACGTTGCCGCATCCAGCGCACGTATCTCCGCGCTCTCGGTCGCTCCCTCCGCTCTCTCCTCGTCAACCCCCCGATCCACGCCACACGCGCCTTGCAGGCCCACAGCCTCCCTCCCTCGGTCGCTCCTCCACAACCGCCGCCGCATCTCCCCTCCGCTCTATCCCCCTTCAACGCCGCCGCATCGCTTCTCCCTCCCTCCAACGACGCTCCACGCCGCTGCCGCCGCCGCCGCATCCACAATCCTCGCCACGCATCCTCTTCTAGCGTGACTCCGGGCGACGGCTCGAGGATGCGAGGTCGGGGTTTACTGACCCCTCCATGATTCCTCTCCTCTGTGCCGCCCCTCCACGATTTTTGACGCGATCCTCTCTCCCTCTCGCACGCGCCGAACCCTAGAACCGCGCCTCCCGCTCAAGTCCATCCCGCCGTCGCACATTGCGTCACCCGGATCGGCGTGCCGCTGCCGCCGCCACACCAAGGTCAGGGGTTATTATTTTGCAGCTAATCCCATGAGATTATATGCTAAACTGGTGGCTAATTACCCAAGGTCAGGGGTCGCACGGGGGTGCCAGGCCAACCCCGGCACCCCCGGTGGCTTCGCCACTGGCTCTGCTGACGGCGAGGTGGCTGGCACCTCACGTAAAACAGGTCACTAGGTCAGGATGTTTCTGGGAAGAAGCTGCTGCTTCAAGCTTAGTATATGGGGTGATTTCGTATGATTTGATCGGTTTTCTACTTCTTTTTTTTTGTTTGTTGCAGACTTTGATCGGAAGCTGCAATGCGATGAGGGAAAAGGCCCACGTGAGTGTATTGGTCAACTTCTTGTTTGTCTTTATTTTCCTAGACAATTATCTTCGTTGATCTCCCGCAAGCTTTGCAAGTATATACTACATAAGTACATACATTTTGTTCTTGATAGTGTCTGATCTATCTGGTATGGTTTGAACAGCATTATATTGGAATGGTGCGGGAGAACTCATTAAATATTCTGGAATTTGTGCCGGGAAGATCGATCCAGTCACTGCTTGGGGGGCTCGGGTCTAAGGCTGTATGCATATGTTTGATGAGTTAACCAATAATAACTTGATTAAATCCATTTGTTTACCAGGTCATCAGGAGTTATACTGAACAAATTTTATTGCAGTAAACAGATCATTGGCTGTATTCCTTTCTAAAATTTGCAGGAAATCTAGAAAAAAAATGAGAACAGAAATACACAGCTATTTTTTTTGTGTAAACCTGTTGATGAGTGATTATTACTATTTTGCTTATGTGACATGGTATTTAAATTTGTTCAATAAATATCTAGGTAATCTGTCCGTTTTCATCCTTTGCCAAACAATATTTTCATTTAGCTTGCTTCAGGTTTTTTTTATTTTTAGATAGCTAAAAGTGTTTG
This sequence comes from Oryza sativa Japonica Group, assembly GCF_034140825.1. Classification (NCBI taxonomy): domain Eukaryota; kingdom Viridiplantae; phylum Streptophyta; class Magnoliopsida; order Poales; family Poaceae; genus Oryza; species Oryza sativa. The sequence goes on along the minus strand of NC_089044.1, from coordinate 15,697,032 downwards.
GAATATTGATTACAATTTTTTGTTACAAGTTGGATGAAAAAAAGACTCGCTGGCTAGCCAAATTCAAAAGTTAAATAACACACTCCTGCCTATCACTAAATAGTATTGACCTAACCCTAAAAAAGGTACTGATCATGAGTAATGACACATTGCATCAGTGTTATTGCAGTACTTTATGTGAAAAAGAGTTGTTTTCCATGTGCTAATTCTGCACTCGGAGGCCTTGTCAGCAATAAAAAAAAGTGCAGGTTTAGCTATTAAATTGGGTTGTTTGCTACTATATTTAGCTAAAGAATCTGTAAATTCTGGGAGTTTGCCTGTATGTGTTATGCTCATATTTGTCGGTTGTGTGATTTGCAGGACTACTTGGTCAAGTAGGACACTGACACTGCCAATGGAAGCAGAGTGCCATCAAGGTTAAAGACAACAAGATGCTGCTCTTTTACTAGGAGCTGGTTAAGCACTGTAATAGATTTGATGTAAGGTATATTACTTGTTTACGGTCTACTCCCTCCATCCCAAAAAAGGCAAACCGTGGGTTTTCGTGCCAACATTTGACTGTCCGTCTTATATGAAAATTTTTTATAATTAGTATTTTCATTGTTGTTAGATGATAAAACATGATTAATACTTTATACGTGACTTATCTTTTTAATTTTTTTCATAATTTTTTCAAATAAGACTTACGGTCAAATATTGGACGCGGAAACCAGGGTATGTCTTTTTTTTTTGGGACGGAGGGAGTAGGTTGTGTGGAGCTCTGCAATTTGCAGACCTCTGCAGTTCAATTTTTCTTTGTGTCTTGTGATCTCTAACATGCAGATTACAGTAGTCATTACCATCTATTTATCAAGGGTTGTGGCATTGGGTATCAAACAAGTACACTGTTTTCTATTAAACATATAGCTGCAAGAAGAATTGAATTTAGCTTTCTAATGATTAGCTGCTGAACTACAAATTAATATCACTACACGTGAAACAGGGGAAATCAAATACTTGCTGGTTCTTTGAATTATGTTCAGTAGTTGCTGCACAGAGTGCTTAATTTTTTTTATTATTTTCAGCTTGGCCAAATTATGTTGTTCTCTAATATTTGTGAGCAGCTCTATGGAGGGCCATGGCGATTTGCTAGAGCAGCATGGCACCATCGAGGTAATAGTGGCTGTTACAAGGTAACCATCTTTTTCCCCTTCACTTTGACATATGCAGTCACAAAGATGGAGTCTTGCACCGAGTAGAGGTGTTTGTAAACAAAAGTGAAAGAAGATTAGAAAGATGCTTAACTCGAATAGCCTTGTGAAAATCTTACATGCTGATACATAGGAGGCGGCGAAAATGAAATACAACAAGTGTGAAAATGCGGTTGGAATGGTGGGCCCCATCTCTTGAATTTGTTCATCTTATTGATATACTATGCCTGTTATGTAGCTTTGGTGAAATTTGACATATTCGTATAATATGTACACAATATTGCTATTTGTGACATTCGTATGAAATGACCCATATCCACATACTATCATCAAACTGTATGAGTCATGGGTTGAATCACTGTAATTGTTTTGAATAATCATATAGGATTGCTTAAAAAAGGTGTGCTGCCAAACGTGCCATGTGATAATATAATGTTTGTGCACGGTTCGTGGCCCACTTGTTCGGATCTATTTTCTTCTTGTTCAGAAGTATGACCGTTTCCGGTTTGCATGTGTAGTATTTGGCTTGGTGCAACTAATGTGGGTGGAGACCCAATGTGTGGCGCCATGCCGTTCGGGTGTAACGGAGCATGATCTTGTTACGTTTGGGTGTAACGGAGCATGATCTTGTAACGAAGCATGATCTTGTAACGGAGCTATTCACAAACTTTTCTGTTTTGTGTGCTGCAACATAACAATTTTCTTTGAAAATTTTTCCCCTGTTGCAACGCACGGGCACCTAACTAGTATAATATATATTTTATATACATATGTATAAACTTTATATACGTCTACACAAAATTTACATATATGTATATAAAATATATACTTATGTATATATTTTTTATGTATACAAAAAATATATTGCATAAGCATGTATACAAACTATGTATATCTCTATCTCTATCTCTATCTCTATTCTCTACTACTTAAAAAATAAGAGGTGCTTCCATCGTCCGAGCGAAAAAAAGTCCGATAAAAAAACTAGGCGAAAAAAATATGTCCGATCCAAAATAAGGCAACAAAAGGAAAAACCAGGCGAAAAAAATATGTCCGATCCAAAATAAGGCAACAAAAAGGAAAAAATCAAAACGAATCCGACTCCGTCTACGCGGTAAAAAAAGGGTGAATTTTTTTTAAAAAAAACTGTTCGATTCCACAGAAAAAGAATTATCTGTGACACGGTAAAAAAATCGACCAAGCGAAAAAAACAAGCGAAAAAACCGGGCGAAAAAAAGAAAAATAAAGACCGGCTAAAAAAAGTCCGATAAAAAAAAACAAAAAAATAAGAGGTGCTTCCATCGTCGGTAAAAAAACCAGCGAAAAAAAAGTTTGATCAAAAAAACTGAGCGAAAAAAAACCGAGCAAAGAAAACAGATCTGCCCATAAAAAAAGAGGAAAAAAAGGAAAAAAATCGAAACGAATCCGACTCTGTTTACATGGTAAAAAAAGGGCAATTTTTTTTTAAAAAAAAACTGTCCGATTCCACAGAAAAAAGAATTATATGTGACACGGTAAAAAAATTGACCGGGCGGAAAAAACCAAGCGAAAAAACCGGGCGAAAAAAAGAAAAATAAAGACCGGGTGAAAAAAAAAGTCCGATAAAAAAACTGGGCGAAAAAAAACCAGACAGAAAAGGGCAAAAAAGGGAAAAACATAGAAATGAATTCGACTCCGTCGACGCGGTAAAAAATGGCGATTTTTTTTTTTAAAAAAATTGTCCGATACCACAGAAAAAGGAATTATATGTGACACGGTAAAAAAAATCGACCAGGAAAAAAAACCAAGCGAAAAAACCGAGCGAAAAAAAAGAAAAAAAAGTCCGATAAAAAAAGGGCGAAAATAAACACGGGCAAAAAAAACAAATCTGTCCAATCACAAAAAGCAGGGAAAAAAGGAAAAAAAATCGAAACGAATCTGACTTCGTTAACACAGTAAAAAAAGCGAAAAAATTTAAAAACAAATGTCCGATTCTAAAGAAAAAGGAATTATAAATGACATGGTAAAAAAAACTCAAATCCTAATATATCTACAAAGGTCCGACTATATAAGAAAGTGGCGAAAAAACCGTTCGTAAAAAAATACAAGAGAAGAAAAAAATAAAAAGGCAGAAAAAAGCGCGGCAAAAAAAATTAATTTCTATTCATCGTTTTAATAGTCCTAGTCCGTTTGTATCTCTTCTTCATCTCTAATCTAATCTAATCTAACCGCGAATGCGAATTCACGCATACGCGCCGATAAAGTAACTTGCGCGCACCGTCACGTGTTGACTGCCGAGCGAATCCATCCCACTGATCCCATTACTAATCACGGTGATTAGCGTTAATTACGGCAATTAGAGTTAATCATGCGCTAAAGTAATTCGAGAAGCGCTAATCGTCCACCCCGCCCGATTTTTTTTCTTTCATTTTTTTCGCAATTTTTTTCGCTTTCACTTTTTTCGCAAGTAGATGTCAAGATTTAAAACTTTGAAATCAAGATTTTTTTTGAAATTTCAGCTCAGATTTGAAAACTTTCAAATCGAGATTTAAAAACTTTCAACTCAAATTTGAAAGCTTTCAAGTCGGATTTAAAAACTCTCAATTCATACTTAAAAACTTTCAACTCAGATTTGAAAACTTTTATCTCCGATTTGAAAACTTTCAACTCCGATTTGAAAACTTTCAACTCCGATTTAAAAACTTTCAACTCCGATTTGAAAACTTTCAATTTAGACTTGAAAACTTTCAACTCGGATTCGAAAACTTTCATGAAGATTTAAAACTTTCAACTCAAATTTAAAAAAATTAAGTCAAGATTTAAAAACTTAACTCAGGTTTGAAAACTTTTAACTCAAAAAGGAGCCCCCTAATCTAACTATTTAAAAAGAGAAGTTTCTACCGTATATTAAAAAATAAAAAAATGCACGAGAAAATAAAAACGGTTTAAAAAATGCGTGAGGAAAAAAATATCAGAAAAAAGAGCAAAAGAAAACGCGCTAGAAAAAAAGTTCCGTAGTCCATAAAAAAAACACGCGAGAAAAAAAAATTCCATCATATGACAAAAAAGCAAAAAAAAGCATACAATGAAAAAACTGTTAGAAAAAATAGCTAAATTGATGGACACTTGGTTGGATAGGATCCTTCGATTTGTTTTCCATCTCCTACACGACTTGTGTTTCATCATCTATTCTTCTGTATTGGAGACCCTTCACATCTTTGTAGGCAATTATCTGAAGTGTAGCTATTATTCTTGATAACATATTATATAGAAATAATATTAGAAAATAAATATTTTTTAATTGTTATTTAGAGAAGAGTGCAGAATAACTCTATTTTGTGTAGACTTGACCATACGAGGCAGTGTAGGATTTGATTGGTTGCAAGAATGAGAATTAAAGAATATTTTAGATTATATGCATGTTGTCATATGAATAATCCAATTATTTCAGGTAAAGCAAACATCTTAAGGTTGTCATCATCGAGGTTGGGCCATTACATTTAAGATGTTCCAATTTTCTGATTTTCTGATTGTCATCGACATGGTTATGCATGAAAAACGTATATTATCATTATGTTTTTTCACCCGTTGCAACGCACGGGCATGTTTGCTAGTGTATATAATAAAAACAAAAAAGAAAAAAAAAGAAAAAAATGTATACGCACCATCCGTCCAAAAAAAAAGATAACTTCTAATAATGAATCTGGATAAATACTTGTCTAGATTCATTCTGAAAGTTAGTTTTATGGGACAGAGGGAGTATATATTAAGAAAAAAAAAGAGAAAAACTGGAAAAAAAATGAAAGAAAACCGTAAAAAAAATGCCACGTGTCGCCTCCTCCTGCTGCCCCCCCCCCTCCCCCGGCCCCCCCGGTGCCACGTGGGGGGAGGGCACATGACCATCAGCTTTTTAGCGGTTTCGTTGTGAATTGGGGTCTTGGGGGCACCTACTATGCACCCAGTTCTAGGGGCGGGCCTAGAATTTTTTTTAGGCTGAGCTAACCTAACGATAGAAAACAAATTAACAAGTAAACACAAATACATATAGCATTTTATCATGGATAGAAGTAAATTGGGCTACTTGCTAATGACTAAGTATGATAATTAGTGCTAATCTAATGGTGCGTGTATGCAGCTAGGCTAAAATGGCTAAGTACCATAGTTAGTTCTAATGTATGGATACATGCGGTGGAGCCTGGATGCCTGCCCCCGGATGCCTGCCCGTGCTGGCCGGGCCTTGGCTCCGCCGCTGCAGTTCAATGGGTTTCCTACTATAGACTCTCCGGTATATGCGTATGTATGTATTTATATATTTTGTATACATATACAATGTTTATACGCATGTATATAAAGTATACACATGCGTAGTTTATATATGTATTTATATATAAACTTTGTATATACATCTATACAATCTTTTATATGGCAATGTATCATATGCACACGGATATGTAGCTGCACTCATGCACACGTGCGTCCAAAGCCATTCGATCAATATCCTACGGCTAAGTATCACAGTATGGCATTTTTTCAATTAACCGCCCGCCTCCTCCACTAAGTTTTATAAGAAAATCCTCCACAATTCTCGTCTTCCCTCGAGCTGTCCATGTCGCCCCAAAAAATAAGAAAAGGAAACTCGCCCACGCACCGGCACAGCACTGGTGGAGGCGGCGATTTCGAGCGACAATCTGGTATTCAGAGCCGGCGGAGACGGCGACCTCAATCTATGGCGCACCAGCGGAGATGGCGATCTGGAGCGATGACATGCCCGCGGCGGAAGCGGCGATCTGGAGTGACGGTTTGTCTTCAGAGGTTGCCACTACTCTCGCCGTCACAGCGTTTATGCAGAAGCAGCAGAACTGAAACTGAGCTCAGCTAATGGGATTGGAGTTAGCTGTTGCTTTCTTCTCTCCGTATTAGTGAATCGTGTTTCATGGTCTCCTTTTCTCTGATTGTTTTTGCTAGGGGCTCAGAGCAGATGTATCTTATCGTTTTCTTGTTCGCATGAGATTTAAGAGATCATCAATCATCAGTTCATCACCAGCTAACTATTTCAAATCTTTGTCCAATGTCAAATTAACGTTTTGGAAGAATCATGGGACTACATGGGAGATATTCTGCCATCAGCCCATCAGGTTCATGACAACTCCAGTTTTTTTTCTCAAACATGAACAAAATTGCTGCTACAGCGCAGGCAACGGCAGCCTCTGCATCCGCAGGCTTGTCGCCACCTAGATCGCCATCCCCGCCGGCGCGAAATCGATTGAGGTCACTGTCTCTCTGTTGATTTTTTTGTCGCTGCTGCCTCCAAATACGAACCGTTTCCTCCGCTGATATGCAGCGCTTTCTTGCGCTAGATTCAGATTAGTTGATTTTCTTTTTAGCAATATGGACTGCTTGAGGAAAGAGAGTTGTTAAGGGTTCTTTTACAATACTTAGTGGAGGAGGCGGGCGGTTAAATGAATAAATGCCACATTCTAAAACTTAGCCCTAGGATATTGATCGAATGGCTCGGGACATGCGTGTGCATGAGTGCAGATAAATGGCTGTGTACATATGATACGCTGCCCTTTTATATATTATAAATTTACACGTATAATTTTATATATACATATACGTGTATAAACTTTATATGTATATATGTACGGACATGTATTTTGTTTGGATCATACGTACGGAACAGTGATCACACGGGGAGGGAGAATTGTCAATAATTTTTGAGGGAGCAAGGGTAATATATATTCACAAGTCCAAAGTGAAAAAGATTAGATAAAAGGTTTTCTGAATCAAAATTTGGATAATAAAAAATAGCCATAATATAAACGTACGCAATTCACTCTTAAAAATTCACTGGATTGTTTCTAGCTTTGACTATGTTGGAACTAACCACCACTAAACCGAAACATGTCCAATAATGTTAGTACACTAATCACAACGTGGAACAAGTTTGGATATTAGCTCCTTGATCACACCGGGGCAGCTCCTGGATAAATGCTCAAATCCATCGCTTCCCATGGCGGCGTGAAGGTTGGCCGGCGAGCTGAGGAACACCAAGCACGCCTCCTTGAGGCCTCGGCAATGGTGCTGCTCAACCAACGCGAGCATGGAGGCGGCGGAGGCGGCTTCGATGTGCCTGCGTAGCTTGTCTTCGTAGAGCAGCTTCAGCCTCTTCAGGTCGTACCTGTCCGCCGCGACGAGCAGGTGCTGAGCCATGGCGGCCTCCTCCGAATACGATCCTCCTCCTGCCGCTTGTCCGTCGTCCGCTCCGCCGGGCGCCGGCAACGCGTCGGTGTACACGAAGCGGAGCAGAGCGGAGAACACCGGCGCCTCCATGTCGTCCACGCGGATCGCCTCCGAGTCCGACGACGACGCGGCGGCCGCGGCGGTGGCCTCCCTCATGGCGCCGAACAGCTCCGCCCTGAAGACCGGCGACCGCGCCGCGAGGACGTACCGGTGCGCGCGGAACGCCTCGCCGCCGACCTGGAACGTGACGTCGGCGCCGTGCTTGGAGTCCAGAAGGTCGCCGAGGTGCCGGTGCAGGTCGGACGGCGGCACCACCGCCGCGAAGTCCGACGGCGGCCTGTCCTCCGCGCGGAGCTCCGTGGAGACGCCGACGTCGCACCTGATGGTGAACTTGTCGTCCACGATCGAGCCCTCCATCAACTCCCTCTCGGCATACTTGCTAAAACCATACCCGATCCCCTTCCTGCTGAACACGAATGGCTCTGTGGTATGCACAAACGCCGGCGGCGTGGGCTCGCCGTTGAAGAACAAGCTGAACTTGGCAAAAGCCTTGACGGCGACGATGACGTTCTCGTCGATGGAAGGGTAGACGGCCATGTACGCGGAGGCGTCGGCGACGTCGCCGTTGGGGTAGTATCCGATGCGCCATAGATGGCCTCCCACGGTGAAAGGGCGGGAGTCCATGTAGCAGCCATTGGGGAGGCGGTCCTTGGTGTGGGAGTAGCCGTCGATGTGGAGCAGGTGGTGCCCGGTCACCGTGCTCCCGACGATGGCTGACTCCGTGGGCTTCGTCGTGTCTCCGGCCATCGGCGTGGATTCGGAGGTGGGGCGGCGGCGGTGGCGGCGGCAGACGGCGAGAGAAGAGAGAGGAGACGAGGGGTTTTTGTAGTTTCGCGAGGGTTTCTATGAGCGGATGACAGGTGGGACCGTCTCTGAAGTGGAGACTGGGGGCGAATCCACTGGACGCTCATTAGGCCACCCGCAATAGTTGTCTATAGGTTCTCTACAAGAGATCTATGTCAGCATATTTTCCTACTTGGAAGAGATTAAATAAAGAGAGAGAGTAAATCTATCTACTAATCTGGAGATAGTCTATAGAGAAAAACGAGACAATGGATGAGAGAGCTATAGATATCCATGTAGACATACTATTGAGGTGGTTTACTATTAATCTAGTCTATTGCTTAGATGTACATGTTTTGTAGAGAGCATCTTATTTTACCATTGCGGGTGCTCTTAGACGTTTCGTATGTTTGGAGGTGGGTCTTGGGAATCATCTCCCATGCACATAAAACGGAGCGGTCCATTAGCACGTGATAAATTAAGTATTAGCTATTATTTTAAAAAAATGGATCAATATAATTTTTTTAACAACTTTTATATAGAAATTTTTTAAAAAAAACACATCATTTAGCAGTTTAAAAAACGTGCATGCGGAAAACGAAAGAGGAGTGTTGAAAACTTGCTCTTGCAAACACACCAGTCTACATCCTGTGCGACGTATCGTCTCCGACGAGGTTCCGTACGGACGCCCGGACCATCGCCTCCACCACCGTGACTCTTTCAGTCCCGCTGCCACCATCCGACCTGGGCAGGCCGCAGGCACCTCGCCGACCTCGTCACTAAGAAGGCGCTAACATCATGCCGACGAGGCGTTATGGTGTTAAGGGCAAGTTTTATTAAAGGGTAGTTGTCATATCTAAATTTTATTCATGTAAGATAAGAGGTGATATACTCCCTCCATACTCATAAAGAAAGAAAGTCGTTTAGGACAATATTTAAGTCAAACCTTGGGAATATAAATCATTAATAACTCTTAAGTTGTTGAGTTTGAAAATATAAAAGTTATATGAATAGATTAGTCTTGAAAAATACTTTCATAAAAGTATGCATATATATCACTTTTCAATAAATATTTTTATAGAAAAAAGAAGACAAAGTTGTCTTTTGGAGACCGAGTCGCTGTCCTAAACGACCTCCTTTACGAGTACGGAGGGAGTATACAATACTCCCTCCATCCTATAATATAAGGGATTTTGACTTTTTGCTTGCACTGTTTCACAATTCGTCTTATTAAAAAAAATTAAAATTATTATTTATTTTATTTGTGATTTACTTTATTATCCAAAGTATTTTAAGCACAACTTCTCATTTTTTATATTTGCACAATTTTTTTAATAAGAGTCAAACAGTGCAAACAAAAAGTCAAAATCCCTTATATTATGGGATGGAGGGAGTACACCACATCTACATTAACACTACCTATAGTATACTAACCTAAATAATTTTATTTTATTTATTTGTCCAATCCCCTCTTCCTTTTATCTCCTTTTTCTTAGGTTTGATGCAAAGGTTGCTCCTTGTATGAGGGGTGGTTCACCTTCTCTATCCTAACTTATTTCTTCCACCTCATAATTCAATCATATATAACTTTTTTAGGGGCACCACATCAAGCATCATAGTACTTGCCCTAAGGGCGCATAGGTGCATTGCATTATTGTACGCAGGGTTCAAAATTTCAGAATTTTCGGTTCTATCGGACCTGATATGATATTATTTCAGCCAAAATTTTAGATATTTTAATATTTTTTGTGAATTTGGTAACTTTTAAAAAATTTGACCAAATTTTGTTTTAAAAAAAAGGCAAACAATTCCGGAGTAGAATTTCCAAAATTTCAGAAATGGAGAAAACGAAATATTAAACCCTGATTACGGGATGGTCGTCGGTGTTTAGGGTGAGTTATATATTTGGCCGGATGATGAAAGACAGCGCTGCCATAGCGGTCACCACAGTCGACTGACATTTTGAAAGCCCTTTGGCACGATATTATCTCGCCCAAATTTTTAATTTTTTTCTAATTTTTTGTGAATTTGGTTGGGATGTATTCAAATTCAGTCAAAACTTCGAAAATGCTCAGTACCGGCCGCGCGCGCCATGCGATCGAGCCGCGCGGATCGAACGGCTATCCATCGGGCTATGACGTAGCCGTTGGATATTATTCAACGCAAATTCTCCTTTCTCTTATTTCTTCAAAAGATTTTTTTTCTCATAAACTATTTATTTAATCTATGATCTGATTACACCACTAAATTTATTACAATTAAAACTTTACAACAAGAGTACACATGATTATATTTTGAAAAAAAATATTTTAGCATTTTTATTCAAATTTTTTTAGAATGCTGCATATGGTTCTTTTGATGTTTCAACCAGTAGTTTTACGATGTTTCCTACCTATCTATCGATCTATCTATCTATCTATCCTTGAACTCCTTCCCAAATATTTGTCCCAAGGTACAAGATTGGCAGATTGTCCCAAGGTACAAGGATTTGCACTTGAACTGTTTGCCCCCTCTGCAAGGCAGATTGGCAGGCCTACCTAACTTGTTGCATTTGATCCTTCTATTTTTAATTGTTATATCATGTTTCCTTGTAACCATCTAGTTACGCCTCAGTATTCGTGCACTCTGTGCAAGTATCGACGGTCGCATTCAAACTTAAAATCTGAGAAACATCTTGGGTAAAACTTGATTTACAAATGGTTTGAAAAACTTGACACCTGGGTCGGTGCCTTGTGAAAGAAAATGAGTTTTAAAAACAAAACTCGCGACACAAGGCCATTCCTGGGCGGGATGCTTGTGCGGTCACTTTAAGGACCGATTCCTTTGGAATTACATCCGAACATATAACAAGTGCGACCACATGGGTGGAATGGGACACCCCTAGCTGAGTAACTAGCTAGGTGTTGATGCGAAAAAAACACACTAGCCTGGAAGATCTGCTTAACTCCAGTGCAGGTCCTAAATCTTACTTTCGGGTTCAAAGACGTGCTAGTTGATTTGATCCTGCAATCAACAAGAAGGAAAAAAAAAGATAGCCGATCGGCTAAGGGCCGATGACATATCGTTAATCATTAACCCGATGTTATTGACATTAGATCGGCAATGAAGATTATAGCAACATAAAGTTAAAACGATATATAATCTTTTTCTCGAAATATATTTAAACCATGTGATTGGAATAGATCGAATAGTAAGTCGAGACAGTATAAATCACTTATGTTTAAAAGTACTTTAAGACGAAGATTATATAGACACTCATAGCATAGCCGATCAAATAGATCTAACATGTATCGGCTAATACTCCGATACCACCCTATATCAAGATATTAAAACAAATAAAATATATCAAACAGTAAGCCTAATATACTTTAATGCTATAAGATCTTAATATAAAGGGTAGGTTTAGCATATCAAGTGAACATGTAAAGATTAAAGGTAGCTAAATCAGGTAAGATCGGCTGAAACCCCGATACTATCTCTATTGATGATCATAAGACGAACTAGACATTATGGTTATGAATATTACTTAATAGATCGAACTCAACCGATGTAGTATTAAGCATAAGAATAAACACAAGATCTAAACAAGTTGATGAACACCTCTATGAGATGGTACCGATATCGCAGTCTCGTTGGAAGTGGTTCGCACCGTTTTTTCTACGACACGCTCCTGTAAGATGCCATTGTATAGCGGTGCCGGATTGGGGTGTGACACATATTTTGGAAACCCTGTATTAAGGGAATTCGTTTTATTTTTTGTTCCACAAAAAATGTTTCACCTAATGTACTCACAATGTTTCACTATGTATAGATCTAATGTTGTAGTGAACTGAAACATTCTTTCGCTATTTTACTGAAACATTGTTTTTAATATAAGGTGAAACAACGCCCGATTTAAACGATTGAAACATTTTCGATCTACTTAGCGAAACAATTCCAATATACTTTGTGGAACATCGTGTAACATTTAAAAATAATTCAATAATAAGCTAAAAAAATTTTGTTGGAATATATGCATGTGTGGTCTTGTTTTAAAGATTTAATTGCAACGAATTTAATGGTGCAATCGGATTATGATTTGGATAAATAATTTAAGAGAAAAATTAGTTTAATAAAATTGCTCAGCAGTTAACCCACCGTACAACAAAATCAATCAGTTTCTTTCACGTAAACAAGCTCACAGCCATTGCGTACAAGGATAGAGCAGCATGCACACCGGAGCTCGTCATGGACTCCAACCACCGGCGCCGGAGTTCAGAGCCAGGGCCGGTGCAACCAGCTGGCCTCGCGCGTCCTCCTCGTCCGATCTCACGAGAAGAGACCGCGCGATGAACGAGGCGACCCTGGATTCGGGCTTCGTTATGTAGGGGCTGTGAGACGCAACGCAAGCGAGATCAGTTCGAAATGAGAAAGAGGAGACGAAGAAATCGAGTCGGAGAAGGCGTGGGTCGGGACGGACAGGACAAGACGAGGCGAAGCTGACAAATCAACACGTGAATTCTGATCCGATATGGACACGCAAGGACTAACGAAAATCTACTAGAAAAACATCTTAAATTTTTATAATAGTATATATAGAGAGATAGCCACAAGAAGAGGAAAGGAAGGAGATTAGATTAGATTAGCGACGAATTCGTCAAACCCATCATCTCCTTCGCGCCGTCGTCGACCACCATCACCATGCCGACACCCGAGCCCTCGACCTCCGCCTCCGCCATCGTCTCCGGCACGGTGACAGGGCACCACGTGCTCACCATCGACGGCTACTCCCGCACCAAGGCGAAGCTCCCCACCGGCCGGTTCACCGCGTCTCGCCCTTTCACGGTGGGAGGACACTCCTGGAGCATCCACTACTACCCCAGCGGCGATCGCTCCGACACCGCCGGCTTCATATCCGTCTTCCTCGAGCTCAACCCCGCCGCCGACGCCGCCGCCGCCGCCGGCAGCGGCGGCTCCGAGCCCGTCGACGCGCGTGTCACGTTCAGCTTGCTGGATCAGGCCGGGAGGTCCGTGCCGTCCCACACCATGGCCACGGATCTGCACGACTTCGCCGCCACCGGCTTCGGCTTCGGTCGATTCATCGAGAGGTCGTACCTGGAGCAGTCGGAGCATCTCAAGAACGATCGGTTCGCCATCCGGTGCGACGTCGTCGTCTTCTCCGACGAGCTCCGTGCGGAGGCCCGCACCGCTGACGCCGCAGCTCTTTCCGTCGCGGTGCCGCCGTCGGACCTGAGCCAGCATCTCGGCGGCCTCCTCGCGGCCAAGGAACTAGGCGCCGACGTCACGTTCCTGGTCGCCGGCGAGACGTTCACGGCGCACAGGTGCGTTCTCGCGGCCCGGTCGCCGGTGTTCAGGGCAGAGCTCTTCGGCCCGATGAAAGAGAGCGCCGCCACGGCGGTCATCACCGTCGACGACATCGAGCCAGACGTGTTCAGGAACCTGCTCACCTTCATGTACACCGACACGTTGCCAGAGACAAATCCACAAGAGCTGGAGGAAGAAGAAGAAGACGACGACGACGACTACGAGGACGATCAAGCTCAAGCTGCTGCAATGGTCGAGCATCTGCTCATCGCGGCGGACAGGTACAACCTGGAGAGGCTGAAGCTGATCTGCGAGGATAGGCTGTGCAAGCACATCGACGGCGAGTCCGTGGCGACGATCTTGGCCTTGGCTGAGCAGCACAGCTGCGATGGGTTGAAGGAGGCGTGCTTCCAGTTCCTCAGCTCGCGATCGGCTCTGAATTCTCTGGTGGCCACCGATGGCATTGAGCATCTAGCTAGATGGTGCCCCTCTGTTCTCAACCAGCTCATGTCCAAGGTTGCTGCTCTTGTTCCTGTTGATTTCGTCGTCAGGGAAACAAGATAAGTTAATTAGCATGGGGTATCAGTGGCATTGTAATATGACATGTTGTCATGTTATGGTCTGGAAGAAAATCTGGAGGTTTCTGCAAATACTAGTATAGTCTTACCCTGAAATTAGACTCAATGATCTGTTTTATTTCGATCTTGTCATTGCATTCTTTTGGGATATTACTGTTAACGTCAAGGAAAACTACTACTGTAAGAATTATAAACAATTGCTTGTCGGCGTTACGCACCCGTTTGCCACTTTGTTCTCAACTATTCCGATTCCAGCAAACACTGTTGACTTTTTCTTTATTTTTTTGTGTTTCTTCTTTCTCCATTGTTGTACTGTATCTCTACTGAGCGTACATCTGGTAAACTGTGTTTTGGGGAGAGTGATTTCATCCCTCGAGACGATATCCTCTCGTTTCGTACATGACACCTAAATAGTCAGTAAAAAAATTATTTTTTTTTGCAAACATAGATTAAAATAAAAGGAAAAAAAGTACGAATTACACTCCCGAACTATCGCGGTCGTCTGAATTACCCCCCTTAACCACAAAACCGGATATTTTTCACCCCCAACTATGCAAACCGGACGAATTACCCCCCTCGGCCCAATCCACGGTGGTTTTGGTCTACGTGGCGTACACGTGGCAGTTCAGTCAGCGTTTTTTTAATTAAAAATTGTGGGACCTACATGTCATACACTTCTTACCCTCTCTCTCTACTCTCTCTCTCTCTTCTCTCTCGCGCAGCGCGCACGGCGAGAGCGTGGGGACGGGCGGTCGGCGACAGCGGCTCGTAACGGCGGCGGCGCGGAGATGAGGCGAGCGCGCAGCGGGCGGGCAGGTCGAGGAGTACCACCACGCCGAGCAGGTCGACGAGCCCCACCACGCCGAGCAGGACAACCACCACCGCGCCACGCAGGACGACATGGGCAGCGACGGCGAGGAGCTCCAGGGCGAGCGTGGCGGCGCGCTCTTCCTCCCGCCCTTGGGCCCGGTCGGCATGGGCGGTCCGTGAGGTGAGGCGAGCGCGGCGGTGCGGACGGCGCGGACGTCGGCGCAGAGGCGGAGGCGGCGGAGGAGCGTGGCGGCGGAGGAGCGGACGGCGCGGACGTCGGCGCGGAGGCAGAGGCAGCGGAGGAGCGTGGCGGTGGAGTGCTTCGCCGCCACGCTCCTCAGCTGCCTCCGCTCCTCCGCCGCCTCCGGCTCCGCGCCGACGTCCGCGCCGGCCGCACCACTGCGCTCGCCTCACCTCGCCAACCGCCCACGCCGACCGGGCCCAAGGGCGGGAGGAAGAGCGCGCCACCGCCGCGCTCGCCCTGGAGCTCCTCGCCATCGCTGCTCATATCGTCCTGCTCAGCGTGGTGGGGCTCGTCAACCTGCTCGGCTGCCACCGGGCTTGCCTCACCTCCGCGCCGCCGCCGCTGCGAGCCGTTGTCGCCGACCGCCCGTCCCCGCGCTCTCGCCGTGCGCGCTGCACGAGAGAGAAGAGAGAGAGTAAGAAGTGTATGACATGCGGGTCCCACAATTTTTTAATTAAAAAAACGCTGAATGGACTGCCACGTGTACGCCACGTAGACCGAAACCACCGTGGATTGGGTCGAGGGGGGTATTTCGTCTGGTTTGCATAGTTGGGGGTGAAGAATATCCGGTTTCCTGGTTCAGGGGGTAATTCGGACGACCGCGATAGTTCGGGGGTGTAATTCGTATTTTTTCCAATATAAAATATATCACTCTACAAATATGCAAGTTTAAATTCAACTTGTACAAGTTATAACGAAATTAACAAATATAGTTGCGAATGTATAATAACTATTTTCAGTTTAATTTGTTCTTTTTATTGCAACTTGTAGAAGTTGAATTTGATCTTGTCAATTTTTTCAAGTTTTTTAATAACTATTTAGATGACATGCAAACAACGAGGGATGTCCCCTCGAGGAATGAAAATCAACATCATGTGTTTGGCTCTTATCTGCAATTGTAATTTTGTACTGTACCTGTACTTATGAATTGTGCACGTGCACTTGTGAATCAATCCAGCAAATTGTGTGCTTGCCTCGTATTGCTATTTGCTGCATCCATTACCTGTCATTGAGATTTAACCGCAAACTCAATGAAACCCTTTGTTGAGTCCGGTGGTGCTCACACCATAAATTACGGTTTCAACAATAAACCTCTGAACTGTACCGTTCATGTTGAGTAAGCCAAAGGGAATTACCGGTTTACAAAGTGGTGTATACTGTGTATAGAGGCAATGGATGTAGTCATTGCGGCAATGATGTAGCTCCTTGTTTATCTGCACCTTATACTGTTGTTTGGTTTAATTTATCAAGAAGTCTTCTTCCATGAGATTTGCTTTGGTCCAACAAAAAGTACCTCGTGGTACCGGTACATCGTGGTACCAAATCGTTTGTGATCGTTGGATTTAGCAAATGCCCATCCTGCCAGCTAGATCCAACGATTGGAAACGATTTGGTACGATTTGTGATCGTTGGATTTAGCAATGTCCATCCTGCCAGCTAGATCCAACGATCGGAAACGATTCAGTACCGTGATGTATTGGTACCTTAAGATATTTTTTGCTGGACCAGAGGTAATCTTCTTCTTCCATAGTTTAGTTAACTCTTTCGAAATGGATAGTTCAGTGCTCTCTGTTACTCTCTTTGGCGACGTACTGAGAATTATTCCCCTAAACTCTGCCTTTCTATAACAAAATGCTTGATTAAAAAATACAAAATAAAATGACTAAGTAGCAATATAAGCTAGTTGCTGAGAGCCCTCTATTTTGCTGGTTTTAAGACCCTGGGATTTAGCAAAGCTGGTATTCTTTTCTCCTAAAGATGAAGATTAAGTTTTTTACGCAAAACGAGATGGTATTAACGTATGATTGATTCAATTTTAATTATTACAAACTTGAAAATTAGATTAATATGATATTTTAGAGCAACTTTCATATAAAAAGTTTTCGCACGAAACACACCGTTTAGTAATTTAAAAAGCGTGTCACAGAAATCTTAACCTTCATCAAACTTTTGTTGGAGAAAAGTAGTGACTTTTATTGATTGTTACTCTCGAAATATATCTTATAGATAAATTAGTTGGCAATAAATTTGAATCAAATTAGCATTCAGGCACCAGGGAAAAAAAAAGAAAGAAGAAACAACAAGTGTTCCAGAGTGTAACAACATTTAGGAGAAGAAGCACATTTGGCTGAAATTGTTTTAAATTAAGCATGAATTTGTCCTCCTGAACAACCTTACATGCTACCGAAACACTTTCAAGCTTTAAGGCGCAAGTTTTCATTTGGCTCCAGATAGAAGTTGAGAGCCCCTGACAATGAGCTCCTTGACAAGAGACGGGCAGCTCTTGATCAGATGCTCGAACCCGTCGCTCGCCATCACCGCGACCATCGTCGCCGTCGAGTCGATGAACCGGAGGCACGCCTCCTTGAGGCCACGGCAATGGTGCTGCTCCGCCAGCGCCATGAGCGTCGCCGCCGAGCCCAGCTCGACGCGCCCGCACAGCTTCTCCTCGCACAGCCGCATCAGCCTCTGCATCCCGTACCTGTCCGCCGCCACGAGCAGATGCTGCGCCATCACCACCTGCTGCTTCGTCTCCGTCTCCGGCAGCTCGTCGGTGTAGACGAAGGCCAGGAGGGCCCTGAACACGTCGGCCTCCATGTCATCCACCTCCACCACGGCGTTGCTGCCGCCGCTCACGCTCTCCTTCATCGCGCCGAAGAGCTCCGCCCTGAACACCGGCGACCGCGCCGCGAGCACGGACCGGTGCGCGGGCACCTCCTCGCCGGCGACGTGGAACGTGACATCGGCGCCTTCCATGGACTCGAGGAGGCCGCCGAGGTGCCGGCGCAGCTCCGGCGGCGGCACCTCCACCGCCACCACCGGCGCTGTCCGGTCCTCGACGCGGAGCGCCCCGACGACGGCGACGTCGCACCGGATCGTGAAGCTGTCGTCCCTGACGTACCCCAGCTTCTCCAGGACCTCCGCGCCGATGAACTCGTGGTAGCCGAATCCGGTCTCGCTGACGGTGAAGCCGTGCATCCCCGCGTCAAGTTTGCAGGACATCATCGGCTTCCCCAACCGGTCGAGCAAGCCGAACGTGGCCCGCGCCCTCACCGGCTGCTTGCCGCCGGCGACGACGAGCTTCAGGTACACCGCGACGAAGCCGGGAGGAGAGGCGCGGCTGCCATTGTGATAGAAGAGAAGGCACCACAGGTGATCGCCGACCTTGAACGTGCGTGACTTGATGAACTTGCCGGCGGGGAGCTTCTCCTTGATGTAGGAGTAGCCCTCGATCTTGAGGATGTGGTGCCCCTTCACCGTCCCGCCGACGATCGCCGACGACGACGAGTAGGGCGGTGGACGGGCGCCGCCGCCGTCGTCTGATCCGCCGGTGGCCATATGGACGACAGAAGCAGTGGCGCAGGGCGACGACGAGATCGGCGACGGCGAGGGAGATCGATCAGCACCGGATTCGGATGCCCGAGAGATTTTGTCGTGATAGGTTCGATTTATAATTAGTTAGTTAATCGTGTCTTTGCGCGTCTTGGATTACTTGTAATCGCACATCTTTTGTATGTCCTGATCCGTGTGACTTCGTGAGGGCGTCGGCCGTGAACTCGACGGTCATTTTTTTTTTGTTCAGACGCCGCCGGCGTCTCTGCTGTGGCGACCGGAGAAATCGGGCAAATCTCCGGCGATCGACGGCCATCATCGCGTGCCGAGCTGGGCTTTTCAGGCAGAGGCGTAGCTGCTTAGAGCAAGTATAATAGTAGGTTATAAGTTGGCTAAATGCTGAGGCGGATGAGAGAAGAGAGGAGAAGCGGGCTGCAAACTTATAGCCGGCTTGGACAAAAGAACCAAGAAACTATGTGAGAGAGATAAGTGGGTCCTATGTTAATTATAAAGAGCTAACTATTATATTGGTAGGCTGAGAGAAGGCTATAAAGACTCTTATAGTCAACAGGTTGGCTGTATGGCTATATTATTAACCTTGCTCTTATCAGCTCCGCCGTGGCGTGACATGATTACAACTCTGAAAAACTAAACGTATCCGCTTATTAGAGCAGGTACAATAGCAGGCTATAAGCCGGCTATAACCATATATCGAAAAGAAAAGAGAAGAGAGAGAAGAAAGCGGGCTACAGATTTGTAGTCGGCTGCAACATGGATTCTAAGATGTTATGTGTGTATGAGAGATGGGACCGGGTATTAATGATGTAATATATTTTTATAGTTAACTATTATATGAACTAGGAAGGAAGCCCGCGCAGTTGCGCGGGCAATTTATTTTTTATTTATTAAAGAACTACTGAAAAAAAGTCATATATCATCATAACTAACCATAGATTACCTCATATCTTTACCGTAAAAGAAGGAAGTATTTGTACCGTGAAATATTCAAAGGTGGGTGTGCACACGTTTATATGCTCGCTTAGGATTGCCTTTTACATTATTAGTTAAAACAATATTTTCAAGAAAATTGGCGAGGGTGTCATGAAGCAGCGCTATGGCAGTGTGGCTTCTTCGTCAACCTCGTAAAGAGTGGTCGCTACATACATGTATAATTTGAGGAACACCTTAGGGCTACGAAGAAAGAAACAGAAAACTACCAGATGGGGTGAACCATATATGCACTCTTCTTTTTTGTTTTTGGCATCTCTTGTGTATGTACGTGCATAGAGAGGGATTAGCTGGTTTTAGGAGCGAGGGCTTACCTGAATAAATCTAATTGAATGGTTGAAAATAATGGATTCACCGGTTTAAGTGCAAATCGATAGCTAGATATTTTGTTTTTTCTTACAATTTTTTTTTACATTTTCTCCAATTTATTAGAGCATCACATGGCATCTTCCAAGTATTAGAGCCTAATTTGAATACAACTCGAAATTGCACATATTTTTACAACTTAAAGCATATTTAATTAATAAAGGGTTTAAATTATTATTTTGGTTTTCCATCTAATCTAAATGAGAAGAAAAAAGAAAAAATAAGGATGTGAGACCCGGTGTGTGTACGTTCATAGTACGATACATAGGTACATATTTTTTCTTAAGGAGGAATACCTGCGTACGTACTGTATGTACGTAGGTACGTACTTTTCTTAAGGAGGAATACCTAGGTAGCTATGTGCATGTATATTGGCTGGTAGTGGCAGTATGACGTGAGCCTTTTTACAAATAAATTTAATTATTAATTTTTAAGATAGATCTAATGGTTGAACATAATGGGTCTACCAGAATAAATGAAAATCGATGGTCGGATGTTTTATTTTTTCTTACAATTTCTATGATTTATTGGAGCGCCACGTGGCGGTCTAGGAACGCTTATAGGGTAATATGTGGTGGATTAGAAGCGTTTGTAGGAAGTTTATCCTCTTGATTACTTTTTCTCTTTATGAAAATATTTGCAACAATAATTTTGGAATAGTTCGTAGGAAGATTATCCTCTTGATTATTTTTCTCTCTTTTCTCTTCATGAAAATATTTGCAATAACAATTTTTGAATAACCACAACCTTCTAAATTAAATATTTGTAACAATATTTTTTAGATCGTCATAACTTTTAACTTTAAATCGCACGTTCACTCTTTATCTATTTGGACCATTGTGTTATTTATGATAAAAATCATAATTAGAATTTATGACATATGTTGTCTACTTCGCTCGTAAAATGTATATTCTTCTAAGTTCTATTCATTCAATCATATATAAAAATATATATATAAAATTGTGACTACATATTATTTTATCCTGTACCACTTCACTTGCATGCATAAATAAAATAGGAAGTGACTATATATATTGTTAGATAGATCTACTTTTTAAAGTCTCACCTTGTAAGAACAATGCCCGCACAGCTGTAAACATATATTTTTAAATTATACTTTTTTATCATATTTGTGGAGTAATAAATTTTGTTTTACTACTATAAAATATACTATTTTATAAACCATCTTTTTTCTAGCGACGTAAATATATTTTTTAGGTCTTATAGCTTTTCTTTTTACTCGTGTACGTACGTATTTTTTTCAACTGAAACAGTACCTTTTTAATAGATTTTATATAGTACGTAAGTACGTTTCTTTAAATGAACAGTACATATAGGTTTTTTTTTTTAAGGTCCGCGTAAGTACGTGAGATTTTTCCTTTTTTCCATTGTGCGTATGAACGTGAGAATTTCCGGTATAAAACGGTTTCACTCGAATTCACACGATATCAATAGAAAGCAAATAGATCTAATCCAATGGTCTAAAATAATGGGTCCACTAATTTAAATGAAAATCGATGGTGAGATTATAAAATGCCACATGGCAACATAAGAGTGTTTGTAGAAACGCCACATGGCGGCTTAGGAGCGTTTGTAGGATAATTAATGGACTTTTAGTATATAATAGAAGATGGGCTATTAGATTGACTATAGATGTTTTGGAGCCAATAGTTGGCTATACTATTTACCTTGCTCTTATTGATTACAACTAATGATTATTAAATTGGATCTCTAGTCCGGCGTTGAATCCGTTGATCTTTCGCTGTTCGACTTCGATCTCTCGTCGCCGCCGTCGCGTACGTACGTGTGCGCGCTAGCCACCACAACGTACGCACCATGCCGTCGTCCGCGGCCACCGGCGGATCAGAATTAGTCTGGCCGCCGCCGCCATACTCGTCCGCGTCGGCGATCGTCGGCGGCACGGTGACGGGGCACCACATCCTCCAGATCGACGGCTACTCCTACACAAAGGAGAAGCTCCCCCACGGCAAGCTCAAGTATTCCCGCATGTTCAATGTCGGCGACCACCAATGGCACCTCAGGTACTACCCCAATGGCCAGGGCTCTGCCAACGCCGATTACATCTCCGTCTACTTGGGCCTCGATGCGGCCGCCGCCGGGCACGCGAAGGAGCAGCCGATGAAGGCGCGAGCCACGTTCAGCTTGCTCGACCGGGCGGGGAAACCGGTTCCGTCCTACACGCTTGACGCGGGGATGCACGACTTCGCCGTGGGTGGATCCGGATTCGGCTACCATCAGTCAGGGCCGGCCCTGGCCCTATGCAGCAGAGGCGACCGCCGGGGACCCATGATGGTGGGGGGCTCATGATAGTGGGGGGCCCAACACCTAATACTAGTAGTCTAGTACCTATCTATTGCCTATCTGGAAGCAGAAACGCCGAAACGAGAGGAGCTGGAGCGTCGTCGCCTCATCGCCCCATCTAAGACACTATTGACTTAATAGTGTTATTGATGATTTTGTATCAAGAAATGTCCGAAGAAGTATCTTTTCATGAGAAGCAATGGATATGATGGGGTTCTTTTCTTCATTAAGGTGATGATTGGTTCCAAGGTATAAATATATTGTTGTTTTGGTTGACTTTATTTCTCGATAATTACCAGACATGTTAAATTTAATATATGGAAGTATTTATTTTTGTTTTGCAAATAAAATTAGCGTGTGTATATATATATATATCATAAAATTTTATATATAGCTTGTAGGGCCTATCACGATGAGTTCATCTAGGGCCCTCAAAATCATAGGACCGGCCCTTGGCATCAGTTCGTCAAGAGGGAGCTCCTCGAGAAGTCCGGGCATGTCAGGGACGACGGCTTCGCGATCCGGTGCGACGTCACCGTCGTCGTGGAGCTCCGCACGGAGGACCGGACGCCGCCGTTGGTCGAGGTGCCGCCGCCCGACCTGCACCGGCACCTCGGCGGCCTCCTCGAGTCCGGGGACGGCGCCGACGTCACGTTCCACGTCGCCGGCGAGGAGGTGCCCGCGCACCGGTATATTCTTGCGGCGCGGTCGCCGGTGTTCAAGGCGGAGCTCTTCGGCCAGATGAAGGAGAGCAGCAGCAGCAACACCATCGTGAAGGTTGACGACATGGAGGCGGAGGTGTTCAGGGCCCTCCTCGCCTTCATCTACACCGACGCGCTGCCGGAGACGAAGACGAAGGCGAATCAAGAGGACGAGCTGGTGATCGCGCAGCACCTGCTCGTCGCGGCGGACAGGTACGGCATGGAGAGGCTCAAGCTGCTCTGCGAGGAGAAGGTGGTCGAGTACATCGACCGGGGCTCGGTGGCGACGCTCATGGCGTTGGCAGAGCAGCACCATTGCCAAGCCCTCAAGGAGGCGTGCTTCCGGTTCCTCGAGTCGAAGGAGACGCTGAACGCGGTGATGGCGACCGACGGCTTCCTGCATCTGATGCAGAGCTGCCCATCTCTTGTCAAGGACCTGGTTTTCAGGGTTGCTGACCGTCATTTTCAGTAGCATGCATGCAGGGTTGGAAATTTCGGACTCCTCCCATTCCCATACGAATGTTATTTCGGCCAAAAATTTTCAGTTCTTTTATTTTTTTCATAAATTTTGGTAATATTTATTCAAATTTAATTAATTTTTTAAAAAAATTAATTTCAATATATCGGTGACCTCCGATCAAATGGGCTAAACCAAAAAAAGTAAACCATACATGCATGTGAGGTCTTTCGGAAGAAAAAAAACAGATAGCTTAGTTAACTTCTTTCTCTTTGCTCAAAGAATTCCGTGAGAAATGCTTATAGGGACAGCTCAGTGAGCTCTGCCTGCTCGACGGCGACAGCAGGGCCCAACGATGAGCTCCGCGAGGGAGGAGGCGAGCTCGTCGAACTTGAGCAGTTGCCGCGCGCGCCCGTGGACAGCCGAAGCAGGGGCCTTCCCCTACCCCTCCTCCTTCTCCTTCCCGTCGACGATGTCGTCGCCGCCGGCAGCCTCCTCACCCTCGCCAGCCTCGCCAGGTGGAACCCGAGCGAGCGGATCCACAGTGCAACGGTGGTGGAGAGGAGCGCAATGCAGTGGCGTGCGGCGGACGGCGGCTGGCGGGAGATGAGCGAGTGCCACGTAGCCTCGCCGCTATCCCATCTCCATCCTCGTCGTCTCCGGGTGGGACAGCGGTGCGGGAGGATAGTAGTTGTCGTCGTCGGGCCTTCGCTTGCCACCGATATGCTCCACCAGCCGTCCAACTGCTCCGCTCCGCTAGCCGGCTGCTTTGCCCCGCTCGTCGGCCGCTCACCGCCCATCCCGCTCTACCGGCCGGAGAGAGAGAATAGAGAGAAGAAAGGAAACAAAGGATGGGAGTAGTGATGATGACATGTGGGGCCACATGGGCCCCACTATTTTTTTTTTGTTATTTTGTGTGTTGCTAACCTATAGGTCCCACGGTTTTTATTATTTTTGGATCGGATAGCTACGTAAGCACTACATCAATACCACGTGAGATGAGTATCTAGTCAAAGAAGCTACATAGACAACACGTCAACGAAAACCGCCTTGGAACTTATGTTGCATCGGTTTTGACAGTTGAGGGACCTGTTGTATCTGTTTTTTCGGGTGAAGGACGAAAATCGGATTCGTTGACAAGTTTAGGGACCTAATATGAACTTATTCCCCATAGGAACGCACATTATCATCCCATATTTGGAAGAAGTACACCAAAGGTCCCTCAACTTGTCATCACGATAAAAAACATCCTCGAACCACAAAACCAAATATGCGAGGTCCCTTAACTATACAAAACCGGTTACTCGATATCCTTCGATGGTTTTGACCCTGGTTTTAGTCTACGTGGCAGCTAAGTCAGCGTGGGACCCACGTGGGCCCCACATGTTAGGTGTCCACGTCATCCTCCTCTTCCTCTTTCCCCTCTTCTCTCCCTTCCTCATCTCTCTCTCTCACTCCTCTGCAACGGCAAGCTGCCCGGGGCGAGGTGAGAGGGCGGCGCCGCGACGGCTGCCGGCGGAGGCGGCGCGCGAGCGCGGCGGCTTCTCCACTTTCTCCGCCTCCTCGTCCCACTCGGCCGACGTCGCGCTCGTGTCGTCGCGCGCGCCGGCGAACGCGTCGGCCTTTTCAGCGGAGCCGGCGACGCGTACGCGCGGTGGGACGCGGCGGTGGGGTGCCGGGCGTTCGCGGAGAAGCCGCCGCGCTCCGCACATGGTTCAGTCTACCTAAGTTCTTGAAGGTTCTTTCTGCTTCAGACCATGTGCAATCTTGAAGAAACGATGGTTATGCTTATCCAGTTGAAAAATCAACATAGCAACCAAAACTGTCATCTGGTTCCTAGAATTTTTCTTGTAAGAACTCACCAGATGCAGGTCCCTCAGGCACCATATAACTGTAACATCAGCTAAAAGAAGAGTGAAACTGTCACTGTTATGTTCTTGTGCAGCTGCTGCTATGCCGGCTCAAGCTGAATCCACGCAGCCACTATATTCTTCATATATTGGCAATATTGCCGGTGCATGTCATTTCCATACATGTAGCATCATATGAAGCATCTTCATGTTGTCTTGATTATCTATGCAAAGGGATCCTCCAGTTCATCTCCCATAGACAAAAACCCTTCCAGAAACAGAATAACAAAATTTCCCACAATTTTTCGCAAAAATTATTTTACCTTGATCCGATCCCTTCTTTTCTGCAGCAAGAACAGAAAAAATCAAGGAACATTCACCTTGTTGCAAATGAGGCAACACCATCTATCCATCAATGGTTGGTTGGTGTTCTTGAGGTTTTACCCGCTCCGACAGGTTATGGACCTCGGCGGCGCGAGTCCGTCGCTTCGCCGCCGGCCGCTTCGACGGCCGGGTTTCGTCGGCGAACTTGCTAAGGCTGTCAACAAGCTCGTCCCTCCCCCGCTTGAACAGCGGGTAGCTCCCGCTCCCGCTCCCCGACCCGCCCGACGACGACGCGCCGGCGGCGTGCGCGGCGCCCGTCCCCTCCTCCTCCTCCTCGCGCGGGGCGGCGGCGTCGATGTCGTCGTCGTCGTCCGCGGGAAGCGCCGGCGCCGCGACCGCATTGCTGCCGCAGATTCTCCGCCCACGTCGCCCGAGAAAGCGGAGAAGCCGCCGCGCTCACACGCTGCCTCCGCCGGCGGCCGTTGCGGCGCCGCCCTCCCGCCTTGCCCCCGCGAGCTTGCAGAGAAATGAGAGAGAGAGATGAGGAAGGGAGGGAAGAGAGGAAGAGAGAGGGTGACGTGGACACCTGACATCATCATGTGGGGCCTACGTGGGTACCATGCTGACTGAGCCGTCACATAGACCAAAACCGGGTTCAAAACCACCGAAGGATCTCAGGTGACCGGTTTTATATAATTAAGGGACTATACATATCTGGTTTTGTGGTTCGAGGACGTTTTTTATATGGACGACAACTTGAGGGACCTTCGGTGTACTTTTCCCCCCATATTTTGCACAAATTTGGCCCAGCCCATGGTCAATCACAATTCCGGCCCATAGAACACGGCGGCCATCCTGTCGGCCTTTGGAGTTGCGCCAAGACGCCGGACACCCGCGTATCGACGGCGGCTGCGGCTCCACATGGCCCCATCGCGGCGGCTGTTGCCTTCCAATCCAATTCCTCTCTAGCCGAACGACGCAGTGGCACTGCAGTGCAGCATCATATCGGTGATCAGGTTCAACGGCAGCGGCTTAATTAATTATGAGCTCGATTACAACTCCAAAAAAAAATTAGATGTATCCGATTATTATTGGTTGTTATTACAACTAATGATTATTAAATTGGTTCTCTAGTCCGGCGTTGATCTTTCCCTGTTCGACTTCGATCTCTCGTCACCACCGTCGCGTACGTATGTGTGCGCGCTAGCCACCACAACGTAGGTACCATGCCGTCGTCCGCGGCCACCGGTGGATCAGAATTACTCCGGCCGCCGCCGCCGTACTCGTCCGCGTCGGCGATCGTCGGCGGCACGGTGACGGGGCACCATATCCTCCAGATCGACGGCTACTCCTACACAAAGGAGAAGCTCCCCAACGGCAAGTACATCCTGTCCAGCTCGTTCAAGGTCGGTGATCACCAATGGCAGCTCAGCTACTTCCCCAATGGCGTCAACCGCTACGGCGACGCTGACTTCGTATCCGTCTTCTTGTATCTCGTCGAGGGCCAGCCGGTGAAGGCGCGAGCCACGTTCAGCTTGCTCGACCGGGCGGGGAAGCCGGTGCCGTCCTACACGCGTGACACGGGGATGCGCGACTTCGCCGTGGGTGGATCCGGATTCGGCCCCGGTGATTTCATCAAGAGGAAGCTCCTCGAGAAGTCCGGGCATGTCAGGGACGACGGCTTCGCGATCCGGTGCGACGTCACCGTCGTCATGGAGCTCCGCACGGAGGACCGGACGCCGCCGTTGGTCGAGGTGACGCCGCCCGACCTGCACCGGCACCTCGGCGGCCTCCTCGAGTCCGGGGACGGCGCCGACGTCACGTTCCGCGTCGCCGGCGAGGACGTGCGCGCGCACCGGTACATTCTCGCGGCGCGGTCGCCGGTGTTCAAGGCGGAGCTCTTCGGCCAGATGAAGGAGAGCAGCAGCAGCAGCAACACCGTGATGAACGTGGACGACATGGAGGCGGAGGTGTTCAGGGCCCTCCTCGCCTTCATCTACACCGACGCGCTGCCGGAGACGAAGACGAAGGCGAAGCAGGAGGACGAGCTGGTGATCGCGCAGCACCTGCTCGTCGTGGCGGACAGGTACGGCATGGAGAGGCTCAAGCTGCTCTGCGAGGAGAAGGTGGTCGAGTTCATCGACCGGGGCTCGGTGGCGACGCTCATGGCGTTGGCAGAGCAGCACCATTGCCATGGGCTCAAGGGGGCGTGCTTCCGGTTCCTCGAGTCGAAGGAGACGCTGAACGCGGTGATGGCGACCGACGGCTTCCTGCATCTGATGCGGAGCTGCCCTTCTCTTGTCAAGGACCTCGTTTTCAGGGTTGCTGACAGTCATTTTCAGTAGCATATGCATGTGAGGTTCTTCAGAAAGACAAAAATCATACATAAAACAGCTAGCTGCCAAATGTGTGTTATGCATTACGTACCTTGTGTAATCTCCCTGGTCTAAATTCTGGAACATATATACAGTATAGCTTAATTAACTCCTCTCTCTTTGGTGAAAGAATTCCAAATGACAAATGCTTATAGGGACGGGATCATGTCCCGCTGTTTCGGAAGGTATCTGTCTCCTCGTTTCTCTCAATCTCGCAACCAAACCATATCGTCGGCATGCCTGTGTTCCAATCAGATCGTGGGTGCCAGCAATGAAGAACTCAGAATAAAAATTACCGGGTCTAATATATATTAATCATTTAATTATTCATAAATATATTAATCAACATAATATAAATTAGCTAGAATTTTATAATTTACATAGGTCTTGTGACCACTGGTAAAAGTTCTCAAAAGTTTATGGGTACGTCCCTAGGTGCCACCACGTCCTCTCATCGGATGCATGGTCTGTCTCTGGTGACCATTACCGTCGTTGTTGGCTCAAGCCAATCTAAGAGCAACTATAATAGTAGACTATAAGCCGACGATATGGTTTGGTTGCGAGATTGATAGAAACGAGGAGACAGATACCTTCCGAAACAGCGGGAGCGGTCACAACTCACAACAGTGACCGCCACTGCCCGTGGAAGGCTAGCTGCCCCCTTCTTCCTCCTCCTACTTCGACCAGAGCTCAGCCCCCTCTTCTAGAACCCACCCGCACTCACATGCCTCCGCTCTTTTTTTACATGCCATCGCTATCACTGTCCAATTCCGCCCGTTGATCCCATCATCCATCACCGTGGTAGACCATCCCCTCCTCCAGCTGCAATGATGCCAGGGCGAGGCCATCGGGGCTAGAGACCCGAGCTCAGGAAAATATAGAGAGGGAAGAAGGGAGTTGAAACATGGCCCCATATTTTTTAAATTTTCCCTAGCCACTTTCACACAGACCTGCTTCTAATTTTTTACTAGGTTGTCACGTCAGCATAGGTGGATCAAGTCAGCATGCCGCGTTTGTAAAAACCACCCTAAAAACCGCTATAGGAGTCAAATTGCACAGGTTTTGAATGTTAGGAGGGATCAGAATATCCGATATTGTAGTTGAGGTGAATTGAACCTATATTTAACGGAGTCAAAGTAGACTTTTTTGCTAAATATGGGATGAAAATGTGTGTTCCTATTGGCGGAAATTGTGCGCATGACTAGTCTAAAATAACATGTAGATCTAGGCCGAAACATAGTGCATCAGTATTTTTTTTTGTCTTCTCGAAGAACCTCAGAGCAAGTTTAATAGTATAGCCAACTATTGGCTCCAAATCAACTATAGTTAATTTAATAGCTAATTCATACAATAGTGTTACCTATAAACATATACTATATAATTAATATCTGGTCCCACCTATCATACACACATGCATATTGAAGTCTTTGCTACAGCTGGCTATAAATGTATAGCCCGCTACTCTTATCTCTTATCTTTTATCTACTTAAAATATGCTCTTATCTGCTCTTATCTCTCATCTTTTATTTTTATCTAGTCTGCTACTGTATTTGCTCTCACAAGCGTACAACATGTGTTATCTCCAGAGAGTGGTCAACAACCCTGAAAAGCAGCTCCTTGACAAGAGACGGGCAGCTCTGCATCAGATGCAGGAAGCCGTCAGTCGCCATCACCGCGCTCAGCGTCTCCTTCGACTCGAGGAACCGGAAGCACACCTCCTTGAGCCCATGGCAATGGTGCTGCTCCGCCAACGCCATCAGCATCACCGCCGAGCCCCGGTCGATGTACTCGACCAGCTTCTCCTCGCAGAGCAGCTTGAGCCTCTCCATGCCGTACCTGTCCGCCGCGACGAGCAGGTGCTGCGCGATCACCAGCTCGTCCTCTTGATTCGCCTTCGTCTTCGTCTCCGGCAGCGCGTTGGTGTAGATGAAGACGAGGAGGGCCCTGAACACCTCCGCCTCCATGTCGTCCACGTTCACCACTGTGTTGCTGCTGCTGCTCTCCTTCATCTGGCCGAAGAGCTCCGCCTTGAACACCGGCGACCGCGCCGCGAGAATGTACCTGTGCGCGCGCACCTCCTCGCCGGCGACGTGGAACGTGACGTCGGCGCCGTCCCCGGACTCGAGGAGGCCGCCGAGGTGCCGGCGCAGGTCGGGCGGCGGCACCTCGACCAACGGCGGCGTCCGGTCCTCCGTGCGGAGCTCCGTGACGACGGTGACGTCGCACCGGATCGCGAAGCCGTCGTCCCTGACATGCCCGGACTTCTCGAGGAGCTCCCTCTTGATGAATTGATGGTAGCCGAAGCCGATGTCGCTGACGGCGAAGCGGCCCATTGGCATGTCACGCGTGTAGTACGACGCCGACGCCGGCGCCGGCTGCCCCGCCCGGTCGAGCAAGCTGAACGTGGCTCGCGCCTTCACCGGCTGGCCCTCGACGAGACACAAGTAGACGGAGATGTAGTCGGCGTAGTCAGAGCCCTTGACATTGGGGAAGTAGCTGAGCCGCCATTGGTGATCGCCGACCTTGAACGAGCGGGACTGGATGAACTTGCCGCTGGGGAGCTTCTCCTTGGTGTAGGAGTAGCCGTCGATCTGGAGGATGTGGTGCCCCGTCACCGTCCCGCCGACGATCGCCGACGCCGACGAATAGTGGGGCGGCCGGCCGCCGTCTGACGACCCCGTGGTGGCTGCGGCGGACGCCGGCATGATTCGTTACGAGTGGCCGGCCGGCGAACGTACGTAACCTACTCGCGGAGGCGATCGGAGAAGCAAAGAACACGAGCGGGTTAGTATTAGGTTTGTCACGCCGAGATTTTGTCGTGGAATCGTGGTTAGTTCGATTCAATCATGTGTTTTGTGAAACCTTTATTAAGCAGATTGGATTATATAGTTGTAATCAGATGCGTTTATTTAGTTTTATTACGAGTCGAAGAGAATGTCATGTCGGCCATCACTGTTGGGTCAACGAAGTCAACTCATCAAAAGCAATTAAGAATAAGTTACTTATTGTTGATAACCTTATTAGCCTAGCTTGAAAGACAACATAAAAAAGGCCAAATTTATTTTGAAACAGGTCGTATAAATTTTGAAGTAAGTTTACAAAATAAAAAATCCACTTTCAAATAATGAATGAAAGACAGGAAGTGGATTTTTGTTCCTCGATGGGACATCCCTTCGTTTTGTATATGGTGTTTACAAAGTTATCAAAAAATTTGAAAAAGTGTAGCGCCCGTTCCGTCGTGGCGCCTAGCGGGAAAATTATCTCTTAAAAACCCTAATTGCGAAATTTGTTTCTTCGCTTGTTGTCTAGTGTCCGTGCCATCTCAAGATCTCAAATCCCCGATCTATCGTCGAGTTAAATTCCGAATCCAAATCCTTCCAAATCAAATCCCTCCGCAAAAGTCTATTTTGCCTCCCCAGGGTCGATGGGCCGAATCCCTCTCGGCCCATCTCCCCCTCCCTTCCCCGGCGCTCTCTCTCTCTCTCTCTCCCTTCCCCCGCTCCGCCCGCGCGCCGCGCACGCGTGCGCGAGGGCCGCGCTGAGCGCCCCTCCCTCTCCGCTCCCTCGCTGCCGCTCCCCGCGCGTCGTTCGCGCGCGCGCCCGCGTGGTCGTCGCCCGCGTCGCGTCTGCACCGTCCGCGTCGCCTGGCCCCGCTGCCCTGCCGCGCCTGCAGCCGCTCAGCCCCGCAGCCAGCGCGCGTGCCCGAGCCGCGCCGCTCAAACCGCCGCGCCGCCCGTTGCTTCCCGCGCGCGCGTGCCGTGGTGGCCGACCGCCTGGTCGCCGCCGTCGTCAGCGCCTGCTGCGCCTGTCGCTCGTGTCGCCGCTCCGCTCCACACCGCCCCGCCGTCATCGCCGTCGTCATCGCCTCGGCCCCGCCTCTCCGCGCGCAAGCCGCCAAGGGACGGAGGCAGAGCCCTCCTCCCTCTGCCGCGACGCCCCCGCTCCCCTCCTCCTTATCCCCAAAGAGGCAAGGGGCGAGCTCCACTTTTCTCTCCCTCTTTTCCCCTTTTTCCCTCTCGCCGGCGTCACCTCCTGTCGCCGTTTTGGCCGCTAGCCGGAGCGCCAGCCCGTGCCTTGACCGCCCTAAGTCGGTTTCCAAACCGACATTGCCGCCCTTAAAACCCAAGCTCCCCCCTTTCCCTTCCTCTCCCATTGGCCTCCGTGCCATTGCCGCCGCCCCCGTGCTCTGTTCGCCGTCGCCGTTCGTCGTTGCGCGTGTCGGAGGAGCCGGCACGAGCAAGGACGCGGAAGAGGACTCCGGGCGCGCCCTCTTCTTCCTCTTCTTCGGCCCGAGGCCGGAGAGATTACTCCCGCGCCGTCGGCCTCTCGTCACTGCGCCCCGCCCGCACAGTAGTGCCTCCCTCCGTTCTTCCTCCTCGCTCCATCTCCCCCCCTTAGTTTTCGGTGGTAGCACGAGTAGCCTCCCCGTAGCTAGCCGGCGCCGCCCCGACCGTTGCCGTCGCTCGCCGTGTGCTCGCCGCCGTCGCCGCCCGAGCTCCGTAGCACCCGCTCGTCGCCGGCCTCGCTCGGCGTAGTTCCGCCCAATCCGACGCTAGCATCGGATTCCCGTAGCCGCGTAGATGCTCTCGCCGCCGGGAATTGGCCCCTCGTGACCTCGTCGTCGTTTCCCCCTTCTCCCGCCGCCGGTTGCCGCCGCCGCGATTCGCCGCCGTCAAGCTACCTCCGGCGAATCCAAGCCGTTGGCTCGTCTCCCCTCGTCTCGTGCAACCACCCGGTGTGCTCGCTTTTGCCTGTATCGCCGTGGTTCGCTCCGCCGCTCGCCGCTGTTGTCGGCCGTCCGTTCCGGCCGGCGTCGTCGTCTACCTCCCGCCGGCCCGCGTGGTAGCCACGTAGGCGCCACGTCGGCGCCAGCTCAGCCAAGACCGGGTCGAGCCGACCCCGGTCAGCCCCTCCCCGTGCGCGCGTTCCACCGTGAGCCGTGAGGCTGCGCGTGGGCCCGCCGCATCCGCATCCACCGCGAACCGCGCGCGTGCACCGCGTCCCTCCCCCACCCTAGCACCGCGCCGCGTGCTCCCTCCGCACGGTGAGCCGAGCCGCTGACAAGCGGGTCCCACCCGGGACCGCGCGTGGTGAGCCCGGTCCACCGGCTCTCTCTCTCCTCCCTCCCGCGCGCGCGCGTCTTGGGCCGCTCTGGGCCGCCTTCTTGGGCCGGCCGGCCCGTTAAGCTCGGCCGAGCCGCCCTTTCTCTCGGGCCGTGCCCTAGCCGCCCGAGGGAAGTCTATTTTCCCTCCCTCTTTTTTTTTTCTTTTCTTTTCTTTTCCAAAAAGGATTTAATTAAATCCTTTTCCTTTAGACAAAAATTCAATAATCTTAGAAATTCTATATCTTCCCAACCGTAAGTCCGTTTGACTCCGTTCAACTTCCAAAATTCCTCAAATCTCGAGATCTATCTAATGGCACGCTTAGAGGTCATTAATAGGGCTTTATTTTCGCCGTTTGTTGAGTTGTCCCGTTTCGCGTGTAGTTTCGGAGCCCGAAGACCCGCAGTGCGAGGATTTCGAGGATCAAGCTCCAGATCTCGAGCAAGGCAAGCCACCTTTGAACATCTTGAGCCTATATTTGAAATTTAATTATGTTGCTTGAAAAATATTATGCATTGATAGGATCGCACTTAATCTGTTGTCCCGTCTGCAAGGCAGATTGGCAGACCTACCTAATTTGTTGCATTTGATCCTTCCTTTGTTAATTGTGATACCATGTCCCCTTGCAACCATCTAGTTGCGTCTCGATATTCGTGCACCCAGTGCGAGTATCGACGGACGCCTTCAAACTTAAAATCTGAAAAACAACTTGGGTAAAACTTGGGTTTTACAAAAGACTTGGAAAACCCGACACCTGGGTCGGTGCTTGCGAACTAAATGAATTTCCAAAACCGTGGACCGGGGAACGTACCGGGTGTACGGTTTCCCGCTCTTGCACTTAAGGACCGTTTCCTTGGAATTTCATCCAAACATAAGACAAGTACGACCACATGGGTGGAATGGGACACCCCTGGCTGAGTAACTAGCTTATCAGGGGAGCCTTGATGCCGAGAGATATGTGGATTCGCCGAGGTGGTGTCGGGGAGGACCCCTGGGCTTCCTGGCACAGTATGGTCTGGGACCTAACCTGTTGTTGGTCTGGGACCCCTCTCGGCGGCATATGGTAAACCTGTGTCGGCTTTGGAAATGCCTTGTCATGAAAGCTTGGAGGTCTCCCGACGTGGCTGATCCCCACGGGCTGGGTGATCCGGGTTAGTAATGTCGTGTGGGTAAAGTGTACCCCCTCTGCAGAGGTTAACAAACTGTTCGAACAGCCGTGCCCACGGTCATGGGCGGATGTGAGGTGATTCCTAGCGTAGTTTTGTTTAACTTCTGCTTGTGAAATTGCTGTTGTGTAAAGGGGTTCGATGTTTGAAAAATCTGTAGCTGATGGAATCAGCTAGGCCCGGGTGGCCGTTTGAAAGTTGTTGGCCCGGGTGGCCGTTTGAAAAGCTGTTGGCCGGGTGCCAACCTCGTTTCAAAATCTAAAGACTGATACATTGCACATACTCCGACCGGACGAGACGCACTGTCTCATCCGTGTCGTTTGAGAAGCACTCATTTAGTTGTTTCAGAAAAGAGTTCAAATAAAATCAATTGCAAAAACACCAGCCTCTCCTTGAAGCCTGCATTAAACACTTATTTCCCCTGGCTTGCTGAGTACTCCCGTACTCACCCTTGCTCTATATAAATAATCCCTCCCCCAGTTGCTGAAGAAGATGAAGCGGATCCTGCTGATGAGGAGTTCTTCTAGGAGCAAGCCGGCTACGATGAGTTTTAGGGTTTCGGCCTAGTTCCCAAGTCGCGCCTGTGTTGTTTGGTCCAAGTCCTGGCTTCCGTTTCCCTTTTGTACCTCTACTCTATATTAAAGAGACCTCTGTTGCTGTGATAATCTGTCTTCCTGTGATACCAGCACTGTTTCCTGGGACTGGTATCGAATTACAGGTTAATTTGGAGCGTCACGAGCTAGTTCCGGTCGGTACTAGTTCGGGGCGTGACAAGAGATGGTATCAGAGCACAGGCTTGGCCCTAGGGCGAAACCCGACGTTTAGGACGATCCTAAGGATACTAAGTTCAAAACTACTTGCAAAAAGCTAAGGCTTCTTTTGGTTTCCTTATTTTCAATAGTTTGTTTCTAAAATGGTTACTGATCTTTTCTCCCTCTTTCAAAATTGTAGATGGCAGTGAACGCCAGCTTCAGCTCCCACGGTTTTGGTGAGGGTCACCACGTCGCTCAGCTTCGTGACCTCGCCCGTTTCCTTAGCTTCTCGTGTCCCGAGTACACGGGGTACTCCGTGGACCGTGTTCCCCCTCACTGTGAGCTCTCTGTGTACCTTTACCCTCGTGGAGGTATACACGGAACTGGCCTTCGCCCACACCACTTCACCGTGGCCAGGCCCACTCTCCAGATCGCGTACCAGGACCTCTCCTGGACTGCGCTTCGTCGCCTGGCCCACGACTACAGCCACCGTCTCGGGGGCTCCGCCTTCCGGCAGCTTCCACGCCTTCCTTCTGGCCACTCAGATGCCAGGTACCCTTGTCCGTACAGCGAGTCTCAGCCAGTGCTGACTCGCATGGTTGAGCTTTCGGAGGCTCAGGCCACTCAGCACAACCTACTCCTTGAGGCTTACCGCTCCCTTGCCCGCCGCTACGCCGCTCTGGAGGCCCGTCTGGCCGAGGAGGGTGTCACCTCAGTTGACACTGTCTCTTGGGACTCAGGCCGCCTCTGTCACGCCAGCCACCTGTCCTCCCACAGCTCCCGCGGCTTTGCCCGCACTCCCAGTGGCCCGCGCTCCCCCAACTCGCGTGCGCCGTACTCACCAGTGTACTCCCCCTACCCACACCCAGTTAGCCCCTCCTACACCCCCGGACACACCCCAGTTGCTTCCTCCCGCCGTGGCCCACGCTTTATCCGCACCGCGCGGAAGCGTGTTGTTGGTTCTTCCACCGTGTTCCGTTTCCACTACCCAGCTCCCCCACCGCCAGCGGCCCGTGCTGCTGTCGGCCCTCGACAGGTTCCGCCGGTCCCTTCGCGTCAGCCGATCGACGTTTCTTCAACTGAGGAGCTGACTACAGGAGGCAGCCAGGCCGACGAGGAGTAGAGGAGGCAGTGTTCAGCAGCCGTCCGTGTGTTTCGCCCTTTTGTTCCGCCGCCAACTCTTTTGGAGTCGTGGCGAGGTAGTGCGTGCGTGTGTTTGTTGTGGGTGTTGTTTGGTAGTCTGGTTCTTCTAGGTGGTGTGCGCACAGTCAAGCTCGGCGTAGCTCTGTGACTTGTCCACACCCGTTGTATCAGGTGTTTTTATGATTTGAAAAATCCAGTTTATGCCTAGTGTGTGCTATCTGAGTTGCTATTTACTTTGCTCCTTGCCCTCCTAAGTGCTTATCTGATTCTTACCCCGCCCCCTTCTGGGAGTTTAGATGGCTAGCCGCCCCCGCCGTGCAGCCCGTGCGCCAGCCCGCTTTGGTTTTGAAGATGGTAGAGCCGAGCCAGAAGCAAATCATGAGCAGTCTCACCACAGCAACCGTTCGCACCGTACTGCTTCCCGCAACGCAGAAGTTGAGCAACCCCGCCGCAGCAACCGCTCGCATCGCACGGTTTCCTGTGATGCAGAGATGGAACAGTCTCACCGCTCTCACCGCACTGCCAGTCACAATTCTGGAGAAGAACGCCTCCCTTCCCCACCTCATGTGGAAAACAACATGCAGCACTTAATGGCAGTTCAGACACAAATCTTGCAAGGATTAGCCGCAGCCGTAGCCGGATTCCAGCATACTGCGCATGGAAATGGCCACCCTCACATGAGCAACAATAGATCCAAGCTGACAGATTTTCTGAGGTCTCGTCCGCCAGAGTTCTCACAGACCGTCGAGCCCGTCGAGGCTGACGATTGGCTGAAAGATGTTGATAGAAAACTCAACTTAGTGCAGTGTACTCCTGTTGAGAAGACGCTCTACGCCTCTCACCAGCTAAGAGGACCTGCTGTAGATTGGTGGGAGAATTACTGCAATGCACACCCTGAACCCACTAACATTGCTTGGGATGAGTTTGCTACGGCTTTCCGTGCAGCTCATGTGCCTGAAAGCACTATTGACATGAAGAAAGAGGAATTCAACAGACTTAAGCAAGGCAACAGCAGTGTCAATGAGTACCTAAGTATGTTCAACAAGTTGGCTCGGTACACCCCTGAGGAAGTAGACACAGACAAGAAGAAGATCAGGAAATTCTTGAAAGAGATCGCAGTTGGAATGAGACTCTAGTTGCTTGCTCATGACTTCCCCACTTTTCAACATATGATCAACAAGGCGCTTCTACTTGAGGATGCCAGAAAAGAGGCTACCGAAGAATACAAGAAACGCAAGTCTAACCATCAGGGAAATTCTTCCCGAGGCGCACCTCGCCCTCGCTACGGTCAACCCATGCAATACCACCAGTCGGTCACTCAGGCTAACCGCCAGCCAGGCTACGCCCCTCGTCCTCAGATGAACCGTTCGGCACCTCAGCCACAGCAGCGTGCCCCTAGTGGCAATACTGCGCCCAATAGTGTTACCTCTTTCAAGTCACCACAGGGACCGTCAGCAATTTAGTGTTTCCGGTGCAACCAGATGGGCCACTATGCCAGACAGTGCCCTCAGAATCCTACCAACACCAGCTCAGGGCATGCTAATGGCAGCACTGCCAGAACTCCTACTCCAACGGCAGCTCAGTCTCGTCCTAGCTCTCAGGCAAGTGGACAAGGTTCTCGTGCGTCCAACAACTTTGGTCGAGGCCGGGTGAACCACATTCAAGCCGAGACCGCTCAGGATGCTCCAGACGTTGTGATGGGTATGTTCTCTGTCAACTCCATACCCGCAATAGTTCTGTTTGATTCAGGAGCTTCCCACTCTTTCATATCACAAGCTTTTGTGAAAAGAAATGGTTGGAAAACCCAAAATTTACGTGTACCAATGATAGTACATTCCCCTGGGAGGAATATAAGGGCAACTCAAATATGCCCGGAAGTTAACCTTAGAATTGAGGAAGTTGACTTCCTAGCCAAACCGATAGTCCTAGACTCGCAAAGCTTGGACATCATCCTAGGGATGGATTGGTTGGCTAAGCACAAAGGACAGATAGATTGTGCCGAAAAGTCCATCACCTTGCAAGGACCTAGAGGAAAGCAAGTCCGCTTTACCCCTAACACTCCTACCGCAAGTCGGTCTATCTTAACCTGTTTACAAGTCACCTTCTTGGAGTCGGTGCCCATAGTCTGTGAATATCCCGACGTATTTCCAGAAGAATTAACGAGTATGCCACCAGACCGAGAGATTGAGTTCGCCATAGAACTGGCGCCAGGCACCGCACCTATTGCAAAAAGACCCTACCGAATGGCAGCTAATGAGTTAGCAGAAGTCAAAAGACAAATCGAAGAATTGGAGAGTAAAGGTTATGTGCGACCTAGCTCATCCCCTTGGGGAGCCCCAGTGCTTCTGGTTAAGAAAAAGGATGGCTCTGAGAGAATGGTAATCGACTATAGAGCCCTGAATGAAGTAACTATAAAGAACAAGTACCTGTTGCCACGGATTGACGATTTGTTCGATCAACTTAAAGGAGCAAGAGTTTTCTCAAAAATTGACTTGAGATCAGGTTACCACCAATTGAAAATCAGATCTGAAGATATCCCGAAGACCGCTTTCTCAACGCGTTATGGTCTATATGAGTTCACAGTAATGTCCTTCGGACTCACCAATGCTCCAGCGTTCTTCATGAACTTAATGAACAAAATCTTTATGGAATACCTGGACCAGTTTGTCGTGGTGTTCATCGATGACATCCTGATATACTCCAAGAATGAGGAAGAACATGCTGAACACCTGATGCTAATAATGGAAAAGCTCAGGGATCATCAACTATTCGCTAAATTCTCGAAATGTGAATTCTGGTTAGACCGAGTAGCATTTCTTAGACACGTGATCTCCTCCAACGGTGTCGAAGTAGATCCCAGCAAGGTTGAAGCTGTACTTGCTTGGAACCCGCCCAAGAATGTGTCAAAGATTCGCAGCTTCCTTGGCTTAGCTGGATATTATCGAAGATTCATCGAAGGATTCTCTAAGCTAGCCAGACCTATGACCGAGCTGTTAAAGAAGGAAAAGAAATTTCAATGGTCTGCAGCCTGTGAAGACAGCTTTCAAGAAATGAAGAAAAGGTTGACCACTGCCCCAGTTCTCACCTTGCCAGATATCCGAAAAGATTTCGAGATCTTCTGTGATGCATCAAGACAAGGCTTAGGATGTGTCCTAATGCAAGAACGAAAGGTTGTGGCCTATGCATCCAGGCAGCTCAGGCCTCGTGAAGTCAATTATCCCACCCATGATCTCGAGTTGGTAGCCGTGGTCCATGCTCTTAAGATCTGGAGGCACTATTTAATCAGGAACAGATGCGAAGTATACACCAATCACAAAAGTCTTAAGTATATCTTCACACAGACGGAGTTAAATATGAGGCAGAGAAGATGGTTGGAACTAATCAAGGATTACGATCTTGGAATTCATTACCACCCCAGTAAAGCTAATGTGGTCGCTGATGCGCTAAGTCGCAAGGTCTATTGCAATGTAGCTCAAATACGGCCTGACCAAGATCGCCTGTGCAGAGAATTGGAGAAGTTGAGGCTGACCGTGGTACAGTCAGGTGTCCCTGCCAGCTTAACAGTACAGCCTACCCTAGAGTCGCAAATCCGGGAAGCTTAGAAAGACGACGAAGGGATAAAAGAGTTAATAAAAAGAATACAAGAGAAGAAAGATACCAATTTCTCCATAGACGATCAAGGCACAGTTTGGTGCGGTCCACGCATCTGTGTACTGGCCAAGAAGGAATTAAGAGATCTCATCCTAAAGGAAGCTCATGAGTCCGCCTACTCCATTCATCCAGGAAGTACGAAGATGTACCAAGATATCAAGGCATACTTCTGGTGGGCTGGAATGAAGCGAGATGTCGCAGAATACGTAGCCTTGTGTGACATTTGCCAAAGAGTCAAGGCAGAGCACCAGAGGCCAGCTGGTCTGCTACAGCCCCTACCAATTCCCGAGTGGAAATGGGAAGAAATCGGAATGGATTTCATCACCGGTTTGCCAAGAACCCCTAGCGGGTACGACTCCATCTGGGTAATCGTGGATCGACTCACGAAATCGGCTCATTTCGTGCCAGTGAAAACCACCTATGATGGAAAGAAACTAGCAGAACTCTACATGACCCATGTCGTATGTAGATTTGGCTGCCCCAAGAAGATCGTGTCAGACCGAGGCACTCAGTTCACCTCAAGGTTCTGGAAGCAGTTGCATGAAGCTCTCGGAACCGATCTAAATTTTAGTAAAGCCTACCATCAGCAGACCGATGGTCAGACAGAAAGGGTAAACCAAATCCTAGAAGACATGCTACGTGCGTGTGCCCTGGATTTCAAAGGCACTTGGGATCGTTGTTTGCCGTATGCTGAGTTCTCATACAACAACAGTTACCAGGCCAGTATTCAGATGTCGCCGAATGAGGCAATGTTCGGAAGAAAGTGTCGCACCCCCTTGTGCTGGAATGAGGTGGGCGAAGCGCTGGTATTCGGTCCTGACATACTCAAGGCAGCAGAAGAACAAGTTAAGCTGATCCGAGAACGTTTAAAGACAGCGCAGAACCGCCAAAAGAATTACGCTGACAATCGGAGGCGTGACCTTGAGTTCGAAGAAGGAGATCATGTGTACCTGCGGGTATCACCTCTCCGTGGTATGAGAAGGTTTGGGATGTCCGGCAAGTTAGCACCCCGCTACATTGGCCCCTACCTCATAACCGCCAGACGTGGCGAAGTGGCTTATCAGCTTGAGTTACCTGAAGGTCTCGCAGATGTGCACAACGTGTTCCACGTATCCCAGTTAAAGAAATGTCTTCGAGTTCCAGAAGAGCAAGTCCCCCTGGGTAATATCGAGCTGGAAAAGAATCTGACCTACAAGGAAAGACCGATCAAGGTTCTTGAAGAGGCAGAACGTCAGACTCGAAGGAAGACCATCAAGTTCTACAAAGTTCAATGGAGCAACCATTCTGAAGATGAGGCAACCTGGGAACGAGAAGATCTTCTCCACGCCGAGTTCCCGGAGCTGCTCCCTTAGGTGCTGAATCTCGGGGTCGAGATTCTTGTTAGGGGGGTTGGTCTGTAGCGCCCGTTCCGTCGTGGCGTCTAGCGGGAAAATTATCTCTTAAAAACCCTAATTGCGAAATTTGTTTCTTCGCTTGTTGTCTAGTGTCCGTGCCATCTCAAGATCTCAAATCCCCGATCTATCGTCGAGTTAAATTCCGAATCCAAATCCTTCCAAATCAAATCCCTCCGCAAAAGTCTATTTTGCCTCCCCAGGGTCGATGGGCCGAATCCCTCTCGGCCCATCTCCCCCTTCCTTCCCCGGCGCTCTCTCTCTCTCTCTCTCTCCCTTACCCCGCTCCGCCCGCGCGCCGCGCGCGCGTGCGCGAGGGCCGCGCCGAGCGCCCCTCCCCCTCCGCTCTGCCCGCGCGCGTGCGCGTGAGCCCTCCGCGCCGAGCCGAGTCCTCCCTCTCCGCTCCCTCGCTGTCGCTCCCCGCGCGTCGTTCGCGCGCGCGCCCGCGTGGTCGTCGCCCGAGTCGCGTCTGCGCCGTCCGC
The DNA here is from genome assembly GCF_034140825.1 of Oryza sativa Japonica Group. Classification (NCBI taxonomy): domain Eukaryota; kingdom Viridiplantae; phylum Streptophyta; class Magnoliopsida; order Poales; family Poaceae; genus Oryza; species Oryza sativa. The sequence continues at coordinate 15,655,418 of NC_089044.1, read as the reverse complement.
GTCGCCCGGCCCCGCTACCCTGCCGCGCCTGCAGCCGCTCAGCCCCGCAGCCAGCGCGCGTGCCCGAGCCGCGCCGCTCAAACCGCCGCGCCGCCCGTTGCTTCCCGCGCGCGCGTGCCGTGGTGGCCAACCGCCTGGTCGCCGCCGTCGTCAGCGCCTGCCGCGCCTGTCGCTCGTGTCGCCGCTCCGCTCCACACCACCCCGCCGTCATCGCCGTCGTCATCGCCTTGGCCCCGCCTCTCCGCGCGCAAGCCGCCAAGGGACGGAGGCAGAGCCCTCCTCCCTCTGCCGCGACGCCCCCGCTCCCCTCCTCCTTTTCCCCAAAGAGGCAAGCTCCCCTTTTCTCTCCCTCTTTTCCCCTTTTTCCCTCTCGCCGGCGTCACCTCCTGTCGCCGTTTTGGCCGCTAGCCAGAGCGCCAGCCCGTGCCTTGACCGCCCTAAGTCGGTTTCCGCATCCGCATCCACCGCGAACCGCGCGCATGCACCGCGTCCCTCCCCCACCCTAGCGCCGCGCCGCGTGCTCCCTCCGCACGGTGAGCCGAGCCGCTGACAAGCGGGTCCCACCCGGGACCGCGCGTGGTGAGCCCGGTCCACCGGCTCTCTCTCTCCTCCCTCCCGCGCGCGCGCGTCTTGGGCCGCTCTGGGCCGCCTTCTTGGGCCGGCCGGCCCGTTAAGCTCGGCCGAGCCGCCCTTTCTCTCGGGCCGCGCCCTAGCCGCCCGAGGGAAGTCTATTTTCCCTCCCTCTTTTTTTTTCTTTTCTTTTCCAAAAAGGATTTAATTAAATCCTTTTCCTTTAGACAAAAATCCAATAATCTTAGAAATTCAATATCTTCCCAACCGTAAGTCCGTTTGACTCCGTTCAACTTCCAAAATTCCTCAAATCTCGAGATCTATCTAATGACACGCTTAGAGGTCATTAATAGGGCTTTATTTTCGCTGTTTGTTGAGTTGTCCCGTTTCGCGTGTAGTTTCGGAGCCCGAAGACCCGCAGTGCGAGGATTTCGAGGATCAAGCTCCAGATCTCGAGCAAGGCAAGCCACCTTTGAACATCTTGAGCCTATATTTGAAATTTAATTATGTTGCTTGAAAAATATTATGCATTGATAGGATCGCACTTAATCTGTTGTCCCGTCTGCAAGGCAGATTGGCAGACCTACCTAATTTGTTGCATTTGATCCGTCCTTTGTTAATTGTGATACCATGTCCCCTTGCAACCATCTAGTTGCGTCTCGATATTCGTGCACCCAGTGCGAGTATCGACGGACGCCTTCAAACTTAAAATCTGAAAAACAACTTGGGTAAAACTTGGGTTTTACAAAAGACTTGGAAAACCCGACACCTAGGTCGGTGCTTGCGAACTAAATGAATTTCCAAAACCGCGGACCGGGGAACGTACCGGGTGTACGGTTTCCCGCTCTTGCACTTAAGGACCGTTTCCTTGGAATTTCATCCAAACATAAGACAAGTACGACCACATGGGTGGAATGGGACACCCCTGGCTGAGTAACTAGCTTATCAGGGGAGCCTTGATGCCGAGAGATATGTGGATTCGCCGAGGTGGTGTCGGGGAGGACCCCTGGGCTTCCTGGCACAGTATGGTCTGGGACCTAACCTGTTGTTGGTCTGGGACCCCTCTCGGCGGCATATGGTAAACCTGTGTCGGCTTTGGAAATGCCTTGTCATGAAAGCTTGGAGGTCTCCCGACGTGGCTGATCCCCACGGGCTGGGTGATCCGGGTTAGTAATGTCGTGTGGGTAAAGTGTACCCCCTCTGCAGAGGTTAACAAACTGTTCGAACAGCCGTGCCCACGGTCATGGGCGGATGTGAGGTGATTCCTAGCGTAGTTTTGTTTAACTTCTGCTTGTGAAATTGCTGTTGTGGAAAGGGGTTCGATGTTTGAAAAATCTGTAGCTGATGGAATCAGCTAGGCCCGGGTGGCCGTTTGAAAGTTGTTGGCCCGAGTGGCCGTTTGAAAAGCTGTTGGCCGGGTGCCAACCTCGTTTCAAAATCTAAAGACTGATACATTGCACATACTCCGACCGGACGAGACGCACTGTCTCATCCGTGTCGTTTGAGAAGCACTCATTTAGTTGTTTCAGAAAAGAGTTCAAATAAAATCAATTGCAAAAACACCAGCCTCTCCTTGAAGCCTGCATTAAACACTTATTTCCCCTGGCTTGCTGAGTACTCCCGTACTCACCCTTGCTCTATATAAATAATCCCCCTAGTTGCTGAAGAAGATGAAGCGGATCCTGCTGATGTGGAGTTCTTCCAGGAGCAAGCCGGCTACGATGAGTTTTAGGGTTTCGGCCTAGTTCCCAAGTCGCGCCTGTGTTGTTTGGTCCAAGTCCTGGCTTCCGTTTCCCTTTTGTAATGCAGTTGTGAGCTCGGGATCTGTCCGCAGCCCAACATGACTGTACCTCTACTCTATATTAAAGAGACCTCTGTTGCTGTGATAATCTGTCTTCCTGTGATACCAGCACTGTTTCCTGGGACTGATATCGAATTACAGGTTAATTTGGAGCGTCACGGGCTATTCCGGTCGGTACTAGTTCGGGGCGTGACAAAAAGTTTGTCAAGATAGATGAATATATGATATATCTTGTCGCAAACATGCAAGTTAAAATTTGACTTATACAATTCGAAACAAAAAAACAAATTTGACCGTGAATTATGCGTTCTATTCATAGTCAAATTTGTTGTTTTGTTTCTACTTATATAAGTTGAATTTGAATATGCATGTTTGTGAAGTGACATGTCACGTATTAATCTATCTTACTAAATTTTTATATTAATCTATCTTACTAAATTTTTTTTGATAACCTTTTTAAGTGAAATGTAAAAATAATGGGATATTCTCTTAAAGGATGAATATAGTTTTCCTGAAAGACACTAAACAAAGAGGGCAGCTACCGCATGGGATTCTGTTACAACATGAAAGTCACGGGATAACTAAACACCCTCGGCCGATTTAATACATTCCATTTTCGACCAAGTGCCACGCCATCCACACGATTCCCCCTACCTACCACCTCCACGCAAAAACCTCGCCGGCGACGCCTTCCCCATCCAAGAGCCTACTCGGTATCATGCGCCTCCACGGGCAATACCTCGCCTGCGGTGGCGCGGAGCGCCGCCGCAACTACTTTGAGCAGGACCGCGCCTTCCCCAACCAGGTTCCTACCCGACAGCTCGTCAGCGTTGTCTATGCATCGTTGCATCTAGCTGGAGTAGCCATGGCAGCTTTCATACACGGGTGATGCACAGCTCCGCTAGTTGGCTCCTCCCCTCGTGAGCCGCATCAACAGTAGGGAAAGGAGGGAGTGTGTCGAGGAGAGAAAGGGAGAATAGGAGAGGAGGGAGAAGAGGAGAGGAGAAATCGGTGGTAAATGGCTAACTAGCCGGCTAGAAAGTGACAACCTGCGCTTCCTCCTCGCGACATGATAACTGATACCTAGTACTTGGCACCTGATACCTAATACCTAGTACTTGGCACCTGATACTTGATACCTGGTACTTGGCACCTGATAACTATGGGTATCGGCTGATACTTGGGTACCAAGTCTAATACCGGTGGGTATCAGGCTTGATACCTATCAAGTCTGGTACCTGATAATTAGCTGAGGATGACGTACCTGTAAACAATGGAGACGAGCAGCGAGGAGCTAGCAAGGAGCACGATGCGGCAAGCTTGAGACATGCAGGAAGCACCTGGCGACCACCTCCTGTCTACTTTGTCAACACCAGAATCGCCTCCCACACCAGGAAACGACCACCTCCACCTTGTCGATGGTGCCCCTTGTCCTCGCCCCCCACACTCTCAGCCTCGCATCATCCCCTCTTCTCTGTCCTCAACGAAGACAACGCCGATCTCGTTGTCGCAGTGAACTTCCGTTTGCTGACCTCACCGATTCGGATGGCCCCATGACCTGCCGATCTCTCTCACTGGTGCCCCCACCCTGGTGTATGAAGGGGCTGATGGATTTGATCATCTGGTCAAAAGCTGCCCATCTCTCTTGACAGAGTTGATGGCCAAAAGCTTACTGTTCAGAATAGTGTTTGCCAGTGCCACTGCTGAAAGTTAAAAGTCTCAGAGTAATTAAACTTTGGTATGCTTAACTAATTTGAGAGATTTTTGAAGTGGATTCATCTGTAATCTGATGGATTACAGTCTAAAACACAAGGTATATATTCAGTACTGTAAAGTAGCACCCAGAATCAGAATTCAGAGGCACGGATGAAGTCGATGTAGTGTTGCTTTATGTGCAGTGCCGGTGAGGAATATATACTCGACGTGTGGCTTTACTTGCCGATGTTGAGACTCACAGGAAGGATTTAGAAAATTCTTGTTTAGTGCAATTGAAGTCTTTGAAATACAGTCATGGTACTAGTAGTACCTGATCACATTCTGATCTGTTATCATTATTTATCCTTAACCTGGTCAATGTACAACAGTTTACTATTCATGTTCTTGACACTGTTGAACTAGCAAAATGACGTGACTCATGATTTTTGCCGCCCTGGATGAAGATTTTTCTTAAAAAGTGTTTAAGAAAAGGACACTTATAGTGTATGTAATTTGTTGGCAAACATCACAAATACATGCTGCAGTGGGAGGACACCCTCAAATTTTGGTAATTTGTTGGATGACACTTTTAGTCCAATTGAAGAAATTTTCAAATAGATGAGAATGTCCATGAGGATGCAAGCCAATTCTAAATTTTCTATCATCCGATGCACATTGCTAGCATACATCATATCAATCCAGCGTCAGTTCAGAAGCTTTTGGTTTTAGGGGCATTCGCGTCATTTTAAAGAGTTTTTCTCTTTGATCAGGCTAGAAGTATTCTCTAGCAAATTATCAATTTTTCAGGTGTCTTTCAACCATCACACATTTTTACAATATTTACCAGCAAAGTATAACAATTTTAAGTGTCTTATGTCAAAATTTGCCTTAAGACAAAATTTACAACTATAGGGAAATCTCAACTTGGACATGAATAGCCAAATTGCAGATAGTTTACTTTCCATTCCACTTGAGAATAACTTGTGAAAAAAATGTTCTTTCAAGTCCATCTCTTTGTTAATTTCAATTCGCGTTCCTCCCTGTTTGTAAATAACTAGAAAAAAAAGTTCTGCAAAGAGGGAAAAGGGGAAAACTAACTTCCATGTCAGGATTAAATTCGACCGACATCGGTAATAAAATATGATCCAAATAAAAATATTGGTTAAAATGTTATCCAAATCGAAACTTCGATAATAAAATGTGACTCATAAAATTTATTCTAAACTAAATAACTGGTAGCGTTTGCTTAGTTACGTATCACTGCTATCTTTGTCCCATAATATTTGTATTTTTAGGATTTGAATATGTCCCAAATTAATTGTCACAATGGAGTACTAATAGTCTCATTAATTACTTTTTCATTCAAATTTCTTCTTGTTTTACCCTCAACTACTAATCCACCTATTGTACTAAAGAATCTAGAATTACAATTATTTTATGATGGAGGTAGTATTTGCTCATTGAGGATACTTTAGCAAACACTTGTTTAGAAAGCACTTTGGATTACCCCTACAAGAAAAAAAAGGAAAGCACTTTTGATAAGCATCTTTCTACAAATGACCAAGTGGATTAGCTCCAACAAAAGTGCTCAATAACCCAACTCCCCAAGCGGCACACATCCGTGATTAACCCCAAAACACCGGAGAGCCCCCCACTCCTCAGCCCCAAGCCACCCCCTCCCCCGCACGATCACCGTCCATTCGAGCCTCCCACACCCGATCCAACGGCCCAGATCACCCCGGACGCCAAGATCTTTTATCAAATCCAGCGGCGGATCAACCGCCTCGAGTCCGTCCGTCGCTTCCTCTCTCTCTACTTGTCCCCTCTCGCGTCCGCTCCACTACTCCCCTCTTCCCCTCTCTTCCACCTCTCGAGCTCTCGCCCCAACGAGATTTCCTCTTTTTCGGGAGGATTTTCCTCTACCCGGATCCGGTTGCTGGTGCCATAGATCGACGCGCCGTCTTCTCCTGATCGCGGTGGTGTTTTTTTTTTTTGTTTTGGATTTCCGGTGCTGGGAGTGGAGAGATTCGCTCGGATTGGATCTGGTGGGTTGGGGGCTGAGGGGTTATGTTTGTGTTTCTCGGTGATGATTTTTTTGGGGCGGTTTTGATTGAATGGGGTGCTCGTGTGGATGGATGCAGTGTGTGCTGATCCGTGTGGGTGGTGGATCTGACGGAGAATCGGAGGAGAGGAAGAGGAGAGTCTGGTTGGTTGGTGGAGACGACGATTTCTGTGGAGGATTCGACTTGCGCATCGGCTGTAGATCTGGAAGGTAACCCCCATCGAAAAGGAATAATCCCTTTTCTTCCCGTGGAATTTGTTGCTACAGTATCATCATGAATCTAATCGTCGTCGCGGCTTTAGTTTTCCTGTGGATTGATGTGTGGCGCTGAGAAATTTAGTACTCCCAGTTGGTGCTGTGATTGTTAGTGATAGTTCTCTGTTTGTTTCTCAACTGTTAGAAGCGTTGTGTCTTGCGATTATGCTGAACTTAGCTTTAAAGACTGTCCTTTTTGTTTTCTTCTGTTGTAGTTACTCTAACTACAGTTGATTGCGCTAACTTCAGTTTATTGTACTAGTGAAGGGGATGCCACCTGGTCTCATAGTGTGTTTATGTTTGTTTTGCACTAGGGCTTTGGGTGACCTACTGCTCCAAGCTGCCTAAGTTATATCGCGAAGTGTCGAGCTTTCACGCCCACCGCAATCATCATCACCATCGCCGACGATGGAGGGTCTTGTGGTTATCTCACAGCAGCGCAACCACCATAACCAACACTCTGGTGGCCGAGGCAAGATGACGGGGCCTCACTTCTCATCGCCGCCGTCCTCCCATGGCTTCCGTGGCATGAACTGCCGGTCTTTCCATTCCGGTGTATGTGCTGGCCTCCTGCCCTCCCCACCACCTCCGCCTGCTCGCACGTACTCATCACCAGAGCCTAAGACACCAAAGCAGCAGCAACAGCTGCAGCGCCGTGGTGGCAAGCGTAGCCGGCCCATCTCAATAAGCCCTTCAACTTCTCCTCCATCCCGCCCTGAGCTGTGGGCGGGCCCAGCATTCTCCAATTCACCACCTCCTAGTTCGCTCCCAATCCCCAAGTTCTCTCTGCGACAGAACCGCAGCATCTCACTTGAATTGCCACTATTTGAGCGGTCTGATGAAGTGGAGGTGAAGCCGCATGCTAAATCGGCTCCTTCCTCGCCGGTGGGTGGATCAGGGTTTGACTTCTTCAATGATAATGAAACTGCTGTTGCGACGGAGAATCTTAGGAGGATTCTCCATCTGGATATTTCCGATCATTGAATGATGGGAGGATGGAAGGGTAGTGTCTGTGTACATAGGTTATCATCCACTGACTTTAGTTGTTCACATGCATAGTAGTGTATAGAGTAATGAGAATAATAAGTTAGGTAGTACTGTATGGTCAAGGTTATGGTGGAGGTGGAGTTTTGTAGGTGAAGCATCTTCTGAAAGTTGGGTAGTGAAAACTGTCATATGTAGGTGTTGTTAAGGTGGACAGTGGGGTAAGGATAGGGTGGATGGCAGTTGACATACCTTCATAGCTTGGGCTCACCTATGATGTTTTAGGTGTAGTATAAAATCTTATTTGCATCCATGGCACCTGTGATGAACTGACAGTGGCACTCTGCCAGTGCAGAAACATCTGCGGTTAGTTCATTTCAGGTAGAATAGCATAGTCTGGCAGCTTGTTAACGATAGCATACATTCTAGTATCTTAGACCCCAATCAGATGTTAAATAGTTCTAGGGAAACTACTTTTCTTGCATTTCTTTGCATATATATAACCTCCTAGCTAACTGATTCTCACCCTTCAACCATCCTGACCTCCCTGGTGCTCTGCAAAGAACACCAATATATCTCCTCACTGGCTCTTCTGCTTTTTGGAAGGAAGAAGCTGGGTGGAAGATGGAAGCTGTCCCCTCTCTTGCTCCCTTCTATGTCAATACTAACTTTTTCCCAGTTTGCTGCATATCTATCATGACATGTTCTCTCCACCTTCATTCATTCTAGATTCATCTCATGTCTCTTCACAAGTTGCATTTAGTACCAACCTATATTCAAATCATCATACACCCTCCGAATCCCTTTCCGCTTTCATGAGCTCTAGTTTTCTACTTCTCTTCAAGCCTCGATGGTCTTGAGGAACAAAGTTAGACAATGATGTCTGCGGAACATGCAAGTCCCAATATGGTAGGTTTGTGCTTCATTTTGTTTTTTCAGATTTCTGTGAAATGCTTGTTCCCTTACTAGATGCTTGATATTAGACTCCTGTACTTATGCAGGTTGGCTTTGCTGTTCATATTTACCCTATGTGAAGACTTGGAAGTTACCTGTCTTAGTTCCTGCTACATTACTATGTTTGCCACCTAGCAGTCAAGAAGCACTTTGCTGGAGTATTAGTTCTGTCAATTGTAATTCCAATCTTAGATGGCTGTCCATGTTGATGTTCTGGTGTAAATCAGCAGGCATAGTGTTAACAAATAATGTTACTATCCCATTAATCAGAACTATATAATATTATTATGTTTTATATTACAACTAAATGCCATTGATAGCCAATTTTTTATTATATTCTAATTTCTCAATCTGAGTTGATCTGGTATTGGTTTGATCAAATCCAACTATGTAAATGCTGATGATTGTTGTGCTATTTACATGTTATTGAGATATTACTCCATCTAAACATGGTACTAAGGGAGGTTGAAACTTGAAGCTTTGATTCTGAACCTGAAATAGCAGCTGTCGTGGCCCTTGCCAGCAAGGCCAGGCACCTGAACTAAGCTACTACAATTTGAGCACTGGCCACTATCCAGCTTAGAAGTTTATATCATTATATAGGAGGAATGTTGATCAATACTGTTAAAACATGTATTATTTTTACATTTTTGAATTTTTACCGTCTCTTTGATACAGAGTTGACCATAACTCTCTATTAGGATATATTGATCAATCTATATATTATGAAAACATTTCTAGTATCAGTGTAATATACAAGTATCATGAAAGTAATTTAAATAGTTTCATATTGTCTCCGTCCTGAAATATAAGGGATTTTAGGTGGATGTGACACTTGGACATACTTTTTTATCCAGATTCGTAGTATTAGAATGTGTCACATTCATACAAAATCCCTTATATTTCGAAAATCCCTTATATTTCGGGACGGAAGGTCTGTTCATATTCGTAGTTTATATTTGTAGTATTAGGATGTGTTACATCCACACAAAATCCCTTTTAATTCGGGATGGAGGGTCTGTTCATAATCATAGTATTAGTATATGTCACATCCACACAAAATCCCTTATATTTCGGGACGGAGGTAGTACTTAACAGGGATATAACCTGTAAAAACCGGTATTGGCTTCTTTATTGTCGAGCAAAAATAATAGAAAAAAGTGAAAATAGAGATGGAAACAGCAGCATAGCTGACACAAATGCGCTTCTGAAATTCTACATTCCTCTTGCCAGACATACCATTTTCATCGCGACAGAAATCGATGGTCAAGTCTCTTTCACCATCATGTGCCCAAGTCTAGACCAAAGTACAGTTAGAGACGGAGACATACTCCTATCAAACAAACAGGTATTTAGACAGATGCAAACTCCTAGTAAAAACTTGAGGTTGGACAATTGATCTACTATAATGTTAATCTGAAGAAAATTTTACAGCTTACATGAACATGACCACTGGTGGTAGACTGTTCCATGGATCTAGGCTTTCTTGGCCATTCAGTACAGGGTATGATCATCATTGCAGCCAACAAAGCATACACAGGGGCATTGATGAGACCCTAACATAGGGGAATACATGTTGAAATGTGGATCTGACTCGGCATTTTGGATCCATCCCTTCTGCTTGGCATCTCAGGCAGAATCAGATTATGCAAAGTATTCCAAAGGAGCAAATGGTTAGATTATCCTTCTCCTAAGCTACTACTGTATATACATAGCCTGAATTATGCCAAACCAACTAACCAAGCACCTGAGTCCTACTCAGCATCTGTCCCTCTACTAGCATAGTTCTTTATTTTGTTCCTTTTTTCTTTCCCTTTTGCTGATTGGCAGCAAATCATCTTCCTTTCATGATTGGCATTTGGCCTTGCATGCTCTGTAGTAGTACTAAAAACATGAGCCAACATGATTGTGCTTAGTAGAACTGTGACAGACAAGATGCTAGCCAGTAGCTACTCAATGGCAAGCATGAAGCATCTGGAACAGTTCTTCCAAATCTGAAGTGACTTCTGCAGTGCAGAGTCAGATTTTCTTATTTTCATCTTTAGTAAAGCAGTACTCCCCCTATAAAAAAAAATCCAATACCAAAGTTGGACTTTTTATAGGACGGAGGGAGTATATCTTTATATATATGTTGCACCACACTTCTAAGACTATTTATAGAGCACAGAACACTTGTTTCTCTAGTTTTTTCTGAAAAAACGGTTTTGCTATTTCTCATGCGAAAGAATGACTGTGGATTTCTGAAGATCCATACGGGTATTAGAAAGTATGTATAGTTAAATATGGGATGATTTGATCGGTTAAAATGAGAAAGTAGGTGGATAAATTCAATGAGAGATAGTTCTGAATAGTTGAGATGAAAAAATAGGTGAAAAAAATATTATTTTAGAAAAAAATTTGAATACTGGAAGCTACTATATTTTGGGACTAATTTAGGTCTGTGCGCTCGCCGGAAATTATGAATTTAGTGCATCTTACCGCCCAGTTATTCGTACCAATCAATCAGCTCTCAAAGGCTTGAAAGCTGCCTAGGCTGAATTGCTGAAACCTGTGATGTAGAAGAACAGGATAACTTGAAACATTTAGTTTAGTTCATCTTATTGTTCTGTATGTCTGTATAAAATCTCATGAGAATGAAAGCCAGCTATAACAAATCTAATATTTAAAAGAGATTATCTCAAATAAGACAATCTGATCTCGTTTTAATTTTTACGCTGAAACCAAGGCAGAACCGTTCAGTGCAAACTGCAAAGATAGGATATTCTCCTTAGTCAGGGTGGATCAGAGACAATATTACATATGTTCAACCAATGAATTTCAAAATATATATCAACTTTCAGAGTTCAAATTTTGTTCTAGAATAGAACAATTACTCCATCTATTTTCTTATCTCAATCAATCGCAACAATTTTTCATTAAATTTCTGCACATATTTATTCACATCAATAGTAACAAGTATCCCTAATTCAATTTCACCTACTTTCTTAATCTCCGTGAAGTTCTACATACTTACTCACATCAACAGTCATAAATCATCCCTAATTCAATTTCGCCTATTTTCTTAATCTTCATGAAGAACTTCAGATATCTTTATATTTTGAGACAAATGGAGTACAATCCTAAAAGTGATAAGAATATAAACAAATTAATTGAATTCATGAAACCACTGAATACTACATTGCAGCAGTGGTTGAACTTCTATTCATCTCCTTGTACAATGAATCAATATTAATCTCATCCTTGCTACAATTAACCAAAACTCGAACAATAATGTTCATCATTAAGATTTAAGAAGCCATCTTCTAGGCCAAAGAAGGCTTCACACTTGGCACCACCACCTCAACGGAGACCCTTCTCCACACGAGGCAGCTGATTGATTGAGATTTCGAGGTTAAAAATGGCGTTAAGCCTTCAGCTTAAGCTTAAGCTTAGCTTAGCCTCTAGCTTAGCTTAATTAGCTCCGCCGCCGCGGCGCCATTAATTGCTCGTCGTCGTCTTCGTGTTCAGAGCTCATAGCTTGATCTCTCTCGCCGGAGCTTGATGGGTGATGATCAGGAGGCGCCGGAGGGGGCGGAGATGTCGCTGGAGCGGCGGCGGAGCATCTGGCGCATGCCGTCGGCGACGCGGAAGGCGGGGTTCTTCCGGCAGAACTTGCCGCAGAAGGACATGTGGTCCCTGACGGCGTCCTCCAGCTGCCGCCCGCCGCCGCCGCCGCCGCCGCCCTTCTTGGCCACCTCGTCCCTCACCGCCTCCGAGCACAGCCCGCACAGCCACCTCCCGCCGAAGTCGGCCTTCACCCCGGCGATGTACTCCACCGTGCAGTCCTCCCTCAGCCCGCAGCACTCGCACTTCGCCGCCTCGATCTCCATTGCCGCAATGCACCAACCTCTCTCTCTCTTTCTCTCTCTCTCGCTTCTCTCTCGAGCTTAGCTGGGATGCAGCAATGGCGATGGTGCAAAGGCGAGCTGGAGAGAGATTTATATGCAGGAGAGGAGGGGGATTAGGGCTGCCACTGCAGCACTGTGGCTGTGATTATTATTCTCTCGCTAATCATGCGTTAATTAGTGGCTAATTAGTTGACTCTAGTTACTGCACCCTAGTCGCCGAATGTACCTAACCTTGTCCCGGCCTAGCTAGCTCGCCAGCTCACTGAGTGACTCACATCTCAGTCCTTTCTTGAGCTGTAATTTCACTTTCAAAATGGAGTGAAAAGTTTTTTAAATTTTGGTTATATAACTCAGAAAAAGTTTCTTTTGCTGCTTGCTTGATTTAGATTTAAGTAAGCTTACGATAACTGCAGTTTCTCTTAAATAAAAGTTAGATTTTAAGAAAATCTAGTTGTAAAATCTAAAAAAAATAAATTAGAAGCTATAAGCTGAGGGTTTCTTCTCACCCACTGGATTCCCACCATCCGTTTCTCAGAATCAACAGCCTCATTTTTTTTTATGCTTATACTTATCCGTTAAGATTTGAATTTTCAACCTTAAATTTGGAAATGATTTTGAAGTTTTTTTTTATCGTAGTTTATTTTTCAGTCTTTGCTCTTAGATCGTTAAGAACAGGTATGTAAAAATTTTATTTATAAATTATTTTTTATTTACAAATATACATTGTTGTTTCGCTTTTTTCTCTAATATGTCAAACGATGGGGCTCGCTCCCCAAACAGATCTACATCTTATTGGCTGCAAATGGCTGCAGGATTGATATTAATTTACTGTGCGTGATGCGAAACAGGAGTTACTGCAATGTTAGAGTTATGTTCACCAAATTTGTGTACCTGATGTCAGCCCGGAATTGAAGTGAATGTTTTATGGCAGGGCAGCCGGTTCAAATTCGAAATTTTGAGCTCTGTTGGAAATCCAACTCGAATTAGCACTAAGACATCGTCATCAAAGTGCAAGACCTGCATCTTTTACAGTTATTGCTCTCTCCATTTGCCGCATAAAGCGTCAGCAAGAATCTTATTAGAAGAATTTCTGGTTCATCACCTTGGACCACGGACAGACAAAAGTTCTTCCAGATTTCATAGAAAAAGATGTTCTTTCAGTGCACTTTTCACCCCCTTTCGGCTGCCTGAATCCTTTTCTGAAGACAACACTTGCTAGATCTTGGTCATTGTTCATTACAAATTACATCGCACAGCTACTAAACCCCCTTGGATTGTCTGATCATGGCTGTGTTGACCCATGAATAATTATGATGATGAAGACCGAACATGTCTACTACTCTCACCCTAATTTCTTAACCAACTGCCTGATTGGATTCTTCTTGAGACCATCTAGAGGATGACCAAGAATGATTAGCTGACTAGACATAGCTCAGTTTGAAACACATTATTGAGCTGATTGTTGCTGCGAATTATCTACTTGGTTGTATGAACAGAGTAAATATTTTGATAAATAAACTTAATAAATAATTTAAAACAGATAGTCTAAGCAATACAACAGAATAAAAAATTTCGAGCAAAATGAATTTTTCGAAGCGTGGATTGAATAATCTATTTTAACAATTCAGTAAATAATTTGAAAAGAACTAAGCCAAGCCCGCGGCGTGATTTTCGACGCTTTCAGTTAGGCATAAACCCTTGATTATGTGCTCCAACTGTAGCAACATCTCCAGCATCCTAATGATCTTGTTATTAACAGGTCATAGAGGACCAGCTTGTCAGTGCTTCATTAACATAGATCCCAAAAATTAATATTAATGTTTGGACCCTACCATCCGTGCCAAGTGCTGCAATACATAAATTTTGGGGGCAGTTGCTCCGGCCGTGTGACCTAACTGCATGAACACTAATTAACCAAAAGCAATTGCAATTGCAATTGCATTTTTAAATTGTGTATGTGACAAATGGATTCCTATACTTATTTATTGGCCCCAAAAAGTTGTTGCCGCTTGCTATAGCTGCTAGCAGCTGCACTACTCGATTGTTCCACGTCGGATGGGCCATTTTTGTATTGTCAAACTGTACAGCTAGTTTGATCAGATTAACTGTACTGGCTGGATAGATTAGAACAATGGATTGGCTGTCCAATGATTCCTGCTTAATACCTTAATCATATTAGGGTATTTTGGTATGAATTTATGGTTGCACCGCGACGAAGTAGTAGAAAGCGACAAAAGATGATCAACCGATCATGTTTTTTAGTTTTTTTTTCGTAGGTTTAGGTTGTCAGTTTCTAGTATGATGAGCAACTGTATCCATATTAGAATGTAGACCTTACAAGTTACAGCAAGATAATTTGCCTTTTTTTTAATATGGAATTCATTCCAACATTTGCTTTAAAAAGTTACAACCAATTATTACAGAGGTTACTGGACGAATATCTGCAAACTACGAAATCACAGCTCAAGAAAACTACTTAGAATACCACCTATAACGCCTATTGCTAAACCTTCATCTATAGCAAGAGAACTGACTCTACAAAACTGTAATTGCATTTGTTGCTACTGACAATTTCAGAGATCCATCCACTCTTGTGCATTTTTTTTCATCTAATTCTGAAACTTTATGATTCTACAGTAGCTGTACACATGTACTAGCAATAAGTTGGAGATCAGGTTGAAGTGAAAGCCACTACACCTGCAACTGAAGAACAAAGGAGCAAAGCAAAGAGGTGACCCAAAGAAACCAAGAAACAGAAGAGTGAGAAAGGTGACCCCAATCCAAGGCTGGTTTCCCCCTGAAAGCCCCTACTGAATGATTAACAATGCCTGGTTTATTCCCTTCTCATTATGAATTTGTCTTGAGACCATGGGCAAGGGCAACCACCTCAATTATTATTCCATTCCCTACCACCACTGAGAGTGTTCTTACAAGAAGCTAGCCCAGGAGGTTCTAGCTTACACTGATTGATGCTCCACATGAACACCACATGCATTTGTCCTGCATGTCAACTACTCTAAATCACATAGCTTCCTTCCTACTTTTGTGCCATGGAGTAACTCCTGGCCTGTGTTGGGCTACAGTTTTGGTTCCTAGTAAAGAAATAAAACTAGTAAGAGCAATGTACTTGTATATGAAAAAACAGCAATGCTGAAGCTGAATTTTACATGGTAACATCAGGAATTTACTCCTTTCTAGTTTTTGCCTACTTGGAAGGGGAAGAAGAAAAAGGATTAAGTTCACTTGAGGTCCCTCAATTTGTCACCGAGTTCGAAATTCGTCCCTTGAGCACAAAACCAGGTACAACGCATCCCCCAACTTACAAAACCATGCAAACAAGGTCACTCGGCAGTATTGACAGCGGTTTTGGTTGACGTAGTGCCTATGTGGCGTTGACGTGGCGCTTACGTGGCAATTCCATCCAAAAATAATAAACCCCGTGGGACCCACATGTGAGTTTCATTCACAAATTAAAAAAATGGTGGGCCCACGTGGGCCCCACATGTCATTCTCACCCCCTTCTCTTCTTCCTCCTCTCTCCCTATCGCCCTCTCTTCATCTCTCTCCCCTCTCCGACAACGCTCGTGGCCGCCATCGACTAGCCAGCCACCGCGGACGCGCAACGGCCTTCTTTGTTTGCGCCCACTTCTAGCAAGGCCGCCACCGCCAACCAAAGCAGCCGACGACGACCACCGCGCGGCGAGGGATCGGCGCGTAAGCTCGGCGGCGGGGCGATCCGTACGCGAAAGGGAGCGCCGTAACCCTTCCCCTACCCTCTGCCTCCCCTCACACGCTGGCGGCGGAGGCGACGAACACTGCGCGATGAGAGGCGCGTGCGCAGGTGAACAACCCGCACAAGACATGGTCGTCTTCGCCTTCCTGGACGTTGTTGACGTGCTCCTCTGCTTCGTGTATGGCTTCCTCTACTCCGTCTTCGAGGACAACCCAGCCAGCTGCTACTGCCACGGGAGCCACAACGCGCGGCACTGGAGGACGACAAGGTACCACTGGCGGAGCGCTTGCCGACACGCGCAGATGGGGCTCCTCAGGGTAGGAGCGGGTCGCCGGAGACGGAGTGGCGCAAGGGGCAGAGCCCAAGGTGGTCGGACTGTGGCTGCGAGTCGTGCCGCACATGGCAGCGCCATGACAACGGCCGGCTGCACTTCGTCGTCAACCAACCGCAGCCGCCAAACGGTCTCAACTCTCAAGTCTCAACCGCTTCCGTTATTTCTGTTACAATAATTCGTCTGCCTCCACCTCCCTCGGTCGTCGATTCCAACCGGGGTCGCCGTCGTCGGTTCGCTCCGCCCGCCGACGATCCGACAAACACGTCGCCGGCGAACGGTGTCTTGGAGGAGAGTCCATGGAGCGCGTGCGGGGCAAGAGAAGGGCGCGAGGAGTCTTCCGCCTGCCGTGTGCTACGGCCCCTCCTCTCCGCCGTGTCCCGCTGCACCGACCCTCCTCCTCGCCAACCGCCGGCGCGGCCGCCGCGCCAGTAGTCCTTCCTTGCCGGTCGTGCTCCTTAAGAGGACTAGAGGAGAGGGTGATCCTCCGGCCACCGGGGCACTGTCTTCGCCCCAGACATCCGACCCCGGCGCGGTTGCTCTGTCTTCATCCTCTCCCACGTTGCAGCCGCTCCACTCCGCCTGCTCGGCCTGATTCCGCTCCCTCTCCGCCGTCGCCCTTCCTGCCGTGGAAGCCTTCATTGGTGGAGTCCCGCGATTGGACGCAGCGCTTCTTCCAGGGCCTTGGTGTCGGCGCACCCCTCCCGGCTCCCGTGGAGCTCCATGGCACCTACTCTGCCCTCGTCCGCGGCGTCCTCTCCTCCTCCACCGTCTCCGCCTCTGCCTCCCCGTGCATCTCCTGCACGCTCAGACGCTCTCCATCTCCCTCGCCGCCGTCGTGAGTCCCATCTCCTCTTGCTCCTCTTCCTTGCTCATGGTGGCGTGGTGGCCGTCCGAGTCGGCATGTGAACCGAGTCAACGCTCCACGTCGGACGCCACGTCAGCAATACTGCTCACAATACTGCCTTAGGACCTACTTTGAACTGGGTCTGTAAGTTCGGGGACCCGTCGTACCCGGTTTTGTGTCGGAGGGATGAAAATCAGACAGCGTGACAAATAGAGGGACCCAGAGTGAACTTATCCGAAGAAAAAAGACCAATCTTAAGCATACAATTGTACTCCCTTCGTCCCATAATAGATGACGTTTTTGACTTTTTATTTGCAACGTTTGACCATTCGTTTTATTTGAAAAATTAGTGCAAATATAAAAAAAGATAAGTCATATGTAAATTACTTTTGATAATAAAGCAAATGACAAACAAAATAAATAATAATTCTAAATTTTTTTGAATAAGACGAATGATCAAACATTGACAAACAAAAACTAAAAAAGATAAGTAATATGGAACGGAGGTAGTACATGACTGGGCCATAGATTTTGCTGAAAAGGGCCGAGATGGCATCCAAATGCCCAACTGCTAGGCCCAGTCCGATTCTTTTAATGCATGGGCCTCTTGGTCCAAGTAACTGAGATTGTTTTGTCCAAAACATTTGGCAATGCTGCAACTACAAATTTGTGTGCTAGGCTAGTGTCCTAAACCCAAATTTTGATTAACTAGCTCTGGAAGCTCTCTCTACAAGCTAGATAAGTGTACCATAGTCACGAGTGTCAACAGCAGAGTAAACACGCACTGTTTTTTCACTGTAAGGTTCTACTTGCAGTATAGATGCTAAGTCTATCACTTGAATATTCAGAGCAAGAAGGTCAGCATAGTGCTTTGCTGACTTGTAAGTTCACTAATAGCATTATCTCCATAGGATTAAGAACAATTACTAATGTTACTAGCTCCTAATTGGCCCTGATTATTATGTGGTGCTTGTGTCTGTGATGTCAGCTCGCAAACAGGACCTTTGACTATAACATGATAACTAATCCATCAGTACTGTGTGTCATTGTTGATAGAAATGGACATCATCACACCAAACATACATACAAGTTCCATCATCACACCAACCTACCTATTATCTTGGAGGCTATCATGGAGTCCAAGAAAGAAAAAACAAACGGTCCATTTCTAGCCAGCTGCTGTCATCCTGATCCCTGACAAGCTATAGCTCCAATATCCAGCCGGGCTGACAACTAATGTTTGGAGGACTGTGTTCACATCCATGTATGCAGGGGCGGATCCAGGAACAAAAAAAAAATTGAGGGGCTCGATTATACAGTTTCTTCAACCTCTAGCCATTTAGAGACTTTTCGTTTATCATTCATGGTAAAAAAATCGAAGGGGTGCTTCGGGGATATCCATGGGTCTTGTGGGTGTAGCGGGGACTCAAGTCCCCCCTACACTCACGTTGGATCCGCCCCTGCATGTATGAGAGATGTAGAAGGTGGGAATGATATCCATTATTAAAAAAAAACTAAAGTTGGTTTTCTGTAATGTTGGATGATCTAAACATAGATATATGGACCATCACGTTATTTTATTTATTTATTGTGAGAATAACCACTATAGTAAAGGTTAGGTTCTTGTATTACATCAAATGCTACTTAAAAAGGGTGGATCAACCGATACAGACCATACGGTCCTTGAAGTTTTATTCTAGGGTCAGTTTACTCCCTAATGTTTTAATTAAATTGTCCAAACGAGCTCTCAAAATTTATCATTTTGTTTAATATGATCATTAGACTTATCGAAAATACCACATGGGCATGCCACATCCTCCTGATCTCATGCAAGCACAGAAATTAAATAACCATTCTACCCTTATACATCATGATAAAACAAGAAAAGGAAATAAAAGAAATGAACCAAAAGAGGCCGAACCATTCTACCCTCAATTTTTTGTTTGTTTTATTTTTTCCTTTTTCTCTCTTTTTACCATGTTATATACTTATATATGGTAGAATGGTTATTTGATGTCTACCCTTGCATGCAAGAATGAGTGGCACACCCACACGGCGTTTTTATGGGTCCAAGGACTATCTTAAATCAAATGATAAATTTGAAGAATTTGTTTGGACGATTTAAAACTGAAAGGACTAAACTGACTATAGAGTGAAACTTTAAAGACCGTGCTGACTATTCACCCGAAAATATATGAAAACCGGTTTAAGCAACCCCTAGGGATGAGTTTGTGAGTAGTTTTTCTATGTGGATGGTATTGTTTATGCAGAAACGCATTAACCATTTTACCCACCCCCCCAAGCTTTCTTTCTGATAGGATAAATGTTATTTGAACTGATTTTCATATTTAGAGGATAGAACATCTTTTGAACTGTTTCTCATATTTAGAGGATGATATATGCATCTTTTTTTTTAAAAAAAAATAGAAACTTAGCCCTCAAATAGCCTAATCTAAAATTCATTTCTACGAAAATTTGAACTCAGTATCTTAGGGTGCTACTCAGGTCACTGCAACCACTAGGCTATATGCCCTTTCACATCTGTCTTCATACTTGAGGTGTTAAGTCGATCGCGACCAACCAAACTACATGAGGTTAAGTGGACATTTTCCTTCTAATAATGAGAAATTAACCTCAATCACTGCCACAACTTTATTCCTGGTTTCCACTATGACTTTGGAGACAACCATATTTGTTTGCTTACATGATTCATCAGTTACAACCACTTGGGGGCCAGCAAGAATCAGATTCCGGCCTAAAGCTTTTTCAACATATCTGAGAGCAATGATAAAAATCTTGCAAGCTGGTGGGTTAGAGCATGTCAAATTGTCTCCAAAGTTTGATCAGTGGGCTCAAAACCTGGCTTCTTTCTTGGGTTTGTGCCTTCCAATGCAAGGCTTCTCCTAAATTCCTACTGATCCAGACCCACTCTCCATCTTTATCCACACATATACTACCACTCTACTTTAATTTCCATACCCAAGCACCAATAATTAGTGTCACTTTGATTGTTGTGCAGTCTTAGTTAACCATCTGGCCCTACATTTCATGTCGTGAAGATGTGCCTAAGTTAACAACTACTTGTACTACCACCACTCCTACTTGCCTATTGTCACCATTATAGCTAATGCATGGCTCTCATAAGTCACAACATGTTTGGCTCTTCATATCATGATAAAAGAAAACAAGCATGACCTCGCTAAGCGACACCTGGCCCGCCCACAATTGTGGTTGCCCTAATGCCAGATGTAATTTTCCATCAAGGTGACAGGTTTGCATCTAGCCTTCAAAGGGGATCAGTACACTGCTAGCTAGGCTTGGGACATGATTGCCTCATCGTGTCCTAATTTCATCATAACGAAATTAAGATGCAGTGCTCATGGGAGGAAAGTGATCCATCTACAAACAAAGTTTCTTTTTATTTTCCATTTAGTTCTACTCCCTCCGTCCCTAAATGTTTGACGCTGTTGACTTTTTTAAATATGTTTGACCGTTCGTCTTATTCAAAAACTTTTACGAAATATGTAAAACTATATGTATACATAAAAGTATATTTAACAATGAATCAAATGATAGAAAAAGAATTAATAATTACTTAAATTTTTTGAATAAGATGAACGGTCAAACATGTTTAAAAAGTCAACAGCGTTAAATATTTAGACACATAGGGAGTAATAAAGAAGACACTGTGAGCGAAGCCCAGACATGCAAACAGGTGGGTGCTCTCTTTCAGTTTGCGAGCCCGGCCTTGTCAGTGACGTTTCGTAACGATTTCTTTCCTTAGATGAAACACGCAAAAAGCCTTGTGTGGACATATCATGAATTAAATTTAAAAATATACTGTTCATTCAATTTTTTTAATATTCGGGATGCAAATCATTTTATTGAAATATACCGTCGATATCGTACAATCATTGCATGAAAATAACGTCGCGCACGGTCTCGCGGAATGGAAGAGTGAGACTGAACGGTTTCGCTGAACCAGACAACGATACCGGACTGCTATAGTGATTCAAATGGTTAATTAGTGTTTAATTACCTTTAAAGTGGAGACGTTCATCAGCGAGACGGTGTCGCTGTTTCCATCGGCAAGACCATTCTGTGAGACCGCGTGGTCGCACTTTCACAGTACGATACTGCTCGCGACGTCATGTCTGTGTCATTTTCGTATAACTGTTGTGCGAAATCGACGGTATATTTCTGTAAAAAAAATTGCATCCTGAATATTTCTGAGAAAAACGAACAAACAATATATTTTTAAATTTAATTCGACACTTCATAACGATTTCCATCCATGCATGAATCAGTACATATGCTTAGCTCCAATACTCTGTTGGTTCAGATAAACCCCTCCCTACTTTTGTGAAAGAAAAGCAATTAGCGATTCCATTGATGATGTGATCACTGAAATCCAAAGATGGGAGGGGCATATGGTTGCATCAATCGATTGATCGATATATATCCACCTGTCCACCATCAAGTAGACATGCACACAAAGATGCAGACTACAGGGACAGTGACCTACAACTACAATTGCAGAGAGAATTTCAGAGTTAGAAGCTTGAACTGAACACCAAAAAGATGAAAGATTGGAGTAGTGTGTTCAGGGACATGCACGCATGGATGCATGGAGCCTCGAGGCATCATTGCTCGTGAAATCGAAAGGGAGAGTTAGATAGAGCAGGCTTGTCCGGTGACTGTTTGAGCATGTGATTGGGGGCCAAATGAAAGTGGTAGAAACAGAGAGGAAAAAAGCTGATAGATGCTGCTATCATTTTTCTCCCTTCTGTTCTGAATTTTTCTGATCTCTTCACTAGGCATCGGTTTAGGGTGTCGTGTTAATGAGTGATGATGGCCAATAAGTGTAATTCGGACGCCATTTTTGTCTAGGCATGAATTTCCTATTCCTGAAAAATCGATATAGCTGCGGAATCTTGTATTTGTATCATGTGAAAAATTTAGACACTGTTTCTGTATAGAGGTTTCTTCAATTGCATTTTTAGCAGCAGGTTGTCTTTTTAGAAACAAAATGAAGGAAGGTTTATGTTTCTTGTTCCATATAAAACTCCTGTTTTTCATCTATATTGAATTAAATAAAAAAATACTGGACAATCTGCAGGCCTTTTCTCCATGGAAAACTCACATTTTTTTAATCTATGTCTATCGAGCCAAAGTAAAAAAGGAACATGCCTTAATACTCTTTAGCAGAACTGCAAAAAAGTATACGTTTTTTTACAGTCTCTTGACCATTCGTGTTTTCATAATACGGAGTATATTATTAATAGACAACATACAAAAGTACTTTCAGATACAAATCTAATAATGTCACATGCATGATGACACTAACTATATACATTGTTGGTTTAATTATTAGCCAAAATTTGCAAATATTGATTTTCCAAAAATTGTAGGCGCATTATATGTTGGGATGGAGAATGTACAATATATTCCTTGTATATAATTTAGCCGCTTCATCTTGATAGCAAGGAATTATTGAGCCACTATCCAGTTACAAATTCTTTCACCGGAGAGAATGTGCCAGGAATAAACCTGAGGTGAAAATGGCTTAGACAATGCCAAAAGTTTCTGCATGGCTAGAGTGCCCCCACCACAGTGAAGTAGCATGGCAGTTAATAAGGCCATATAATATATAGTGTCTATCCATTCTTCAGATGATAGCTACTAGAATGAGGGACCCCAATTACTTTGATCCCTATCTAGGTCATGGTCAAAGAGGTCTAGACCCAAAGTTTTCAGAGATTTTCACCCACAAGAGAAGAAGGACCCATTGTGCTATTCATCCATCAATTAAGTGCTGGCACTGTTTGGACTTGCAGTGGCCATGGTCCAGCCAGCAGCTCTGCATTTTTGTCACTCAGCTCTCTTTCTGATCTGGACCATCTTCCATAGTGCTTTTCTCAATGCAGCATCACTACCCAGGCTCATGCACTCTCAACTGAAGCTAGTCTGTGGAATAACACAACAGAAAAATTCTACCACTAGCTTGTAGTAAAATGTTCTGATACAATACCCTGATGATTGATGAATAGGGTTGAAATCTACTGTCCAACAAGAGAACATTTCATTCATGTATGCTTGGTCATGAAATGTACTTCAGGATTGTCACAACACCAGCTCTGTTCTTTGGGGGTTTTTTTTTTTGTGAAGAAAACCAGCTCTGTTCTTTGCTCTATAATCTTTACAGTCTTGTTCATGTCAAGCTTTGAATCAAAGATTTTTTTCTTATATGAGTGATTATATGATCCTTGAGAAGTAGTAGAAGGTACTATAATTTTCTTATACCTATTGGTACCCACTCAAGAACCATATCTGAATGTAAAAACTGTCATCTCATGTACACCAAGAACAACATGATCATGGAAGTACTAGCAAGGCCATAGCTGATCATTGCTGGCCCATCCTATGACCAATCCCACTGCAGAAGCACAATAATTGATCAGCTACCAGAGTACTAGCAGAGTGAGCATTGGCATTGGCATTTACTCGTCCAATAATCAGACACACATACATCAATCGATTCATGCCCAAACAAATCTGTCAGTTTTTTTTAAGAAAAAAATGAGAGGCTCATATCTTAAATTATTGAGAAGCATACATATGCACCATATGATGCAGAGAAATACGGATACAGTTTGAATTGGATAGCATCTGTGACTTTGATTTTGATGCCTGCTCCATTCCAAATGTCCTTTTCACTGTGATGGGCACACTCCTTACGTGTCAATTGTTCATTGCCAAAGACAAGTGTCAATTAGTGCCGTATACCTGTGTCTATCTTTACAAATCAAGCAGAGCAAGAACATTGTTTTGAATTGTTTTTAAGGGGGTATTTATGATAAATAATTGAGAACGTTTCTACTGTAATATCCATATGAGCATGAGATCATATGGGGGAAAACAAATGGCTATGAATGTTTTCTCAATGTGATGTTTTTGCAAGTGTTATTTCGGATTTTATTGCACATAGTCAATATATGATCTTTATTATATTTTTTTTAACTTCCTGCTTTGTTTTCGTTGTGGCTGGTTGATGGATATTATGGTCGGTTCGAATTGACACGAATACCTATTACGAGAAATTGAAATGGATAAATGATATACTCCCTCCATCCTAAAATGTTTGACGCCGTTGACTTTTTAAAAAATGTTTGACCGTTCGTCTTATTAAAAAATTTAAGTAATTATTAATTCTTTTCCTATCATTTGATTTATTGTTAAATATACTTTTATGTATACATATAGTTTTACATATTTCACAAAAGTTTTTGAATAAGACGAATGGTCAAACATATTTAAAAAAATCAACGGCGTCAAACATTTAGGAAAGGAGGGAGTATATAATAAATAAGTACTCCCTCCGTTTCACAATATAAGTCATTCTAGCATTTCCCATATTTATATTGATGTTAATGAATTAGATAGAATATATTGTGAAACGGAGGAAGTGGTTACTACTTACTACTCCTAGCTTAGGATTTTATAAGTGAATGTATCCTGAACCATCTCCGTTTTGCACATATGAACCACCCATATTATTGGTTCTGTTAGAAACAAAACCCATGTGGTGTCTGCTCCTCAAGAAGTCTTTAAAGTCTGACCTGCTGCAAACAGCAGCAACACCTTTTTTTTTTTTTTTGCAAGATCCTACGGACCGATCGGTTTTATCTGGTGATGAATAACGTTTTGCGACACTATTTAAATTTTAAAAGTCACAATTGCCAAGACAATATAATATGTTCTTTTTTTTACTCCAGTTGTCCAGAATTTGCCTGATATATTCACTATGCAGGGGAACATCATAAATTATTAATAAACAAAATGTACGCATACATGGAGTGCCAATAAAACTGGAAAGTGTTTTAAGCCATCATTTTCTTTTGCATGCGACCCAAATAATTACAAATGTTTCTTTAAAAATCTTACATATATAGGAGTAACCGTGTAAGTTGACATGAAGAAATTAACCAAAATAACTCAAATAACAAATTAGGCCAAAAAAAAGTGCAGTCCAATCTGCAATTGGAATTTTTGTTTTGGTGTATCTCCGAAGATAAAATTCGACCTTGCTAGTTTTGGGAAGAGATAAGTAACACTATTACCCGATTATAAAATTTTAATGATTATCATTTTCATTGTATTCTAGGAATATGTTCGCAGTCGAGGGCTTAAACCCCACTTCTCGATCAAGTGACAAATCTTGACAAACAAAAGGTAAACCTAAGAAAAAAAATACAAATTACACTTACACCAAGCAACGACGGAGGAGGTTTTCCAAGAACATGTATATACTCTCTCCGTTCACAATTATAATCATTTCTGTATGTAACATAAGCATTTCTGTGACACTAATTCTATAGCACTGAGTATAGCATTTTCAGGTAATCAAATGATTTGTGGGGACTCCAAGCAATTCAAAATTTACAATTTGACTAACAATATGACTGGAGAAAATAATTATCCCTATTCTTAATCTTTGCTGAAATAATCTATCCCTATTCCTTTAAATAGTACTTCATCCGTCCCAAACATAGCAACTTAGTACGTACTAAAGGGGTGTTTGGTTGGCCACACTTTTGGCTACCACAGTTTGTTAGATATGCGTTTGGTTTACTGCCACAGTTGTTACTACTTTTCAATAGCATGTCCCACACGTCATAGACTCAATTTTCCTGTCAACTTTACCACACTTTGTGGCTAACAATTTATCTCCCACACTTTTACGGCTGCCACAACTTACCTAACCTTAATTATGGCAAAGTGTGACTAGCAACCAAACACACCCTAAATAAGACACAAGATTCATAGTACTTGTGTCTAATCTAGTATTGATTACTTGATTACTGTATTTTGGGACGGAGGAAGTACATCGGTCAGGGCTCATTTGGATTACAAGATAGGAAAAACATAGGATAGAAAGGACATAGGATAGGAAAAGTATATATAGGAATATGAAATGAATCTAAGTGTAAAACATAGGAATGGAAAACAAAGAGATATAGATCGAGGTATAACCACAGGAACTTTGTGTTATTGGGAGAGAAAAATATGGGGTAGAAACTCATGCTAGATCGATTCCTCTAAAATTCATATGCAACATCTCAATCCATAGTAATTTCAGAAGAAATCGAGAGAAACTATTCCTTTGTTCCAAAAGACCACATATAAACTTTTTTCATAGGAACCAACAACCCTCCAAAATTCCTCTATTTTTCCATATCGTTCCAAAGGAGACCTGAAAAGGCCTACTGGCATTGCATGCATACATTTGTAATTAATGCCTGCTACATAACCATATGCTTTGTCTCCATTTCACGCAGCATTTGTCCCTTTTCTAGCTAGCTGCATCCATCCTTTGGCTGCAACATTGCAATCCTAGCTAGCCTACCACTACACACTGGAGTACTCGTATTGCACAGTACACACGAGAGAGACTCAGAGACCGTACGTGAGAGAACGAGAGATCGCATGCATGCACCGGCCGTAGTACGGCGAGACAGTGTGTACGTTTGTTCGGATGTGCAGCTAGCCAGGAAGACACCATATATGAACGGATAGGACTCTATGAATCAGGACACATATCATGTATAGATTTATAGCCATAAGTTAAATCATATTCAGTTTTAGATTTCTATATTCTGTGACGAAGGAAGTATGTGTTATATACAATATTCAGGAAAATCAGTATCTGGAAATTTTGATTGATAATTAAACTAACAACGTATTTCCTCTGTTTTAAAATAACTGTGAGCGTTGTACAATTTTAAACTTTAACTACTCATCTTTTTTTAATATTTACAAACACTAGAAATAAGGCCATGCTATTAAATTATGTTATGTCCTAAATATAAGAATTAAAATGTTTGTTAATAATTTAAGAGTTATTAATGATCAAAGTTTAAATGGGAAAGTCAAAGTCGTCAATTCTTAAAAACAGAGCGAGTATATATATGTTTAGCGCCACTATATTTGTATTTGAAAATATTTTTTATGATGTTAATTTTGTAGCTGTTGATAATGTATTATATATGGAAAAAACTAATGGTCAAAGTGTAATAGGTTGAAGACATATTAAAAACTAGTCCTCCGGTTCTTTATTAATTGACGCTTTAGTTAAGAGTTCAAATACCAATGAGTAATTAATTAGAGTGACTATTTCCTATTATACCCATATTAAATATATCTATCAATCTATGTGGCTAGCTTAATGTGTTTTGCATGCATGCAAGGGGGTAAATTGGAGAGAAAATTGACATTTTGCCAACTTCGGGATGGGGTTTCGCTGGAATACCACTCCCAAATGTGGTTTCGTTAAAATACCACTTTCAAACGAAGCCAACTTGCTGGAATGCCATTTCGAGCATTTTAGGTGATTCCGATATGTTTTCCACCATTTTGCTCTCTTGTTGCGACCAAAATGCCCTTGTCAGTCTTTGCTCCACCTCGCAACTATCGCCTCCCACGTCGTCGGCTCCTATCTTCGTCCTCTCCGACGACCTCCTCCTTGAGTGCCTCGCCATGCCCCCTGCGCAGCATGGCGGAGAACGTGGTGAGCGTGTCCTGTGGCGCGCCGCCGAGCACGTAGGCACGGAGCAAGGTGTTGGCGAGGAAGGCGTCGGCGTGCGGGTCCTGGACCGCGTTGAAGACGCGGGAGGAGACGGAGTAGCGCGTAGGCGGACACCAGCCTCGCCGCGGAGCGCAGGTTGAGGTGGAGCCCTTGCTTGAGCACCTGCGCATGGAGCTCCCGCACATGGGCGACCCGCGGAGGTTGTGTGGCAGCGACGACGTCCCTCACGTCATCGGCGGCCGGACTGCCGACGCCGACGCAACCATGGACATGGACACGGACACCTCACAATTCCTCTTTGGCGGCGCGACGGCCGAGGTGGTCACCGGAGAGGAAGGCGTGGTGAGATAGGCGTGGCCGGCAAGGAAGGGGAAGATGGAAAGGGGGAGTTGGAAGAAGTGGTGGTTGCCGGCGGCAAGATGGGAGGAAGAAGACGACTGGGTGGGATCGATCCCCTTTCTCACGCAAGTCAACGAAATGGCTAGGGGCAAATATGTCGGATCACGGTGAAAACATTTCGAAATAACCTAAATTGGTCGAAATGGCATTTTAGCGAGTTGGCTTTGTTTGAAAGTGACATTTTAACGAAGCCATATTCGGGAGTAGCATTCCAGGGAAACCCTATCCCGAAGATGGTAAAATATCAATTTTCTCAGATTAGTCCAAACTAACCCCACCAAAGCTAAAACGTCATTTATTTTTCATACAAACAGTTAAGGCTCTAACGTCAACTAATAATGAACTCTAGGATTGTTTTACAACTCCCGCCGGAGTCGTTCGTACGTCTTGCCCTAGAAGCCGCTCGCCGTGCTTCTCCTATGCGCGCCACCGCTCGTGCTGCTTCTCTAATGCGCAATGCCCGACGATCGATAAAAAGAATTGATTAGGGCTCATGTTTTAGATGTGTAGCGCATGGGTAATATGGTTGTATCCCTTCATATTTCAGCCAAAAATAAAAGGAAAAAAACAATATCTAACAGTCATAGCAAATTTTGGGTGGTATTAAAGTGTACCGGGAACGTTTAGTGATATAAAGTAAAAGTGGGGGAACGCTTGATGGTGTGGAACTAATTTTGCCTTTGTATTATTAGCGGTTTAAAAGCTAAATCCGGAAAATAGATTATAATAACTAAAGTGCTCAAAATCAATTTTAAAAATTGAGTTTCAACAAGAGGGGCCATCCGCCCATCACAGGAAAATATGTAGTGCAAACTCTATATGCGTAGTGGAAACTTGGAAATTACCGTTGGATCGAAAAATGGACGTTCGAGATTCGTCCACGTCATCATGAGTTAAAATTTTACTCTAAGTGAATCTGCAAGTAAAATTTTTACCCGTGATGATGTGGACTAATATCATACGTCTATTTTTTTTATTCAACGGTAGTTTCCAGGTTTACATTTTATATACGTAGTTTCCACATTATATTTTCTCGCCCATCCCTGCCACACCCTCGGTCCCACGTGTCAGTGTGTTGCACAGTCCTCTAGGGCCTAGCTAGCTCGCTTACCTGCTCGCGTTCCATATATCCAGCTGCAGTCAAAACCGGAGAGAAGCTTAGCTGCACTGCATCAACTGCATCTGCATGCATGTATTTAACAGACACCACTGGAGCTTCGCTAATGGCGACATCGTAGCTAGCTACACACACTGTACATGCTGCTGATCTCCTGCGAAAACTGAAGATAACAGCCAGCTCTGCATGCTTGGCTAGCCTAGCTAGCTGCAGGTAAACGAAATCGATTTCTTTCATCTTGTTCATCGCGCGTGTATGCATGCGTCCGTCCACGAGATCTCCCACTGGTTCTTGCACAATCTTCTGATGCGTTCATGGCGTTGATTCTTTTGCAGGATTATTGCTGTGGTAATTATTGATTTTGATGCTAGTATTAGCATGTTGAGGAAGAGAGCTAAGCCAAGTAGCAGTAGTGGAGGCAGCAACAAGCAGCAGCACGAGATTGCGTTTGATCACGGCGGCGGCGGCGGCGGCGCGGCTGCCATTTCGGCTCCCAAGCTGTTGGTGCCTTCTAGCTCCGGCGAGGCCTCGCCGGAGGCCGTCCTGATGAGCCCCACCTCCACTCTCCAGACGGCCAGCGCGACGTCCCCGTGTAGTGGACGTACCACCGGCGCCGCCGCCACGGCCGTCCCGTTCTCCCGCCGCCGCCGCCACGGCGGCGGCGGCGTCGGGCGCGGGCCGGCCGACGGGGATGGACAGTGCAGGACCCACCGCCCTTGGGACGCGACGAGGCCCGTCGGGCTCGGGCTCGTCGGCGCCCTGAACGACGACGAGGACGACGACGACGGAGAGGTCGACGCCGCCCCCGGCGACGCCGCGGCGTCGTCTGTCCTGACCGGGCAGATCAGGCTCCGGGTCCAGACGAACTACTACGCGCCGTGCACGGAGTTCGGCGTCAAGAGCGGCGGCGCCGCCGTGCAGTACGCGCCTCCTCCTCGCCGCCGGTGGATGTCGCCGAGGGAGATGATGGAGGAGATGTCGGAGGACTACACCTGCGTCATCGCGCGCGGGGCCAACCCGAGGACGACGCACATCTTCGACAACCGCGTCGTCGAGAGCTCCGGCGACGGCGAGTACTTCCCGCCGGAGCTCTGGCCACCGAGCGCCGCCGGCAAGGGCGACGACGACGGCGACGGCGACTTCTTGCGCTACTGCCATGGCTGCAGCAAGGACCTTGGCCTAGGCAAGGACATCTTCATGTACAGGTCACTCTACTCTTCATTTCTCTGAACTGAATAGAGTGTTCATCCGATCACCTTCAGATTTCAGTATCATTTTCAATATCAAAGATTTGAAAAATCTTTTTAAGTTTTTTGGAGTTGATTTTTTTTCTGAAAGAAAGATAATGAGCGAAAAGCCGAAAAGTATGTCTCATCTATAAACCTGCTTGATTAGTTAATTTAAAATTAATTAAAGCTTTCCTGATGCTCTAAGCAATTTGGAGTTAATTTACAATGAATTAAAACTTTCCTGATGCTCTAAGCAATTTGGCGACGGTGATGATTCAGTGAAAAGCCTATCATGTCTGTACTTCCATAGAGTTTAATATGGACATTTATGCACATTGATAACCACATCGCCAACTAACTAATTAAACTACTGTCAAGTATCACCTGGCACTTGCAAAAAGATACTACAAATATTGTTAAGTTCTTCACACTGTTTGATGCCATTTGATCAAGTGATCATTATCTACAGAAGAATTGATAAAGTGACCAATTCTGAATATCAGAATGCCTGATCTTCTTCTTCTTAATTCAGGGGTGAGAAGGCCTTCTGCAGCCACGAATGCCGCTACCACGAGATGCTATTCGACGAGGGCATCGAAGAACTCTGACACCGATCGACTCGCCAGATCTTCTATTTTGTAAACTCCAACTTGCTGATTCAATCAGCCAGGTTAATTTTCAGAAATTGGAGAAGAAGATCAGCGTGATCCTGAAACTGGAAGTGGCTCAAGGCCTCTCCCTCCTCAATTCCAAATGGCAAATGTTCAGATATTTGGTCTTTGTCAGATCATCTTAATTAATCTGCTCCCTTTTCTGGTTCTTGTAGAGTGGTAGCTAAGCTCATTAGGTGAGCAATTAGGAGCTAGTGTTCAGACTTCAGAGTTGAGATCCATGTCGCCTTCAGAGATTGGCATTGTCCCTGTTTTTGTTTAAGTATGTATAAGAGTGGTTCATGCAACTGTTGCGTTCCATGATTTGCATGTCAGTGATGTCATTAGTGCTAGTGACCAGCACTAATGGCAGTGCTAGTGGGTCAGTGTGGTAATAGTGGTACGGATTGATTGGACTGTCCATCTCTAAGCAGCAAGTGTACAGTGTTGCATTTGGTCTCTGCCTCTAGCTTATTGCTGATAGCTGTTCAGTTTTACAAGCAATTCTGTGCATGGATGCTTTGTAAATCTTTTGTTAGAGAGGAAATCTGAATCATCTGAACATGTTGTTAATGGTTCTTGTAGGAAAAAAAACCATAATTTGCTTTTGTTGAAACATGAATCGAGAGTATTAGCTATATGTATTAACAGAGAATTATCCAAAGTCATTGAGAACAACCTAAAAAAAGAACAGTACAAAAATCCAGAAAGAAAATCATGGACCATGGTTTTCAATTGGATAAGCAATAGTAGCACTCAACAGCATAAAAAAAATATGGTTCAGATGAGCTCTTTGCCTCTCGATCCAGAACTTGCTAGTATTATCAATTTATCAGTCCTCTGTTTTCCTCCAAAATTGAAAAGATTTTGTTTTCAACGAAACTTGATTTTTATCCTAGTTCAGGCCGATTTGTTTTCTAAAACCTAGCTGGGCCGTGCGATTAAGTCCCAGCCCATCGGATGGGCCTACATGGGCTTTTGTAACAAACTTGGGCTTCGGTAGGCCCACTAGGACGATAACAAAAGCCCAATCTTACATCTGCCTGGCGTTTCGTTTTATTTCAGCCCACTCGTCTTCTCCGGCCGGCGCACGCTGCGTCGGAGAGAGAGAGAGGCGGCGCGCGCCGCCGGCTCGCCGTCGCCGGGATCCCCTCCCCTCGCGGCGGACGCGGACGCGGACTCTGGCATGCTCGCGCTCTGCTCACGCGTAGCCCGCCGTCGCGGCTCGTGAGCCTGCGCGCCGCCTCACCCCCGTCCTCGCGCGCACTCCTGACTCGGTGACTCCCCCCCCCCCCCCCCGCCCGCCCGCCCGCCCTTCTCCGGTGAGGAGCGCCTCGCCACCGCGGGCGCCGTGGCAGGGTGAAGGCTGCAGCCTGCCGGCCCTCGCTTGCCCCCACTGGGCGCCGGCCGAGCGCCACCCTGCGCGGGCACCTAGCCTGTGCTTGCCCCCTACTCGTATGCGGTTTACTCTCAATTCCCATCGTACTTTCAGCCATTTATTTTCCGGTGGTAATCTGCAGCTAATTAATTAGCTGTTGTCTCACTGTTGTGGAGTATCTGTCAATATGTGTGTACATTTTTTAATTTGTTTGGCGCAGATTGTATTGTGTAAAATCAATCTTTGTTGAGTCGTTGTGACACGCACTCAATGAAAATTTCATGGCTCCTCTACTGCTGTGTGGTGCTAGAATGCTGGAATCGCTTAGGGCGCTGGTGGTGGTGGAGGTTTTATGTTGAGGAAAAGGGAATTAGATGGGAACTAATATAATAGAATGCTGGGTAGTGAGAAACAGAAGAGTTTAGGAGTGCTGTTAGAGCAAATTTGCGGTTTGTAGAGTAGCATTGTTTGCAAGCTTGTTCTAGAGGAACACTATGAGAGAAACTTTATGACATTTTCTTTTAGATTTTCTTCTCTATGTACATTGCAATTGAGCTTCTCTGCGAAATGTCACTCAATTATCTAGTCTGAGTGGCATTCCGCCCTGCTTAGCGGACAGCACTGGGGCTGGTTTATCAGGCTGAAGGACAATCTTCCCTAATTAGTGGACATGCACTGGGGTGGTTTGATTAACCCAGACTGATGATTCTGGCTGTGGTTATTGTACCCTTGCAAGCTCCCTTTAGTTGCAACAATGTTCCACAATAACAGATCTTTATAGTTTGCATTGCATATCTCTTTTGGGTTCTGTTGTGATTGCCTTGTTGTAATTGGGCAGAGGATGGGAGGAGTAACACTGAATAATGCATCAACCATGTGTCCAATACATTATTTGCTTGCTAGTTATTTTGTTGAATCCAGCTAACACGATGCAGAATTCTAACATTTGCTATATTAGTCTGAGTTCTTTTTGTTCTGTTGTGTGATCCTCCTTGTCCATGGCAGGCAAATGCTTCGTGTTGGGAGAATTTGTTCAAGATCTTCAACCCGTGCTGTTTCTTCATTCCTGGTGGGTCCAAGACATTTGATTGGTCATGAAAGCCCACATTTCTTGGGCTCCAAGTGTTGTTGGACTAACCGGACTGGTGCAATTGGGTTCCTGAACACAAAGCTAAATATTGGTAGTTATGGTCCATGCTTATCAACTCTTACTGAAACAATTCTGGTCCAAGCTCATGACCCATCCCTGCTAGCATTGGAGATAGAGAATGCAATTGATCAGCAGAGGTTTGATGATGCATGGAGGGCTTATGAGAAGCATATTCACATGGATGGAGTCCCCAGAAAGTCTGTTTTGAGTAAGCTCATCACTGGCTTCGCAGAGACCTGTGATGCTCACTGGCTGAACCAGTCCTACAATGTGGTTAATCATGCATTTGAAGAGAAGAGCAAACTGTTGGAGAAGGAGCCCCTTATTTTCCTCTCTCTTGCACTCGCACGGTCTTCTCTTCCTAATCTTTCTATAAATGTTGTGAGGAAGTTGATAAAGATGGAAGCATACCCACCTGTTGCAGCATGGTCGGCTATCGTGGCGCATATGTGCCAAACTGCAACTGGTGCATTTCTTGCTGCTGACATGGTAATGGAGATTGGCTACCTTTTCCAGAATAATAGGGTTGATCCACGGAAGAAGAGCAACCGTCCATTGCTATTAATGAAGCCCAATTCATTGACCTTCAACATAATTCTGACTGCATCCCTTCTGTTTGGCACTACAAAAAAGGCGGAGCAGCTTCTTGAATTAATGCCTAGGATAGGGTTGAAGCCTGACGTCAGCTCGTTGATTGTTATGGCCCGGATATATGAACAGAATGGGCACAGAGATGAGATCCAGAAGCTGAGGAGACATGTTAATGAGGCCTGTGGCCTTAGTGAATCAGAGCTCAGGCAGTTTTATGATTGCTTGCTCTCCTGCCACTTGAAATTTGGAGATCTGGATTCTGCAGTGGATATGATATTGGATATGCTTAAAAAGGGTAAAAATACGAAACGTTCACTTGAAGCAGCTAAAGCAGTTCTTGAAGCAGTTGAAAACAACAAAATTTATCTTCCTTATGAGAAAACCAAGCCTGTTAATTCAGGTTCCTCGAACAAATCTGTATGTACTGACAGTCAAATGCTAAACTATATTTCATTCTTCAAAGATAAGAGCTTTGCAAGGCTTGAGTTAGATGCGAGAGAATTACTCAAGCTATTATCAGATAAGCTTCAGGAACAAGTTGGGCTAGTAAAATCTGAATATGGTATCCTCTATCCAACTGAAACAATGTATGCCAAGCTTGTTAAAGCTTTTCTGGAAGCAAACAAGATCAGTGCATTGGCATCATTTCTTGTGAAAGCAAGCAAAGAGGATTCTCCTGTCTCTGTTGAAAGCTCCTTTGTTGTTCAAGTGATAAATGCATGTATTTCTCTTGGGTGGTTAGAGCAAGCACATGACCTTCTTGACGAGATGAGATTTTCTGGAATTAGAGTTGGTTCTACCATTTATTCATCTCTCCTAAAGGCATATTGCAAAGAGGGCCATCATGAAGATGACATAGCTGCACTTCTGAAAGACGCTCAACAAGCAGGTATTCAGCTTGATCCAAGCTGCTATGAGGATTTGATACAATCCAGAGCACATCACAATAATACCACAGGTGCTCTCAATCTTTTTAAAGAGTTGAAGAGTTTGAATATTTTGAAAGCTGGTCAGAATGAATTTGAGATGTTAGTACAAGGCTGCAATAACAATGGAGCTGCTTTGACAACTAAGCTAGTGGAGGAAGTCAGAAGTGGCCACCCGGTTAATCATGCTATTCATGACTGGAATAATGTTATCCATTTCTTCTGCAAGAAGAGATTGATGCATGATGCTCACAAAGCACTTGGCAAGATGAAAGCTTTAGGACACACGCCAAATGCACAGACATTCCATTCTTTAGTAACTGGTTATGCTGCTGTTGGTGGTAAATATGTAGAGGTGACAGATTTGTGGGGTGAAATGAAAGTTTTGGCCACCTCAAGTTCAATGAATTTTGATCAAGAGCTCCTGGACTCTCTGCTGTATTGCTTTGTGAGAGGCGGTTTCTTCCTTCGAGCCATGGAAGTTATAGAAATGATGGAAAAAGGCAAGATGTTTATAGACAAATACAAGTACAAGTCCCTGTGGCTTAAATACCACAGAACATTGTACAAAGGTAAGGCTCCTAAAGTGCAAACAGAAGCACAACTGAAACGGAGGGAAGCAGCATTGCATTTCAAGAGATGGATTGGATTAACATGAAAACTACAGAGCACAGGTCCTTGAAAACACTAAGCCTGGTAGATAGCTCTGCTGCTTTTGTTCACTGTATGTCATAGGAGATGTTCTGGTATCAGCATGGTTTGCTACCACTGTATGGATGGACACCACTGTATGGAAACCTCTGGTAATAAAATCTTACATAACAAGGATTGGTAGTATTAATAGGGTGCACATCTTTCTGCTCTAAAATTGGAAGGATTATTCAATGTCTTGCACCCCTTAACTTAACTATGCAGATAAGTCTATACGTAGGCATACATTTATGATACATTGCTTCATTGAAAATATTGTATTTCATTGCACATGTCTACTGCTATCATGTGTTTGTAAGAATCTCTTCTATTATTAGCATGGGGATTTATCATGGCTTGATTTGTAGCATAATAACAGGAAAAGCTGATTCAAAACAATGTAGCATGCATCACACTTAATTCGCAATGTCAACTACTAATGACAGATACAACTTGTCATAATTAAGATATTTTGTAAATTCCTGCTAGTGAGGTTCATAATCAGAAATAATATCTTGATTCTATATTGATATTAGGTTGTTCTGTTTGCTGCAATGAACACCTCAGACAGCAATGGCTACTTCCCATATTATGGTGTACCTGTGGTATTCTCCTAAATTTGTTCCATTTGCATAGTGCCCAGTAGGGAAGCGCCGTACTGAAAAACCACTTCAAATCTCAAGAAAAAGTCATTACTAACATATGGGCCCAAATATTGGTGACTACAATTATCAATATAACATCCATTCTGGACCTGATCTTCTATCTCGTTAGCGTCACTTTTATTTCTCTTGCATCAGAGACACTGTGACGCTAATAATGTATCTGCGTCAAGCATGACATTGTGGCATGGATATGTAGCGTCAAACAATAGTCACCATAATTATTAACAATTTATGTACCTTGTATTGGGCACTAAAGCTTAGATCAGGCCTTACTCCATAACTCTTTTGTGCTGTTAGCTTAGGCGTTGTTAGTGCTTTTATTAAGTTTCCTTGTCAGTCTTGTAGATCATCTGTGCGCTTTTTATATTATATTACTATAGGGTTTCCCCTACTGTTCTCTTAATAATTAATTTCCGATGAAAATGTTTAACAAGCACTACTACTTCAAATGCACTTACTTTTTTCATATACTAACAACTTTAGTAGTATCTACTAAATTTTCTTCCTTTTTTGCCAGTCACAAAGTGACATACATGAAGGCAGAAGGCTTCTTTTCCAAATGGGCCTGGTGCATATGAAATATATGGTTTCTTAGCCACAAACACTATGAGCTCAATTGGTGAAAGGGGCGATTTGTTGATAAAGGTATTTCTATATCTTTCTTGACAGCTTCTCTTGATAGTTCCTTCCTGGTGCACAGTCCTTCATCAACAAACGCAGGCTGTTTTATCTTCTTTCAAAAAGAGAGATTGGCTCAGCCAGAGGCAGATGCCTTTAACATATTTGCACATTAGACGGAAAAGTCAAGTTACAAAAGGAACTGTCTTGAAAACAATGTCACTTCAACTACTAGATCCAGAACATGAATGAAATAGCTAGCTAGTGCCTAGGGGAGATCTCAATGAGCACAATGCTCACCATAATGATTTTGTACATAGCCGTGGTAATAAAAGTTACACCTTTGGTTGATCTGACTGCTCTTATTATCTTCACAATCTGCCACTCGAAGCTTGATGTGCTGCAATGCTGCTACTCAAGTAATCTTAACTGCACGACCATGTAGTTAACCGTTTCAATAGGCAATATGATTATTGAGAATTTTAAGGATATTTTATTATAAAGTTCAGTACTACTATATTTAGTGTTTATTTTTAACTTAATGCTGATTTTTGAGAAACATTTTCAAATGAGTGTGTTCTGTGTACTGTAGATAACTATGGAATGCATGAATCCAGCTGAGTTCACTTTTACAAAAAGCTTTCCCAAACTGCCAATTTATAAGCATTGCCTAAAAGAAAAAACTTAGTTTGTGCTACTTGCAGCAGTCATAAAGATCTAGTTTGTTATCAAATATGTACTGAGGTATTGCCTGGCAAATGCACACTAGGTAGATTGTCTCCAGTATGCTAAGGTCTTCAGGCTAACAATTAACTTGGAACTCTTGTCTGTAAAAACCACCAAAAGATGGTTGGTGGCTTGATGCAGCTTCAAGAACCAAACGCAGTTTGTGTACAAGAGTAAATATCGAGTGCAAACCTGTTTTTGAGTGTTACTATTTACTAGTGGACTAACATGCATGATGTGTTCTTATCTGTCCAGGAACAACAGAAATGCAGAGTGAAGTTTCTCCATACATTAGACTGATTAGAGCAAGTAAGAGGGCTATAAAAAGGCTGAATGCTGAGGTGGATGAGAGAGCAGAGGAGAGAGATGAGAAGCGGGGTGTAAGTTTACAGTCGGCTTAGGCGCAGGAGCCAAGAAAATCTGTGATACAGACAGGTGGGCCATATATTTATAGTGAAGAGTTAACCACTATATAAGTGAGTTAAGAGATAGACTATAAAGATCTATACAGTAAGCAGCTAGCTGTATTATTATCCTTGCTCTTAGAGAGGATAAAACCCTACAGTTGCTTCTCCCGGCTGCTTCTCTCTCTCTCCAAGCAAAACTCCCATTTCCAAAAAAAAAAAAAAAGGTGGGCTTCACTTCACAAGTTCTTCTCCAATTCCGATTCCGAAGTCCTTTCAACCCAAAAGGCTGATGTGCTGGTTGCCTTGTCTAGGGTGCTCCTGAAATGTTCTTTGGCTATGGGTACCAACTGAAGCTTTGTTTTCGCGGCGTCCTCTTTTCATGTAGTTCAAATTGCATTTACCATTTGATCAAAAGCAGGTGCATTTTGATCCATAATTCTTCATGACAAAGCACTACAGCTAAGTTGGAGAAAAGAATGCAGTATTTGTGAAGTAGCAGTAGGCCTTCTTGTTGAGGCAACAGCGGATATGAGCTATGGATTTATTTCCCTTGGAAGGCTGTAAGTTGAAGGTGAGGTGCTGTCGTGCTGATATCACTACTTTCCGTGCCTCGAGATTCGTGCCGGATCGAATAATAAGCACTTTGCTCTTTTGTTCTTCATCGTGCATGCGTACTTGTGAGCCAATTGATGGTGTTTTTGCACGTACTTGTCTTAAAAGTAGGATCACAAGCTAATTATCTTGGTTGCGTGACACTTTCACTCCATTGCCTTCCGATCCAATATGTAAGATCTCCTTCCTTTATTCCCATGCTACTGATTTCTTCAAGATATAAAAAAGATTAATCACAAGGCATAAATGCCATGCAATGTAATTATTGGTAGCTATTGCAAATCAATATATGAGGCTATGTTGTTTGTGCATGGCCAGAGACCAGAATGAGGGGCTTTTTGATCCTGACCTGAGGGAGGTGAGATCAGTTATCAGGGCAGCTAGGACATGATGCTGTGAAAAGAGCAGCAGCCCCCAGCTCATGAGTCATGACAGTTTGTGGCACTCCCCAATCATTAGCAGAAGACATAATCAATTCAGAACTGCATGCAAAATCAGGGCAGGTTAGGGAATGTGGATGGTGGATCCGTGGATGGATAGCCCCATCGTTCTTATGCTTGTGCTTATTCTCATATGGCTTATTATCAATCAATAAATGTAAAACTTTTATATACATGTTCTTAGCGATTCAAAAACAAATGATGTACAAATAAACTATGATGTAAATTAAATATTAAAACTCAAATATTAGCTTATAAGTATATGCATAAGCGAAGAGATGGGGTTGCTTGTTTCCATTACTATATTATAAGGAGATGGAGGAAAAGAAATACCATGTTCTCTCTGAATGCCTAAAAATTTATCACCTTAATCAGAAGAAAAGGGTAAGAATGTCGTTTGATTGTGGTAGGTTAGATTGTAACAGAGATTTAATTGATTTAGTTACATACAAAATACAATTATATTGATTAAAACAAAAGCAAGAGTTTGTATAGCTAATCCATTTCTACTTTTAAAACCAGCCTCGTGCAAAATTGTGTGGAAAAAATCTACTAGCTCTGTTTTGGAATGAACAATGGATCTCTAGTTCTTGATTTTGCAATTTTTTTCCTTCAATCCATATGCATGATCACCATTCACCAAACTAGCATCATTTGCTGTGCACTGTCCATGAGATCGTTTTGGCTTGGCCCCATGCAAAAAATGTACTGCTGAGCTTTGTGCTTTCGGCTAGGCCGGCCACCTTGCTGCCATGGATGGCTTTAGGCCTCTAGGAGACTAGATAGCTAGGGTTGCATGGATCCATCTCTCCTCTCTCATATCAAGGGTCATGTCTTCTCTTTGCTTTCACTCCAGTCATTTCCATGCCCAAAGGATGGGTAAAAAAATTGCCATATAACTCAACCTTCGCTGTCGTTGTCTTCTTATTCTTCATTCTTTTCTTCTCTTCTTTTCTTTCTTGTTCTGCTCACATGCTGATGGATGCTGAACTATCCTTCAGCCGGTGCCCTCATAGTCATACCTGGTATTAGTGGTGAAAATGGTACGGAGATTGCCCAACCATAGTGGCTGTTGTTTCTGTTTTTTTACCAATCGTTTTATTCTGATTTTGTATTGTTTAGAAATGGAACAAAAATTGTAGAGGTATTTTTCCCGGCCATTTTGACGGTATACCATTTTCATTCGGAATTTCCGAAGAAATTAGCGTATAGTACTGACAAACAATTAGGATAAGAGAAACCTACCGATTACCATAACCCTGTGTTGTTAATGGAGATGTTATGATTAATATCGTTATAAAATATTCAAGTTAGTTACTTAATGCTTTAATTTGAGTCTTCACATACTCCCTTCATTTTAAAATATAAGGCATAACCACCCTTAATCTGTAGACACAATATATATTTATTATCACCTCCTCGTTTGGATCACTCTAATAAATACAGTGCATGCATCCAAATCAGAGATCTTGAGAGTAAATGATTTAAATAATAATAATTTGATGGAGAGAATGTGCTAGTTAGTTGCATGCATACATGCATGCCCACCATATATTATGAAATATCTGAAAAAGTAGTTATGCCTTATATTTTGAAAATGAGGAGTTTTAATTAAATTTGAATATGACTTGCTTGCCCTTGTGATATGTTGTTTCAGAGGCTCTATTTCAATAATTATGTTCCCGATATTTTTTATGTTCCGGTAGTATCAATATCGTCATCGTTTCCAGCTCTACCACTCCAATTCTGTTTCAAAGAAAAAAAAATGGTTATGGGAATTGTTCGTGTATATTTTGATCATTTTCATCCCTACCTAGTATCAGGGTGCTAAATCTCATCGTTAACCGGTCCTACCATCCTAAGCCACCTACTTCTACTTGTTACTGATATACTAATTGGAACTATTCAAAATTAAATATAGAATTTGAAATTAAAATTTCACATTGTACAATACATATATTTTCTTGTACCTTCATGTTTAAGTATGTTAATACATTTTTGTATGTTGGATCTCTGAAAAAATAGGGGGTACTCGTGTAAAAAGTTTGAACCAAAAATTTTGAATTCAAGTACAACCAATTATTGGTCCAATATCCAGCCGGCTATCGCGGTAACGGGTTTTTGAATTAAAAATTTTGGATATAGACTTTTATCAGATAAGTTACGGTAACTAGTTTTTGAATTAAAAAATTTTGAATATAGACTTTTATCTGAGTCGGTTACCATATTTTTCCGTAATTTGATATACGAAACCTTGTCTAGCATATACTAATACTAGGTTAACTAAGAACACAAATATTTCTCCTTTTCGATTTTCTTTCCTTCTGAGGTGGTGAGGCATGATCCCAAGCCAGCTAGCCCACCAAGACTGTATTCCCCACGAAAAAGGGGAGAGGCTAAAAATGAAATTTCCTACTTACTCTCCTCTCCCACAATGATTGTCTGCCTTTTGTGCACCTACTATGTCTATTTCTCACAAGAATTTCAAGATAGACCAGTGTTTTGTGCTCTTTCATCTTTATTTATGAACTCCTGATTCCTAACAAACTCAAGCTGAGTGTAATCCCTTTTTTTCTTGTGGTCAATATGGTCATTGTGAAACTTTCCATGAACATATTTTTCTTGCTAAGGGGGTGTTTATATTCAGGGGTGTCAAGTTTTGGCGTATCACATCAGATATTATATAGGGCGTCGCATGGGGTGTTCGGACACTAATAAAAAAAACTAATTACAGAATCCGTCAGTAAACCGCGAGACGAATTTATTAAGCCTAATTAATCCATCATTAACAAATATTTACTGTAGCACCATATTGTCAAATTA
The DNA here is from genome assembly GCF_034140825.1 of Oryza sativa Japonica Group. NCBI lineage: Eukaryota > Viridiplantae > Streptophyta > Magnoliopsida > Poales > Poaceae > Oryza > Oryza sativa. The sequence continues at coordinate 15,613,293 of NC_089044.1, read as the reverse complement.
TGGAGCAATTAGGCTTAAAAGATTCGTCTCGCAAATTAGTCGTAATCTGTACAATTAGTTATTTTTTGAACCTATATTTAATACTTAATGCAGATGTTCAAATGTTCAATGTGACATGGTAAAAAAATTTGGGGTGGGATCTAAACAAGCCCTAAATATGTTCATTCTGAACCTTAAACATCATGTAAATGTGCCAAGAATATTTTCGCATGTTCTGAATTGCATGGATCCATCTGTCAGTGACAAGAACGTTGTATGCACCTTTTAAGACAGCAGAGTACTCGCATCTTTATGTTAGAGCTACTACTAAGCACTGTTTTCGTGAAAAGAAGTATAATTTGTAAGGCTGCCAACGTGCATGGTTAAAGTGGCCTACTGAGGCTTTGCTGGAATAATATTGGTACATACACGTCTGAGATGTGATAGTTTTTAGGAATGCTGTTGCCTTTTCTCTGAATTCTCTACCTTTCATGGTGAAAATTCAGACACTTAATTTTGCCTCATATATTTTTTTCTTTCTAAAGAATGTGTCAAAAAGAGGACCCCCCTAAGTGAGGAAGAGAGATTGCATGATGTTTGGGTCTCATTGCAGCAAGATCTCATGATAAATCATAAATGAGTGCATAACTGATAGAAGCACACATTCTCAGAGACTGAAGATGCAATTGATCAATGAACAGTTCCAGAATGCAGAAGCTACCTCCAATTGTGCTAAGCTATAATGGGCTGAGGAAGTTTGAAAGATGCTCAAACACAGGAAACAAGAATTTAAAACCTCCCTGCAGATTCCAGCAACACAGAGCCTTTTGTGTCTTTTGTTCACTATTCCTTCAGAGAAACTCAGAACAGCAAAAGGAGGGAAAGGGGGTAGCAACACATTTTCCTGCAGAGTGAAGGAAGGCTGAAATGTGACCAGTAGCCTTTTTCTGTCAGCTCACCGATGAGGAAATGCTCCTACTGCAATTGCAACACAGGATGATCATGACTTACACTTGCTTCTTCTTTTTTCTCCATCCAGAGGAATGAGTATGGGCATTGCATGCATTCATTGACCCTTTTTTTTCAGCTTTCAAAAGCCAAGAACACAAGAGTTGTACAGACCGACACTTGTCGTTTTTCGATCGTTTACATTGTCAAAGCAACCAAAGAGAATGAAAGAAATTGGCCTACAATGTACAGGGGGGTGAAGAAAAATAAACTGATGCACGCTTGCTGCTGTTGTTGTCTGGCATGCATCTCTTTGCTTTGGCCAAAGTCATCTGAGCTTCAGATTTGAATGGCCAGTACTATCTTGCTCATCATATGAGCAATGCTTCTCTTGATGTTAGTCTTGTAGTTGTTTTCCTTTTTCTTTTGTGGAGTCAGTGGAAAATCTCTTCTACTAATTAGTTAATGGATGGTACCTGTAAAAAGTCCATATATTTGATCATCAGGTTCCTTGTTCACCACATGCAAATGATGTACATGGACCAGGTATGTACCTTGTCTGGATAGGAAAAAGGATCTTGGCATCTATCTGAACATTCAGAGAACTTCTGAAGATGACTGAATATGAACATCATATGGTATTTTTCTGAACTCATGTGAGCTGTCTACACAAAAAAACTTTCATAACTACGATGTGCAAATGCAGCTCACCAGTTCATCGGAAGGAGAACCTTAGTTCGGTTCAGGTCTTCAGGTCTATCAACACTGTCCGTTGTTGACAGAGAATTGACAAAGCTAACTATAGGTGTTTCAGAGCAGGACTGGAAATAAATTTCCTGATGCTTCTAAGACTCAGAGAACTCATGATGAAGCTAAACCTTTTGAGCCCATTTCAATAGAAGTTGAGGTCGGTGTATCCATATGGGTTGATATCGGTGTAACCATATGAGTAGGGCAGCAATTCTTCGATGTCCAATTGCGAGCTTGAACAACTCATTTTCTGAATTCGGCTGTGATTGATCGATTCTACTTCTGCACTAAACATGCTGTAGACAGGCCTATGATCTGAGAAGCGGGACTCTCCTCGAACATATGAGAGTTGGCTAAGACCCCTTCCATACCATAAAATGCGGTCGCACCTGTAAAACAAGATCACTGAAATTGCTGAACTGTACGAAATATGGCAAAAATCTGGCAATGTGCTTTACTTACCATGCTGGAGTTCTCCTCTTTTCTTTCTGGTTCATGTCATCCCCTGCATATCTGTCGGAATTATTTGAGTATTTGTAAGTAGGAGGAAAATATATCCTCCCCTCATTCCAACCAGGAAATACGCGGCCGCCTCTTTGCTCGCTCCTCAGCTGAAAGTATAAGCAATTCATGCCTTCTCATCACAATTATTCTTGGCCTTCTGTTTTGCCAAACTAATGAAGTCTTGTAACGTCACCAAAGCAAAAGAATGACAGGATATAAAGCAATGATTGCCTCTGTCACAAGCAAACTACTATTGGAAGAATTTTACCACTATTGGAGATCTGCATTGTGTCTTTCAAAGTTTGTTGCTAAGCTCATACCTGATCTTTCTCAAGCAATGCTTTCCAATTGCGCATCTCCACAAGAGCCTTCACCGATCGGTAGGAAAGCGCTATCCGATAATTTAGGTCCCCAAGCCAAATGATCCGACTAAGAAAATGGCGAAGGTGAAGGATATATTACACAATATTTGTGATTGCAAGTTTTTAATTTACAAGAGTTGAGGGATGCTAAGGTGTTTTGCTTACTCATGCTCCAAAATAGTCTCTGGTGATCTCTCATACTGTCCATAAACCATTGGGAACCTGGTTTTTCTCAAAATTTCCATCACATCGGAGTTTCTGCGGTGCTCATCACCATCCTTCTGCCCCGATGTGAGGTGACTACAGACGAAGCAGAAGCTTGTTTGGTGCAACAACATGCTAACCGAAATCGAACCCTGGGAAAAAAAACTTCTCATTGGTTTACAAAGCTTCTGAAACACAATTTCTTACTCTTTTTTCTTCAAATTCAATAATGGCAATAAGATAGGAATATAACACCAAAAATCACAACAGATTATTTTAACATAAGTTACCTTATTTCCAAGATAGCCCATCAATCCTCTCCCTACACAAGACACCTTGAGATTTCTTATGTCACTTTTTATTTCTCTCCTAGCCCAAACCATCAGGAACAATCCAACCATTTGCTTGCTCGCAACCAAGCAGTACCTAAATCACCTCAAATTTTATTTAGAAAATAAAAATCCTAATTAAATCTCATCAAAACTACTGTAAATTCGGGATAATTCCATGAAATCAAGCTTAATTATCCTGATGAAAGGCTGAAATTTCAAGATCCAAAGCCAAGAAATGGTGGTCACCTAGAATGGGCGGCGCCGCCATTGCTCTCTTCCATGTACGGCGGCGCGCCGTATCCGTACGACATCGGCGAGAACACCGCGCTTGGCGACTCGCCGCCGCCGTCGTCGATCTCGCCGTCGTCCGACGGGTGGCCCCACCGGCAGTTGGCCTCGTAGTCGCTCGGCCGGCTGCCGTACATGACGCGGTCGTTGACGCTGTACCGGCGCTCCAGCCTCGGCTGCGCGCCGCCGCCGCCGCCGAGGATGTCGCCGTCCATCCGGAGGCTCCGGCTGAGCCCGGCGTTGAACGAGCGGCGGTGGAAGAACGCCGCCGGGTTGTTCTGCCTCGACGACGACCCCTCGAAGTCGTCGTCCATCTCCACCACCGGGTCCGGCGCCGGCGACGGCGTCCTCATGCCCCCGCCACCTCCGCCTCCGCCGCCACCGCCCGTGCCCGCGAGGCTGTTCAGCGTCCGCCGCACCAGCGACACCCACTTCCTCGCCGGGCCATTGTCCTCCGCGCCGAGCACGTTGCCGGCGTTCAACGGCACGATCTCCTGGAACCTACACGTATTGAGTTGCATTTATCGACCAGTTCAATCCAAGCTCTGACCATATTAAGGAGGCCATCGTTTAACTTATTGACAGATTAAGCGAAATGATATATTTATTAACGTAAAATAATTTGTAAATAAAATTTTTATATACGTGTTATTAGCGATCTAAAAGCGAAGGATAAAAAATAAACTACGATAAAAAAAACTTCAAAATCAGCATAAGCTAAAAGATGAGACTGTAAGTTGTATACACTCACTAGTTCAATTCAAAAACTTAAACTGATGAGAAAAAAACGAGCAATTCAGTTTATATTCCAACGCTACGTTTCAACGGCAATGGCGAGAGGCGGCGGCGTGTACGTACCCGAGGACGTAGATGTCGGCCGGCGGCGAGGTGCGGAGCCAGTCGTCGAGGCTCAGCGACCCCGGCGGCGCGCGGCCGCCCACGTTCCACGTGGCAACGAAGATCCTACATAACGCAAGAAACAACGAGGACGACGACGACATTGTTACGGATCAATGGAGATCGGTGCAGCAGCAATGGCGGCGATCGCCGGAGATATGCACACACGCGCACCTGTAGTCCAACGTGACGGTGGCCTCCGCAGCGTCGAGGTCGATCTTGCTCCGGCGAGACCGCTCGTGGCTCCGCCGCGACGCCCTCTCTGCAACAATTCGAAATTATTTTTTTTTTCTTCAATCATAATCATATAAAAATCTGGGGGTTTTCTTTTCTTCTTTCTCGTGCACTTGCAGACTCTAGGTACCAATTGAACCAGAATCATATGAAAACTCGAATTTTTTAAAAAAAATAAAAAAATTCGGTCAGATTGGTACTAGAATAGAATCACCTGTCCTGCTCTTCTTGACCGTGCAGGATTCCCTCCTGGAAAAGCTGCTGCTCCTCCACTCATCCTCTCCTCCTCCTCCTGCTCCAGTTCAGATTATTCTCATCATCAGAGAACAAAAAAAAACAATCAAAATGCCCGAATGTCTCAGCAAATTTGGATCACCATGCCATCCATCACAAACCAACCCAAAAGAAAGAAAAAAGAACTGAAAAAGCTGGGTCCTTTGACCAGCAGCAGCAGCAGTGCAAGAAAACAAAACAAAAGAGTGATCTGATCTCCAAGAGGCAGACAGGAGGTAGGAGAGTTGGAGTAGTAGTAGTAGCCATGGCCCATGGGGGTGGCAGTGTGGGCCCCACAGCTAGACACACTCTGTCAGTGAGAGAGAGAGGGGCGTGGCTAGCTACTGTTCAGAGTTCATCAGGCTCACTCACTCACTCACCTCTCCTCCCAAATGCAGCAGCTGCATCATCGCCATGGAAGTCATAGGACTTCCCCCTGATGTTGAACCACTTCAGCACAAGGCTCTTGGACCATGACAGCTGCATCAGCATCATCATCATCATCAACAACAACAACAAGAAGTTGGAGAAGATTTGGTACCAAAAAAAAACAAGAAAATCTGCCTCTTTGCAATGTCTGAAGATCAGATCATCAGAGAAAGCAAGAATTAACAACAGCAAAGAAACTCACCTTGCTCTTCTTGGCGCCATCTCTCATTGTTCCTCAGGGGAGAGGCAGGCAAGCACTCATGCAGGCAGGCAGGCAGGCCAGGACAAGCCAAAGAGAGACGGATGCTTCTCTGCTCAGCCACGACGCTGCTGTTGCAAGAGATGGCGCCACAGGTGAAGGTGAGGCAGAGACAAGCAGGGGCACTGTTTGTCTTTCTGTGCACAGAGGTTGTGATTTGATGGAAAAGTGCAGAGCAGATAGAGAGAGAGAGAGAGAGAGAGAGAGAGAGAGAGAGAGAGAGAGAGAGAGAGAGAGAGAGAGAGAGAGTGACTGCAGCAAGAGCTGTTTGGGCTGGCCAAAGAAAGATTTTGTTATTGGGGAGGAAGATGAAGAAGAAGACGAAGACGAAGACGAAGACGAAGAAGAAGAAGAAGGGAATGGCTTGTGTAGGAGTAGGAGGAGAAGGTGAGCAAAGTGCATGCGATGCTGCTGCTGCTACTGCTGCTGTCTGCTACTTCTAGGAGGTAAAGGGCCTAAAGCGAGGTAGCCGTCTCACTGTCTCCATTTCTAGAGAGAGAATGAGAGACAGAGTAAAGTTAGAGTGAGAGTGAGAGAGGGGATAATATTATTATTATTATATATACAGTAAATTACCAGCGCGAAACATTTCAATTCTCTTTCGAGTCAGGCAAAAACAGAAGGTATTCTAATTCTAATGGCTGAATTTTTGCATTCATTTTTGCAGATTGCTCATTGTTTAGTGTGGCCAGAATAGACGAAACGGCAGTGCAATTGGCCGGACACGCAAGATTAGGGGAGGCCGTTTTGTTTTGCTAAGTAGCTGGATTATTGGACGTACGGCTAGTGTTGCTTCAGCTGCTGGTGCTTCAGTTACAGGGGCGACCTAAACAAAAAAAACCAGCCGACTGGAGATCAGTTCATCAGTTGGGCAGAAACGGCCACCACCCTGAATTTTCACTGGTTTGTAAGTGTATTGCCGTGTTGGATTTAGAACTTGAGTTTCTAAATGGCATCTACTGAGCTGAAAGTAGTAGGAAAGTAGGAAAACTGCCATGGTTTTTTCGGACGTGAATGTGCGCCGGACGGTTTTTTCCCCTAATTCTAGCCTACTACCTTAGTACCTTCTCTGCAACCCACATAATCTCTCTCTTGCACATTCGTCTACTCATGAGTCATGACAAACAGCTCCACTACTATTTAAACCACCACCTTCATAACTAGTGGCGGAGTCAGAAATTATAAAAGACTAGGGATAAAATAGGACTTAACTAATGAAGTGTTGGTTTTCTTCAGGATTTATATGGTATTTAACAATAATTTAAGCACGGTTTTAAAGGTGGCCTAGGGCTCAATCCCTAGCTACACTAGGCATGTCTCCACCCTATTAATCGTAGTGTTACCCCTAATTTCTTTCTTATTTGACAAACCTTCACAATAGGTTTTTTTCTTCATACACTTTCCCGTTTCTAGTCACTATCGCTATTGCCTCAACCACCACCCTGGCACCATTCTCAATCTTACAAGCATGTTATTGGATCATTTCATAGTTGGTTGTATTGTGGTTGCCAACATTGAGACACGGATTTTGTTTACAAACTCTATAAAGGAACCTATTCTCGAACAAAAATGTGCAAATCAATCCCCTGGGCAAAAAATAAAAAAAATGCAAAAAAAAAAAACTATAAACTTCGTTAGGCCTTCTAAACACAATTTTGCATTCTATAAAACTTACATATTCAAATTACATTCCTTTTGTTTTTGCATCCTAGTTGTCATAGAACATGTCAAGATGCACCCCAAAATATTACCAGTATTATTAAGACGTTTTTATGGTTCATGAGAATTTTTTAGTGTAAAATTTAACACCTTCTCAATGTAAAAAACCAGAAGGTAGTGCAAATTAACACTAAAATTATGGTATCTTCTTTAAGAGACATAAAACAAATATTTTTAACAGATTGACCGTATTCTTTTTTTGGCAAATGTGGCCGATCGAGCTCAAGACAATATAAATTACCTTGAATTCATGAGGTCCTACAGCCCTACCTTGTGACCAAATTAAGCATGCAACGGGGTCGACTGCACGAGCGGTCGATAAAGATGGCTAATTTCTCTAAAGCACACAATCTAGCTAGGATTAGACCCCCAAAGTACCCTAGTTAGTTATTAATCAAACTATATATAAAGTACATTCCTGGCTAGAGCTAGCTTAGCCCTGCTGCTCCCTTTGCAAGGACAAAGCCAGAGGCCTTCCTGTCTTGTGGGGAAGATTTTGACCAAGGTCAATGGATTATTAAAGGATTGATGAGCCTAATTAGGGGATCAAGTAGGGCATTAAAGTAATTAAGAATGATTCAGTGCATAAAATGTGTCAGCCTAATGGCAGGCCAGAGCTAGTCTGATCAGGGCCTAGATTACATGAAAAGGCCATCCTGTGGTCACGCATGTCCCTCCCCAATTGACATATGTTGGGAAATTAAACCGGACCCATGCCATATATGATTGTATTACATTCATTTCCGAGCATTTGCTAACTAGATTTTGTAATAGTCTTAAAAAAACATGTCTTTTTAATTCTAGGTGAAGCTGTTATATAGGAGTATGTTTTTTCCCGCGCAATTTCATATTTTTTGATAACACTCAAAAGTTCAATATATTTCACATGGATATTGAGGGATAAAAGAAATCACCATTTTTTTCACTCTAAAGGTCTAGAAATTATTGTGTTAATTGGAGGAAAAATAGGAACGAAACATATTAATTACTAGATGAATACCCGCCGCGTTGCTGCGGAAAATTAAGTTAGATAATGTATATAAATAAGATGCAATATAATTATTAAAACTAAAACAAATTGATACTTATAAATTTTGAGCTTAAAAATAATTAAGATTGTATGGTGTTATGAGAGAGGAAAGAAGAGACAATTTGAACCATAGATCTATCATCTAAAGGCTAGAAATAATTGGGTGGTGTGGCTTAATAAGATAAGAGAGAAATAGCATTAACTACACTTAGTGGGGATGAACTATATAAGTATATAGGATTTGGTTGTGGTGGATCTAGATTAATTTATAATTGTGTAGATTGATTGATAGAGTTGTGTAATAAATGATAATTGCATCTAGGAAAACAGAAGTAACCTAAAAGCTTTTGATGAAATCTAAATTTACTTCTAAAATATAGTTTTATGCAAAATTACATGGAAAGATCTACTTCAATTAATCCAAGCTATAGAAATAAAATCAGCAACGGTCTCAGTCGAACAAGGAGTTGCTAAAATATATATCCTTAGCCAAACATGCATAATCCTCTCTATGCTTTATAGATTACAAAATTGTAAAAGTTCATGCATGCTGATGTATATATATTGATTAACTTAAGCATGCACGGTGCTAGCTACTCTAGAGGGGGTAATTAGGGCCCAGTGGGATGTTTAATTGAGCTGTTGAGCGTGCAGCACCCTTGCTTAATCGATCGGAGAGTCTATTTGGAGCTTATTTAGGACAGGCATGATGGCATTGTTCAAGTTTCCATTGAGCATGTTTTTTTTGTGGGGGCAGTCAAAACAGGATCTAGGTTTGCATGCATGCTTTTGGCAAAGGGGTCCCTCTATGTCTTTCAGCTTTTCTCTGCTTTGCAGCCACTCTCCCTCCCTTATCAAATGGGTGTAGGATTTGCACTCAACCTCTCCTTGCAACCACCATGGGTTGTATATGTATATAACACATGTCCCATATCAGTTTTGAAAATAAAATATGAACAAACCAAAACGTGATCTTCTCCGAAAAACTGATATGGTTACCACAATGATGTGTCTGAAGCTAGATATAAACAGGTCAAGTGACAGTTATTTTGTTTGTTGTAAGGATACTGGTCAAAATTTCAAATTATAAACAAACTGTATCCCAAACCACTTATTATATATATATTATGACACAGGAAACTGAGCATATTGTTGCTAGCTACTCCCTTCGTCCCAAAAAAAAGCCAACCTAGATGGTGATTTTACACCATCTAAGATAATGAATCTGGACATATAGTTGTCCAGATTCATAGTTCTAGGTCATTCATAGTTTTAGGTGGTGTCAAATCCCCACCTAGATTGTCTTTTTTTTTTATGGAGGGAATAGCTACCAGGTACTACCTATAGCTTCGTATAACAGTTGTGCAGCCACAATAAGCTCATCCAAACACGCTAATTAACAGTCTCGTACACATTCCCCTCTAGATCTCCCCCCTCTCTCTCCCTTACCTCATTGGTGTCGCTGTCTAGAAGCCTAGCTTAGGTGACAGTGATGTGTTGATAGATGGACTAACTCCCAAGAGCCTAACTAAGTTAACCAAGATAGAGAGATTGATATCACCATTGATCATGAGGCCCCATGCATATCTCTGCCATTCTCTGATCACCTCGATCATCCTCCTTCCTTGCACTGCATGCATTCTTTGAGCTTTCTTCCACCCTAATCCCCACCCTTTGCTGTCTTTCCTTCCTTTTGTCCCACATGCATGAATTCCAATGCAATGCAAGCCCTAGCTAGGGGCATCACAACCCCACTCCCCTACTAGCTACATCCTCCGTCCCAAAATAAGTTCATTTCTGGGCTTCTGTGTCTAACATTTGATCGTCTGTCTTATTTAAAAAAAATTATGAAAAAAATTTAAAAATAAGTCACGCATAAATTATTATTCATGTTTTATATCTAATAACAATAAAAGTACTAATCATAAAAAAATTTAAATAAAACGGATATCAAATGTTAGACACAGAAACCCGTAGATAAATTTATTTTAGAATGGAGCGTGTACTACACAACTACACACGTCTCCTCTCTCTCCTCTTTGTGCATGCATTGCATGGGACATTAATTCCTTCCTTGCATGCAGCAATGGAGTGGGGCCCTTTCTGCATGCCGTGTCACTTCCAGGTGGGCCCCCACCACGGCGTCGATGATCAGGTAGGGCATCATATTGACCGGCCGTGGCGACATTGAGCATGTCGTGGCTCGTGAGAGAGGAGAGCTTAATTAGCTATCTAATCTTCGGTGTCCTTGTCCATCGTCCACGAGGACACTTTTATCACATCATGCTTGCTTGTTTGCTAATGGCAGATCGATATATTTTCTACTAGTGCATGTGGGCGTGTAGGGCACCGGACTCATGCATGCATGGCCAGCTTGCCCATATATATACACTTGTCCTTCCGGTGAGAGAGATAATCTATTCCTAGAGAGAAACGCCTAGAGGTTTTCCGGTTAGCTCCACAAGTTGATGGGCTAGGTGACCTAGATTCGAAGTCTCACCCCTTCTAATTATTTGATATCAGGTCTTTCCCTAATATTCGCGCCTTTTTGATAATCTCTTCCCAACAAACACACACATGCACAGATCGAGAGGGAGAGATCGTCTCACCGCTGCGTTGAGATAAATTCCAACAGGTTTTATATATTATATAAGTTATTTTAGGTTTGTCCTGAGGCAAACAACTCTGAGTTTGACCAAATCTATAGAAAATGTAGCAACATTCCTAACATAAAATAAATATATCGTAAAAATGTATTCAATGCTAGATTTAATTAAATTTATTTGGTGTTATAAATATTGCTATCCTTTCTACAAACATAGTTAAATTTGATGAAGTTTAGACACCAATTCAGGAATAGGAAGAATGGGGGAATTGAAATGGTATACTTCTCCAATCTTACGTGAACAAAAAAAAAACACACATGAAAGAAAATATATGAGGCCTTTGATAGTGCCACACAAAAAACAAAGAAAAGTTTACAAAGAGCTCATACATCTTGGTGTTTTTCCTACGAAAGTGAAGCATGGGAATACAATCATATGGAAAGTCCTATGAATCACAAGGATATATCGGAAAAGTTTAATAAGGAATGTAAATCCTATGAAAATCTCCTTTGCCAAATCTCATAAATCAAAGGAGTTTTTAACTTAAGATAAAACCTAGAATAGCTTATAATAATTAATATAAAACAGGGGGGGGTATATATATATAGGCTTCAGCGTGTTCGGTTTGGAGGATCAGAGGAGCTTGTCTTACTAGGACCATCAGCAGGTCCAAACCCGAGCCAGATGGTGTTGTCCAAGGCGGCAATATATGGGGCGTATCACGTATGGTCCAGACGTCTTTTTTTCGAAAATATAATATAAATGCACACTCTCATATACACGTAAGTACGTACACTCATATGGCAAACCAAACACATTACATCAGTCGCAGGGGAATGGGGTCATAGGTCCAGTACCAAATCAGTCCATGTAAATGCAAGTTCTGCAGTTAGTGTCCCTGAAAAAAGAAAAGGTTCCCGTAATTTGTGATATTGTAAGCTTGAACCCCCAAAATGCTGCATGTTTCCACGCCAAATTTGATGCAAAAATGTCACAAAAGAGAGCGCCCCTAAATCTTCCCAAAAAAAATTTTACTCAACATAAATGCTGAGGCTATGTCGAATCATCGCGAATTTTTTTTATTTATAATTTTTTTATTAAAAGTTTTACAAAAATAATTTTCCATTTTGAAAATTGACGGAAGTAGTCGCCTACCGCCCTCTGGGAGGGCGATTTTTAAAAATCGCCCTCCCAGAGGGCGGCGAAAATGACGTGGCAGACGGCCGTTCGCTCTCGGGCGACGGCCGTCAACGAAATTTGTAGGCGGCCCCCTTGCCGCCCTCCGCTAGGGCGATTTTATACTGTGCGGGGGGCCGCCTGCAAATGGGCGGCGAGGGGGGGCATGGAATTTTGCAGGCGGCCCCCTTGCCGCCCTCCGCTAGGGCGATTTTGTACTGTGGGGGGGGCCGCCTGCAAATGGGCGGCGAGGGGGCATGGAATTTTGCAGGCGGCCCCCTTGCCGCCCTGGGGGAGGGCGATTTTTGCCTCCCCCTATAAAGCCCAGTCCCTCCTCTGTGAAATTTCATTATATTCACTAAAAATCCAAAAAAAACGAAAGAGAGAGAGGGGAGGGCAGCAGAAGGGGAGCGGCGAAGCCCTGCTGGTTCGCTCAATTCATCACAGGTATGCTCCCATACATCTTTTGCATTTGTACTAATATGTTATGTTTGAGTATATATGTTGCGTTTTAGTTTTAGTTCCATATATTTTAGCACATCTGTAGCACACAGCACATATGTGTAGATCCAGAGCATAGAATATAATAGTATGAATTGAGACATAGACAGTAGTGTTAATTGTAAGATGTAGTTTAGTTTGATCTGGAGAATGTAACGTAATTTTAGAAATTTAGAGAACAATATTGTAGAGAATGTAACTTAGGGCGTAGTACAGAAATGCGAGGTTAACGCAGTTATTGTTTTCATCAGGCACAATATCAAGTAAGGTCACATTTCAGATAGTTCACGGTGAAGGAAATATTAGATTTGGTCCAGATGGTGTTGATCTGTCAGATTTTGTAATGACATCTAAGGGCATCGATAGGCCTGCGGAGAGAACATTTCAGTCAATTTATAGTTGGTTGTTGAGAGGATTTAGAATAGACCAAGAAGTCTACACAATGTCAATGTCAGTTGTAGTGAGTCGTGCAACAGAAGGTTATTTTTGGGAACTAATGCCGATGGACAGCACTGATGCTTGGAGACGGTATGTGGAAATGGCTTTTGAACGGTCATGGCCCCTCGTTATATTTGTGTCGGTACAAGAGAAAGATATAAATGTTTCAATGCAAACCGAAGATGTAGAGGGTCATATCAATGCAGGGGATGTTGTTGGACCATCGATGCAAAATGAGGAAAATCAACCAAGGGAGGAGCAGGCTATGGGCATGGCGGATGAGGGGGAGAGAGTCGGTATAATTGTTGATGAAATGGAGAGGGAAGATTCGGATAATGAGGAAGCGGACGACGACGCATCATCCGATGAGGAAGGTGATGTAATGGCCACTGATTGGGCAAATGAGGACTTCTCTGGACTTGTTGTATCAGAGGGTGATCATGTACCCTGGGAGTATAAGGAGAACGAGGTAATTGAGGGTGCAAGGTATGCTCATAAGGATGAGATGAAGGAGGCGGTGAAGCATTGGGCAGTTTCCTTGCAGAGAGAGTTTAGGGTGGTCAAGTCAACAAATTATGTGTATGAAGTGAGGTGCATGAAGGAAGATTGTCCGTGGCGTGTCCATGCATATAAGGGTAAATGGAATGATTATTGGAAAGTTAGCATTGTGACCGAGCACAAGTGCTACTTACAAGGGGTGGAGAAGTATCACCGAAACATCACTTCAGCTTTTGTGGCAAGTGAGATGTACAGCAGTGTTGTTGGTAACATTGGCTTTGAACCAAAATCAATTATTAGGCACATCGAGAAAAAATTCAAGTACACCATAAGCTATGCAAAGGCCTGGAGAGCCAAACAAAAGATCATTGAGATGAGGTATGGCACATTTGAAGCTTCTTATGATAATTTGCCTCGTTTGTTAGCCACCATTGCCCAGAGGAATAATAATACGTACTATGACCTACATACATTTACATCGGTTGATGATCGAACAAAGAGTGTGCTGCAAAGAGCCTTTTTCTCATTGGGTGCTTGCATCAATGCTTTTGTGCATTGTCGACCTGTTCTATGCATAGATGGAACTTTTATGACAGGTAAATACCGAGGTCAGATATTGACAGCAATTGGGTGTGATGGGAACAACCAGGTTCTACCTATGGCTTTTGCATTTGTAGAGAGTGAGAACACTGAAAGCTGGTACTGGTTCCTAGAGAGAGTGCACATTGCAGTGGTGCGTATGAGGCCCAACGTTTGCCTTATACATGATCATCATGCGGGTATGTTGCGGGCTATTGACTACTTGAAGAACGGTTGGGATGAGAAGGGACTTCCAGCTAAGTGGCCTGATGTTCGGAGTCGGTGGTGCATGCGTCACATGGGTGCAAATTTCTACAAGCAATTCAAGAATAAGCATCTTATGGAGCTTTTTAAGAGGCTCTGTGCACAGAACCAAGAGAAGAAATTTAATGAGTTGTGGGACAAGTTGGATGAGTTGACAACGAAGCAAACAGATGAGCAATCTCGCAGACCACTAGTTGAAGGTGACGAGCCTCCCATACCTCTTGGTGCATTACATGATGACCCACCAACAATGAGAAGGAGGTCAGGGTCGTCCATCAGAAATTTCACTCAGTGGATTGAGAATGAGCCTAAGGAGAAGTGGTCTCTATTGTTCGACACCGATGGATCTCGGTATGGCATAATGACAACCAATTTGGCAGAGGTGTACAACTGGGTAATGCGAGGAGTTCGGGTACTTCCATTGGTTGCTATTGTTGAATTCATCCTTCACGGCACGCAAGCGTACTTTAGGGATCGATACAAGAAAATTGGTCCGTCCATGGCCGATAACAACATAGTGTTTGGCAACGTAGTGACAAAGTACATGGAAGATAAAATCAAAAAGGCACGGAGACATCGAGTTGTTGCTCAAGGCACACAAGTGCATCGGTATGAAATAATGTGTGTTGATAGGAGCAGGCGTGGTATCTATCGCAAGCAAGCCGTGCAGGAATGTGTCTTGAAGGCGGATGGTGGATGTACCTGCAGTTGTATGAAGCCGAAGCTTCATCACCTTCCTTACTCACACGTTCTTGCTGCTGCCGGTGATTGTGGCATATCTCCCAATGTGTACGTCTCAAATTATTTCAGGAAAGAAGCAATCTTTCATACATGAAGTGAGGAGATATATGGGTTCGGGATCTCAGGATCTTACACAACGCTGAGTGCCCAAGTTTTTTATATTCCAGATCCATCTAAGTTAAGGGTGAAAAGGGTCGACGCCAAACTAGACGCATCAGAAATGATATGGATGAGTCAGAAGCAGGTGGGAGGACTTTACGCTGCAGCAAGTGTGATCTGCGCGGCCATACTTACAAGAAATGCCCGAAGAATGCAGAAGTTCCAAGCGGCGCAGATGCTAGTCCATCTGGACAGGCAAGTGATGGTAGGCGACCACCTGGTGAAGGAACAACAAGCAGGCGCGCAAGGCCAAGGCGTCGTCGCGCAGCAGGCGATTCCATGGTGTAACAATGCTTTCGATTTAGGAAATAAAATGCTGTTGTGATGTAATGAGTGTTCGGACTAAATACTTCTATCGTGTAATTTCAATTCAATGTTGTTGTAATGAGTACCTCCGACTATTGTTGTACTAGTAGTATTGCGAACTATTCGGTGTTGTATCATAATGTTATCGTGATGACTGTTCGGACTAAACACTTTTGTTTGTTTGTACTCTTGTTTAATATGTGTTAGTAATTCGCTTATGAACATTTATTACTTATGTTGAACTAATTATTTATATGTTTCTGATCAACCTATTTGATGCAGGTATGGCGTACGACACACCGGCGCTGTTGAACCGTGGGATTGACAGGAACCACCGCTCGTTCCTGTCAGCAGTCGAGGGTGCACAGCTCGGCACCTTCCGTCCACGCACGTCGCGCGAGTGGTTGCGTGTCGACCCCCGTCACGTTCCTTGGTACGCGTATGTTCACATTTCAACTCAACTTTGCTTTGTGTTGTACTTATGTTTGAAGTTTGCTCTATACAGGTTGCGTGCGGCAGGCCTTCTACCACTTTGTAGGCTTGTTGAGGCGGCGGCGGACGACCGTGACCCAGCGAAGCGGTGGGATGCAGACCGGTCACTCCTTGCCGCTCTTGTAGACCGCTGGAGACCTGAGACGCACATGTTCCACCTTCCCTGTGGGGAGATGGCTCCGACACTGCAGGACGTGTCGTACCTGCTCGGGCTACCGCTGGCGGGAGCACCAGTTGGTCCCGTGGACGGTGTTTTTGGGTGGAAGGAGGATATCACTGCGCGCTTCGAGCAGGTGATGCGCCTTCCACACCTAGGACCGGCCAACACCCTTCCTCCGTACTCTACAGTCGGGCCTAGCAAGGCTTGGTTGCTCCAGTTCACTGTAAGTAAATAAGTTGTTATTATCATACATGCTTATTTGCGACCGGATGAGTGTTTTGTACTAACATTTCATTCTTAATTGTAGGCGGACCTTCTGCACCCTGACGCTGATGATTACTCGGTCCGACGCTCCCTTGAGGCGTACCTGTTGTGGTTGTTCGGGTGGGTGATGTTCACTAGCACCCACGGGCACGCTGTGGACTTCCGGCTGGTCCACTACGCACGGTCCATCGCGGATGCTCAGCCACAGGACGTGCCGCAGTGGAGCTGGGGTTCTGCCGTGCTAGCAGCCACGTACCGTGCCCTTTGTGAGGCGTGCACGAAGACTGACGCGGGAGCGATCATCGCTGGCTGCCCTATGTTGCTTCAGCTTTGGGCAGCGGAGAGGTTTGCCATAGGTCGACCAGTGGTGGACAGCGCACCCTACGGGGTTGGTCGCAGCGCGCAGTGGCCAGAGGACGGTCCCACGATGGGGACTTACTGGTGTCGACGTGGGGTTAGTGCAACTTCGCTGCGTTATAAGTTTATCAGTCGTCTTCTTTTTTTTTCTTCACATAACATGTCTAATTCCGATCATGTTTATTGCAGCGTCGTTACGCTCACGTCCAGGTGAGACGTGGTTACCCGGACTTCGTGTTCGAGTTTGACCGTCTCCAGCCGAGCGACGTCATCTGGGAGCCGTACACAGAAGAGGCCGTCGCTGCGAGAGCACCGCTAGGACTTTCGTCCTTGTGCACACGCGACCAGGCTTACTGGCTCACCATCCTGCCGATGGTGTTCGACATTTTCGTTGAGCCTCACTGCCCGCAGCGTGTGATGAGACAGTTCGGACTTAGGCAGGTGTTTCCGGGCAACGTGCAGCCGACCGTCCTCCCTGCCGACCACTCGTGAGTTCGGATTGTTCATTTCTAAATTTTTATGATAATTACTTCATCGAGCCATATAATTTACCTCTCTTCACAGGTTGACTCGACGGGGACAGCTAGCAGGCGCACTTTGGGCTCCACGTGTACAGCAGTACGTTGACGACTGGGTGTTAGCTACAGAGGAGGTGATCAACGAGCTCTTCCCACACACGGAGGAGAACTACCGTGACTACCTTCGCTGGTACCTTCCTCGCACTCGTGCGCGTGTGACCTTCACTCCAGACGCCCCAGAGCCGCACGTTGCCGCTGTCACGGACGCGTATCCCACGCACCGTGACCGAGACTACTTCGTGGCGGTACGTCCAATTTGTATTACTTCTTACAATTATTTCATTTATCTTGCATAATATAGGACAACTACTGAATTTTTTATTTCCATCTTGCATAGGCTGATGCCGCACGGGATATCAGTGCCGATATCACCGCAGTCCAAGTGAGGTTGAACAGAGGTTTGCACTTGACTGACGTTGAGCAGAGGGTGACCTTCGACCGGATGCAGGAGAAGATGCGTGCTGTCATGCGCGTCTTCTCCTGTCGCAGCGCCGTGGACGTCGTACCTCCAGCTGGTCCGGTACAACCACGGCCTCGCGCGCCTACCGTCGGAGCAGGACCTCGACCTACGGCACCTGTTTCGCACGGTACTGCTCAGCCCAGAGGTTTTTTAAGTTTTGTTTCTGTTTTTCTACGAAAACATCACCCCGTCGTAACTTGATGTTCCATCCTCGCAGGACCTCGTTTGCCTTCGAGCGCCCCTAGCTTCGGAGCAGTGCGACCTACAGCACCGGTTTCGCACGGTACAGTTCAGCCCAGATATTAGTTCATTTTTGTTTCAGCTTTTGCACGAATATGTCACCATGTTTTAACTGCACGTTTCCTCATCGCAGGACCTCGTCTGCCTTCGAGCGCGTTCGCAGGCACGACCGGCGCTTCCGCGAGCTCCGCAGGGGCGTTCGCCACCTCTTCGGGCGCGTTCGCCAGCTCTTCCTCTCACGGAGCGTCGATCCCTCGCCCACACGGTACTTTACTTTTTATTACTACTGTTAAATACTTGTACGAAACTGATGGTCCTTGTCCAGCAGGATTTGCAGCCGGGATCTTCGGTACTGGGGCCTCTTCGTCTCACGCCGGTAGGACTGGTCCTACTAGCCAGTTCTACGATGACGACTTGCACGGTGCACACCACCACGACGTACTAGGCTCCTCTCAGCTTGGAGGAGCTCCAGAGGCGCACACTCAGGAGCAGCCAGAGGTCATACCTGTACAGGCAGGACGGGTTGGCCGTGCCGTACCCCCGGACCGACTCACGTACTCCCAGGGGCACATTAGGGCGCAGGGTAGGAGGGACAGGGGTAAGAGGCCTCGTCAGTAGTGTTCTACCTCTTCAGTCCTTATGTGACCGTTTCTTTTGGCTTACAAACTTGTAAAGCAGTACTACTTTTGCTATTACTACTGCAGTACTACTTGTGTTTGTCTCGTCTACATAGTTCTTTTCATTCATATGGTACTAGAACAACTTATGCTCACGACAACACACTTTCGGCGCTTCACGGTAGTGTCAGATCCAGTAGCGCGCACAGTCCACAACAGCACACATGAAAAGCGGATTTTCGAGTTATCACTATCAACTTTCGGCGCTGCCTGTTGACATAAAGTGAATCACGCCCACGCGTGATCGTCTTGTCACATCTAATGAATAATGTATCTCATTGAGTTCACATATATTGCAGTGAAAACGACGCTATATAATTGACAATCTGAAGGCAACCTCTTCATATCTTCTTTCCCACTAGCACACCACACACGAAAATGGAAGCCTATTCATTGGTAATACGTAATCTAGATTTGAGATTATGTAGAACATTCTTCACTACAATTTTACATTTTGGCAGCAAACCAAATATGATCAAATGCAATTTTACCTTACCAAATATTTGGTAGTGCCAAAACTTGCTTATATTTTGGCACTAACAAAATATTTGTACGGTAACAATCCAAATATGCCCTAAAAAATAATAAAATTGTATTTTACCAGTCTTGGAGATTTTAATCTTGTATAGTTTTCAATATAAAAAGATTTGATAACTATTGATATTTATACAAAAATATAGAGCACAGTATAAAATCGCCCTCCCCCAGGGCGGCAAGGGGGCCGCCTGCAAAATTCCATGCCCCCTCGCCGCCCATTTGCAGGCGGCCCCCCCACAGTACAAAATCGCCCTAGCGGAGGGCGGCAAGGGGGCCGCCTGCAAAATTCCATGCCCCCCTCGCCGCCCATTTGCAGGCGGCCCCCCGCACAGTATAAAATCGCCCTAGCGGAGGGCGGCAAGGGGGCCGCCTGCAAATTTCGTTGACGGCCGTCGCCCGAGAGCGAACGACCGGCTGCCACGTCATTTTCGCCGCCCTCTGGGAGGGCGATTTAGGGCGGTAGGCGACTACTTCCGTCAATTTTCAAAATGGAAAATTATTTTTGTAAAACTTTTAATAAAAAAAATTATAAATAAAAAAAAATTCGAATCATCGCTATCCAGCAGGCCCAAGAACGGCCCAAACACAGGTCGGACGGGTCCCGTTGACCGCTGTCAGGGTCAACGTTAGGTCGCACTTGCCTATACTAGCACAAGCTGACAATCAAAGCAACTAATTAGCAGATTATGCAAAGAGTTTTACCCTGACGTGATCAAGGTTTGATCAAGCAACGAGCCTCGTGCAAATTAGCACAAAAAAAAAAGGCCCATCTGACAAATCAAATCTATTTGAAGCGACACAAGTTGCAAACTATTGTCTTCACAACGAAGAGCATGCTCTGCATTATCCTAACTTTTCGGAGTTCTTCATCATTGTGGTGCTCCTGTTAAATTGTCAATGTACCAACAGAAATATGATATGATGTTGTTTACTTTTAGCTGGATCAATGAGCTCAAATCACATGCACTGCCATTCACAACCATAAACCATTCACCTTAACGCAGCATCTGATACACTAAATTAGCAGATATAATATTTTTGCGATTCATAGTGAAAGCTAAAATAATCATCACTATTAACGATTCCTTTCCATTCAAATGTTACATGAAGCAATGCCACTGAACTAGTACATATTGAGGGAATGAGAATGTAAAGTGTTGAATCATCTGGTCGAGCAACTGTATTGTCCAGCAAGTTCCAGCTTAACTTTCATCCAATCATTGTTCGCTTTCTGCCACGTTGCCTGACTGTAAAATTGGTAAGAACAGAAGCAAGTCAAGGCGAGATGGTAAAATGAGTGATGGATTGTGTGGTGCTTCGCTTAAGGATCAGTACAATGGCCATACCTTGAGCTAGCTTGTTCGTAGTAGCGCACCATTGCTTTGAAGCTTTTCTGTACGCCGTGAGAATCTTCTCCATCTAGTTCATCATAAAATGGATTGCTGTTATCGTCTTATCGAAACAGAAAGAATAATAATAACGGCAGTGATTGTCATAGATAAGCGATGCTCCCGTAGAACATCTGAGACTTATGGGACATCGTGGAATGGAAACATGGCCATCCACACTTGTCAAAAGATTTCTCTAAACAATAATCTCCTTTAAGCCATTATGAAGTCAATAAACCAATCAGATAGTCATAGGACATGGAATACAGATACAGCAGATCCCCAAATCTCAGAACGACTAAACGAAATAGATGTACTTTCTACACAAGTGTCCACCCAAAACATGATTCCACCAATAGCATGTGAAAGCGTAAAAAATGGTTAAGCCCAACAAGGATGGTCATAAATTTTCTGTAGGGTGAGTTTAACTCCATATTCCATAATGCAATTAAGTAATAATCAAGGAGTGAAGTAAACAAACTAAAGTAGTTATCATTTGGGACTATCATTTATGCAATTCCTTACCACATCACCACATGATGAATGCATAGAAATCAATGCTCTCTCAAGCACATATAAGTCCACTGCTTTGTCCTCAGGAATAGTTGATATGAAACTCAGACCAAAATCAATAAGAACCTGGAATATGAACACATTGAGTGGCACATTAATAGCTCGGATGTAAGTCTTGAATTAAATGACTCAAGAAAATGCATGAACTGACAGAAAGGAAGTTCTACACACGAGTTGATTTGTGTTGTTCTTGATTATCATATTTGAAGTGGTCAAATCACCGTGAACAAGGCCTCCATCATGTAGTTTGCCAACTGCATTTCCTATTTGTGTGGCGATGTCAATGAGTTGTTCTTCATTGATCCCGTTTGACCCAAATCCAAGGAGTATATCTTTCACAGATAAGCCATCCACATACTCAAAGGTTAATGTATGCAGAAGTGGGTCCACGGCATAAAGAACTGGAGTGGGAACACCAAGCTTTCTTGCTTTTGTCATGCATCGAGCTTCCTACATATTGAAGAGAGAATCAAGCCAACACGAATTTCAGTCAACATAAGTAGTTGTGTGCAACCTTTTTTAGCTAAATATTGCAGTTTACCATATTACTACAACTCAATCAATATTTGAACACTTTTAGCCTTTGATTTATCTAATACAAAGAAAATCAGAGAAATGCTCTACACAGAAAACAGGAATATCTAAAAATAAAGCATGTTAGTTATGGAAACTGACAGCATTTAAGCGTTTAAGAGTCAACTTTGAGTCCAACAATGGGTGTCGGTACTTCTTTGAAAACCGCTCTTTGATTACACACTTCCGTCCCACAAATGTTGAAACAAATACCCTCTGCAACAAACAAAACAAACTATGAACAAACAAGTAAAAGTAAGAAACTGCAACTAAATATATTGACTCCTGACTCACTCCCTCCGCCCCCTGCTTCAGTAGCACACCAAAATCCTGTTGTTGTTCCTGAGTTGAGTCCATAAGTATAACGTGCCCTACTGCCCTTCAATCGAAAACTGCATTGGAGAAAGAAAAACGAGCGAAATAAGATGTCAGTCAAACAATAAAAATCAACCATATTGTTGTGCTTTGTGAACAACTTTAACATTAGGAGTAGCTGCTCAAGAAGATTATAAGTTCATTTCCAAATCAATAAGTGGGGTGGCTTTTCTATTTGGCAATAAGAATAGCTGCTTTACTGATATAAAAACAAGTTTACATTGAATTAACAAATGCACATAGTAATGTGAATGGTTTGCAGTGCCTTTACAGTAACAGCTCTAACGAAACTAAACCTTAGGTGATTATGCTCATGTTCAGAAAAAAGATCGATGCCTGAGTGACTGGTAACACGTTAACAAGGGTTATCACAAAAGAATTTCAGAATCAAATAGTAACAAGCAAATCTACTCAAACATGGTAGTACCTAGACCCTCTATTTCCTCGTGGCTGCTCTAGCAGCTCCCTTCTTTCTTGTCTCAACTGAACCAATCTTCTTCTTTTGGACCAAGCGCTTATTGCTCTGCGAACTCAGTTTTTGTGCTGCACAAACTGGTCTGAATACCTCTGTTTTCAGGGGATCCAAAAGATCCTCTGAACATCCTAACATAAAGCCATTCTTTTTAGCATCATCCCACAACTCCTTTCCATTCTCAAATCTCCCATTCCTACAAAGCTTTTCTATAAGAAGATCATAGGTATGTGTGTCCACTAACTGACACCTCTTCATAAGTCTGAACATATCAAGCCCATGGTCAACTTTCTCAGTCCCGCATAGAACGCCTATGAGACCATGGAAAAACTTTGCAGTCGGAAGCACCCCACTTTCAAGCATGTCATCTACAAGCCTTTTCCCTCTAATAATTCTCCCTGTTAAATACAGGACCCTGACCACAAGATAGTAACTAACCCAGTCAGGGGAGCACCCTGCCTTTCCTTCTCTCATCAAGTAGAGGATTCTGTATGATTCTTTCACTCTTCTTGCTCGTCCCAAACAAGAAAGCAAGATGTTGAGGCTAGATGCATCCGGGGTGACACCATAGGACCTCATCTCCGATAAGACGTCCATAGCCTCAGTGACAAGCGCAGAAGGGTTAAACTTGAGGTTCCTATGGCACAGGCAGTGCAGATAATCATTGAATGATGGCAAACCCAGTGGGGTACACGAAGACTTGATATCATCAAGGACTCTCCGAGCTTCCTTCGCATTCCCATGGACGCACCACCCGTGGAGCAGGCTACGCTGAACGATGCTAACCATGGGTTCTACCGAGAGCTCGCTCTTGTGGTGCCACACGACGCCCTGCGCCTCGCGAGCATGGCCCTTCATGCACAATGCCTGCACCATTGCAAGGCTGCTCGACCACACGCCTTCCCCTCCATCACCCGCGTCGCGCCGAGGCAGCAACCTCTGCCTCTCCAAGCCTCTAAACAACCGAACAGCCTCATCCTCCTTCCCCAATTTCACGAGTGCCTCGACGACAACGGTGAACGTCTCCGGGGACATCCTCCGGCCATCCTTCTCCGCGTCGGCGACGGCGATCCTCATCGCGGTGAGGTCCCCCATCCGGGCGAGCGCCGCGATCGCGCTATCCAACGCCTCGTCCCCAATTCCACCGGCGTCCTTGGACCGGCACCAGGACAGGAACCGCAGCAGCCTCCTCCCTGAACCCATCCTCTCGCTACACGCATCGATCACCCTCGCCACCATGGCCGGCGACACGGCCACGCCCAGGCGGTCCAGCGCGCCGCCCACCTCGTCGAGGCTCCCCGCCCCGGAGCACACGACTTCGCGCGCCGCCGCCTCCAGGTCGCTGCCCGAGCACAGAGCGCGACGGCCCAAGGCCACCATCGATCTCCTCGCGAGCGTGGCCATCATGGTCGTGGCTAGGTCGGGAGGAGAGAAGAGGGAGGGGGGGAATGGGGGAATGGATGGGTTGGTCGAGGCGGGAGGGAGTGGGGACTGACCTTGACGGCTCACGAGGATGGTGATGGTTGTGGTGGTTGCGGTTGCTACCGTGGCTCGCTCCGGTGATGGCGGCGACGGCGGCTCTTCGCCGGAGAGGAGGGGGACGACGGCGGCGCTGGGGCGGAGGCGGAAGGGGAGGAGGAAACCCTACCTAAACCTGATTAACTGCGAAGGCAAATTTGCACATTGAACCTTCACAATCCTTGATTTTGGTGATTAATCCTCCTAACCCTTTTTGGCTTTTGTGCTTAGAACCTACTAGTAAGTGTGAAATTCGAGCGAAATTTATGTAGTTCCAAACATAACTTCCACAAGAACTGTACATAGTTTGTGTGTTTCTCGTTTCAAATATGAATGAAGTTTCATGAGAAAATTGTAGCCATATACTACCATCATGAAAATCATGATCAGTGTTAGAAAGTCTGAGTTACCCAGTAACTCCAATTTGCCTCCTTTGCTCTATAGATGAACGGGAATATGTGTAACAATCATGTACTAATAAAATACTCCCTCCGACCCTAAATATTTGACGTCATTGACTTTTTAAAACATGTTTGACCGTTCATCTTATTAAAAAAAATTTAAGTAATTCTTAATTCTTTTCCTATCATTTGATTCATTCTTAAATATATTTTTATGTATACATATAACTTTACATATTTCACAAAAGTTTTTAAATAAGATGAACGGTCAAACATGTTTTAAAAAATCAACGGCGTCAAATATTTAGGGACGGAGGGAGTATTAGTCTAGTTTCTTTAGATTTTTTGCCACAAAATTTGTCATGGTATATGCACTAATAACAGCAAAGCGATTGTTCTCCTGCGCGCATCTTGAAGTTGAACGCTGGAGGATAAATGAGGGGAATCAATCAGGAAGTAAAGAATTAAGAAGAGTAGCAACTCCTTCTAGGCCAACATTTGGCATCATTTCCTCATCAATAAAGGTGCTGGTACAAGCTAATGAAAGAACAACACAGCATTAGTTTTTTTTTTTTCCTAAATCATTGTCCTCAATAGCTATTCAAATTCCATAAGAAATCTGACTACCTGACCAATAAGACCTGTGTCACATCGGGCAAACAGAGTGAGTTAGCGACTCTGTCCAAAAACTGGCTATCAACTCTACTCAATCTCCATCAACTAAACTCCATGCAGAGCCTTCGATATTCCTCTTATCGTATCTGGACTTGTTCTGCAGCAACCCCCTATCAGTGAGGCCCCAGCCTCATGCCATTTTTTGACATATGAAACAAAATCCTCATTTGAAATCCCTGAGCATTCCTGCATGGAGTTTCAAAGAGCTGTATTAATCGTATACACATTAACATAATGTTAGCTTCAGATATTTGAATAGAAGATACTATCATTTTGCCATCTCATTCTCATATATGGGTATAAAGAAAACCAAATTTTATCCTAATGACAGTAGAGGTTCCTCTGTTTTTTTTCTTTGAAATAGTTTTTTTTCCTAATATTTGCAAGTCAACACGAACACAATAATGAGTAGCTATATTGTCAACTTTATCATGATTCATTTAACTGGTACTTACCACCCATTCCTTTCTTATAGGATCATAGCTCTCACCACTATTTGGGTATATTAATATTGGTTTACTTGTCACCTGCGCAACGGAAAGTATAAATTTATTATGTGGTCAATGATGTTTAGGGATCAATACAACCGTAATAGGAGTTACCTTCCGGATGGATAAAACTAATTCATGGATAAATCTTGGGGGAGTGCAATTAATACCAACTGCAGCAACTTCCTTGCATGAATCGGCAATAGAGGCACACTCTATCAGGGAATCACCACTTACTACATTGACTCCATCCTTTGAAGTGAAACCAAACCATGCCGGAATACGTAATTTACACTCCTCTAGTAGTTCAACATATGCCTGCAAAAGATCATATTATTTCACTGATTGCAACTACATTGATCAGGCCAACAACGCTTATTTGGTTAGTTTGAAACAGACGAACTCCTAGTTGAAATGTACACTAAAAGAAAGTTTTCTTGCCAGATTTTTTTTTACGTAACTGCCAAATCCTTTTCTATAAGTAGAATCAGCAAAGAATGTGGAAGAAATGCTGAGCTTCAACAAATCAAACATAATTTGTGCAACAAAAATACTTTTTACAGTATCCCACTGACCACGGATCATGGTTTGAAATATATGTCCAGTATTAAACAGGTAATGGACTATGCTATGTTGACTGAAATACTCCAGTACAAAAAGATGAGTGTTAACTCAGTATCAATTGCATTGCCACTTCTATGTCTATTTATGTTCCTTACTACTTTAATCTGCATTACAATATACAGTTCCACTTTCCAAACATACCTGAGTCTCAATTTTGTTTGGAATAGTTTCAAAAACAATAACATCAGGACCAGCTTCAGCAAGGACTTGAAGCCTTCTCAGATGAAAGTTTTTGAGGAACTCCAAAGTGCCCTCATTACCGTAGTCACCACTGCAGAAAAATTTAGTCAGATGTAAAATATCTGAAAGCTCTCAACGGAATCAGAAATTCAGAACTGATTCAGGCAAAAAGTTTCCTGAACCATTAAGCAAATACTGATACAGATTGCTCATTAATTTCATTATTGTTAACCAACCTATACTCAGAGCCATCTGCTAGGTATGCTCCATAAGAACCAACTGATGCCGCAATTAGTATTGGGCGCTTCCTGTATTTTGTTACGTCTTTGGCTTCGTCCGAACCGTTAGAACATTTTTCCAGGTAAATAGCCCGTGCTTCACATGCTAGTTCAACACTCCTCCTCAGGAATGATTCACTTTCCTCCTGAGAAAATCCCTTTGAAAGGAAGCCCTGAATTGTGGCCTGTAATAGCAATGTTGCATGCTAATTAGCTGCTTATCATCAACTTTACTTGAAGGATGTTTGAGAAACCAATGAATATATACCTGATATGATCCTGTTATCAGAACACTTGCCCCAGCTTCAAGATAGTCCAAATGAACCTGTTCAAACAAAGGCAACGCGATTACTATTCACTCATGAGTTATGACATGCAATGTTGGAATCAACAAAAAGAAAAAAAGAACACCCACTATAATATGTTTCTTATCAGTATGGCTTCAAGCTTACTCCCTCCATCCCAAAAAAAACCACACTGATTGTGTCACATCCCGCACGTGGTTGGTTTATTTTGGAACAGAGGGAGTACACCTTGATTCAGGTTAAAAAAAAGAAATATTTTTCTTTTTTTTTGTTTTTTGCTAAACCATTGAACTGAAGTTCTTGCTTCCTGATTTCCTTACACCTAGAAGGCTAGCTGAGCACATATGACACAGCAACCACACTGTAAAGTACAACAAGTCTACAGAGAAATCGGATATTGCTGGAAAGGCGACAGTGCTCTCCTTTTCCGCAGCAAAAATCAGGCATTCCACATCCCTGCAGCATCTAGGCTTCTCAGAACGGCGAGATAGCTCAAGCCACACTGAGACAAAGCTCCAACACGGGCCAAAAACCATTTCCCCCAATAGGCCAATATAATAGATTCGGCATTGCATCCCCCATTGCACATCCAGCGAACCAAATACACACGAGACACGACAAGACGCGAGACGAAGCAAGCAGGTGTACGAATGGATCAACCGAGAGCGCAAAGGGGGAGAGGGGCAGATGAGGAGGAGGCGGAGGCGGACCTTCCGGATGAGGTCGGGGCAGGTGAAGAGGCACCGGGCGCTCCAGAGGGCGTCCTTGAGGTCGGCGCCGTTAGCCTCCAGCTCCGTCGCCAGCCCGCCGTCAATCACGGCCGCGCCGCCGCTCCCCCGCAGGAACTCCGCCATCATGTCGGCGTGGTACTCCCCTTGTTGACTCATTTTCTCCGGCGATGTCGGCGGCGCGAGGAGCGGGGGAGAGAGAGAGGAGGAGAGGAAGGCGTTGGGTCGTGTTTGTGTGGGGTTTAAGACAGGGGAGAGGGGGGATCGTGTGGGCCCGCGTTGTCAGCGGCTGTGGCCCGCGTTAGCATGCGCATTGTACATGGACAGCTTTGCAGTTGCAGGTGGGGGCATATGAGGTTCATTGTACGTGGACGCGGCAGGGAAGGTCTTTTTTTTTTTTTTTTGCAGCCATATCTATGGCGTCATATTTTTTATCAAAAAATAGTCGGTATATACTTACATTGTAAGTCCCTAAATTACATATATAATTTTAGTGTATTTACAATGTAAGTCTCAAAATTACATATGTAAGTACTAAAATTACATATGTAAATTTGAAAATTACATATACTAATTACATATGTAAGTGGGGTGTAAATGAGGTGTAACTACTGTGTAAGTGGCTAAAAAAAAATCGACTGTAGCATATGGCGCCATATTTCTAGCAACTCCGTTTTTTTTAGGTTTTCGGACATTGGTTCCTTGGGTTTAGGCTGTGGGTAGGACTGTAGGAGTGGCAAAGAGAAGAGGGAAGATACGTAGAACAAGTTAGTCTATCGTTAATTGAGTAGAGTATTAATTATTTTAGGTTTAAGAAATGGATTAATATGTTCTCTTAAATAACTTTTTTATTGAAATATTTTGTAAAAAAAATTACCGTTTAACCGTTTGAAAAACGTACACGCATTAATCGATAATTTTCTTTTTATTGTGTCGTTCAAACGAACACATCCTTACACTGTGTTCTCCCTAATTTTTAGGAGTGATTGGATTTTTTTTAGTTTATACTTCTTCCGTTCTTAAATTTGCATTCAAATTGTATACCATAACGTAGGTATTCTTGCACTAAATCCTATTATTTTCATCATTTCTATTTCTATGGTTCCAAAGACAATGAGATGCTTAAAAATCAATTTAAAACTTAAAATTGACATAAAATGATAAAAAGAATCGTTTTGACCTAATTTTCGTACGTGCTAAATAACCTAAAAATCCTTATGTTTTAGAACTGAGAAAGTATGAGCTTAATTAAAATTTTTGAAACATAGTAAAAACACAGTTAAAAACAAACCATCACATTATTAAAAGGGGCAATTTTATTCGTATTTTTAATGTTTACTATTGATTTTATTCTTCTTTTTTAGGTTTTCAATTTTGCCCTTATTTTTTTTCTGAAACGAACCTTAGTTTTAACCCTAATTTGTATGGACATATTGACAGTGTTAAATCGTTGGCAAAAAGACATCCATACCCTTACTTGCTATTGCAAGTTTGACAAAAAATTTGATAGAATATAAACAAAATTTGACATAATTGTGCCACAAATTGATAAAATTTGGACACATTTTGACAAAGAAAATGATAGGGCACAATTTTGACACATATTTTACACAAGCAGAACTGTAGCAAGCATCACTTAGTCAAGAAAATCCAAATCACAAGTCAAGCAAATCCACTCCCACAGCACTCCCACAGCATGTTGCTCCTCCCCTGCCACTTCCTCAAAATCAAGCAATATCCAGTCCCGAAGTCGAGTCGACACCAATTGCCATCGCATTCACCTCCCCCCCCTCCCCCGGCCAACTTGTTGTAGGACCGCACCTCCCTTGCACTCTGCTCACGGTGTGGCACCGCAGCCTCCGGCTCCTCACGTTGAGCCATGGCCTCCTACTCCCAGCACTGAGCCGCCATTTTCGTCGTCTCCTTCCCTCCGCTTGGCGGCCGAGATGTCGCTATCGCTTCCTCTCCATATTGAACCCTCGCCGCTTAGCTGAGCCATCACCTCCTGCTCGTACCAAGCCCCCGCCGCGCTCGCTTCCTCCCCGCGTGGAGCCATCGCCGCCCTCGCTTCCTTCCTATGCGGTGTCGTTGCCGTGGTTGCATGCTCCTCACGCCGAGCCATCGGCACTTTCTCCACGCATGGAGCTGCCATCGCTGTCACATTCTCCCCACGCGGACCTGCAGCCGCTGCTTCCTTCACACGCTCAACAATAGATTGGAGAAGGATTGAGAAAGGATTGGAGAAGTAGTTTGCGACAGATTGGCTAAGGGGCTATTTGGTTCCTAGCGACACTTTGCCATTACTTGCCAATAGAAATTGCCACACCTTGCCTAAGGTGAGGTGATCAAATTGTTAGTCACAACTTATTAAGCCTAAAGGAATCTTGCCACATTTTTTTGAACCATTGACACGTGGGACCCAATTTGTTGGAAAGGAATCTTGCCACAACCGTGGGTACAACCAAACACCTATCAAATTTGCCTAACCTTAGGCGTGACAAAGTGTGGCAAAGTGTGGCTTGCAACCAAACACACCATAAATCAAAATGACAAAGGGTATAAAGGTGAATAAACAAATAGGAAATCATTACTTCTTGTTTTCCTACTTCTTTAACCCAACAAGCACATTCTACTAACTTCTGCCAAAAACAGGGGCAAATGTCTGGTTAACTTAGAAAATACAGGGACAAAAATAAAAACAAAAAAAATTATGGGTTTACAAATTGCGATGTACGTAGAGAAAGCCATGTATGTGGGAAACGCAAATTATGGGTGGATATAGAAAATAAAATCTTGTGTATTATTTTATACTCCATATTGCTACTTGATTATTTTTCTTATATTTTCTTTCCTCTCCTGCCCTTTTTTTTTTTCTGTTCTAAATTAGTATCATTTTGGCCTCTTGGCCTGTTTGGCCCGCTTCCTGATGCAAGGACCAGCCGAGCTAGTTGGCCACTTGTGGCACTTGGCCTGGCTCAGCCCAATTGGCTTGCCTAGAGCTGATTGAGTATAGCTCAGTCATCTGGCTCTTTTTGCGGAAAAGCTAATATGTGCGCGCTGGTGGTGCGTGTTTCGGGCTCGCGCCGGCACGCGTGCGCCTCCTCCACCTTATTTTTTTCTTTTTTTACAGTTTTTTTTTTTGCTTTTTTCCCCCACTTTTTTCGATTTTTTTTATCTCTAGCATGTTTTGAGTTGAAAATTTTAATTTTTGAGTTAAAATTTTTTAAATATGAACTTGAAAGTTTTTAAATCTTGACTTAAAAATTTTAAAAACTTGGACTTGAAAGTTTTCGAATCTTGATTCTCAAGTTGAAAGTTTTCAAATATCAAGTTGAAAGTTTTCAAATCTAAGTTAAAAGTTTTTAAAATTTGACTTTAAAATTTAAAACTTAAATCGAAAGTTTTCAAATCTAACTTAAAAAATTTTCAATATGTTAGTAATGAAATCTCCCAAAAAAATCTCCAGAATCTTTTCTAATTAATATCATTAGTGTTAACTATATTAACTAATATAGTTACTTAAGACTAGGGGGAGGAGTGCTCGCTGCACGCGCCAGCTAGCAGCCCCCCTCTCGTTGTCTATCTCCCGAATCTGTACAGGTCCAAATTTGTTATACCAAGATATGTATCATCCATATTTAAGTTTTTTTAGATGGAGGGTGTATAAGTCACTTCTTATAAATGAAGGTAGCCAAAGAGAAAAAAAAACCATTGTTTTCTTATCCAACGGTCGTTATAGGACTGTCAATGGGCTTTAGGCAGCCCACTGCAGGGATCTAAATTGCTTCACAAATCGATTTTAAGCCCACTGGCGGTGGAACCCATTTGGGCCTTGGGACAGCGCTTGACCATTCGTCTTATTCAAAATATTTATATCATGCTTAAAAACATTTGGTGATAAATCCATTAACAATAGAATAAATGATAATTATATAAATTTTTTGAATAAAACAAATGGTCAAACGTTGGTAATCAATGACGTCATACGATAAAATACGGAGGAAGTAATTGCAGTGTAACTACGTATAACTTGTATATTAATAATAGAATACTTTCATAGCTCAGTTGGTATCCTGCGCGTGGTGTGAACAAGATGTGTTGGGTTTGATTCCCATCAACTGAGAGGTTTGCTAATTTTTTTCTCAGCTCAGCACGAATCTTCAAGTACATCAAACGGTTAAAAAATCCCAGCACGGCTTCAAACGTTGAAAAATCGAAAGTTTCAACCAAAAAAAAAAGTATCACCAGTCTTTTAGCAAAACCGTAAAAATATTAGGAAATGCGCCCACAATAATCCGTCATCCGTTGGCTTAAGAAGAACTGAGGACCTCACCTCGCCATGATGCGACTACACCTCTAGAAAAAATGGCCATACACACAACTGGACTGAGATCCTCTGACGTTACTTCCCTATGACTTGGTGGCTGACATGTGGGCCCGAGAGTGATGGGCCCACATGTCAGTCATGGTAAACAGTAACGTCAGAGGATCTCAATCCCACGCAACTATACAGGGATCATACGAACACACCATGTGCGCACGCGAGAAGGCGATCGAATCCAAAGCTCTCTCTCGTCGCGTGCCGAAAGGCATTTTGTTCTCGATGCCCAAATTCCCTGTGCAATTATCTCTACCTTTTTATCATGTAAAGCTTTGTCAAGTATTTGGGCGTCTCCTAGCTTAAGCTTAGTCGTCTCCATCATGGTGGGACCCAATCAGATGCACATCTTTGTCTGGCCATGATCGGACCCAACCTTTCTGGCATTAATGGAGATGATGGTACTTGCAACGCCGTGGGTCGGTCGAGTTGGGCTTGGATCTTCTGCTCGGAATTCTTTTATCGATTGAGATTCCATTTTTCCCAGCTTGGGAGAAAAGAGATGATAAATTATTGGAAGGATTTCTTGTGAAAACCTCTCTTGTAGTAATATATAGGTGGGATGCGTATCACGATTCGTGATGTTGTCGCTGGGCCTGTTTGTCGGTGACTGTTTGTGTTTATGTTCTATAAGGAATTTTGATTGTGAGTAAGCGGGTGTTTTTTTTTCTTTTTTTTTTAACATATGGGGCCTGTGGATAAAGGAGGCAACTTTTAGATGCTAATGATTGTGTTTAAGCCTGAGCTATTTTTTACTGTGCACTAAGACTGTACTGGTTGAGCTGCTTTTTTTGTGGCCAATTCTTTAATTCTGGAAACTGATGGGGTAACAAAGTCTTTCTCTGAAGACTTGCTGCCAAAGCAATGGGAAGTTACTGATGACGTTTTCTGACCGGCAAATGAGAGATTTCAGGCCTGGAAAAGCCGCAACCCCAGCTATCTGGGGCCATGCCATGTGAATTGTGATGAACCGTTATATGCCGTTGGATCGAAATCAGACGGCGGTCGGCCGCTCCAGATGTGCAGGGGAGGATGATGACTAGGTACTATGATGGACCGCTTCCATGATTTCAGAGACAGTTTGGGGGAGACATGGTGCAATGGTAGAGGCAGTGGACCATTGCAAACTGATCATTCTGATTCAGGTTTGGGGTGACAGAAGTAATATCATTGTCTGATTTGTGTGCGGCTTTCTTGATCCTGATAAAATTAACTTCTGTTCTGATTTCAGAAGTTACAATGATGTTCTGTCAGTCATTGCATGCTTGTGGTTCTTGAACAGATCACTGTATCAAATTCTACTACTCCATCAGTTAGGAGTAACAGCTGTTGGAATCTCGGCCAACTGGCTTCTTGTCTTGCTCTGCTTCCTTGATCACATCTTTTTGAGGAACTTTTGATCAGATTTGATTAGATGGCCTGGTCTCTCTCTGAAGAAAACAAATGCCCAATTCAGCTTTGCAGTGCCAATTGCCAAGCTGCTATTATTGTTCTTAAAAAAAAAGCTTTTAGAAATCTATTTCTTGCTGCTGGCAAATCATCAAGAACCCCCAAAAAGACAAATTTCCACAAGCAATTCTTGCACAGAGACCTCAAACACCCACAAAGCAGTTTGATCCTTGGAAGAACTGTAGTAGACTCCAAGTTGCATTTGGATTCTGAAGTCTGGTGATTTTTAAGTCTGAAACAAAGGCCTGTTCACTTTGATGCCAAAAAAAAACTTATCAAATTTTGGTATTGCCAAAATTTTGATAGAATTTCTTATACAGTTACTAAAATTTGACAGCAAACTAAATGTAGCTATTTTTTTTAGCAATTTTATCAAAATTTGGTAAGATTAAAAATAGCATCAAAGTGAATAGGCCCATGGCTCCATCAAGCCTATAGCCTAGCGTGGCAATCCATCTATCCACGCTGTCAGATTAGCTAGACCGGCGCCTAATCAGCCTCTCCAAGCTAGTAAGAAATTGCAGCCACTTGTTTGGAAGGAACCAAAATGTCAGAATCTTTGCTGATGGTGGCTAACGACTGACGGCAGCTTATCATCTGACCAACCAAACCAACCACTCTTCTGCTCATCATCAGTTTCTTTTTATTGATTTCCCTTTACAAAATTGCGGGCAGAGAAAAGTTTACTTGTCATCAAGTATAATAAAAAAAAACCAGTTGGTACAGTACAACATCTATCTTGGATTTCTACCATTGCTGAAAAATGACTCGAAAAGAAAAAAAAATATTGCTACACGTACTAAATTTTTCTTACTAAATTTGTTCGAACAATCGTCTCAACTGTTTGATTCAAGCAGATGGAAGTTATAAAAAATCTAGATACACTCATAGCATGACATGTCAGTGTTAGTAAGAATTTAGTAAAAAAAAGTTAGTACGTATAGACTTTTCCAAAAAAAAAATCATTTCATCCGAAGAACTGCTACTCGGAAACATGACACTGACACTGTGACACAGCCAAGAATAGTTCATCTACATCTCTCGACTACAAATTTGCGAGCAGATGATGTTGAGTTGTGATGAAAATTTATTTGCACATAATAAAGGCCAGCTTCTGTCGGAGCGAAGCGGAGGCCCGTCATTGCCGGAGGCTTGGGCCGGAAAAATGAATCAAAAAGGAAATTCTCATTTCTTGGATTTTCAACATTGCTGGAAAAATGAATCAAAAAGGAAATTCTCATTTCTTCTTCTGAAGAAGAACTGCTAATCTGAAACATGATACTGTCACAGCCAAGAACAGTGTTCATCTACAAAGGAGAAAAAAAATATTAATTTTCTCTTGCTGCAATGCTGGCATCACAAGGATGCTGTGGCTGCACTCGCTGAGGGTGGGGCCCACATGGCCGCCGCCTGGCGGCGCCCACCGGCCAGGCTTTAAAATTCCACCGCGGGATTAAAAATGGGTTTGATTTAGTGTGAGAGATAATTAAAACCGTCGTTATCCTGGGGTATCCAAGAGAAGAATAAATTGGTTCAAGGTCGGAAACGGCGGCACGCAGCCACTGGAGAAAATTTTCCAGCGATTTGTTTTTGCACACCCGATCGATTTTCGCCTACCATTTCATGTAGCAAAGTTAATCATCCGCTCTATTATGTATAAGAGTCTTCCAATAAAACAATGTGATGCACATTGACAATGATAGCATCATGATTAGAAGATACTAGTACTTCTCTACTATTGTTGACCCTCGTAGCACCGTTAATTTTATCTATAGAATTTACTTAAAAAAATCTATATATACTAAAAAAAGAGTAATTATGACTGCTCGGATGGCCTGTATATTGGCGTTGTTTTTACCTTGCGAGTACGAGTTACAGACAAATTTCATCCAAATTCTATCAGAAACGCAATTTTGCCATAATTTCTACATTAGGAACAGAAAAAGGTATGCCTTTCTATACATTGCAGCATACTACTGAACGGAAGCAAAAGCTCCAAGCAACGTGAAATTTGTCACGGACAACTCTGCAGCCACAAGGAGCTCACATGGGGATCATTACTCTGCCGCGTGTCTTGATCTCCGGATTAGACTAATCAATCGGATAAACCAGCGGCCTACAATGATCCAATCGAAGCAAATCCCTTGGTAAACGGCTTAATTAATTATTAGGAGTAGACAATACTACCAGCTCTGGTCTGGAATGGACTCTGGCAACTTGTCCTGATGGAGAACCCAAGAAAGAACATTGTTGAGTGACACAATCACAGTGGGGAGGCTTGGAGGTTGGATCACATGGACATGACAAAAATTAATCATATTGGTTACTCAAGGAGTGATACTGCATTTTAGTAGTGATTAAAAAAATAAAATACATGGCACAACCAAATGTCATTTTAAAGGCTGAGATGAAATGTAAGCAGTAGAAAAATGAACGAAACTTATTTTTAAGATAAAACTCTATATCTGTATTATTACTGGTTTAAAAACTCGCAATGAAAAATAAACAATTAAAAGTCCCAAAATCAATTCTAATATTAAAATTTAAGAAAATAAATTTTAGGTGCATATAATTTTAAAACCAATAAGACAATGGAAACCATTTGATAAGCTCATGGATTAAATCCACACCTTCATTGTACTCTAAAAATTTCTACATACGTCTTTATTGTACTCTATAAATCTTGCTGGAACCACCATTAATGTAGTGCTTAACTGCTTACTAATGAGCTACATATATACTTTGCTTACACACAAAATCATAGTTAACATACTAACCGGGTAATATGCACATGATGGGTTACGCATTAAAAAATAGTATGAAACGAAGGATGCGGACTAAGCATGAAAATGCTTAGTGTGAGAGCAAAGTTACGGTGCACTTTATCATGTAGTATCATACAAAGTTCAGCATGCTTTTTAAGTTTTCTTTACTTATCTAAAAGATTCCTGTACAATAGGAAAATGCCACAAAGGGTTGTCCATAACATGAAAAATTCTGTTCAATTAAATGCCAAAAAATTCAAGACAAAAATTCAAACACCCCCCTATAAAACCCATCATTTCGATTCGAATCAACAAAAAAAAGCTAACCTTTTTCAGTAGTCAAACAAAAGAGAAATGCCAACAACCCAATACAGAGTTTGCTTAACCAAAAACCATCAATTCCAAATATTAAAACCGTTGCACCAGCATTTAGTTTTAGATTTCACCCAAATAAATACTCCAATCCCAGTAATGACGCAGTTATTCCCAAAAAAAAAAAAATCACAGCTCATCGCATTAGTATTAGGCAGCAAATCAAATCACTGGAATCACTCACTGCTCCTGAAGAAAAGTTTCCCCTTTTTTATTCTTCTTGCTCAATTTTTTTTTTCTCTCTTGTTGGGACCTACCACCACCTTCAGTGGTAAGGCAGCCTTTCTTCTTGGTGGCATCGAAGCAAGCACTGCACAGCGCAGAGCAAGAAGCCAGACTCCAGACTGTGAGAGAAGGGGAGGCAGGATGGGTTGAGGAGGAGGAGGAGGAGGAAGAAAGGAGGCGACTTGGTGGATCCAAGGAGGCCACTGCTTTTGCTTTGCTGCTGCTGGGATTCCACTTGGTATGCTTCTCTTCTCTCCCTTTCTATATCCCCTCGATTTGCAGGATTGGATCTTTGGTTTTTCTTTTCTGCTCCGGTTACTGGTTTATTGATCTTTGTTTGTTGGTGCTTGAAAGATCCGATTTTTTTTGTGGTTCTTGGTGGTGTTTATGTGATTTGTTTCTGCTGGGGAGGAATTGTTTGGTGTTGACGGGGTGGTGGTGGTTTGGTTTGGTTGGTGGGACAAAAGAAGAGCAGTCGGTGCCAAGCCTAAGGAATGTTTGTGTGGAATTTGATCATGTGATGAATTTCCTTCCCCCCGGTTTCTTGCCCTTTTCTTCTTGATGATTTGGTTGGATTGCTTGGTTCGTGGTTCGTACGATCTCGTTTCTTCCTGGTGTTCTTCTTCCGTAACATCGCTGTTCGCGATTTCCTCGAGGAGCTTATGGAATTTTGACTCTGGGCTATTCTTCTGTTTTGGAATCCTGCCCGGTTTTACCGGTCATCGTTGAGAGAATTCTGTGTTTGTTTGCATCGGAGGATGGGAATTCTGTGTTATTAGAGGATAAGGTGGCTACTCTGGTGGTGTGTTTGCTTTTTTGTGCATGCAACAATTATTTTTTCTTATTTTTCCTCATCTTATTGTTGCTTGATACATTTTTATGATTCAGTTTCAGGGAGTTGCGACCTGCCAGTGTATCTTCCTGCCCTTTCAATTAATTGGAGAATTAGAACCTGTAAGTACTACTCTAGACTACTGTTGCTCATAGCTGTGTATACAACTTGTTTAGTTGATATTATCTGTACCATTTCTGTTTCTGATATTGTAGGTACAATCATTGCCAAATTGCAGTGGCTGTTCTCTGTGCCTTTCATTCTCTTAATTTCGGTTTCGCTCCTGTTCTGAAGAGTGGGGGAAAAAAATTAAGGCAGTTCTTAGCTTTGGGAGCTGCAGAATATTGCATTGTTGCATAATTCAAGTGCTGAGGAAGTGAGGTCTTAATTATTGTTTGGAGTTTTGCTTTTGTGGCACCAATGGCGGCCTTGGTCGGTCATGACGCGAGGCAGTATTCATGGTGGTGGGTTAGTCATATCAGCCCCAAGAACTCCAAATGGCTCCAAGAAAATCTCAATGGTGGGTCTTCTTCTGTGTTTAGCTCATTTAGTCATGTTTATGCATTTCTTTGATCCATATCATGAAATTGTAATTAGCACTGCACTTTATATTTGCTCACCAAACCGTCAGTAGTATGCTATTCTTTAATTGTTTCTATTTAGCAATACATTTCCAAGGCACATGGTGTGCATGCAAAACACTTTTTCTTTTTTTTATCCCCGTCCTGATTAGCCTTGATGCCAGGTTCAACACAGTCTGTATCTAATTTAGCAATTTGAGTATGCATATGATTTTTTAAATAGTATTAGGTAAATCTTGTAAAATATAAGCTAAATCCTGACATATTTATGCTGCAAGTAAATGAAGTAATATTTTAATCTCTCAGTTTTGATTCATGAACTTATATTGTATGATTCTGTGACTTGTGCCATCTTCTGTTGTCCCTCGAACTTTTGAAAGCAATTTAAGACTATGCCTTGAGCTATCTGTAGTATATGTGCATGCCTTTTCTTGGATAAATAATGATTGGGGTTCCGGGTTTTCTTCTTAGGGCCTCATTTTCCATTTAACTGTTTTCCCATGGGGTTGAAACACTTAGATGATTTTGTAGTTGAATTTCAGTTTGATGCCTGCATATTCACTCATATCATTTAGCAACAAGTCAATAACCAAGGTTGAAGCTAATCTTGTTTTATGCAACAGACATGGATTCAAAGGTTAAAGCTATGATCAAACTTCTCAATGAAGATGCTGATTCTTTTGCACGAAGAGCAGAGATGTACTACAAGAAACGCCCAGAGCTAATGAAACTGGTGGAGGAGTTCTACCGAGCTTACCGTGCATTGGCAGAAAGGTATGATCAGGCCACCGGTGCACTTCGACAGGCCCATAAATCAATTTCTGAAGCATTTCCCAATCAGATGCCACCAATGTCTGATGAGTCACCCGCTTCTTCGGGCCAAGAAGTGGAACCACATACTCCAGACCTGCCCACTTTCACCCGTCTCCCTTTTGATTTGGATGACCTGCAGAAGGATGGAGTAGGTGTGTCACCACAACAATTCACCTCCAAGAGGAATGGTACACACCCTGAGGAAGCCAGTGCACTGCCAAATCGAAAAGGTTTTGATGTGAAAGTGCGTAAAGGCCTAAGCTTTGGAAGCCCAGAAGTTAAAGGCAGTGATGCCATCAGCAATGAGATGGTAAATTTGCAACAAGAGATTTCAAGATTATTAGCTGAGAGCAACAGCATGAAACAACAGATATTATCAGAATCTGAGAGGGCAAACAAAGCTGAAAATGAAATCCAGGTTCTAAAGGATACCATCTTGAAATTGAATTCTGACAAAGACACGTCTCTGCTGCAATATAATCAGTCCACTGAGCGGTTATCTACTCTGGAGTCTGAGCTCTCTAAGGCCCAGGATGACCTCAAGAAGCTAACTGATGAAATGGCTACAGAAGTTCAGAAGCTGAGTAGCGCTGAAGCACGCAATAGTGAAATACAGTCTGAGCTTGAGGCTTTGGATCAAAAGGTGAAGATGCAGCAAGAAGAACTTGAACAAAAGCAGAAAGAACTGAAAAGCTTCAACTTAACCTTCCAGGAAGAACAAGATAAGCGCATGCAGGCTGAAAGTGCTCTGCTTTCAGAGGGGAAAGAACTTGCTCAATGTCAAGAAGAAGTACAAAGGTTGACTAAGGAAATCCAGATGGCAAATGAAAAGTTGAATGAGCTCAAGCAGACCAAAGTAAATCTTGAGAATGCTGTTTCTGAGTTGAAGAAAGAAGTCGAGAATCTTACTGAACAAAACCGCTCCTCCGAGCTGCTTATACAAGAACTTCGCGATGAAATTAATTCTCTGAAGGATTCAAAGAACGAACTTCAAAATGAAATCCAAAGCCTTCGGAGCACCATTTCACAGTTAAACACCGAGAAGGATGCAACCCTATTTCAACACCAGCAGTCTGTTGAAAGAGTATCTGATCTGGAATCTCAACTCTTGAAGCTACAGCCTGAGCTGGAAGAAATTGAACAGAAGGTTCAGATGCTGATGCAAGATCTTGAACAGAAGAGACAGGAAGCAGATAGTGCCCATGCCCAGCTGCAAGATGAATGCAATAGGCACACACAAACTGAAGCAGATCTTCACAGGTTTAAGAATCTGCATTCTCAGTTGGAAGAGGAAGTGATAAAGCTGACAGAAAATCTTGACAGATCAACAAAGGAACTGGAAGAGTTGGAAAATGCAAAGTTAGACCTGGAAAACACATCAAGAGAGTTAAAAAGCACAATCTTAGATTTAAACTCTGAGAAGGATGCAGTACTTCTGCAACAACAGCAATCTTTGGCGAAAATATCTGAGTTGGAGCTACAGCTCTCTAAAACACAGTTGGAACTGAAGAATTCTGAACAGAAAATGCAGCTACTGGAGCTAGAAATCACACAGAAGAGTGAAAGTATGGACAGCCTGACGTTGAGCCTGAAAGACGAAACTGAGAAGAGGGTTCAAGCTGAAACATCACTCATGTCAATGGAGAGTATGTATTCTCAGTCTCAAGAGGAAGTGAATAGATTGCATCTAGAGATTGAGAAGCTTAATTTCAAATTGAATGAATTGGAAAACTTGTCATCTGAACTTAATAGCACCATCTTACTTCTAAATGCCGAGAAAGATGCTACCGATCTTAAGAACCAGCAGTCCCTGGTGAGAATATCTGATCTGGAGTCTGAACTCTCAAAGTTGCAGGCTCAACTGGAGAAAATTGAAGGGAAAGTACAGATGCTGGAGCAGGAACTCAAACATAAGAAAGAAGAAGTGGATAGTCTCCAAATCAGCATACAAGATGAAGCCCATAAGCGCAGTGAAGGTGAAGCAGCTCTCCTTGCAATGACGAATCTTAACTCTGAGTCTCAGGAGGAAGTGAATAGGTTGACCCTGGAAACTAAGAAGCTGAAAGTGAAGTTAAGTGAGGTGGAGAACAGTAATACAGATCTTGAGAATATCGTAGCCAAGCACACACAGGATATCCATGTCCTTCGTGAAAAGAATGTTTCCACTGAACTTATGATAAAAGAACTTCATCATGAGTTGGATGCCCTGAAGGAATTGAATGTGAAACTTGAGAGTGAAATGGGGTTACATATAGGCGAAAAGGAAGCACTTCAGAGAGACTTTGCTTGTCAAAAAGAAGAGAAGCAAAATCTAGAGGGGATACACCATTCTCTCGCTGAGGAAATGAGTACTTTAAAAAGCAGATCAGCAGCAAACCAGAAGTTGATTGAGGACTTGCAGATCATGAACTTAAAACTGAAGGAAGTGTGTGCGAAGAATGAGGTAGAAAAGGCACTTCTCTCAGAAAAGGTTCAAGAGGTGGAGAAGCTTTCTGAAGAATTTTCACTCATGGAGAACTCACTTTCAGATGCAAATGCTGAAATGGATTCACTGAGGGAGAAGATTAAAGTGTTAGAAACTTCAGAAGGCTCTCTGAAGGATGTAATTTCCTCTCACGTTTCTGAAAAGGCTATCCTTACATCAGATCTAGAAACTCTTGGTAAAAGTTATGCTGATATTTCAGAGAAAAATTCTAACTTGGATATCTTAATATCTGATATGAAAGCTGAGATTGAAAATTTGAGAACAAAGCTGACAGATTCTGAAGAAACCTGCCAGGCTCACCTTGCAAATAACTCAGCTCTTTCTGATGAAAAGAACAATGTGTTCTCTCAGGTAACTACTGAAGTTCCTTCTGTAATAGAGATAAATTCTTGCTATGTTTCTTTTAAAACTTAAATCCTTGTATGTAATTAACATTATTTTGTCACTTTTGTTTTTCAGCTGGAGAGCGTTACAGTGGTTATGAAAGCCCTGGAAAGTAAACATGCTGATTTGGAAGACAAGAGCTCCTCTTTATCAAGAGAGATGAATCTTGCATATGATCAAGTAAGAGAATTGCAGGATCAGTTAAGAGTAAAGGATGAAGAATATGAAGCATTTGTTAAGTCACATCAAACACAAGTCAATGACTTTGAGGAGCAGATCTCTTCTCTGCAAAAGAAAAGCTATTACATGAATGAGTTGCTTGAACAGGAACAGGAGAACCACATGAGTGCATCTATTAATGTAGTGATCTTGGAGAACTGTTTGGCTGATTTGAAAGACAAGAACGTTGATCTTTTCAATGAATGCCAAAAGTTTGCAGAGGCAAATCATGCCGCAGAGATGTTAATTTCACAGATGAAGGATGAAGCCAGATATCATCAAGATGAGAGGAAATTTTTGCTAATTCATACTGAGAAACTAAGAGAAGGGATTTCACAGCACATGAAGATCCTAAATATATGCAAGGATCTAGGTCCTGCTAATATAGCGGAGGACAAAATTATTTTGCAGACTGTCTCAGATGAAGCCTCCAACATCATGAAACTTAAAGAGCAAAGTGAAGATGCAAACAGGCTCATGTACACTGAGCTGACAGTTCTCGCAACAGTTATGTTGCAAGTAGGATTGGAACTCAGAGATCTGAATTTGCAGAAGCGTGCCCTTGAGAAAGAATTGGAAACTAGGGCAGCAGAGTTCATTACATTGCAAAATAACAATGTCCAGATGTTGGAGTGGAACGAACAGCTGAAGCAAGAGTTACAGCAAGGCTGTGAAAGGGAAGAGGTTCTGAAAGCTGAAATACTTGTTTTACAAGAGAAGCTATCTTGCTCAAGAGAGTCCTACCAGACTTCACAAAATGAAATTGTGAGCTTGACTGAGAAAAATGAGACCTTGTGTAAAGAATACCAGTCTTTGATTGAGAACTACAATGCTTTGGAGGATGAGAATGGAACCCTTCTTTCAGAATGCATGAGGCTCGAGCACTTGTCTTTGTTCCTTAGGGGCCATAACAATGAGGTAGCAACTGCATTGGGATCTCTTACTGATGAGATGGCTTTGTTGAGTGTAGGTAAGGATGAACTTGATTGCGAAGTCCAAGAGCTTAGCAGAAGAGGTATGATGCTTGAATCGGAAAACAATAACCTAAAGGAGTATTTTATCTACCTGATAGAGATTCTCAGCGCTCAGTTAGCCCTCTCAGAGTTTGATTTGAATATCAACAAAAGCATTTGCCAGGAGTTGGCCAGTGAACTTGAGAGCTGCATGGCACAGCTGTCGCAGAAGGATGATGAGCTACTTGAAGCAGAAGATAAGGTTCATTTGTTGCAAGGAAAGAACCGAGAATTATGTGGAGTTGTTGGCTCGCTTCAGGTTGCCATTGAAGGGGCTAAAATTGTGAAAGAGGAACTCGAGAAGAAAATCACAACGTTGACTGAAGAGGGAAACACCAAAGATGGTGAAATTTCGCTTCTTCGCCAAGCAAACGAGAGACTGCAGGTGGAAGCTGACATCCTAAAAGACAAGGAAGACAGTTTGACTTCCTCACATGAATTACTGTCGAAAGAGGTTGAACAACATGAAGGGGAATTTGTTGTGTTGATGGATGATGCGATATCCTCTTCAGTGAATGCGGCAGTCTATGAAGAGAAGGCACTTGAACTTATGACGGAAAATACAGAACTAAAGGCCAACTTGAGCACACATGTAGCTCTGATAGCATCTTTGTCTGATCATGTCAATGAGCTGGAAGAAAACACTCTTTCTCTGTCAAAGCCCTATAGCACAGAAAGCAAAAAGGTACGCTTCTTCATTCATCTTGTTGACTAGGAATTATTTTCCTTTTTTTTTTGCCTGGTAAAGCAACAAGCAGCTCTTACATTTTAGCAAAATTTAGCCATCATTT
This sequence comes from Oryza sativa Japonica Group, assembly GCF_034140825.1. NCBI lineage: Eukaryota > Viridiplantae > Streptophyta > Magnoliopsida > Poales > Poaceae > Oryza > Oryza sativa. Next base: position 15,569,167 of record NC_089044.1, on the reverse strand, counting down.
AGACTTACATCACCAGTATAGAATGCTCAATAGTAGTATAGTAGTATTATTGAAATTTTTGCTGCTGATCATCCTCCTAACATCTAATGGTAGTACCTGAATATTTCTATTATAGTTTCGTACGTGACATGGGTGTGACACCTTATCATGTTGAACTAGCGTTGTCTACTTCTCACCTCCCTATTTAACAGCTTATCTTCTTTTTTTCATAGGAAGATGCAGAGGTACCTTTTATGCAAGAGCGCAACCATGGGCCAGAATCTCACCCCTTGCCGGAAGGAACTCCAGAGCTACAGCGGTTAATTGCAAGAATGGGAGCACTTCAAGTTGCTATTCGAAATGCCAAAGATCTTCATGATCAGGAGTCAACCAAGTCTGCTGCTACGTTGGCAGCAGCACACAGAGATATTCAAGAGCTTAAAGCAAGAGGCGGGTCGCAGATGGAGGCAAGGGAAATATACTCCGACAATGAGAAGCTGAACAACGTCGAGGGCTCCAAAGGGAAGCAGGTACAGATGATGAAGGATATCGAACTTGATCAAATATCCACATGTCCACCATATGGCACTGGAGCTGCGCTCTACCCACTTAAGAATGGCGCGAATGCTGGGATGGATGACGAGATGCTGCAGCTGTGGGAAGCTGCCGAGAGGAGCTGCAAAAACCAAACATCCAAATCATCATCAGCTGAGCACGACATAGAAGCGGTTGAGGAGGTGAAGAGTGAGTACCCTTCCTCTGAGCTAGCAAGGGGAAGAGACCTTGGAATCAATAAGCTTGAGGTGTCGACATCATCTGTAGAGCCTCATGAGCAATGGAGCAACAATGTACTGGAGAAGCTCTCTTCTGATGCTCAGAGGTTGCAGAGCATCCAAGTGAGCATCAAGGAGCTGAAGCGGAAAATGGGGAGCCCATCAAACGGGAAATCGCCCATGAACTCCGAATACAACACCGTCAGCACTCAGCTACTCGATACCGAGGGATGTGTCTTGGAACAGATCAATTACAACAACAAATTGACAAAGCGGGTTGAGAACTATCCTGCGCTATCAGATAGCATGAACGCGGAGCAAGAAGGGTACCCCAGTAGGAGGAAAATATCCGGACAGGTCCAGAAAGGATCGGAAAACGTGGGGAGATTGGAACTGGAACTTCAGAAGATACAGTATGTCCTGCTAAAGCTTGAAGAGGAGCATGAGTACAGGAGGCTCAAGGTCTCCGATAAGCGCACTCGGGTTCTTCTGAGGGATTATCTGTATGGAAGGAAGGAGAAGCGCGGCGGTGCGCAGAAGAAAAAGAAGAGGGCACCTTTCTGTGGCTGTGTGCAATCAAGAACTGAGACTTGAACCATTTTGTTCTGGCGGGAAACTAGCTATAAAATGAAAAGGGAAGATGAGAGATGTCAGCTCCAAGAGGCTGTAGCACTGCTTTGAGCAGGCCATGTTCTTGGGTTCATCCCCATTGTAATTGAGTTAGTATTTTAGTGCTCAAAACAAAGCATATGTATCTAAAATTTTGGCTTTCCTGTCTAAATGAGGCCATCTAAGCTTAGTTCAATATGTTATAGTTTTCTTTCCATAGCAAATATGATATAGGTATAATATAGCAAGGCATTTTATTTCAAACTATGCTGCATTTGGGTGGCTTCTGCAATTCATTTTTTTCCATCAAGGTCTCAGGCTACAAAAACAGGTAGTTCGTCTGAGAATTGCTACTCTCATTGGATTTTGATTCTCTTTCTGATAGAGTTTCACATTTCCTGTGGCTCGCTACTGTCATGCTCTGAATGCCAATGATTCTGCTGCGTCTTCTGTGCTTTCAACGACTGAACATAACAATGTCTATCTTGTTTGCTGGGGTATCAGATGACGGCAGGACATCAGGCTGTAAAAAAACATTTAATTTAAATTTAAGGACTTAACGTTTCCTGTCAGGCAGTATGTGTTCATGTCAATAATCACAGGAAAGACATCGATAGACCAATCTTCATGTAGAAGTTATGCAAATGGATTATAATTCTTTCAGGTTGAACGTTTCAGACGAATGGTCACATTCAAATTACAGTATTCATGAATTATTTCAGATGCAACTAAGCAATTTAAACACAAATCCACTATGAATTTAGAGTCGATGAATTTACTCACGAATGCAGTTCTCCATGAAGAGTGCTCCAGGGGGAGAAAAGAAACACCCAAACCTTATCATTTCATCAACTTCGTTACTTGCAAACTCATATCGCCTAAGCTTCATGTCAGTATCTCCTGTAAGCAACATCTTCCGGCTTCAAGATTCAGAAAGGTTATCTCTGTATTCCTTTAGGTTAAAGAATTCAGAAATGTAGTAGGTCGCCCACGCGTGGGCGACTCGGGGGGAAACCTAGCACCGCCGCTGCCACTCTCTCCTCCTCTCCCTCCCCTCGCAGCTACCGGAGAACCGAGCGGCCAGCTGGGACGGCGGCGGCAAGGCCAAACGTCGACGGCGCTATGTGCATGGAAGGCGGGCCGGCGCGCGGAGCAGAGGTTGAAGACACGGCGTGGAGGCGGCAGATTCAGCGCCGCCGCGGCTGGATCCGGCCTCCCCATGGGTGGATCTGGATCTGGCCGGAGCAAGCCGCTCTCGGGCAGCGACGACGGGAGGCGAAGGCGGCGGCGTCTGGTGGCTGGCGGCAGCTGGTGAAGGAGGCTAGCGCGTGCGAAGCTGCGACCGGCGGCGGTGGAGACTGGCACGCGCGGAGGACGCAATGGCCGCCGGCGGCGGAGGCAGTAGAGGCGTGGCTGGCGACGGCAAAAACCGGCGTGTGCAAAGGCGCGGCCGGTGGCAGCGGAGGCCGGCGCTCGTGGAGGCCACGGTGGCAGCCGCAGCTGAAGCTGGCGCGCGTGGCCGGCAACAGGAGATGACTAAACGGCGCGATGGAGCGGCTGAGGGCGGTGTAAAGCCTGTCGGCGGTGGCGACGCTCCCGGTGGTTGGCAGTGGACGGTGAGGAGGACGGAGGCTGCCGCAGTGAGAGAATGGAGGCGACGACGATGCGACCAGGCACCCGTTGGAACACGAGCGCCCTGGTCGAGGCGGCGACGACGGTCATGTTGTGAGGGGGGTGTTGAAGCCTACGGCCTTTTGCGGGGAAGAGGGGATCCATTCTTTTCTCACCCTCTCCCTCTCCAACCCAATCACGTGGGTAGCGGAAGCTGGTGCGCGTGGCCGGCGACAGGAGACGACTGAACGGCGCGATGGAGCGGCTGAGGGCGGTGTAAAGCCCGTCGGCGGTGGCGACGCTCCCGGTGGTCGGCAGTGGACGGTGAGGAGGACGGAGGCTGTCGCAGTGAGAGAACGGAGGCGACGACGATGCGACTAGGCACCCGTTGGAACACGCGCGCCCCGGTCGAGGCGGCGACGACGGTCATGTTGTGAGGGGGGTGTTGAAGCCTACGGCCTTTTGTGGGGGAAGAGGGGATCCATTCTTCTCTCACCCTCTCCCTCTCCAACCCAATCACGTGGGTGGACTTGAAGCACGACAAGGGTTGAGACTCTTCTTTGATGGCCGGCCGGCGGCGAGGCGTCGACGTGGTGGTTGCGCATCGAAGGGGATTAGATGGTGGTTTTGCTGAACTGGCATGCACTCTTTAGCGCGGGAGAGTAGAACAATGGGTGAGCCGGCAATGGCAACGCCTGCGGGCGTCGTTTTCCCCTTGGGGCATTGTTGTGTTTTCTATCGTTTCCCAATGGGTTCTTCAGGTGAAAACAACGTCCTGGTTCTCAAGGACAGGCGGCGGTGGCGCTTTTGGCGTCGTTTTCCTCCTTGGGGCATTGCTGTGTTTTCTATCGTTTCCCAATGGGTTCTTCAGGTGAAAACAACGTCCTGGTTCTCTAGGACAGGCGGCGGTGGCGCTTTTGGCGTCGTTTTCCTCCTTGGGGCATTGCTGTGTTTTCTATCGTTTCCCAATGGGTCCTTCAGGTGAAAACCACGTCCTGGTTCTCTAGGACAGGCGGCAGTGGCGCTTTTGGCATCGTTTTCCTCCTTGGAAGCGTCGTTTAGAAGACATATTCCTTGGGGGTGTTGTGTGCATATTTTGTTTTGTTTTAGCAGTATGATCAAACGTAGACGCGTGGTGTGGTGAACGCACGAACTTTATTAGCTTCAAAATGTTTTTATTTCCTGATACAATGCACAGGCTATTCTATTCATCAATTTTCGTTGTTTGTATTACTATCATACGAAATCTATAAACAACATGTGATGTAATTATTATTAGTGCCATATTAAAGTTTTCATCATAAAAGAATTACACTTAATAATTATTTATTACCTTACTGTGTGGTTTTAAATCGGTGTATAACTTTTACCTGGTACTCGTGACACATCCTAAAACTGTGAATTTGGAAGAGAGCATGTCCAAATTTCTACAACTCCCAACTACCTAATCACCCATAAGCAAATATCATTTAATAGGATATTCTAGTATTTTAATCTTACCCAGTAGAGAATAATCCCTTATATTATAGAATGAAGGGAATATCCGGGAAGTTGGGAAGTATCCAGTGCAATAGTACTTCTCGGTGGGAGAATGCGATATCCTATTGCTAGCCTTTAGATTTGAAATGGACGCGGTAGATTGGAGCACTTCCTATTCTCTTAGTTGACAAATGCAAAAAAAAGGACCCTATAATATGTGCCAAAATGTTACGAGCCCTTCCGTTCTCTTCTACTCTAATCTATCTATGGCTATATTTAGTTCCACACCAAAATTGGAAGTTTGAAGAAATTAGAACAATGTGACGAAAAAGTTAAAAGTTTGTGTGGCTAAGAAAATTCGATACGAAGAAAAAGTTAAAAGTTTGAAGAAAAAAAAAAGTTATGAATCTAATCGGGCATAGCCTATGCCTGAGGCTCTATCTCCCTTGTGGCCTTATCTGAATCATTTTTCATTGTTCACCTCTTGTTCGGATACTTGTCCCCTATCTTTTCCCCCTTCCCTGGCGTAAAAGAAAAAAAATATCTCCCGTCTCCACTCCACTCCTTGCGCCATCTCGCGGCTGAACAGGGGAGTGGAGGGGAGGGCCGCCTATCTCCATCTGGCGAGCAGAGCAAGAGCAAGGGAGGGGATCCTGGTGTGGTGAGCATCCACATCCTCTTCCTGATTCATCTCTCTCTCTCCCACCGGGACTACTTTTGCCTGGAATTTGCTTTGCTTTCGTTAAGCTCCTCTCTTAATTTCCGATACTTAACCTTAATACAAGTAGTAACAGTTTGTTTGTTCGTCTCAAGTTGGATTCTCGCTGATGTTTCTTGAAATTCTCTCAGTTTCTTGGTGCTTCTTGGGAATTTTTCAGGTGTTGTTGTTGTCGTTGTTGCTCGCCGGATGTTGGAGGTCTGCTGCTGCTCCGGCGTCCTCGGCGGGTCGCCGCCGTCGTCGAGGACTGCGGGGGTTTCCTCACCTGGACTATCGCCGTCTCGGCCCAGTAAGCGGCGAATCGGCCGCGCCCGGGTGCAGCCGCGCGCGCCGCCGCCGTGCGACGAGCGGAGGGCGGCGGAGGACGTCATCCACGCGCTCAGGTCGGCGGATGGCCCCGCCGAGGCGCTTGAGCGGTTCAGGTCGGCGGCGCGGAAGCCCAGGGTGGCCCACACGACCGCGTCGTGCAACTACATGCTCGAGCTCATGCGCGGCCATGGCCGGGTCGGGGACATGGCCGAGGTGTTCGACGTAATGCAGAGGCAGATCGTCAAGGCGAACGTGGGCACGTTCGCGGCGATCTTCGGAGGGCTTGGTGTGGAGGGGGGACTCCGGAGCGCGCCGGTGGCGCTGCCGGTCATGAAGGAGGCCGGGATTGTCTTGAACGCGTACACGTATAATGGCCTGGTTTATTTCCTTGTGAAGTCCGGGTTTGATAGGGAGGCGTTGGAGGTTTATAGGGTGATGATGGTGGATGGTGTTGTGCCTAGTGTGAGAACCTACTCTGTGCTGATGGTGGCGTTCGGGAAGAGGAGGGATGTCGAGACGGTTCTTTGGTTGTTGCGTGAAATGGAGGCTCATGGCGTGAAGCCGAATGTGTATAGCTACACCATCTGTATTCGAGTTCTTGGACAAGCCAAAAGATTCGATGAAGCTTATCGGATACTTGCGAAAATGGAGAATGAAGGGTGTAAGCCGGATGTCATTACCCATACCGTGCTTATACAGGTTCTTTGCGATGCTGGCCGTATCAGTGATGCCAAGGATGTTTTTTGGAAGATGAAGAAGAGTGATCAAAAACCTGATCGAGTGACCTACATTACTCTGTTAGATAAGTTTGGTGACAATGGTGACTCGCAATCAGTGATGGAAATCTGGAATGCAATGAAAGCTGATGGGTACAATGACAATGTTGTTGCTTATACAGCAGTTATTGATGCATTGTGCCAAGTTGGGAGGGTCTTTGAAGCTTTGGAAATGTTTGATGAGATGAAACAAAAGGGTATAGTGCCTGAGCAGTATTCATACAACTCGCTGATATCGGGGTTTCTTAAAGCTGATAGATTTGGTGATGCCTTAGAGCTGTTTAAACATATGGATATTCATGGACCTAAACCAAATGGTTACACACATGTTCTTTTCATAAATTACTATGGAAAATCTGGTGAATCTATAAAGGCAATACAGAGATATGAACTAATGAAGAGCAAAGGGATTGTGCCAGATGTTGTTGCTGGTAATGCTGTTTTGTTTGGTCTTGCCAAATCTGGTAGACTTGGCATGGCAAAAAGGGTATTTCATGAATTAAAAGCTATGGGGGTTTCTCCGGATACTATCACCTACACTATGATGATCAAGTGTTGCAGCAAGGCATCAAAATTTGATGAAGCTGTGAAGATTTTCTATGATATGATTGAAAATAATTGTGTTCCTGATGTTCTTGCCGTGAATTCTTTGATTGATACACTCTACAAGGCAGGCAGGGGTGATGAAGCCTGGCGGATCTTTTATCAACTAAAAGAAATGAATCTAGAGCCAACAGATGGGACTTACAATACACTTTTGGCAGGATTGGGAAGGGAAGGTAAAGTCAAGGAGGTAATGCATCTGCTTGAAGAAATGTACCACAGTAATTATCCTCCTAATTTGATAACATACAATACGATTCTTGACTGTCTCTGCAAGAACGGGGCAGTTAATGATGCACTTGATATGCTATACAGTATGACTACGAAAGGATGCATACCTGATCTTTCGTCTTACAACACTGTTATATATGGCCTTGTTAAAGAAGAAAGATATAATGAGGCATTCAGTATTTTTTGTCAGATGAAGAAGGTTCTTATTCCAGATTATGCAACACTGTGTACTATCCTCCCAAGTTTTGTGAAAATTGGACTGATGAAGGAAGCTCTGCATATTATCAAGGACTACTTCCTCCAACCTGGCTCCAAAACAGATAGGTCTTCATGCCATTCACTAATGGAAGGGATACTGAAGAAGGCTGGCATCGAAAAGTCAATTGAGTTTGCTGAAATCATAGCATCAAGTGGTATTACCTTGGATGATTTCTTTTTGTGCCCATTAATTAAGCATCTCTGTAAGCAGAAGAAAGCTCTTGAAGCACATGAACTTGTCAAAAAGTTCAAGAGCTTTGGAGTTTCACTAAAAACTGGATTATATAATTCTTTGATTTGTGGGCTTGTTGATGAAAACCTAATAGATATTGCTGAAGGCTTGTTTGCTGAAATGAAGGAACTCGGTTGTGGTCCAGATGAGTTTACTTACAACTTACTTCTTGATGCCATGGGAAAGTCAATGCGGATAGAGGAAATGCTAAAAGTTCAAGAAGAGATGCATCGCAAGGGATATGAATCAACTTATGTTACTTATAACACAATCATTTCAGGTCTTGTAAAGTCAAGAAGGTTGGAGCAGGCTATTGATTTGTACTACAACCTGATGAGCCAAGGTTTCTCACCCACACCATGCACATATGGCCCTCTTCTTGATGGTCTGTTAAAAGCTGGAAGGATAGAAGATGCAGAAAATCTTTTCAATGAGATGCTGGAGTATGGATGCAAGGCCAATTGCACTATCTACAATATACTACTGAATGGACATCGAATAGCTGGTAATACAGAGAAGGTCTGTCATTTGTTTCAGGATATGGTTGACCAGGGAATAAACCCAGATATAAAATCCTACACGATTATTATTGACACACTCTGCAAGGCAGGACAGTTAAATGATGGTCTAACATATTTTAGGCAATTATTAGAAATGGGTCTTGAACCTGATCTAATTACTTACAATTTGCTCATTGATGGTCTTGGAAAATCAAAAAGATTAGAGGAAGCAGTGTCTCTATTCAATGAGATGCAGAAGAAGGGAATTGTCCCGAACTTGTACACTTATAATTCACTAATTCTCCACTTAGGAAAAGCAGGGAAGGCTGCTGAAGCTGGGAAAATGTATGAAGAGCTACTGACGAAAGGCTGGAAGCCTAACGTTTTCACATATAACGCTCTTATTAGGGGGTACAGTGTTTCCGGCAGTACTGATAGTGCCTATGCTGCCTATGGTCGGATGATTGTTGGCGGGTGCCTACCCAATTCAAGCACGTACATGCAGCTCCCAAATCAGCTGTGACTAACTAGTTAGTGACTGAATGTACTTCTTCTGTATAGTTTTGTCTATAAAAGGAAAAGGATCAACTGTAGATAGTCCACTTCAATATATCTGAGGGTTCTGCTGGTTCTTGTTCTACACTATATTTTTGTACTTGATGGAAGAAAATTATTCAATACACAGCTGACTTGATCACTTGAATCATCTGTTCAATTTAACTGACATTGTGAGGTTACAGTTGTTAAACTCTTATCAAGTCCATCCATTATATGTGGTTCAAGTACAACTGATCTGTGTGCACATTACCCATTTTCTTTCTACTGGTATGTCTCTTCAGCCAAATGCTTGTGACATAGTTCAGTTTTACTGCCTGTATAGGTTTACTGATGTGTGCGCATCTTTAGGAAGTTGAGCTAGTGGTTCAGTTTCACAGTGTTACGCTGCTTAGCAACAATCAACTTTTTCCCTGATTCACCTTTTTCTCATATGATATAGCACTGCCAATGGACTGCTTGAGAAGGTTCTCTATTGTTGCAATACATGGAAATGCAGTTAGATGCTTCCTTTCCAAAAGTTTCTTTGTTCACATGATAGTGAATTGGTAGCATTTTGCATACTTTGGGTCAAAAGATGTGCTCATTTCTTGTAGACCATAATTACAACACTGGAATGGCCAATTTCCTTCATGAAAATTTTCAATGAGCAGCCAATGCAAATTCAAATTTACTATTTCCTTTAGTTTGGTTGTGTCTAATCTGTAAGTTTATGGTGATTTTTACTAGAAAAGGTATCGCTAAGTTTCTGAAATTATTTTCATTTCTCTTCAGTCTAGAACTCTAGATTAATTTGTTGATCTTGCTTATATGCCAATTTGTTTGACTATATTTTCCTGTTGTATCTATGATATGCTCTCTCTTTGTTTTGGGGTTTATCATGGTATATTTCTATATTTTATGGTGTTGAGCTGTTGATCATGAGAAAGTAAACTTGCATGTTAAACTGAAGTAATTGACAGTTTGACATTCGTAATACCTTGATATACCCTGATCAAATGTATTTTTGTTCCAAACTCAAGCTACTACTAGGGAACATTCATCTTGATCTATTTATTCAAAGCTTTCTTGTGGTGCTCAGTTTTGTTTTCTGGTTTTAGATTGTAATTTTGTCTGGTAACAAGCTCTTCTTTTGATATTTTTCCCCTTGAAATTCAAAGAAAGGTGTATTTTGCTTGCCTACCTAAAGAGAAGTTTGCAGTTCTAGTTGAACAGTTGTGCATCTGTGAAGTTTGTTATGGATGTCCCCTTTAGGATGCGTTTGGAGTTTGGTATTGAACTGAAGAAGCTATTAATTTTAGTGACCTAACTTCTTGAGTGTTTTTCATTCGTTTGGTGTGGTATATCCATATGCAGAAGTTGTGGATGATGCGTATTGCTTCTTTTTAACCAGCACTCTTCTCTTGTCATGATGAAGGACACCACAGATTCAATAAAGCCATACATATTCTGTTCTCCAGGTATGTTGTAGCATCTCCTTCCTTCAATATGCTAAAACAATTTGAGCTTGTAGATCCATGGACCGAGAAAAAAAACAGATGCAAAAGAATGAAGCATAGTTTACTCCTCTGCATGCTATTGCCAATTGTGCCTACAAAATGATGTTGTATACTTCGATTCAAGGAAAATTTACTCCTCTCATGGTTGCTTCTTGCTTGTTTTCTCATGACTCATGCATTGGGCGTCAATGATGCCCTGCTTTGTTTGCAGTTGGAGATCACCTAGACACCTGCCACTAAACAGTTTGGTCTGCTTGTTGCTGTGATGCGGTTATGCCCTTTTTTCCTGAGGTATTTTTAGAAGAAAATTTCTACATGTTTCATATTGCATTATCAGGGACTCTTCAAACTGTTCGTCCCCGGAAGCTGTCGGCACAGTGAGGAAGCAGATCACCAGCCATCGTAGCTATCACAATGCCAAAGAGCCAACAACAAAGGTCAGGGTCTTGATCTCTTGTATGCCCAGTAACAGGTTAATCCTCCTGGCTCTCTGTACTGAAACAATTTCTCTGGATCTCTTTCCCTTTTGTTTTGGACCTTATACAACCTGCTGATGGTTAATAATGATGTTCTTGAATAATAGATCATGTTAAGCTGTTTGCATGGTCTGCTGCTGTCAAATAGTTTTATGCGGTCACAACTCTTACTAACTGATCAGGTTGACTTCAAGCATTGGGCTAAAAACTAAGATTATGTAACTTAAATAACATATATGCCATCATCTTCAATTTAAGTGATATTGTGTCAATCTTCTGATCAACTGTTTACATCTTCGGGTTATGTAGATTCATGTCATCTTCTTTTACTCTGAAATGCTATATGAGATTGGCAGAATGTCCTGATTTCCCAGGCATGGCGATGGCTGTCCAAGGGCTGCTTAAGGAGAGCTGCTGCTGGAAATGCCCAGCAAATTGCTGATGGATGGAGGATGCATAATCACTCAGTGTGGTGACCATCTGATTTAGCATGGCGTATTTCGCAAAAGGTTTGAAATTCAAAACAGTGTCTCATCGGATACGCCATAGTGATTTTCAGTTTCTCTTATTGGCGTACCTCTGCTTGTGGAACCCTCCTGGATCTGAATATTGCATTCCCACTGTTCCATCTGGCTTCTCCTTCAGGCCGGCAAAGCATTGCAAAACAGACCTAACAAAGATTACTTCCCCCTATTTGTCGTAAGAAACTTTGGATGTTATGTAGAACAGACCTTGGTATATGCAGTTCTTGACCATAAGTTCACTATCTGTCTTCTGCTTGTAATAATTGATCCACCTAGAATTACAAAGTGGTCTTATTATTTCATCTCTGAAATCCTCACTACGAAAGAAACTGGAGAAGACTATTGCAACTGTCATCACAGCGACCTCAGTTTTGCTTCGACAGCTTCTTGTCGCAGTCCTAACACTTGTATATATGTACATACCCTAATCTTAATCTTGCTCCGTTTTAAATCTTGTGCTATCAGTAATCAAGTCCAGTTTGAGCTATGAACTGATCTGTAATTAGATATTACAATCAATACACGAGGAGAAGAACTGGGCAAACAACGTGATGCTGGTATAACTTCATCAAATGTTATATTAGAACTCATATCACGTCACATAAGTGTACACAGAAAACTCAAGTCACATTCTGATTTTTTTTTTTCTCGGATCATGCTAGCAGATGAGATGAGGAATAAATAAGATTGGAAATATGTTATGTACCAGCGAGAATTCTTCACATTCTGTTTTAGTTTGCTCCCTCCCAACTGTTAGTTTTTCACTTACAGATTCAAGAAAATTCAAGCTGAACGCTTAGATTTTAGTATGATACATTTCTTTTATAAAGGGTAGGACCCCCTGTCGTTATTGAAACCAAATGTTGGGGATGCAGAAATTTCAGGGCTAGGGATGCCAGCTAAAATTAAAGGATACAAAAGACCTGCACATCAGAGTTTTGCAGACCAAAGAATCTAACAACAACAGGACCTCACAGGAGAAACAATAAGGACAACACACACACACGAAGACCCAGTCTCCTGAAAACACTACATGGTCAAATGTATATCAAATATTGTGCAATCTCAAACAGGATTAACTTCTTGTATTAACTTGTATAAATGGGGAGTGATTCTCCCTCCCACAAAACTCTAAATAAATTTGTTTTCCTGCTCTATCAATACACAAGGCATAGTTCTTGCTTTCTTAGAAAACATTCTCAGTCAGGATCGCTTTGGAGAATTTGCATGAAAATGTTTGGCGTATCAGTCGCTATCGCTACTAAATTCCTCAAGTTTTGCTCTATCCTCCATCTGCAATAGCACACTCTTAAGACTGAAAAAAGGCATTTCAATACCGCACTCGAAGACTGAAAAAAGAAGATAACCTTAAAAAAAAGAGAGATCAACTCAGTTTGCTTAGGATTTTTTTTGTTCAATTAATTACCGTTTTATTGCGAGTTTGGCGAGTAAGTCCACTGTAAAATTTTACAGAAGAACTTCACATCAGTGAATAACTGGGGCCACGGCCCACACCCACCCTTCAACAGTTAAGAAAGGAAGTCCTCTTTCTATGTATGTTTCAATTTTGAAGATGTATCACAACCAAGCATGTCTAAAAGAGATCCAGCGTCATATTCAAAGAACACAGAGTGGTTTAATATTGTAGCAGCATGAAGATGAGGTACAGCAAACGCCAATCTCATATCGCGGTTTCCATTGAATTGGAACTTGAAAGTTGAAAATATGACAAAAACATCATTGTGGGAAGAAAAAAGAGAATAAACAGTAATCATCTCGAAGGAAAACATAAATTGGTTGACAGTTCCAAACAGAAATTGGTGATGCGGATCTACTTAGCTGCTGGTAGAACCCTTGGCATCCCGCGTCGCCGCTCCATCCATCACCGCCGCCCGCCGGCGTCATCCCCGGTCTCGGCGCCGCGCTTCTTCGGCCCATCCATCCGCCGTCGCTCCTCATCCCCAATCTTCCCTCTTCATCCTTCCATCTGCTTTTCAACCATTGACATATCGTCGAACCCATAGTCTGAATCAGCCGTAATAAACAATTGACGCATACAGTTGACGAACAAGTCAATCAAGTGTTTTGTAGCGCAAATTTGCCAGAAATTCCACTCAACTCGATATTACCAAAACTGCTTGTCCATCGGTTGAACGCGTTCGCTCCCTGCGCGCGCTTAACCACCACTCCATCCGTCCCGCCCCACACAACCTGGGGCCGCATAGTTTTGAATTAAAAAGAACAGCTACATCGTTTTTGGCCGGTGCCAGTAGGAGAGGCAGTGTTCAATACGTCAGAGGATATCGTTGCGTTGAGAGTGACACGCGAGACGACGGGACTCACCTTGTACTCTCGCGGTGGTCTCTCTCGACAGCACCATGGTCTGCGGCAACGTCAGCACCGTCGTCCCCATGTTGCAGCACACCAGCATGGCCAGGGAGCAGAAGTTGGTGCTCGACGCCGACGCCGACGACGACGGGTTGCACCACACCGGCGCAGGCGGGAAGCAGCAGAAGTTGGTGCTCGACGCCGCCGCCGACGGGTTGCACCTCACCGGCGTGGGCGGGAAGCAGCACAACTTGGTGCTCGACGCCGGCGCGGGCGGGAAGCAGCAGAAATTGGTGCTCGACGCCGCCGACGACGGGTTGCACCTCGCCGGCGTGGGCGGGAAGCAGCACAACTTGGTGCTCGACGCTGGCACGGGCAGGAAGCAGCAGAAGTTGGTGCTCGACGCCGACGACGACGGGTTGCACCTCGCCGGCGTGGGCGGAAAGCAGCACAACTTGGTGCTCGACGCCGCCGACGACGGGTTGCACCTCCCCGGCGTGGGCGGGAAGCAGCACAACTTGGTGGTCGACGCCGGCGCGGGCGGGAAGCAGCAGAAATTGGTGCTCGACGATGCCGACGACGGGTTGCACCTCGCCGGCGTGGGCGGGAAGCAGCACAACTTGGTGGTCGACGCCGGCGCGAGCGGGAAGCAGCAGAAGTTGGTGCTCGACGCCGCCGACGACGGGTTGCACCTCGCCGGCGTGGGCGAGAAGCAGCACAACTTGGTGCTTGACGCCGTCACCGACGGATTGCACCTCGCCGGCGTGGGCGGGAAGCAGCACAACTTGGTGCTCGACGCCGGCACGGGCAGGAAGCAGCAGAAGTTGGTGCTCGACGCCGACGACGATGGGTTGCACCACACCGGCGCAGGCGGGAAGCAGCAGAAGTTGGTGCTCAACGCCGCCGACGACGGGTTGCACCTCGCCGGCGTGGGCGGGAAGCAGCACAACTTGGTGCTCGATGCCGCCGACGACGGGTTTCACCTCGCCGGCGTGGGATGCCGCCGACGACGGGTTGCACCTCGCCGGCGTGGGCGGGAAGCAGCACAACTTGGTGCTCGACGCCGGCGCGGGTGCGAGGCAGCAGAAGTTGGTGCTCGACGCCGCCGACGACGGGTTGCACCTCGCCGGCGTGGGCGGGAAGCAGCACAACTTGGTGCTTGACGCCGCCCCCGACGGATTGCACCTCGCCGGCGTGGGCGGGAAGCAGCACAACTTGGTGCCCGACGCCGGCACGGGCAGGAAGCAGCAGAAGTTGGTGCTCGACGCCGAGGACGACGGGTTGCACCACACCGGCGCAGGCGGGAAGCAGCAGAAGTTGGTGCTCGACGCCGCCGACGACGGGTTGCACCTCGCCGGCGTGGGCGGGAAGCAGCAGAAGTTGGTGCTCGACGCCGCCGACGACGGGTTGCACCTCGCCGGCGTAGGCGGGAAGCAGCACAACTTGGTGCTCGACGCTGGCGCGGGCGCGAAGCAGCAGAAGTTGGTGCTCGACGCCGCCGCCGACGGGTTGCACCTCGCCGGCGTGGGCGGGAAGCAGCACAACTTGGTGCTCGACGCCGCCGACGACGGGTTGCACCTCACCGGCGTGGGCGGGAAGCAGCACAACTTGGTGGTCGACGCTGGCGCGGGCGGGAAGCAGCAGAAATTGGTGCTCGACGCCGCCGACGATGGGTTGCACTTCGCCGGCGTGGGCGGGAAGCAGCACAACTTGGTGGTCGACGCCGGCGCGGGCGGGAAGCAGCAGAAGTTGGTGCTCGACGCCACCGACGACAGGTTGCACCTCGCCGGCGTGGGCGAGAAGCAGCACAACTTGGTGCTTGACGCCGCCACCGACGGATTGCACCTCGCCGGCGTGGGCGGGAAGCAGCACAACTTGGTGCTCGACGCCGGCACGGGCAGGAAGCAGCAGAAGTTGGCGCTCGACGCCGACGACGATGGGTTGCACCACACCGGCGCAGGCGGGAAGCAGCAGAAGTTGGTGCTCGACGCCGCCGACGACGGGTTGCACCTCGCCGGCGTGGGCGGGAAGCAGCACAACTTGGTGCTCGATGCCGCCGACGACGGGTTGCACCTCACCGGCGTGGGCGGGAAGCAGCACAACTTGGTGCTCGACGCCGGCGCGGACGGGAAGCAGCAGAAATTGGTGCTCGACGCCGCCGACGACGGGTTGCACTTCGCCGGCGTGGGCGGGAAGCAGCACAACTTGGTGGTCGACGCCGGCGCGGGCGGGAAGCAGCCGAAGTTGGTGCTCGACGCCACCGACGACGGGTTGCACCTCGCCGGCGTGGGCGAGAAGCAGCACAACTTGGTGCTTGACGCCGCCACCGACGGATTGCTCCTCGCCGGCGCGGGCGGGAAGCAGCACAACTTGGTGCTCGACGCCGGCCCGGGCAGGAAGCAGCAGAAGTTGGTGCTCGACGCCGACGACGATGGGTTGCACCACACCGGCGTAGGCGGGAAGCAGCAGAAGTTGGTGCTCGACGCCGCCGACGACGGGTTGCACCTCGCCGGCGTGGGCGGGAAGCAGCACAACTTGGTGGTCGACGCCGGCGCGGGCGGGAAGCAGCAGAAGTTGGTGCTCGACGCCGCCGACGACGGGTTGCACCTCGCCGGCGTGGGCGGGAAGAAGCACAACTTGGTGCTTGACGCCGCCCCCGACGGATTGCACCTCGCCGGCGTGGGCGGGAAGCAGCACAACTTGGTGCTCGACGCCGGCACGGGCAGGAAGCAGCAGAAGTTGGTGCTCGAGGACGACGGGTTGCACCACACCGGCGCAGGCAGGAAGCAGCAGAAGTTGGTGCTCGACGCCGCCAACGACGGGTTGCACCTCGCCGGCGTGGGCGGGAAGCAGCACAACTTGGTGCTCGACGCCGCCGACGACGGGTTGCACCTCGCCGGTGTAGGCGGGAAGCAGCACAACTTGGTGGTCGACGCCGGCGCGGGCGCGAAGCAGCAGAAGTTGGTGCTCGACGCCGCCGACGACGGGTTGCACCTCGCCGGCGTGGGCGGGAAGCAGCACAACTTGGTGCTCGACGCCGGCGCAGGCGGGAAGCAGCAGAAGTTGGTGCTCGACGCCGCCGACGACGGGTTGCACCTCGCCGGTGTGGGCTGGAAGCAGCACAACTTGGTGCTCGACGCCGGCGCGGGCGGGAAGCAGCAGAAGTTGGTGCTCGACACCGCCGTCGACGTGTCGCAGCACACCGTCGGGGGCGCGGAGCAGAACTTGCTGCTCGACAGCACTGATGACGGGTTGCACCACACCGGCGCAGGCGGGGAGCAGAACTTGGTGATCGATGACGACATCGACGGGTCGAACCACACCGTCGGGGGCGCGGAGCAAGACGATGGGTTGCACACCACCGGCGCTGGCTGGGAGCAGAACTTGGTGCTCTGCACCGACGTCGACGGGTTGCTCCACACCGGCGCGGGCGGGGAGCAGAACATGGTCTGCGACAACGTTGGCACCATCGTCTCCGGGTTGCACGACACTATCGCGCGTTGGGAGAGGAACTTGGTGTTCGACGACGTCGGTACAGCCGTTCCCTGGTTGCGCCACACCGGCGTTGATGGGAAGCAGAACTTGGTGTACCACCTCGCCACGGCCACCGTGCAGAGCGTGTGGCGGGAGAATTGCATGGAGCAGTTCAAGCTCGTGCTGGAAGCGCTTCATCAACCTCATCGCCACCTCTATATCGCCGTCGACATGGAGTTCGCAGCGGACGCCGCCACCAACGTGAGCCATAGGCCAGTAACCTCCATCAGCTGCTACCAACACATGCGCAGGTACGTGAACGGAGGTGGCATTTTTCAGATGGGCCTCACATTTGCATTCGTCGGTGAAGGCGAACAAGCTCCCTCGCCGCTGATAGCACTGGAGATCAACTTCGACTTCAACGTCAATTCGCCAAAGTACCATGGCAAGTCGATAGATTTCCTATCCAGTCAAGGCCATGATCTCACGCAGCACAGCAAAAGAGGCGTCGCGCCGGAGTTTGTTTACGAGGGGCTCCTGCGCCACCTCCCGTTCGGCGACGGCTCCGTCACCTGGGTCGCCTTTCACGGCGACTATGACTTGGCTTTCCTCCTCCGCTTGCTGCAAGGGGGAGACCATGGCGGCAATTGCCTCCTGCCGCCTAAGCTTGCCACCTTCCTGCAAAAAGTGCGGGAGAAGTTCCCAGTCGTCTACGACGTGCGCGTCCTTGGGAAGCTGGTGAAGGATGGCTTCAATGGGAGCCTCACCGCACTAGCTGAATACCTTGGAATTCCGCGTAACGGCGACGAACACCACGCCGGCTCCGACGCGCTGCTTACATTGTCCTGTTTCTTCAAGATCGTCAGCCTTTCAGGTCACCAGATGCACCGCATGGATGCTCGGCGGGGATTGCTTGCTGGGTTGGAGGAGTGGAACATGGCTATCAAATGTGCACGCCATATTGACAACCATACTGGAAGCATCTACGTTGTCAAGATGCTACCACATAAGTTGGATGAAGAGGCAAGACGAATTGAAGAGCTGGTGGCCAGCAACTTCAACATCGTTGGAGTAGAGGTAATCCATGCTCAATTGGGTAAGCGCTCCTACGCAGTTGAAGCCCAACAAAATTATGAACTCATCAAGACATTTCTTAAGGATTCTGACTTGTACGAAATCATCGTCACATTTATGAACGCTGAAGGAATGTTGGCTTACAGTCGTGCCTGGAAATTCTGCATCAGTTCCAGGGCAGACAATGCCTGTGTGCATCCTCAACAGTTTGCTAAGTTTATGGCATCTTGTGGGGCATTGGGTGACCCCAACATATCTTGGGTGACATTTCACGGAGCACATGGGATCGCCAGGATGATCAGGTCATTCCTTTCTCCCCAAGACCTTCCAAGCCAATGGTGTTCTTACATTGGACACCGGAGAGCATTCTTTCCTGCTATATACGATGTTGCATTGCTTGTGCGTAGATCCTTTGACATCATCACAATTCCTTGGATTGAGTGCAAAGGAGGACTGCTCGATGTTGCTCAAGCACTGAACCTGAAGGAAATTGAGGCTGACATGGAGGCAGCCAGGGTTCTTCTTACTCTGAGATGCTATATGAGACTGGCAGAACGCCCTGATTTCCCAGGCACAAAGATGGCTGTCCAAGGGCTGCTTAAGGAGAGTTGCTGTTGGAAATGCCCAGCAAATTGCTGATGGATGGAGGATGCATGATCACTCGGTGTGGTAACCGAATCCTTGTTGTGGTTGTCAATGCCATTTTGTCACTTGTCCGTGTAGTTTTGTATCTTTTGTGCTCATACAGAATTTTTCCTTTTAAGACTCACATGACTGAGTTTCTTATGTTGTAACGGTGTAAGTTCAGTTGCTCTTTTGCTCAGACCACTCTTCTTTGTTTTTTTTTTCGGGAATACGCCAGAGGCGAATTTTTTCCATTAAGAGAAATAAAAGTTATTTACATTTAAAGAGAGAGCAGCAGGGGACAGGGACTGGAAAGCATTACAAAATCAAAACTCTTCTTTGTTTTAAGACTCACATTTATAGTTTGTAATATACAAATAGAAGTGTTTTGTTTTTGTAAATTGCACTGGGTTGTATGCAGATGAATGAGTAGAGCAGTTGGATGTGAATGGCGGGTGCCAACAAAAAACGCATCAGTTGTCGAATGCAGATGAATGAATGACCAATTGTAAATGCAGACTGTGAGTGAGAGGTGAATGATCCTTTCCTGACTACAAATAAGCAGTGATGCTAGGTGCTACTAACATGTGTTACTAGCCAACAGGTTGTGATGATTGCGTTTGGTAATGCAGTCTGAAACAAAACGTTACTTAGTAGGAGTAATTGTTTTCTTTTGCATCAGACTGAGCCTGAAGCAAATTCGCCCAAAATTCCAGGCACCTGATGGCTGATGCAAATATAGCGATTCAAGAAAGAAAAAAAGAAAAAGGAAAGAAAGAGACACACATGGCTCACTCGATTAGTACGCCATTAGTATTAGTGACATTTTCTCATGTTAAAGAAAAGGATTAGCCAGAGGAATTAAATTTCAGGTTAATACTAATTGCAAGGAGAACACTAAGAACTACTACTCCTGCAAAGCAGGGGAAACAGAGCAGAAGAAAAGCAGAGGAGGTATAGTAGATGGGGAGCGAGAAACAGTCTCCCTTCGACGCTCTGAACGGGTGAGAGTGACTGAGTGAGGCGGTCTTGGCCAACGTTCTCCAGGTGGCTCCACGCCTCCACCACCGTCCCTGGGGTTTGGTGGCGGCGCGACGCGACTGCGAACACGAGCGCCCACGC
This sequence comes from Oryza sativa Japonica Group, assembly GCF_034140825.1. Classification (NCBI taxonomy): domain Eukaryota; kingdom Viridiplantae; phylum Streptophyta; class Magnoliopsida; order Poales; family Poaceae; genus Oryza; species Oryza sativa. Next base: position 15,549,413 of record NC_089044.1, on the reverse strand, counting down.
GGCCACGCCCACGTACGTAAACCGTCGCGAGAAAGAAGAAAAAGGAGAGGATTACCTGTCCGCCAGAATATCCTACTCATCAATCAGAAAAAAAAAAGATAATATTGTAGGAGTACTACGCGAAATCGCCTGCTACGATTCCGCCTAAATCCAATGTATCATTCGATTGACTTGACTGACATGGAAAGGTTGTACTGCACACCACACTTAGGTCTGTTTAGTTTCCAAAATTTTTTTCCTAAAAACATCACATCGAATCTTTTGACACATGCATAAGCATTAAATATAGATTTTTAAAAAAACTAATTGCACAGTTAGGGAGGAAATCGCGAGACGAATCTTTCGAGTCTAATTAGTCCATGATTAGCCATAAATGCTACAGTAACCTACATGTGCTAATGATGGATTAGTTAGGCTCAAAAGATTCGTCTCGCGATTTCCTGCTAATGGTGTTCTTACATTGGACACCGCAGAGCATTCTTTCCTGCTATATACGATGTTGCATTGCTTGAGCGTAGATGCTCTGACATCAGCACAGTCCCGCAACTGAGTGCAAAGGAGGCCTGTTTGATGTTGCTCGAGCATTGAACCTGAAGGAAATTGAGGCTGACAATGAGGCAGCCAGGGTTCTTCTTACTCTGAGATGCTATATGAAATTGGCAGAACGTCCTGATTTCCCAGGCATGGCGATGGCTGTCCAAGGGCTGCTTAAGGATAACTGCTGCTGGAAATGCCCAGCAAATTGCTGATGGATGGAGGATGCATGATAACTCCGTGTGGTAATCGAATCCTTGCTGTGGCTGTCAATGCCATGTTGTCACTTGTCCGTGTAGTTTTGTAGCCTTTGTGCTCACACGAAATTATCCTTTTAAAACTCAACGGTATAACTTTATTAGCTCATTTTCTCATACCACTCTTCTTTGTTTTAAGGCTCATACATTTATAGTTTGTAATATACAAATAAGAGTGTTTTGTTTTTGTGAGTTGCACTGGGTTGCATGAAGATGAATGAGTAGAGCAGTTGGATGTGAATGGCGGGTGCCAACCAAAAACGCATCAGTTGTCGAATGCAGATGAATGAATGACCAATTGTAAATGCAGATTGTGAGTGAGAGGTGAATGTTGTTTGGACTTGATGATTCTTTCCTGATTACAATTACAAATTAACAGCTATGCTGGCTGCTCCTAGCATGTGTTAGCCAACAGGTTCTGATGATTGCGTTTGGTCATGCAGTCTAAAGCAAAACGTTACGAAATGCTCCCTCCGTCTCATTATATAAGGGATTTTGAATGGATTTGACACATTTTAATACAATGAATATGGACAGACGATTCATTATACTAAGATATGTCATATTCATCCAAAATCACTTATATTATGGACGGAAGGAGTAGCAGTTGTTTTCTTTTGCATCAGACTGAGCCTGAAGCAAATGCCTCCAAATATCTCGGTTCAAGGAAAAAAAAGACAAATGACTCAGTCGAGTAGTAGTACGCCATTAGTGTTAGTGACATTGTCTTATGTTAAAGAAAAGAATTAGCCACATGGATTGATTTTTCAGGTTAATACTAATTACAACTTACAGGAAGAACACTAAGAACTACTCCTGCAGAGCAGGGGAACACAGAGCAGAAGAAAAGCAGAGGAGGTAGTAGATGGGGAGCGAGAAACAGAGTGTGTGTGTGCGCGGTGCGCCCATCCAAAGCGAGAAACAGAGTGAGGCGGACTCGATCGGGCACGTTTTTCTGGTTTGGTGGCGGCGCGACGCGACGGCAAACACGAATGCGCCCACGCCTACGAAACCGCGCGAGGAAGAGATTAAAAAAAAAAAAAGGAGAGGAGAGGATTTCTAGCGGCCCCACCAGTCCGCAAGAATATCCTACTCGCTCAGAAAAAAAAGATAATACTCCTTCCTTCTATACAAAAACTAGCTGGGTGGCCCGCGCAATTACGTGGCTAACACCCAAACAATATCATATATATATATTTTTATGATTTTACTTAAAATTTGTTAAATAGCTATCTCATTTTCTTAAGACTTTGAAAGACCAAACCTTATCATCATCGTGTTTCTAATTATATAGCTTTTAAAAGTCACACCAGTTGCTACCATTATATCATCTCCTTATTTATTTACTCGCTCGATCTACCACTATTTCTATTCATTTTTCTTGGAACCTTTAAAAATTGGATTTGATAGTTTTTAGAGTTTATTGTCACGTTGGGTTTCGTTTTTATAATTTCTAGATGTCCCGTCAAACGTTGTCATTATACTCCTCTACGTCCCGTCCATTGTCTCTTCTCTTTATTTTCATTGAGATTTTAAAAATCGAACATAATTATTGTTTGGGTTCAATTTTTACTTTCTAGAAATCCCGCTAAACTATTAGCGACTTTGCCATCGTACTGCTCTATGGCTCGCCTGCTGTCTCTCTTTTTTATTGTCATTGAGATTTTAAAATCAAACATGATTATCATTGGTTTTTTTTTACTTTTTAGAAGTTCCGAAACCTTAAAAATTGGACTTGTAGTTTCATTTTCTATAATTTTTAGAAGTCCCATCAAACGATGCCACTATGCCCCTCTACAGTCCGTCTGCCTACTACTCTCTATTGTTATTGTGATTCTAAAAACCGAACATAACTATCGTTGGAATTCACTTTTTTATTTTCTAGAAGTCCCGTCAACCGTCGGCGGCTCTGCAACTATACTCTTATACACCCCGCCCGCTGCTTCTCCTTTCTATTATTATTGAGATTTTAAAAATCGAATATGATTATCAATAGGGTTTAATTATTTTACTTTTTAGAAGTCCCGGCAACCGCCTTACTCGTTTGCTTCATGGCCTGCCTGACATCCCACGTTTTAATCGTCATTAGGATTTTATTTGGTGTTTTATTAATAATTTTTATATGTTGTATCAACCGCCACCACTTTACTTCTTTATAGGCCTATTACTTAATTTATCTCATCATATGTTTTAGATGTCTTTTCTTTCAATAGTCTTTATTTTTATCACAAATTTTAGTTATTTATAAATTGTATTCCTAATTGAAAATTTTCAGGATTTTTTTTTAAAAATTAGTTAATAATGTGTTGTGTTCTTTTAATAAAAATTTTTATTTTCAATTTCAGTTGTTTCAAAATTGTATTCCTACTTGACCTCTCTTTTAATTTTTCTAGTTTTGGATATTATATTATTTTTTATTCTAAATTTTAATTAATCTCGTATTGGGTTCTTATATGGATTCTTCTTTCAATATTACTTATTTTTAATTCCGAATTTCAGCTAATTTTAAATTGTATTCCTACTTGAACTCTTCTTTTATTTTCTTTTGCTAATTTCGGATTTATTTTTATTTTTATTTCGAATTTTAATTAATCTCGTATTGGGTTCTTATATTGACTCTTCTTTTAAAATTCCTTATTTTTAATTCCGAATTTCAGCTATTTTTAAATTGTATTACTACATGGACTCCCCTTTCCTTTTCTAATTTTAGAATTTATTTTATTTTAATTTAAATTTTAATTAATCTCGTATTGGATTATTATATGGAAACTTCTTTCAATATTGCTTATTTTTAATTCCGAATTTCAGCTATTTTTAAATTGTATTTCTACTTGGACTCTCCTTTCCTTTTCGGGTGTTTTTATTTTGGAATCTACTGCCATATTGCTATTGTTGTCGTATGTTAATTGGTGTCCTATTACCTGTACATGTCAATACTTATTGGTGTCCTATTACTACTGCACATGTCAATCCATGTCTGATACGTACGTCCAGTTTGCCTGGTATGTCCGTATACGTGAAACCAAGTCTAATCTTCCAAAATTTTAATTAAATCTCAGCCATTAAAATATAGGCTATCAATGATCAAGCGGTCGATATTTTTTCTTTTTCTCCGATTAATGTGGGAATTTCTAGCCCCCACGGCGAACGTGGTGCCTTCTTTTCGAGCTGTCTTAATAATATAATAGATATTACCATACAAAAATTTTTTGTGGCAAATACCTTCACATGCGTTATCATATTGCATTTTGTGTATTTTTTTTCAGATTTATGAAAAGGGAATTTGGGTGTTGTAACTATTTGGAAAGGGACATTTGGAAAGTAGAAACCTTTCTCAAATCTCAAACAGGTGTGAAGTACAACCTTTCCAAGTGATCTCAGTTCACTTCCAAGTGTCAGTCAAGTCAATCGAATGAAACATTGGATTTAGGCGAATCGTAGTTGGACTATTATAGTACTCCATACTTCCCTAAATGTTTGACACCGTTGATTTTTTTAAATATGTTTGACCGTTCGTCTTATTTAAAAAAATTAAGTAATTATTAATTATTTTCCTATCATTTGATTCATTGTTAAATATACTTTTATGTATATATATTTTTATATATTTCACAAAAGTTTTTAAATAAGATAAACGATCAAACATATTTAGAAAAATTAACGGTGTCAAATATTTTAGGGAAGTACGAACTATAATAGTCCAACTACGATTCGCCTAAGTCCAATGTTTCATTCGATTGACTTGACTGACACTTGGAAGTGAACTGAGATCACTTGGAAAGGTTGTACTTCACACCTGATTGAGATTTGAGAAAGGTTTCTACTTTCCAAATGTCCCTTTCCAAATAGTTACAACACCCAAATTCCCTTTTCATAAATCTGAAAAAAAATACACAAAATGCAATATGATAACGCATGTGAAGGTATTTGCCACAAAAAAATTTTTGTATGGTAATATTTTTATGAGAAAATCTAGATTCTAGAAATAATTATGGCCAAAATTAACGTGGGTAGGTTGACTGCACTTGTAACTTGTCTTTGGGAGAGTTTTTTTTTTAAAAAAAATAAATATTTCATGGGTATAGATTTTAAACGAGTTAAGGGAGATATTGATGATTTGAGGACAATAACAAGCGCACTTGAAAGAGACAAGAGGCATATAGTTTATCTCATCTATCTTAGCACATGCAAATGCTAAATGCAAAACCCGGCAAATTGCAGTCCTTGGCCTCCTTTTAATTATTGGCCAAGTATTAAGTAGACAAATGCTCCTTCCGTCCCATAAAAAATTAATTTCTGGGAATGAACCTAAACAGGTATGTGTCCAAATTCATCTCTAGAAATTGTTCTTTTTTGAAAGGGAGTACGTAATTTGTCCATACAATGAGGAAAATGAGTGATAATCACGTTTGATCTGGTCACCGTAAAACAGATCTTACAAAGATTGTGTACTTCACTTTGGATCTTATGTAGAACAGACCTTGCGCCGTGTTTAGTTCCAAAGTTTTTCTTCAAACTTTCAACTTTTCCATCTCATCAAAACTTTCTTACACACACAAACTTTCAACTTTTCCGTTACATCGTTGTAATTTCAACCAAACTTCTAATTTTGGTGTGAACTAAACACAGTTTTGGTATATGCAGTTCTTGACCATAAGTTTACTATCTGTCTTAAAGGTATTAATTGAGATCCACCTGTCATAGAATTACAAATAGTTCTTATTATTTCATCTCTAAAATCCTCACTATGAAAGAAACTGGAGAGTCGTATTGCAACTTTCTAACTTACGTCTATCATGGATTACCTTCAAGGTAAATCGTCAACTTTGCTCATTTTACTATGCTGCTTATACCTGAAATAAAAACATACCAGCTATGAATTTAAGTTGGAATAAAAAAAGGTCATGTGCTCAGGGAAAAAGATTATAGCAATTAAACGATCATGAGGTAGAGAAATTTTAAATCTTGTGCTATCAGTAATCAACAGGACCTGACACTTTAACAGGAGAAACAATAAGGACAAGAAGAAAAAAACACCCACTCTCCTGAACAGACTCCATAGTGAACTGTATATCAAATATTGTCTAATCTCAATTAGGATTAACCTCATGTATTAACTTGTATAATGGTGAGTAGTTCCCCATCCTACAAAACTCTGTAAATAGCTTTATTTTCCTGCTCTATCAATATACAAGAATAGTCAGGATCGCTTTGGAGAATTGGCGTCAAAATAACAGCCACTCTCCTGAACAGACTCCATGGATGCAGATTAATGCAGTTTAGACTTTGTTATCCTTTTCCCAATACAAAATAACAGTAGTGCTAGTTGCTTATGTCTTATCCAACAGGATGATTGCATTTGATCATGCAATCTGAAACCAAACGAAAGCTGCTTTGTAACGCACCGGAGTGAGTGTAATGCAAATGCCCCCAATATTCCAGGTACCTCTGGTGCAAATATATCGGTTCTAAATCCTAAAAAAAAAACCTTCTGAGACTAAGGGAGTAGATATTAGAGCAAAGTACAACAACAACAGACCATAAGCTAGCTATAAGCACACATGTAGAAGAGAAGAAGAAAAACGAGATATAGACTTTATAGCCAACTGCAGTATGGGCTTTAAGATATTATGTGTGCATAAGAGGTTCAAATGATAATGATATGATATATATTTATATGAAAATATTGTATGGATAAACTATTATATTGATTGTAGTGATGTGTTAAATTTTAAAGTTAATAGTTTGTTATACTATCAAACTTGCTTTTAGATTAGTGACATTGTCTTCTGTTTAAAAAACTGGATTAGTCACAAAACACTAGACTAATTTTCTGGTTAATACTACTAATTTTCTTTTTAAGAGTGTTAGCCGTAATAATTGGTTGTAGCTCGTTGAGAAAAAACCGTGATGTTTTATTTCTCTACTATTATAAAAATTGAAGATGTTTTTGCCGATATTTTGGTACATCATCCGTGTTTGAGTCGGTTTTTTAAAGTTCGTTCTCTTTTGGAAATACAGATCCGTGTTTGAGTTGGATTTTCATTTCGTTTGCTTTTAGAAATACAAAGGAATTATATAAGAAATCTCTTTAAAAAAACTCGCATGTTAATTTGAGATGAAAACCGGACTCTTAATTGCAGCTCATGATTTTCTAAAAAAATATATCCAAACGAATTCCCATAGTCAATTTTGCCATAGCCAAACCGTATAACAATGATAAGATTAAAATAGCATTCATCCATTACGACGCACAAGTATTTTTTTTCCCAGTCATCTATCTATTATATTATTAAAGCAGCCTTGAAAGGAGACACCACGTTTACTGTGGGGGCTAGAAATTCCCACATTAATCGAAGAAAAGAAAAAAAATATAAACCGCTAGATCATGATTGTTCAAAATTACAACGGTGTAGATTGATATCATAAGTCATACGATACATAAAAGTATTTAAAGTATTTAGAGATGGAGAAAGAATCTAATAGGAAATCGACCGGTCAATTTTGGCTAGAAAAGAAAAAAAAAGAGGAATCGGAATCCCTGCCTCCCGAGTGAAACAATCCGTACTAGACTTGGATTGTAATTCAGTAGGTGCTAGCTGCTATGTGTTATCCTGACTCATGTAGTCTCATGCATGCAGCATACGGAGTACGTGCACACATAAAATCAACAAACCAATTAAAGAAGTACAGTAGTAAGGCATGTCACTGGATCATTTTTTATCAGTGCTGAACATACAATTAATTGATTATATATATTAAAAACAATGTGTTTATGATCCAGAGAAGGGACGACGGACAGACCATTAAAACATCATGATCACAGTGGTTGGCGGGACTTCTAGAAAGTAAAAAAATAAACCCCAGCGATAATCACGTTCGATTTGTAAAATCTCAACGATAATAAAGAGATAAGACAGCGGGCGTAAAAACTATAAACAAACCCCAAATAGAATCCCAATGACAATTAACAGGAAGGAGAGATGACAGGCAACCCGTTAAGCTGCACAATCACTATGGTTGGCAAGACTTCTAGAAAGTAAAAAAATAAATCACAAAGGTAATCACATTCGATTTTTAAAATCTCAATGATAATTAAAAGAAAAGGCATCAAGCGGGCTGTAGAGTAGTATAATGGTGATGCCGCTGACGGTTTGGCGGGACTTTTAGAAAGTTAAAAATGAACACTGATGATAACTACGTTCGATTTTTAAAATCCCAATGACAATAAAGAGATGAGGCAGCGGATGGGCCGAAGAGGAGTAGAGTGGCAGCGTTTGGCGTTACTTTTAAAAATTATAAAAATGAAAGCCAACGAGATAATTAACTTATAAGGTCAATTTTAAAGTTCAAATGAGGATGAATAGAAGCCGTAGTAGATCAAGGAAGCAAATAAAGGGGTGACAAAGAAGGAAGAGGTAGCGATTGTCGTGACTTTTAAAAACTATAAAATTAGAAACATGAAAATGATAAGGTTTGGTCTTTTAAAGGCCTAAGATGACGAGATAGCTATTTATCAAAATTTAAGTAAACTCATATATAAAAGAAGGTAGTTTTGTATGGATACTAGCCGCGCAATTGCGCAGGCCACCCAGCTAGTTACTATAAAAAAGAAGTACAAGGTGCATTGCAGGGAAATCAGAGCATTGGGCACGTTTCTCGGGTGGCCCCACCTTTGTGGGGTTGGTGGCGGTGCGGCGCGACGGGATGCAACACACGCCCACACGGCCGCGCGAGAGAAAAAGGGGAGGATTCGAGAGGGCCCACCACCCTCTCCGCTAGAATATCCTACTACCATGACCCCTTTCTAGTAAAAAGCGACTGATGAGAAGTCAGGCTATAGGTGGGCCCACGCGAAAGCGTATCTGTGATTTTCCCCGTTCAAAACCACGCAATTCATCCTACGCACACGCTTCGGCGCTTCGCTCTCCTCTGCTTCGTTGCACTTGGCGCTAAAACTTTTGCACTGCTACGAATCTCTGTCTCTGTGATGTTATGACCGCTGTTTCAGACAGATGTCGAAGAAAACAACTGATGTGTTTTGTTACAGATTGCATCAGATTGTGCTGGCTAACAACATATTAGCGACTAGCATTTCTGCTCACTTGTAATCAGAGCGGACCACAAGGTCCAAACATCATTCATCTCGCAGTTGATTATTCATAATGTCATCTACAAACTGATGCAGTTCGTTCGCCTTATTCATCTGCGCATACATACAATACAAACAAGTACATTGTTGAATCATAACCGGGGCATTTCCTATCTTAAAAGCTAGTAAATGAGGTGAGAAGCTTCTCCACTTACATATTAGGCCTCTTACCCTTTCACAATCAATATGAAGCTATTCAACATGCAATTCACAAACAAACACTCATTTAAATTCTATTTAAAGCTAAAAAATTGTATGAGTCTTCAAAGAAGAAGAAGAAAAAAAAGTCGCATATATGAGCACAAACGCAACAAAATTACACTGTTACAACATATGAGGTTCACTCGAATGAGTCTTAAGTAGAATTCCTTTTTGTATCACAACAACAGCTAAAAAACCACACTGACAACATTGACAGACAGAAATGATTCGGTACCACACTGAACGATCATGCATCTTCCACCGTCGAGCGATTTGCTGATGGGCAGCTCCAGCAGCAATTCTCCATTGAAAAGAAAAAAAGGTAAGGGCTGTAAGCTACGAAGAGATCGAACAGCAGATGCCACTGTACTTTCAAAAAAAAAAAAACAGCAGATCTGCAGATGCCAGATGCCAACATGTTCCAGCCAAACGGAAGAGCAACATGATGCATTTCGTTTCCATCCACCATCAACATCCAATTAATCTCTACTTTTTCACCAGCATACAAACCCAGAGCAATTCACGTATGTACACCCTTATTATTATATTCCAAGCTAGGAATTTGTACAAGTTATAAGGAAAGTCATATAAGCACAAATTAAAGCTACAAAATCATACTGTTATCTTCATGCCCTAGTTCTAAATAAAAAAAAATCATACTGTTACAACATATACATATATGAAGTTCACACGTATGAATTCTGAGAAGAAGAAACAGCAAGGATTTGGTACCACTGCACACTGAACGCTCCAGCATGCAGCAGCTCGCCACAAGCTACCATTGGACAGCCGACTCCATTTCTGCCAATCTCATGAAGCATCTCAGAGTAAGAAGAACCCTCTCTGCCTCCTTGTCGGCCTCGATGGCCTTCAGTTCCAGCGCTCGAGCAACATCAAAAATACCTCCATTGCGCTCGGTTGTAGGGAGTGTGCCAATGCCAAGGAATCGACGAACGATCAATGCGACATCATACAAGCTAGGGAGGAAACTCTCTCCGCTGATCGATGAAGGAATAACACCACCATTGGCTGACCTGATCAGTCTGCAGATCACATCTGATCCGTGGAATGTCACCCAGGATACATCAGGGTTATCGGTTGCTCCACAAGATTGCACAAGTTCAGCAAGCTGTTTCAGATTCAGTACATTGCCATTGTCTGACGTGAAACGACTGATGCAGAATTTCCAGGCACGCCCGTAAGCCAACATTCCTTCAGGGTTCATGAACGCGATGACCATTTCATAAGCCTTCCTGTCCAATTGAGGATGGATTACTACCTGATTTACCTCTACTCCAATGATGCTGAAGTTGCTGTCCACCAGCTCTCCGATTCGTCGCGCCTCTTCGCCGAGGTTTTCTGCCACCACCTCGATCACCTTGATGTTTCTAGTGTGATCGTCAATGTGGCGAGCACATTTGATCGCCATGTTCCACTCCTCTAACCCAGCGAGTAACCCTCGCCGAGCATCCAGCTGATGCAGCTGCTGTCCTGAGAGGGATCTGAAGATCTTGAAGAAACACGACAGTGTCAGCAGCGCGTCGGAGCCGGCATGGTGCGCGGCGCCGCCGGTACGCCGGATTCCGAGGTGCTCGGCGAGCCCAGTGAGCTTCCCGCTGAAGCCATGATCCTCCGCATCTGCCTGATCACGCGGACGTCGTAGAACGCCGGGAAATTCTCCCGTAGCCGGCGCAGAAACGTGGCTAGCTGACGCGGGAGATCGCCGCCTCCGCGGCGGCGGCCTCCGCGTTGCAGCAGGTGGAGGAGGAAACTCAGGTCGTAGTCGCCGTGGTAAGCTAGCCAGGTGACGGAGCGGCCATCGTAGACGCGACGCGGCGAGACGCCCCTCCTCCGGTGCTCCCTCAGATCATGGCCTTGACGGGACAGGAACGCGATCGACTTCTTGTTGTACTTGCGCGCCTTGATGTTGATTTTGAAGTTGATCTCTAGTGTTATCGGCGGCGGCGAGGAGGAGGAGGAGGATTGTTCGCCGTCACCGACGAACACGAACGTGAGGCCCATTTGGACTATGTCACCTCGATTCACAAACTCGCGCAGGTGATGGTAGCAACCGGTGGAGGTTACCGGCCTTCGGCGGATGTTGGTGGTGGCGTCGGCGGCGAACTCCATGTCGACGGCGATGTAGAGGTGGCGACGAGGTTGGTTGAGCGCGTCGACCACGAGCTTGAACTGCTCCCTGTAGTTCTCCCGCCACACGCTCTTCACGATGGCATTGGTGATGCTTGCCGGTGCTGGTGGGATGCCGAGCACGTCGACATTGGCGGCCACCGTGTCTTGCTCACCGCCGGCATCCACCACATGGAGAAGGAGGTCTGCATTGGCATCGGAGTAATGGACTGGCGCGACGAAGCTGAAAGCATTCGCGGCGAGGTGGGTGTCGTTGTTGGGGCACACCGTGTTCCGCTCGCCGCTTGCACCGATGTGGTGGAAGAATTCTGCAGCAGAGTGATTGAACGGGGTGGCGAAGCTGAAAGCATTCATGGCGAGGTTGTCCGTGTTGGGGGACACCATGTTCTGCTCGGCGCCTGCACTGATTTGGTGGAATTCCTCGACAGAGTAATGGGCCGGTGTGGCGAAGCTGAAAATGTTCACTGCATGGGTGTCCGTGGTGGGGAACGCCATATTCTGCTCACCACTTGCACCATTGTAGTAGAATTCCTCGATGTTCTGCTACCGCCTACACCGTTGTAGTAGAATTCCACAGCAGGGTAATGGGCTGGTGTGGCGAAGCTGAAAGCATTCGCGGTGAGGGTGCCCATGTTGGGGGACACCGTGTTCTGCTCACCGCCTACACCGTTGTAGTAGAATTCCTCTATGTTCTGCTCATCGCCTGCACCATTGTAGTAGAATTCCGTAGCAGAGTAATGGCCCGGTGTGGTGAAGCTGAAAGTGTTCGCGGTGAGGGTGTCCACGGTGGAGGGCACCATGTTCTGCACACCACTCGCACCGTTGTAGTAGAATTCCTCAATGTTCTGCTCACCGCTTGCGCCGTTGTAGTAGAATTCCGCAGCAGAGTAATGGATCGGTGTGGCAAAGCTGAAAGTATTCGCGGTGAGGGTGTCCATGTTAGGGGACACTATGTTCTGCTCATGGCCTACAGCGTTATAGTAAAATTCCTCAATGTTCTGCTCACCATCTGCATTGTTGTAGTAGAATTCCGTAGCAGAGTAATGGCCCGGTGTGGTGAAGCTGAAAGCGTTCGCAGTGAGGGTGTCCATGTAGGGGGGCACCATGTTCTGCACACCACTCGCACCGTTGTAGTAGAATTCCTCGATGTTCTGCTCGCCACCTGCACTGTTGTAATAGAATTCCGCAGCAGAGTACTGGTTTGGTGCGGCGAGGCTGAAAGCGTTCATGGCGAGGTCGTCGATGTTGGGGAAGAACGCCGTGTTGTGGTCGCCACCTCCACCGATGTGATGGAGATCCGCCGTAGCAAAGTAAGGGGCCACGTCGAAGTTGGGGAGCGCCGTGTTCCGGCCGCCCCCCGCACCGATGCGGTGCCAGCCTTGAGCGGAGTAAGGAACCGGTATCGCGTAGCTGTAGGGGTAGTTCGCGGCGAGCGCGTCGCCGCCGGCGAACACCGTGGTCCGGTCGCCGGCGCCGCCCACACCGGTGTGGTGCTGGCGCAAGCTCAAGCTTGGCCCGATGCTATAGGAGGCGTCGCCGCCGCCGTTGGTTGTCGTCTCGGTGAACGCCGTGTTCATCGCGCCGCCGCCCGCACCGACGTGGCGCAACAAGCTCGCCGCCGGCGCCATGCGGTAGGGATTAGCGGCGTAGGGGTAGCAGCTTGCACTACCTGCAGCGAGGATGCCGCGACGGTGGTGGTCGGCGGCGAGGCGGCGGCAGCGCCCTGGCTGATAGGTCTCCATGGATCTCGACTCGATACGGCGGCGCTCCGATCCTGTACACTGTAGCGGTGATGTTGTCGTGAGCCCGGGCCTTTGGAGATTTTGGAGATAAAGAAGCCTAAATGAAATGGTGCGTTCTTCTTCTTGCTGGAGGATTTCGTAGTCGTAGCTAGAATTGCTGACGTGGCATCCCAAACATGCTGCAGCTGCTTTTTGCCTGTCCTACTGGCGAAGGGCGAGAAGGATGCTGATTGGCTCAAGTTTTTTTTTTGTTTAGTTTAAAACCTCCCCTGGGTGGGGCCCACCAACAAGAGCCGTGTTGAGCAGGGTTAGGGCTTTTGCGCAGGGGAGGCAGGAATGGGAGTAGTTGGGGTTGGGGTTCTCGAACTCGAGCACAGCAGGTGGTGGTGGTGTGTGTTGAGTTGGGTGGAATGGAATCTCACCCCCCACCCCTCGTCGTTGCTGTCCATTCGATCGATCTGCATGCCACACAATTTCGCATTTCTTTATCAATTATCATTGACTGGTTCTTGGTTGATTAATTTGTATATTAGTATATGGCACCAATTGTTTATTGGAGTACTACGGGATAGCTGATTCAGACTGAGCTATCTATCTATCTCTCATCTGTTTGACGATATGTCTCTATGGTTGTCAAGCAGATGGAAGATGCAGCAGTGTGGTGGTATTTGAGCCTCTCCAACCATGGCCACCTCCTTTTCAAGCCAAGTGCAAAGGTTCAATTGTTGAGCAGCAATCTTTACTATGGCCTGATCCATGGTTTACTCAAGGCAGTGGAAGCGTGGTGGTGAAGATCTCACAGTATGGGCCATCTCTTCCTGGAGCCATTTGCAAAGGTGACAGTGCTGAGCATCAACTTGAACCCTGTCCTGATCCACGAACAGTACAAGGCAGCAGAAGTGTGCTGGTCAAACTCTTTCAATCATGGCCACCTTCTCTTCAAACTAAAAGTAAGGAATTGATGTTTTTGACATTGACAGAGATCACTTCCTGGAAGACATGGCCACCACCTGATTTATGGATCTTGAGATTATTTTCACCTCATGTGCATTATTGTGGCGGTTTGACTAATGGGTTGGAAGTAATGCTGCAACCAAAACTATTGCTACTGTCATTTGTCAATTCTTGGGGAGAACTATGGGAAAGGCTGCAACAGTTACTAGTTAAATCTGAGTTTATTCTTCAGTGGAATCAAAGTGGGAAGACAAATGAGTGCTGTTTACAGAGAGAGCAGCTGCAACTGGGAGTTGTCAATTTCGGTTCCAACTACCTTCTTGATCATCCAACTGGAGACATAAGTGACATTGATTTGCTTGTGCAATCTTGGGCGAAGATAAATCCAAGCTGCATCTTGTACCTGGGTTTATGCAAAACCAGGCAGGTTCTATATGGGAATGAAAACTCATTTATTCAACAAGTTCCGAGTATGTTACAATTCAACTTTCTAGCAAGTTCTGTTTGGTGCAAGCATTTTCAAAGGAGATCAGATATTGCGGATGTTTCAGCTGCCAATGGAACACACTTTCAAGCCTTGCTAAAGAAACAATCTAATTGGGTCATTGTGATGCAATTATTTATTTATCAGTTCAGTGCAACTTGGGTAGTGTCAGTTTATTGTGAACAATCTAGCACAATACTTGATGCAATGGATCTCTCCGTGGAGTTTTGGATGAGTATATATCTTGCTAGAGCACTTTGTGAATCAAATCAAATATTCTTCAGCCACATCATCACCACTGAATTGCATGGAACCTTGCTATCTGTTGAGAGATTCTGGAGTACAATTCATCTTGGACTCATCAAAACTTTAGTTCTACCTGACTGTAAGGTGCAAAACATGAATGGTTTTATGCTGGTTGGTTTTGAACTGCTGTTCCTGAGCTGCAATGAGGTACTGGGCTGGTTTTTGTGTAGATGAGAGGATCAAAAGCATATACTCTATATGGTTCCAGTTGAAATATCACTTGGTTTGCATTGGAGTTCTGTCAGAATGGTGAGCATCATATTTAGACACATGATATTGTTCTTCAGTTGCACCAGAAGAGTTCCAATGATCTGGGATCCCGGCGGCTCTATGACTCTGTTGCATTGGCTTGAGGGCAAGCCGAAACTCAAGGGGGAAAGAATGTCACGATATGGGCCTAACGAGTGAGCTCTTGGGCTGAAGCAAACCTTGGCCCACTCAGCTAGGAAGTTGACTACTATAAAAGCAGCAGCCACACACGCTGGAAGGGGATCGATGAACAGAAATATAATCTGGCTTTGCCATGGCTCTCTTCCTCCTCCAACTCTGCCTCCCCTAATTTCTATTTCTCTAATCCTAGTCTCATGCTTCTGCCTTCTCTATGTTGCTCTTCCCAATCCCTGATTCTACTCTCTTGATTGTATCCCTGGGCACTTGTATTCTTGAGTGGATTTGCAATATATTGGTGGCACTGTGTGTGAGAGATTTGGTGTGATTGTGTTGGTTCGTGACAGATCGGGGCGACGTGGGGGTGGGAGGAGAGAGCGCCGCCCAACCCGAGACGGTGGAGGACGCCGGCGGCGAGGGCATCATGGCGGGCGCCGCCGCCGCCGCCGCCAAGGGTTCCAGGTCAGCTTCTCCAGTCTCCTCCTCTGTCCTCTGATTTCTTTCCGCAAGGTGGATATGCTTCTGTTCTTGCTGTTCTACCAGCAGCAAGTGTTATGTGCAACACAGGGTTGAGGTCTTGAGGAGCAAACAAGATCCAGATCCAGCGCCATCCATGGCTGTATCGGAAGAATTAATTAATCCTGGTTGGGATAAAATCTTCCCAAGCAAACAGAATTAGTCTAGGTTAAATTGAGGAGTTTAGCACTAGGTAATCTTAATACCATTGGATGGTCTCTCCTAGGACAGCAGCCATCCCAGCAAAAAGGAGTTTAGCAGGCAGTAGGCTAAAGAATTTGATGCAAACTCTCCAAAATGTGATCCTGGTAGTCGTTTGGAAGGGACAATATTTGACCATTTCAATCTTCTTGAATGTAGAAGGTTAGCATTTAGGAGGGAGCATCAACTAAAACAGAGCCTGAAAAATTATTTATGCTTCATAATTGTTATGTACTCCGGCCTTATTTAGGCTTCATATCTCATCTGTTAGTGTGATCCGAGAAAATTAGTGTGGCCACGCCTGAGTTTGCTATGTGTATAAACACTTCTTTGACACAATGCAGGTTTTGATATAGCATTTGATGAAGCTATACCAACATCAATTTGGTTCCTCAGCTCTTTCCCTGGTGTATCATTGTAGATCTAATTACAGAGCACAGTTCATAGCTGACACTGAGACCTGATTATAGCACAACATTTAAAATCTCTCCTGATGGCCGTTAAATTGTTATAATTTTTTCCCTGTGCATGATACTATTTTCTTCATTGCAGCTAAAGTTCATTTCTGATATGTTTTTGTTTCAGATATAAGCTGCATGGCAAGAAGAGCAAAGTTGACAATCAACCTCAAATTAAGGAAATCCACGATAAATGTAGGTCAGGAGAAAGTTGCAACACACTCTGGGTGGTTGCTTCCATACTGAGATTTTTTTTTATATGAAATAAGACCTCTTTGTATTTCTATGACAGGTGGAACAATTAATACATGTAAGACTAAGGCAGATACTAAACTTCATGGGGGGAAAAACTGCATATATCAAGGTCTGTTCTACAATCTACATAACATCTAAAGTTCTCTCCCCAAAAATGACAAAAGTACAAAATCTTCATTGTGTCCGTTTTTGAAACCTTTATTTTGAAGAAGTTTGATGGAACGGTGGGAGTGCCAATATTGAGATCCAAAAGGGTTCCACCATCAGAGGTATGCTTTGATTATTGATTGAATTATATTGTGGAAAACCAATGTTAGAAACTTAAAAGGCTCCATGACATAATATTTATTTTGATTGGCTGATAGGACTAAATGGCCAAGACAATATTTTTGAATTTCAAAACTTTTACATCCTTGATCCTGGATGTATCGAATACACCATGCGAAGGTAGATGGTCAAAGTTGTGCCTAACTGCCTATGACCCCTCGCTGGTAACCTCAATGCACTTTCAGTAATTTTACTGTACAAAATGAAGTGAATATCTTTTGCTTAACTTATAGCATACTCCCTCTGTCAAAAAAAAAAAATCAACCTGACAATGTATCTGGACATAGGGTATGTTCAGATACATTGTCCTATAAGAGGTTACATCCCTTTATAGGTTGATTATTTTTTTGGGACGGAGGGAGTATATGGTATCTCTAAGAGTAGCTAGTTTATCATTGACGTTTATGCCTTACGTACCAGTGCTTTTTTACTGCCTCTTACAGAGAGCAGTGCGCATCAACTGTATTTGTCCCTTTTTGCTGACCTTTGGCACTCTTTGGTGTTCTACTTGAGGGATGCAGTTAGCATGATACTCCTGATATAAGGTAGAGAAAGGGTTCTAGGTTCATAATTTAAAACATGGGTAAATTATTTAAATTTAAGGTGAAACCATTCTACTTTAGAATTTTCAATATGCAGAGGGATTAAAGCCAATCCCTTTTTGGAACTTTCAATTCATTTAACTGTTCATCCAAAGGGGCTGTGCCAAATACACATGCCCAAGCAAATGCTTAGAGATTTGGATAACCTGAAAGCAAAGGAGAATCTTTCATTTTCACATCAATTAAGATTGAAACCAATGGACATGCAAGGATGGTTGAATTTTGGGGCACTTTTTTCATGCACATTGTTCATTTGTTTCTTTTGAATGCGTTATTGCAGGAGGATTCAGATGCGATGGAGTCGTAATACATCAAGAGAATCGTTTGTTGTCCTTGTGGCAGAATTCGCAAGTCAAGGCTAACCATATAATGCTTATTTGTTCTGGTTTTTAAGAGCCTGTTCTTTATGGTGCAAACTTCAAAAAAAAAAAAAAAAAAAAAAAACTTTGCCTCAAAAAGAACTTCAGAAAATGCATCTCCAACTTCAATGGTCAAGCTAAGAAGCTAGGAGCTAGAGGTTGGAGCCGTGCCAAAGAGTCCTAACTTTCGTTGGGCCTGGCTTATGATACAAGATTAACATGATTTTATCTGGTTCATTTATTTGATGTATTTTTTGGTGTGGTTCTTGTTGGAAAAAGAGATGAACCGCAGAGTGCCTTGTTCTCTCGCAGTACTTTGTGGTAGCTGAGAACAGTACTGAGTACGACTGCTGATTACTTAATTGGATGCTGACAGCACTTGGTTATTCTCTTGGTTTGCACTAATATGAATGTTTTTCTTTGGACGTTTTTGGGCAGATGATGGACATTGGTGGTGAAGGAGATCCGTAGGTGCAAGATGAGGACCATATGAATTTGGTGAGACAGTTTTAGCTTTATCATCTTAGCATCAGTCAAGTCTACAGAGTGGAGTTGAGGTGGTGATTGATGTTTGACCATCAAGCAGGTGGTGCTTTTCGCAACTTCACCTGACCTTTTTTTTTTGTCCAATTGCTGAGTGAAAACATATGTGATGTCTCAAGTCTCTCTACCAATGCCAGCTTTCAATCCAGAACTTGAACATGAATTGCAAAACTGTAAATGAATTTGCTAGGAATTTACCATTTCAAGAAATCTTGGAGTATTAACGTGCACAAATTGCGGAGTAGCCAACTTCCATATCATTCCTTGAATAAGAAACACACTAGTAAACAACTAACGATGATTCCTTTTGCTTTCATGTGGTAACAGCAACAACGACATACAGGTTTTTTATTTTACAGCTTCTTTCAGGGTGTTCGACCAGGAATGACATTGCAAAACTGAAGTCACCATCATGATCATACAACAGGTCGGTTTCACAATCCCAATATGCAAAAGCTAAACAGGTCATGAAAGAGGACCAAGAGTCCAAGATTACAAGCACAATTACAGAAAGGCCCTTTCTTGAGCCTATATTTGCACTTGGACTCAGTCAACACGTGCCACGTGAGCTTGAAACGAACCAAAGCGTGCAGATGAGCGGCGTCACATGAGCTTCAAAAAAATTGCTCCATTTGTTGGTCAGGAAAGGATTTTCACGAAATAAACAGAAAACAATTTTGACCAACAAATTCCCTTTTCCGTTTATATATAAATAAGTCTTATAACTTGTATGAAAGTATTTGTAACGAAACACTTTGTATATTATTTTTATAAAAAAAATTCTTAAAAATAACTAAGGCCAAATAGGTTGACTACATACACTTTTCTTTGGAAAAAAAGAACTTTTTTGGCTCGAGGATGTACAAATATCCAAGTTAACGGTTTCACTGATGATTTCAAATTAAAGAACAACGACATATGAAAACGACATATGAAAGAGACAAGAGGTTATCACATTTAGTTATCCCCTAGGTTGGCCAAGTAATGTGTCCAACCGACAAGGAAAATGACATGAAGCCTCGAAAATCAATAGATTTCGTGTCGTCATGGTGATTGGACTGTCAGCTGTAGCTTGCAACCAATTGGCCGTGTTTAGTTGTTTTGGCAAAAAAAAAATTTTAATGTATACGGACACACATTTGACAGGGGCGAATCTAGTGTGGGACATGAGGGTACAGCTGTACCCCAAAAAATTTGACAAATAATCTTTGGATTAATAGGTATATTACCTGTATATATATCATTAGTTGGGGCAAAACAGCTATTCTTTAGCCTAAAATTACAATACAACTCATAGAAAACGGCTCAGGCAGACCAACACAAGCTCCTCAAGCTCATCGATCTCGTCTCATGACCTTGAATCTCTGGTTTGTATATGGGGCTTACAACCAGAATACCGAGATATCGTATGCCTTCCTATGGTTTGGAACAACCAACCAATTGCAGCCGTGTGCAGGCGCTGCTCGTGGTCACGGAGAGAAGCCAAGAACAAGCAGCTGATCGACAAGCCGCTGCACTGGAGAAGCAACCTCATGGCTCAATGGATTGAATGTGTTCGTATCATATATTTTTTTAGGCTCCCAACTATTCTTCCTGTAGTTCATGTTTGATTCAATTGATGGTTGCTTTTAGGAAATTTGATTAATGTGCATATCTGAATTTATATGGTAGAGGAGTCAAAAAGAGTTAGATGGTAGTGCAAAAATCTTTATGGAGTGTTTGGGATGAAAACATAGTATCTCTTCTCCAAGATTTAATTTTTCTTTAGCTATTCTTTTCACGAACGCGCAAATCTTTAGCTATTTTGCAATGTTTCTATTTTTATTTGTTGTAGCAAGAAAAACTTGCTCATTACTTTTCCTACTACTAAGCAGTTTCTTTATGGAACAACGATTTGATAACTTTGTACCCCCATCTTCAAAATCTTGCGTCCACCACTGACATTTGAAGTATTAAACGTAGACTAATAACAAAACAAATTACAGATTCCGTGTGTAAACCGCGAGACGAATCTATTTAAGCCTAATTAATCCATCATTAGCAAATGTTTATTGTAGCACTACATTGTTAAATCATGGCGTAATTAGGCTTAAAAGATTCGTCTTGCAATTTATATGCAAACTGTGCAACTGGTTTTTTTCATCCACATTTAATGCTCCATGCATGTGTCCAAACAACCTACTTTTTTTTTTTTGAAGGGAGCACATCCTACTTTTTATGAGCCCCTCCAAAATATGTATATAGTTGTGCTGAAAAAAAGCATCGTTTGGCTGCAACCAATTTTATTTAAATATTTGAGATTTTATTTTAAAAGCTTGATGTTATTAACAGAATGTCTGATTCGAATTAAAAGTAAGTGTGACCCATAGGTGGAGGGTTTCTGAGACTTTTAGGTTGGAAATGGAGAGTCACGTAATAGTAGTAGAATTTCTTCTTTTTTTTTTGTAAATTTGAAGTTCCAATTTCTGAAGCTAGAAGAATTTTAATTCCAAAGATCGATTTCTTGTCGTTTTTTTCTTATGTTCAATTTGTTGTCGTTGTTGCCTGAACTGGTCAGCTTGCAACCAATCATATATCCTTTCTGAAGTGAAGTGCATCTCTTTAGGGTGTGTTTGGTTGCCCATATTCCCCTAGCCTGGCTCATTTCTCGCATCCAGGCTGAGTTTGACCTTGCTAAGAGTATACATATGCAGTTGTTTGGTTGGTTGCATTGGTCTAGCCAGGCTAGCATGAGATTTTGTTTGGTTACTTGTATGAGAGATACGGTTTGAAAGGGATTTTGTTTGTTTGGTTGCATGGATGTGAGTGTTGTTTACCTCTTCATTTAGTTGGGTGAGGTTACCTCTACAATATATATAACAAATAATAAGAGTATTTTGATTTAACCAATTGAATATTCACTTACATATGCGAATGATACTGCAAAATCACTCTATTATCTACATAAAATAAGTCGGCCAACTTTTCACACCGAATCAGTGGTACGAAAAAGAAGAAAAAGGTTATCTATCTATTATATTATTAAAGGAATAGAAAAATAAGCCTCCACGTTCGCTCTCATGGCCTAGAAATTCTCACATTAATCGGAGAAAAAGAAAAATCAGAGTCCATGTAGAAATACAATTTAGAAAATAGTTGAAATTTGGAATTAAAAAAAATAAGAAATATTAGAAGAGGAGACTAGAGTCCATATAGAAATACAATTTAGAAATAGTTGAAATTCGGAATTAAAAAATAAGGAATATTAGAAGATGAGACTAGAGTCCATATAGAAATACAATTAGGAAATAACTGAAATTCGGAATTAAAAAAATAAGGAATATTAGAAGTAGAGTATAGAATCCATATAGAAATACAATTAGGAAATAACTGAAATTCAGAATTAAAAATAAGTAATATTAGAAGTAGAGTATAGAATCCATATAGAAAAAAAATTAGGAAATAACTTAAATTCGTAATTAAAAATAAGGAATATTAGAAGTAGAGTATAGAGTCCATATAGAAATACAATTAGGAAATAACTGAAATTCGGAATTAAAAATAAGGAATATTAGAAGTAGAGCATAGAGTCCGTATAGAAATACAATTAGGAAATAACTGAAATTCGAAGTTAAAAATAAGGAATATTAGAAGTAGAGCATAGAGTCCGTATAGAAATACAATTAGGAAATAACTGAAATTCGAAGTTAAAAATAAGGAATATTAGAAGTAGAGCATAGAGTCCGTATAGAAATACAATTAGAAAATAACTGAAATTCGAAATTAAAAATAAGGAATATTAGAAGTAGAGTATAGAGTCTATATAGAAATACAATTAGGAAATAATAGAAATTTAGAATTAAAAATAAGGAATATTAGAAGTAGAGTATAGAGTCCATATAGAAATACAATTAAGAAAAAAATAGAAATTCGTAATTAAAAAATAAGGAATATTAAAGTAGAGTATAGAAATACAATTTACAAAAAATTCGGAATTAAAAAAAAGAATTATTAAAAGACGAGTCTAGAGTAGGAATATATATAATTTACAAATAACTAAAACTCGATATTAAAAATAATTAATATCTCACATTAATATAAAATACCATATGAATATTACACATTTGTAGTTTCGTAAAGTTATTGTAAAATTTAAAATTATGATGTTATTTTAATATATTTGAATAATATAATAAGAAAACATATATGTTATTACGTGAGAGAAAATATAATAATGCTAGCCGCGCAATCTGTGCGGGCCACCATGCTAGTTTTTCTTTAAGCTAGATGAACCAGTGGAACTAATTAATCTATTAGTAGTAATTCTGCATACATTGACTTCTCTGTTGCTGGAGTACTTGCTAGTGAGAAACGAAAGAAAAAGAAAACAGAAAACCCGGGGAGAAAAAAGAAACGAAAGAGAGAAAGGAAGGGGATCGGCGTTGCAGCCGTCGCTTCGTCGTCATCAACTCCCGTCCGCCCGCAGCCGCATGCATGCCCACCTGCCCGCCGCTCGCCGTTCCTCCACCCATCTTCCTGCGCTCCTCTCCATCCGCCGCTTGCCGCTCCTCTGCTCCAGATCTGACCGGCACAGAAGAAGGTGGGATACGACGGTGGCCGACGATTGAAGATGGGATACGATGGGAAGAGGAGGGATGCGGCAGCAAGGTGGATCCGCCGTCCTCGTCGCCGCGACCTCCGCTGAGCTCGTCACCGTCAAGCTTTTTGCCGCCTCACCACTAGTTGGATCTGGCAGTGCTCACACCATCAGCGGGGACGTGTGGGCAAGGCGGTGGCCGGATATTGAAGGTGGGAGACGGTGGGAAGAGGAGGGGGATGCAGCAGCAAGTTGGATTCGTCGGGCGCCACTCCCTCTAGCAGAGCTCGTCTTCGCCATGTCGATTGCTGGGGGAAAATGACGAGGAGCAAGGGGCGGAGTGGTGACCCCATCGCTTGCCCTTGCACACGCGGGTGCGGGGCGCTGCATGCGCGGATGCAGCGCGTTGCATCGTGCGGGCCTGGCCGAGTAGCGAAGCTCAACTTGAGCGTTTCTGCTCAGCCTGGCTGTGGGGGATTTTTTGCATCCGCTCGACCAGGCTGGGAGCGAGCTGCAGGCAACCAAACAGCGACCTACTGCATCCACGCGTGCGAGCCAGGTTTCATGCATGCAACCAAACACACCCTCGCCTGTAGGCTGTACTTCATACCAAAATAAAAACAATCCAGTAGTGAGTACAATCTAATACTCCGTCCTAAGACATTTTAGACGGATGGGACATCAAAATCTCCAGATTTTAGACGGATGGGACACTTCCTAATATAATAAATCTGAATTTGCTCTCTGTCCAGATTCATTGTACTAGAAAGTGTCTCATCCGTCCAAAATCTCTCATATTTTAGAACGAAGGGTGTAGTATAAGATGTGAAAATCTTTCCTAAATTGAAACATTAAATCTTTGCTTTGTTTTGGGGTTGAAAGCTTATTCCTTCCTTTCTTTTTAGCCCTAGCTCAGTCCGCTACCTCCCTCCACTCAACTTACATCTCTTTGGCCTAGTCCATAAGTGAAGCCACGGGACGTCTCCAACCTCTGCAACACAGTCTTGTCCTGTGCCCTACGATGCCGGAGCTGATCTTCCCCACCAAACCAGATTGATTCTTTCTCGTTCTTCCAAAATTAGTTGATAAGTCTGTATGTTGCTGTTTCCACAGCAGAGCAAAAAAGATTCATCATGCAAATAGTAACTTGAAATTTCCTAATGCTGGAGTACTTTAGTTGAATCATTGTTCCTCATGTGTTTCTTATTCAAGGAATGACATCACTGGTGGAGAAACCATCTTTGCTCGGTCCGGCAAAATCCACAATAGTCTCGGATCCAAAAAGAACCGGGAGTAAAGATTGTTTTTAGTCCCGGTTATAAAAATTTTGATCTTTAGTCCCGGTTGGTAACACCAATCGGGACTAAAGATCAAGAGGTTGATAGTACCAATCGGGACTAAAATTAAACACGTAGTATATAATCCCTATCCCTTATCCTCTCCTCCACAATTACAACTTAACAGATCGAATCTCACCCTCTCTCCTCAGATCTATCCTCTCTAACTCTCTTCTCCAACTCCTCCCCTTCCTCCTCTCCTCCCCCTTCTCTCCCCTTCCTCCTCCCCTTCCCGGCCGGCGGCGGGCGATGGGGCGGTGCCCGGCGGGGTCGCGCCCGGCGGAGGGCGGCGGGCGGCGGGCGGCGAGGCCGCGCCCGGCGGCCGGTGGGGCCGCGCCCGTCGTTCGTGGCGACTGGCGGTGGCAACGGCATTCTTTTTTTTTTAATTTGTGATGATTCACTGAGATGTATTTGACTGAGAAGTTACAAATTTGTGATTCATTGTTTGGATCTGTGATGTATTTGAGTAATTTCTTAGGATATTGTGATGTATTTGATTTGTGATGTATTTATTTGTGTGTATAAGTAACTTTGATTTGTGATGTAGATTTGAGATGTTACTTCGATTTGTGGATTGGGGGTTTGATTTGGGATATGTATCCCACTTGATTTGGGAGAAAATAAAAAAGAAAAAAAAAGAAAAAGGGGATCATCTCACTGCCGCAACCCTCTCTTTAGTCCCGGTTGGTGTACCGGGACTAAAGATCCCCTCTCTTTAGTCCCGGTTGGTGTTACTAACCGGGACTAAAGATCTATTTTTAGTCCCGGGTATTTGAACCGGGACTAAAGATAACCGGGACTACAGGGGGTTGCGAACCGTGACTAAAAAGTATTTCTCCACCAGTGCATGGAATCGTTCTATATTTGTACCCATTAATATTGGAGGATTACTCGAATTGGTAAATCCCTAACAAGATCATTTACAGTTGTTAAACATGTTCAGGTTGACCGGTTCTCACTGTAAGCTGGCATTTGTTGACACGTCTGTTTTTGAACATGTGAAACTGGGAAAGTACCACCTGCTTGATGGTCAAGCACTAATCAATACCTCAACTCTGAATAGTAGACTGATGCTACAAAGATATAGCTGAAACTATCTCATCAAATTCTTATGGTCAGCACTAGTGCTAACTTTGTGTAATTATTGTCTCATCATCATCTTGTCCCTGGCTATCCAAAATCATAGCGACTGCTTGGGGTCACACAATCCCTTTCGATGAATAGAAAAATGAATTAAAAGCTCATCCCAAGGGATTGGCTCTAATACCTGCCTATAGAAAGTCCTAAACAGGAATACATTCACCTTACATTTAAGTAAGAAATAATTTTATCCATCTGTTAAATTAAGAACCTAGACCCTTTCTCTACCTTATATCAGGAATCATATGACTATGAGTAGGAACACATGTAGTTATAGACCACTTATCTAAGATGTCCGAATGCATCCCCCAGCAAAACATCTAAAGAATGCCACGGTTAGCAAAAAGGAATAGGAAATTATAGGTTCCACATACAGATATTGATGCGCACTGCTCTCTGTAATAGGCAGTAAAAATACTGGTACATAAAGCATATCTCCAGTTCACAATGAAGTCAATGATAAACCGCGATCAATAAAGTAACTACACATAGAGATTCCATTTGTGCCTGAATTTAGAAAAGGTAATTCACTTCATTTGCTATATTTTAAGGTACAATTCCTGGTGGTGCAGAGGTTACCATGAGGGGTGATTGTAGGATCGAATCACAAGAACTAAGCCAACCAGAGGGGGGTTGAATGGTTGGTATACCCAAAAACCGAAAACTTTTAGCGGAAATAAAAGTTACCCTCGAAATCGACGGAAGTCGGTCTGACCGAGATTGATCTGCTGGTCTGACCGAGTGGATGCCGCTGGTCTGACCGTGTAATGCTCCGCTTTTCGTGAGACGTTAAAAAACTAATTCGGCAAAATCCTAAATGCGAAAATTTTCGTTCTCTGTGTGAGAGTCTAAGTTGTGCCAAGGATCCCAATTTAATCCCGTTGTTCCCTCTCATCGAAATCAAAAATCCTCCCCCTCATCCAAATTCCTCTTCCGATTCGAGTCTCTGAAATCAAATTCTGAAATTCAAATCCTTCCTTTGAATCCTCGCCAAATACTTCTACGAATCCAGAATTATTCAAATCCCGCCTCGAATCCTTTCCTAGACTCCACCCTATGTTCCCGAGAACAAATATCCAAGTATTCCTTTTGAATCCTTACCATGACTTCTCCTTGAGTTTCCCCTGATATATCCCTAAACCCTCGAGTTTGAATATCAAATTTGAATTCGAATCCAAACCCTAAATCTCTCCAATTCTATCCAAATCAGTTTTCTCTGTAAAAGTCTACTTTACCTCCCTATGTTTTTGGATGGACCGACTCTCCTCCCCGGCCCATCTCCCCTCCCAGCCCATCATCTCCCCCCCCTCGCACGTGCGTTGCACGCATGCGAGCCGAGAGAGAGAGAGAGCCGTCGCTCGCTCTCTCTGTCTCTCTCGCTCTCGCTGTTTCTCCCTCTCTCTCTCTCTCGATGTCTCTCTCTCGCGCCGACGCCGCTTCCCGCCGTCGCCGCCCAAAACTCGCCACCGCCTTTGCTCTTTCCCGCGCTCGCGCGTGGCCGACCGGCCGGTCGTTGCTGCCGTCAGCCCTGCCGCGCCTGCGCCGCGCAACCGCCCGGTCGCCGCCGCCGTTAGCGCCTGCGTCATGCTGCCGCTCGGCCCCGCTGCCTGCCGCAAGCTCTGCAGCGCGTGCCCAAGCCGCTCCACCCGCGTCCATCCAAATCCCGAAGGCAGAGCACTCCCTCTCCCACCTCCTTTTTCCCAAACCGGCATGGTAAAGTCCCCCCTTTCCACCGTCCTCCCTTCTCTTTTTCCCTCCCAAGCAACGACGCCATGCCTCCGCTCCTTGGCCGCTAGCGCTCGGAGGCAGAGACACAGACGCCAGCGCCAGCTCGCCGCCCCCACCTTGACCGCGCCAGCCCGCGCTAATCCTCCCGCTCCCGCGGTTCGATTTTCCGCCGCTCGATCCACCGCCTTCGCCGCCCAACGCATCCACACCGTCGCCGCCTTCGCTTTGCCCACGAAACCGCCGCTGCCGCCCGTGAACACCAGCCGAGCTCCCTTGACCGCCAATGTCGGTTTCCCTCCTCCAAACCGACCTCTCCTCCTCGCCTATAAAGCCCGCGCCCTCCCCTCTCACTCTCCGCGCCGTGCCGCCCCGCCGTCACGTCTGCCTCGCCGCGACTCCATCCGCCCCGCCGTTCCCGCTCATGGGTGAGCTCCCCGCCCAAATCCTCTCATCTATATCCTCTAGCGACTCCTAAACAGCACTGGGGCATGGTAGTTTGTGCGTTCGTCCTCCAAATCGCGCCCTTGCCGGTGCCTTGCTCCCGCCGCCGCCGTGCGCAGTCGCGCGCCGCCGCCGGTCGGTCCCGTGCCGAATCCCCTCGCCGCCACCCACCTTGAGCTCCAATGAACCACCCCAAACCGCCAATTCCGCCGCCGGCCTCCTCTTTTGCTCCCGCGCCATGCCACCCATCCCGCCGCCGCACGGCCGCCGTCGCCGGCCTCCGTCGCGCCTCTCTCCCATATCCGAGCCGGTGGATGGAACCTCCGTGACCCCCTCTCGCTTCCGGTGCCCGCCGCTCGCTCCGGATTGCCACCGTTCGCCGGATTCCGCCGCGCGCCGTGAGCCGTCCGATCTCCGGCCCGGCTCCTCTCCTCTCTCTCTCCCGTGCCAACGTGGCCGCCACCCTGGCCCGCCGGCCCAGCTTGACCGGGTCAAGCAGCGACCGGTCAGCGTCGCCCGCGCGCGCAGGCCTGGCTCGGCTCGGCCACGCCCACCCGGCCGTGGGCCGCCCAACCCGAGCCGGCCCATCTCCTCTCTCTCTCTCTCTCTCGCTAGCTGATGGGCCTCACCTCTCTCCTCGCTCCTTGGAACAAAGTCTATGTTGCGTCTCTCTTCCAAACCAGCTGCCGTGGAACAAAGTCTAACTTTGCTCCCTCG
Organism: Oryza sativa Japonica Group; assembly: GCF_034140825.1. Taxonomy (NCBI): domain Eukaryota; kingdom Viridiplantae; phylum Streptophyta; class Magnoliopsida; order Poales; family Poaceae; genus Oryza; species Oryza sativa. The sequence goes on along the minus strand of NC_089044.1, from coordinate 15,521,048 downwards.
TCCTCCCCCTACCACATCCGCCACCCATTGGACCGCAGCCCATCTATCCTCTCTCACTCTCACTTCTTGTTGGCCCCACTTGTCAATGAGTCAAAGATATTCTTGAGAATATCTTTTCCAATACTCCACAAATATTTCTCTTTTCTATAAATTCAATAAATCATTTTTCCCTCTTTCAGAAATCAATTCCTTATTCCAAAATTCCATGAATCATTTTCCTTGGTCAGTGACTGTCAATAATATTCTTGAGAATATTATTTCCATAAATTCCGACAAAACATTTCCTTGTCCAGAAAATCCATTTAGACCTCCAAAATTCATATCCCTTGATCCGTAGCTCCGATCGACTCCGTTCCACTTCCAATAATTCCGTAAAATTGAGATCTGTTTAATGGCACTATTATTTAGTCTAAATAGGATCTTTCTTTTGGTCTTTTGTTTAGGTTTTCGATTGTTTGCGTATAGTTGCGGTTATCGGATTTTCGTCGATCATGGGATTTCTCGAAGATTCGTAAAGCTTCGTGAAGACCTTGAGAAAGACAAGTCACCCTTTGACCAATTGCTCCTATAATTGGAAAATCATTATTATTTTGTTTGCAACTGGCATTATTAGAATCACACACTTAACTTGCTTGGCCTCGGTTTGCGTGCCAAACCGACGGACCTACCCAGTAGTCGCACTAATTTCCGTAGGTCGTACTACCCTGATTCCTTGTCGCTCCACCCTTGTGGTACCTCGGTATTCGTGCTCTCTGAGCGCGTATACCAAATATCCCACATACACCGTTGTTTGTCGAAAACTTGGGAAATGGGTTTGTGAAGCCTTCAAAACCCGACATGTGGTGTCGGTGTGTTTGAAAATAAAATGAATTGTGAAAACTCGCGATGCGGGGGTTGTGCCTATGTGGCACTGTCCTGTATTCGCATATAAGGACCGATTCCTGTGGGAAACTCATCGAACATAATCAAAGTGCAACCACAAGGTGGAATGGGACACCCTGGCTAAGTAACTAGTCGATTCAGGGAAGCCTCGCATGCCAATAGTTGGGAACGCCGGGGCGGGGTCGGACAAACCGGGTTCTTAGTAAGGCAAGGACGAGAAGCTTGCTCACTTACCGATCAAGGTGGTTGGAGTTTGATTTGTGAACGCCTAAAAAGGCCTATGTTTATGTGAGGATTTGATCCTTCTATGTGGCATGAGGTAACCCTGGGTCGGCTTGGGAAAGGCTTTGTTGCGAACCTCCGATACCGACGGGTGTTCGGAATAAGTTCGTATCTTGTGGGTAAAGTGTACCCCTCTGCAGAGGTTAACTAACTGTTCGAACAGCCGTGCCCACGGTCATGGGCGGATGTGAGGTGGTTCCCGTTGCGTAGATTTGTTTGCCTGTGCTTTGTGAAAAGTTGTTGTGGTGTGGGAATCGTAACCAGAATCAGCCTATGTGACAGATGGATGACCTGAGTGGTCAGAAACGAATCTGTGTGATTCGGGATGTCTGAGGGCATCATAGACTAGGCTTCCCGAGTAGAAGCGGATTGTTGTGCTGCTGGGCAGCTGGACTCTGGGAGTCCGAGAAAATGAAAAAGGCTCTGGGAGCCGATTAATCAAGTGGAATGGCTCTGGGAGCCGAGAAGTAATGATCTGACCCGGGAGGTCGGTACATTACCAAATGAGCTGTTGAAAAACATCTCTTAAGGTCGAAACGAGACGTAAGTCTCTTTTCGGCCCAAACTTAGAAAGAAATAAATCACTTAGTGATTTCAAAATATCTTCAAATAAAAGATTTGCAAAACAACCTTGCCTCTCTTCCAAGCTTGCATTAAACACCTAAGTTCCCGTGACTTGCTGAGTACGAAAGTACTCACCCTTGCTCTATATAAATATATATATAGTTCCTCCGCCCTGAAGAGAAGATAAAGTGAAGTGAAGATTAGGGTTTCGTCCTGGTTCCCAGCCGTCGCCTGTGGTGTTGGGTGTTAGACCGTTGGTTCCGCTGCTGCTGCTGCTGTTGGTGTTTCCTCGTCCGCGTCGTCGGTTGTATTCTCGGGCTGTCTGAGCTGCAACCTAAGTTAAGGTAAATAAGTCCTCTATTTATTTTAAGGATTGCTATGATTCATATTTGTCACCGTGGGTACCAGCACTATGTCCTGGGACTGGTACCGAGATCGCGGTTTCGTAGGAAGCGGTTCGCGCTGTTTTCCCTACGACACGCTCCTATCAGGTGCCGTTGTACGGCGGTATCAGATTGGGGTGTGACAGACCGGTGTTGAATCTCCGGTCTGACCGCCGAGATTGCCTGCCGCGCCTGTCGCCGCCGCCGGTCTGACCGCCGTGCTCCCACCGGTCTGACCGCCGGTAGATCGCCGGTTAGACCGCCGAAACTCGATGAAACACAAATCGAAGAACTCTTAAAGTACATGACGACTTTATTGATTCTCTCTGTGTTTTCAAAGTGCACCAACATCACTCCTTACAAAAATCTCGACTAAACTCGAAACCCTAACTCAAAACTCAACTCTATTGCTCTCAAAAGCGATACCGGGAGGCCTCACGCTCCCCTTCTATTTATACATGAGGTAGGCAGCCTAAAGCCACGAACCAAACTCATACTAGGAGTTCTAAACACCTTAGGAAATCCTCTAGTACAAGAAAGAAACTTTACATAACCAATCGTACCAAATTTAGACTCCTTCCAAATTCGACTCCGCATCCCATACGCACACAATAACTCCATCGTATGCCATATGGAATCTCCATCAACCATGTGCATCAACTCTAGCCTAAGTATCCCACATGATCTCTGACCACCATGGACGTCATCTTATCCCCAAGCCGACTCCCGGTCCATCACCGCAAATACTCTCCCGAGACATCGAGTCACCTACACATGAAATAAACAAAGAAACTATATTCCGAGACCAAGCTATCTCCAACTTGACATCGAGTCATCTAGAAGTCATAATCATAAAATAAATTCGGATATCCAAATAAACAACTCAAAACCGAAACCGACACAGTGTCGGCCGGTCAGACCGTGGGCTGCGCCGGTCTGACCGCGCATTACACGCCGGTCTGACCGGCACACACTACCCGGTCTGACCGGTCACATAAAATGACGATCCTGCGATTCACCTGTAAAATCCAATCATCTCAAAAACCACTTCGTGAATAGATTCTAAATAACAAAACCAATAATCTCCAATGTCCAATTGTTCATCACAGAATAATAATCAAAAACACTTTGATTTTACAGTGATAGCCTGATCGTCTACTTTAGCATGGTGTATTTTGCTCCCTCTAAGGTCTGTTAATTACCTTGGAGATTTGAGAAAGACCATTATCCCTCAGGGATGATGATGTTATACAGAGTCCTCATGAGCCACATGGGCCTACAAGATATGTGCTTGAATGTTTGATATACTTAACACCCCCCTTCAAACTCAAGGTGGAAGGGGAGGATCTGAAGCATTGGTTTGAGTAAATGAAGGAAGCCGATGATGCTCTCGAGTTTGCGATTTAGTGAAAAAAAAAACTGCTACTTGCAATTCTAAGGGAATACTGAAGAGCAATTGTTTTCTGATGGCAATGAGACCGGGTAAAGGAGGCATCAACACCAATATGCTTTGTAAGTTCATGTTTCAAGGGATCATTGACCATAGAAGAGGTGTGGGGGCATAACAGGAAACATTGTCTTATCCATTTAGTCTTATTCTTATCAGATAGTAGTGTATTATGCCATAGTGCTTTTTAGAAAATGTATTGGTTATCCCAAAGATCAACTGAATCAATAATCAATGGCATACCTCTTATTGTGGAGCCCTTCTGGATCTGAATATTGCATTCCCACTGATTCTTCAGGCTTCTTCAAAAAGACCTTGAACAACTTAGTTGGGTCTGCAAAGCTTGACCTAACGAAGATTTTGTACCTTCTATTTTTGGATAGAGATCGACTTTGAATGTTATGTAGAAAAGTTGGAATATGCATTAGTATCTGTCTTACATGTATTAATTGATCCACCAGCCACAGAATTGCAAAGAGTGTTATTTCATCTCTAAAATACTCAGCATGGAAGCAACTGGAGAGACCTATAGCAATTTTCTCTTGATTCACATTTATCATGAGTTTCCTTCAAGGTAAATTGCCAACTTTGCTCTTCTTACAGTGCAGCTTATACCTGAAGGAAAAACATACCACCTATGAATTTGAGCTGCAATTAGAAAAAAAATCATGTGTACAGGGAAAAGATTAACAATTCAACGGCCATGAGATAGAAAGATTTTAAACCTTGTGCAATCAGTAATCAAGTCCTATTTTCAGCTATGATGTGCCCAATAATTAGATCAACAATCAAAAGAAGAACTAGGCAACGTGATGTTTTGTACATCTTCATCAAATGATACATTATAACAGATTATGCCATGGACAAACTCGAGCCATACAGTAATTTTCTTGGATCATACTAACAAATGAGATGAAGTGTAAATAAGACTAGAGTGCATCACAATTAATACGAAAAAGGACCAAAAGAATTTAGGTGATGCTTCGTCCTAACTGTTAAATTTTCACTTCATTAAACCTAAGGATATTCAAGTTGAATCGTTTTCATATATAACTTTTTTTTTTGGATAAAGGGCAGGGCCCTTGATTTTATTGAGAGCGAGTTTGGGATATAGAAGTTTGAGGGCTGGGGACAACAGCTAAACATGAAGGAAACAAAAGACTAACATATCTAAGTTTTGCAAACGAAGGAAACATCAACAGGGCCTAACAGGGGAACAAAAACACTGATTCAATCGCCATTTTGTTTCTGGTTTGCCAAAGACCCCAAACAGAAGACAATCCACACCCTAAAGAAAGTAAGTCTTTTCTATTGTTCGCAGATCAGTCGCAAATAGTCTCTCAAAAAACAGGGCCCAGAAAAATTTAGCCTGGTGTTATGCAAATGGAGAACAGAAACTATACTATATGAGCAATTCTATGGTTCTTGAGGAGGTACCGTGAGGTATCAAAATTTTAGTGTAAAATTTGGTACCTCATAGTATCTAGATACCAAGAGATACCAAATTTACAATAGAAAAAATGGTACCTCATAGTATCTCCTCAAGGACTATAAAATTGCTCATACTGTATATAGAGATGTTCAGTAGTGTAGCAGCATGAACATTATTACATCAGCTACATCAAACTGCAATCTTATGTCCTAACATCACGGTTACCATTGAATTAAAAGTAGTCGTCTAACACCACTAGCATAATTGTATGAAAAGAAAAAAAAAAGGAGGAGGAGGATATCATATTCGTATTAAAGAAAAATTGATTGACAGTTTCCAGCCCTAGTTCTTGCTGCTCACCATGAATTGATGAAGAAGAGCTGCTGGTAGAACAGAAACGTTGCCTCCAGCCTTCCCCCGCCTTCCTTGCGGGCATAACCATGGGATTGGAGTCTCCATCCATCCCGCCATGCTCTCTACGCGCCGACGACCTCCCCGCTGCATCACCTCACCGCCGGCGTCCTCCCCCCCCCCCCCCCCCCCCCCTAGCGGCGCCGCGCTCTCCAGCCCATCCATCCCCCGTCGCTCCTCGTCCCCAATCTTCCCACTGCGCTGCGCATCTGCTTCGCAATCATTGACTTATAGTCGCACCGATAGTCTAAATCATATTAGTAACTTATAATAAACAATTGACTATAGATGAAGAACAAGTCAATGAAAAACACGCAAATTGGACACAAACGATGTGAGAGAAATTCCACCGAACTCGAACCTGCTCGTTGCTCCATCGGACCGCGGTTTGAACACGTTCGCTTCCAGCGATTAACTACCACTGTGGAGAATCCTGCGCACTAGTATACCGGCTCAAAGCCTCGAACTCTTGGGTTGGTGGGGCCGTATTGGTTTAAATTTATAAAAACTTGACGGTATTATTACAGCCAATCCGGAATCAGCCGCGACCTCCAGTGTTGGCATGCCACGTCAGCAGTTGCCACTGCAGATCATTAGAGTTTAGGGGCACATTTGTCCTAAGCTAAAACAACAATTCTATCTAAGCGCGAGAGGACAGGGGATTCGCCTCAAAATCATACTACCACATTAGACAAAAGCACATTTCGTAGAGGTGTCTCTCTCTCTCACTGTCGACCCTCGGGTTCCTGACGTCGCAAAGGCGTCACTAAGCTCCACCGGCGGCAGGCAGCATGGACACCTTGAACCACATCGGCGCCGGCGACAAGCTCTACGGCGACAACGGCACCCTCGCAGTGGTCTTGCACCACGGCGGAGCGAGCTGCAAGAAGAACAGCTCCATCCCCCAGACGGGGACCTTGAGCCACATCGGCGCGGGCAGCGGAGTGAGCTCTGATGAGAGCATGCTCTACGACGCTGTCATCGCCAAGCCGGGTGCGGGCTCCGGCGACGAGCTCTATGGCGACAACAGCGCCCTCGCAGTGGTCTTGCACCATGGTGGAGCGAGCTGCAAGAAGAACAGCTCGATCCCCCAGACGGCGACCTTGAGCCACATCGGTGCGGGCAGCGGAGTGAGCTCTGATGAGAGCATGCTCTACGATGCTGTCATCGCCAAGCCGGGTGCGGGCTTGGACGACGAGCTCTACCACGACAACGGCACCCTCGCAGTGGTTCTGCACCACATCGGAGCAGGCCACGAGAAAAACAAGGCGTACGACGTTATTGACCACACCGCAACCATAAACCACATCGGCGCGGACGGCAAGGATAGCATGGTCAATGATCACGTTGGTGCTGGCGGTGACCAGAACAAGGTGTTCGACAACATTGGTGCACTTGGCATGCCAGCAGCACAACAAGCTCCACCGTCGACAGGCAAAGTGAACCATTATCAGTCCAGCGACCACCTCGGCAACAACTACCATCACGATGAATCGTCCGTCCGGCAACTTCTACACACCCGAGGCCGCCTCTGCACTAGGCCAGGCCGCATCCTCGTCCCTGGTGGCCGCGGCGCCCATCTCTATGCCGCACCGAGCTACACACTCGCAGCGGCCGATCAAATCCACAACCTCCAACTCTTCGGCGTGAACAACTTCGCTGCCACAGGCATCATCGACTACTTCGGCGCTGGCGCTGATGATCTCGGCACTGCGTCGTCCGTGTTCGACGCTGCGGACGACATCACGCTCGCGCACTACCTCGCCATGGCCACCGTGCAGAGCGTGTGGCAGGAGAATTGCATGGAGCAATTCAAGCTCGTGCTGGAAGCGCTTCATCAACCTCATCGCAACCTCTACATCGCCGTCGACATGGAGTTCACAGCGGACGCCGCCACCAACATGAGCCATAGGCCAGTAACCTCCACCAGCTGCTACCAACACGTGCGTAGGTACGTGAACGGAGGTGACATAGTTCAGATGGGCCTCACATTTGCATTCGTCGGTGATGTCGAAGGCGAACAAGCCCCCTCGCCGCCGATAGCACTGGAGATCAACTTCGACTTCAACGTCAATTCGCCTAAGTACCATGGCGAGTCGATACATTTCCTATCCAGCCAAGGCCATGATCTCACGCAGCACAGCAAAAGAGGCGTCACGCCGGAGTTTGTTTACGAGGGGCTCCTGCGCCACCTCCCGTTCGGCGACGGCTCCGTCACCTGGGTCGCCTATCACGGCGACTATGACTTGGCTTTCCTCCTCCGCTTGCTGCAAGGGGGAGACCATGGCTCCGACGCGCTGCTTACATTGTCCTGTTTCTTCAAGATCGTCAGCCTTTCAGGTCACCAGATGCACCGCATGGATGCTCGGCGGGGATTGCTTGCTGGGTTGGAGGAGTGGAACATGGCTATCAAATGTGCACGCCATATTGACGACCATACTGGAAGCATCTACGTTGTCAAGATGCTACCACATAAGTTGGATGAAGAGGCAAGACGAATTGAAGAGCTGGTGGCCAGCAACTTCAACATCGTTTGAGTAGAGGTAATCCATGCTCAATTGGGTAAGCGCTCCTACGCAGTTGAAGCCCAAAAAAATTATGAACTCATGAAGACATTTCTTAAGGATTCTGACTCGTACGAAATCATCGTCACATTTATGAACGCTGAAGGAATGTTGGCTTACAGTCGTGCCTGGAAATTCTGCATCAGTTCCAGGGCAGACAATGGCTGTGTGCATCCTCAACAGTTTGCTAAGTTTATGGCATCTTGTGGGGCATTGGGTGACCCCAACATATCTTGGGTGACATTTCACGGAGCACATGGGATCGCCAGGATGATCAGGTCATTCCTTTCTCCCCAAGACCTTCCAAGCCAATGGTGTTCTTACATTGGACACCGGAGAGCATTCTTTCCTGCTATATACGATGTTGCATTGCTTGTGCGTAGATCCTTTGACATCGTCACAATTCCTTGGATTGAGTGCAAAGGAGGCCTGTTCGATGTTGCTCAAGCACTGAACCTGAAGGAAATTGAGGCTGACATGGAGGCAGCCAGGGTTCTTCTTACTCTGAGATGCTATATGAGACTGGCAGAACGCCCTGATTTCCCAGGCACAAAGATGGCTGTCCAAGGGCTGCTTAAGGAGAGTTGCTGTTGGAAATGCCTAGCAAATTGCTGATGGATGGAGGATGCATGATCACTCGGTGTGGTAACCGAATCCTTGTTGTGGTTATCAATGCCATTTTGTCATTTGTCCGTGTAGTTTTGTATGTTTTGTGCTCATACAGAATTTTTCCTTTTAAGACTCACACGACTGAGTTTCTTATGTTGTAACGGTGTAAGTTCAGTTGCTCTTTTGCTCAGACCACTCTTCTTTGTTTTTTTTTCGGGAATACGCCAGAGGCGAATTTTTTCCATTAAGAGAAATAAAAGTTATTTACATTTAAAGAACGAGCAGCAGGGAACAGGGACTGGAAAGCATTACAAAATCAAAACTCTTCTTTGTTTTAAGACTCACATTTATAGTTTGTAATATACAAATAGAAGTGTTTTGTTTTTGTAAATTGCACTGGGTTGTATGCGGATGAATGAGTAGAGCAGTTGGATGTGAATGGCGGGTGCCAACCAAAAACGCATCAGTTGTCGAATGCAGATGAATGAATGACCAATTGTAAATGCAGACTCTGAGTGAGAGGTGAATGATCCTTTCCTGACTACAAATAAGCAGTGATGCTAGGTGCTACTAGCCAACAGGTTGTGATGATTGCGTTTGGTAATGCAGTCTGAAACAAAACGTTACTTAGTAGGAGTAGTTGTTTTCTTTTGCATCAGACTGAGCCTGAAGCAAATTCGCCCAAAATTCCAGGCACCTGATGGCTGATGCAAATATAGCGATTCAAGAAAGAAAAAAAGAAAAAGGAAAGAAAGAGACACACATGGCTCACTCGATTAGTCCGCCATTAGTATTAGTGACATTTTCTCATGTTAAAGAAAAGGATTAGCCAGAGGAATTAAATTTCAGGTTAATACTAATTGCAAGGAGAACACTAAGAACTACTACTCCTGCAAAGCAGGGGAAACAGAGCAGAAGAAAAGCAGAGGAGGTATAGTAGATGGGGAGCGAGAAACAGTCTCCCTTCGACGCTCTGAACGGGTGAGAGTGACTGAGTGAGGCGGTCTTGGCCAACGTTCTCCAGGTGGCTCCACGCCTCCACCACCGTCCCTGGGGTTTGGTGGCGGCGCGACGCGACTGCGAACACGAGCGCCCACGCGGCCACGCCCACATACGTAAACCGTCGCGAGAAAGAAGAAAAAGGAGAGGATTTCTAGGCGGGCCCATGGCCCCACCAACCTATCCGCCAGAATATCCTACTCATCAATCAGAAAAAAAAAAGAAGATAATACTGTACTACGCGAAATCGCCTGCTACGATTCCGCCTAAATCCAATGTATCATTCGATTGACTTGACTGACATGGAAAGGTTGTAATGCACACCCCACTAAGGCTGTGTTTAGTTCAGCGTAAAGTTTGGATTTTGATTGAAATTAGAGATGATGTAACTGAAAAGTTGTATGTGTATAACAGGTTAATGTGATGGAAAAGGACTAAAGTTTGGATCCAAACTTTGGATTTAAACACAGCCTAAGTATACTTTTCCAAATACTCCATCCGTCTCAAAATATAAGTATTTTTAAATTTTGACACAGTCTTTTAATATGTTATTTTGATCAACAATATATGTAAAAGAAATATGTTTTTTTTTAAAAAAAGTTACATAATACTCTTTCCATTTACTTTTAATAGTCATATTTCATCTTGACACAATGATCAAGTATAAGGGTGTGTTTGGTTAAGCTGTGGCGTTTGAAAAAGTAGCTGTGGGCTGTGGCTTTTTAAAAAGCAGCTGTGGAATATGGGCCGTGGCTTTTAAAAAAACTCGTTTGGTTCAATAGTTGAAGCTTTTGAAATAATAGTCATGCTTATAAGCGGACCCCACATGTCGTACACAGGATCTTCCACCGTAGGAAAAGAGGGAGGGGAAGAGAGGAGGAAGATTTGGGAGATCGATCTTAGTAATCTCCCCCAGTTGCGGCCAAGATGTGGCGGCGCCGCTGGATCGGCAAGATGACGGCAGGGGGTTCCATCGACCAGAAGCTCGAGACGTTTTTGCGGGAGGTGGAGGCCGCCGACGACGAGATGGAGGCGCTATGCGACGAGCTGTCCTGCCTCCTCGTCTCCGCCTACCGCCTCCGCGTGTGGCTGGCACCCATGGACCGCCACGCCCCCGCCCTGGTCTCCGCCGCCACCACCGCCGGCATGCGCAGCCGCCTCCTCGGCTCCGCCCGCTGCCTTCGCGCGCGGCTGGCGCCCATGGACCGCTGCGCCCCCGCCCCGGCCTCTGCCGCCACCACCGCCGGCCATGATGTCCCCGACTGAGTGGGCAACCGAGGCCAGCCGGGGCTGCTCCTCCTCGTCCGCTTGATTTCTCGGCGGCGGCGACGGGGAAGAGCAGATGCCGGCGGCTCAATTCCTCGGCGGCGATGGCGTGGACGAGCAGGGCGGCGTCCAGACCAGGGACGGCGTCGGTGTCGTCGGAGCAGGGCAGGGCGGCGTCGAGTGGGGGGCAGAATATGCACGGCTCGCCG